>NC_056684.1:67748229-68373229 GCF_018350215.1 Panthera leo | reverse complement strand
CCAGTGCTCAAGAAAGAGTAGCCGTTACCCCTATTTTTACAAAGTTCTCTGGATGCTCGAAGGAAGGGATAGTTTTTCCCCCGGATTTTCAGGGGAGGAGACATTTGTGCTTGGGCTCTGCTAGAAGCATAGGAATTTATCAGGTCAGAAATAGACAGCATCATGGCAGAAAGAGAAACATGGATCATAGGACTGGAGACCTTGCCGAGATGCACCGTATTTGCATTACCCTAATTAACTCCCGAACCTTCCTTCCTTGGCTTGCACATCTCGGGAGTGTCCAAACAGGAGTATCTGTGTTTAGAAAGGCCGACTTGCAAATAGACTATCGTATCTTACTGGACCATCTTCCCACTGAGAAGGTGAATTCATCAGTGTCTGTACAGCTCCGAGGAAACGTAAGGTGACGGGACTTTACGACTCCTGGTCCAGGAGGCCAGGGGCCATCCCAGGCCAGCTTCAGAGCCCTTGTTGGTTCTGAGAAGGAGCCTGCAGTCTGTCTGATATTCTAGAACAGTGTTTCTCAATCTTTTTTTTGTTGCCCCTCTCTTTAGACTTTTCCCTAATTGCCTCCCCATCATGAAATGTTAGTGCCATAGATAAATTGCCTATGTGTTATGTACTCTATGTTTATCCCTACTTCATACACTCAAAGAGTGAGATTTTTAACCCTTTCCCAAGAACCACTATGAATGAAGCAGGCTTCAGAGGGATTTCTCAGGTGGGCTGCTGTTCTGGAACTGACCCGAAACTTGAAGGCTCTAACCGTTGTACCACAAACAGCCATTTGCACGATGATTCCTTCCAGGAAAATAATCTGGGCTACTGCACCAGCTTCCCATCTGGATCCATTCTCTCCCTTTCACAGTCTATTTTCCGTATAGCAGCCTGAGTGACCTTTGAAAAATGTAATCAGATCGTGTCTCTCCCCAACTTAAAACCTTCAAGTAGCTTCCCCTTGGACTTAGAAAAAAGTGTGGATTCTATTTCATGGCCCCGAAGCCTAGCTGATATGGCTCCCATCCACCGTTCCTGTCTCTTCTGGTGCCAGCCTATGTATAGGGGAGGGTCTCCCATGGACAAAGGCCATCGGACAGAAAGTCACACATGTTTTCAGCGAGCAGCTCTCGGGGTGTGCAGATCTCTGCTGAGAGGACAAGGGTGGGCCCTGGCAGCAGTGGCCATGACACTGGAAGGGCTCAGAAGAGGGGGGTCTGGAAAGACTCCTCTGAAGCACGTGAAGTGAGGTGAGGGTCACCTCTGTGCAGAGGAGACAGCACGTGTGGAGCCTCTATCGTGGGAGGGAGTGGCCTACATGTGAGCCACTGACAGGTAACTGGCTAGGGCTTGCTTGAGATGAAGCTGGAAGATGTGGAGGTCCAATCCAATAGGGCCTTTGAGGCCAGGTTAAGGGCCAAAATCTGTTTTAAGAGAGAGAGAGAGAGCCATTGAAGGGTTTTGACTAGGTGATTAGCTACAGAGGTGGTAAGGTCAGATTTTTGTTTTGAAAAGATTGCTTTGGTTTCAGTGTGAACAGCAGGCGAATGAACACAGACCAGTTTGGAGACAGTAACGTGGTAGGGTGGCTAACCAGTACTGGTTTTAGCTCACACTGAGAGGCCCACATCCTGGAAACGCCTCAGTCATGGGCAAGCTAGCACAACTGGTCATCCTGCACGGTGCAGTCATGCAGATGAGAGGTTCTAGTTGTCTTATGAAAAATGCAGGATCTTCTCTTCCCTCAACTCATTTCAGAAGTAAGAAGATCAGCATCATGATTCCCTTTTTCAGAAAGCCCCTTAGAATTGGCTTCCCCAAATATACAGACAACACAGCAATACACACACACGCATGCACGCATGTGCAATTGCTTCAGGTAAGCGTGGATTGTTTTCTCTACAACAGGCCTGGTGGCATCATGTTTTTGACATCTCGAAGCCTGGAGCCTGCCCAAGTGAAGGTTGATCTAGGTAAGAAGGTGGACAAAATCATTGGCGTGCCTTGTACTTCTGCTCACTATCAAGCTGCACCTTGGGCCTGGGCTCCTATGCAGTCTCTTCATCCCCACTATCCTGGTCACAGCTTTGCTTTCCTTCCCTAGTCCCAGGAACGCTTGTTTTTTGACCATGCTGTACTACAGAGCACTTTAGTATCTGTCAGCTGCCCCACAATAAAATAAATATCGTCACTCTTAGATCTCAGAACTGTCTCTGCACCCCCTTATCTAACTGTTCCCACTGTTTTCTAGTTCACTAGGTAGAAGACTTTTGTTACTAAACCATCAGAAAGAATCGAGGGAGGAATACTGCTCCTTCTTCTGTAAATAGCTAACGGGGCCCACTCTGTGTCAGACACCACTTTAAACACTGGACATGTACATTTACTAGTATTTGTATTAATAAATGGATGACACATTGGGCAGACTTTTATTAAGCACCCATGATTTTCTAATTAATCTCTCAAGCCCAGGACATAGGCCACAACCTGAAACAAAGCTCTTCCTTTCGTGGTGGTTATGTTCTACAGTGTGGAGGGGAGAGACCAAGAAACCAGTGTGTGTGTGTGTGTGTGTGTGTGTGTGTGTGTGTATAATGTGGCAGGTGACAAGTCCCTTAGACATATCAGGGTAAGGGCTGGAGAGTGACATGGCCTTGGTGATTCATATCGAGTCACCAAGGAAGACTTTTTATGAGGCATCATTTGAGTGGACACCTGAAGGTGGCTAGAGACTAAATCATCAAGATTTTGAGGCAGTTCAGGCAAAGGGAACAATTTAAAATTGTTATTTTAAATATTAAATATTTTAATATTTTATTTTATTAAAATTGTTATTTTAAATATTAAAATAATATTTTATATATGCATATATATACATACACACACATATATACATTTGGCTTATGGTTGAATCTTGGAATCTAGTCTTTCATTTTTTTTTAGGCATTGTTCAAAGTGTCATAAATCCATTTACCCCCCTTGCTCAGTATCTTCAAACTTTTAAAAACCTCTCTTTTCTTCACTTTCCATATTCCCTACTGTCACTTTCAATGACCTGTCATAGAAATTTTGGTACTCATCAAGCCATTTACTCCCTGTTTTTTGTATTTTTTGTATTTTTCTCTGATTGATACATGTTTTAGTGACAGAAAGCCAGTTTTGTTCCTGATCATGACTTTTTGTCTACCTAAATTGTTGTGTTTGCTAGAAAGTAAACTCAGGCTGTCATTAAACATTAATGCTGGCTACAAATAATAATGTGCTTGAATTTTCAGGCAGAGACAGGTCAGATTTATATCTTCAGATAATGGTACTTCAGTGCACTGTTTCCTGAATATCTTCTATCTTTATTACATGTACTGTAGGGAATACAAAGATGATGGTGATGATGATAGTACCTCTCCCTAGGGAGCTTTTAATCAAGCAGGAAAAATACATCACAAAGGCTAATTGATGGTAGGAGACGGGGTGTATCAGGATTCTACTCCTGGATAGTATAGATCTGAAACACAAAATGATAAAAATAGTTACTGATATAGCCCCTATGTGTATGTGTACTAGGTATAGGTTTAGCAGGTATCACTACCGACTGTATCTGAGGCATGAGAAATTGAGGCACATAGAGTAACCTCATAGCCATCTGAGGTTACCATGCTAAGTGGCGGAGCTGGGATTTGAACCAAGGCAGTATAGGTCTTAAAGTTGTGCTAAGGGTTAGGAAGGAGGGACCCTCTGGGCCTCAAGACTGTGAAGCATGGAGCCCAAGAACATCTGAAATCTGAGGTCATGGGCACAGTTAGGATGGAGTCAAATATTCTGACAGACAAGACTAAATAGATTTTGAGAGCCAGAGCAGGATGTGGAGACATTATAGGCTGCTTTAGGCTGGTGAGAGCATAAGAAGGGCCGGGAGTTGAAGATTTTTGCCTTTGAGGTTGGGCCAGGGAGGAGTGATTAAAGTACCTTTTCAGATGCTACATGTTAGGTTCCAAATAAGGCGTTTGGATCAAAGGGAGAAAAGGCTTTAGAAATGCCAGGGTTGAGAGATCACTTGTCCTGGGTCTCACTTAAGCTAGCAGTGAATTTTCTTTTACAATAGAGGTGGAAGTAATAAGCCCTGATTAATGCATTTCTTTTCACCCATGCTAATTTTACATTCAGTGTTACTTGTTTTCAACACTTCACTTGTTTTCCTTACGCTCCTTGTATTACTGATTAAAGTTTGGTTTTGTCTCCCTACTTGTGAGTTTCTTATGCCATTTTCTTTGCCTGCTTTGACCCCTTTCCATACCGTGGTATCTTTTGGCTTCAGAAGTCTGGGTTCTGATCCCACGTGTGCCCTGAATTCACTGTCTAGCTAGAAAAAGAATTTGGAGAGCGGGCTCCATTTCTCTGCAGGAGGGATTGTGGAATTGCACTGTAAATAGGGAGAACCAAAAACTGTCTTAAGGATGAGAACACTGAGGTACAGAGGGGTTGAGTGGCTTGTGAAGAAAGATCGCTATTAGTGATTGCCAGAGCTGGACTCGGTCCAAGCCTTCTCACTCTGAATTCATTGTGTTTTCCCGGTCTGCGCTGCCTGGGGGGGAAACTGTCTCACATGAAGACTGATCAGACCTGGACCGGTTGCACCAGGGGGTGAGTGCTCCATATTCTTTGACTTAAAGGAGAGGAATTAGTGAATAGCCTGGGTTGGGCTCTGTGCTGACAGCTGGGAGCCTGGAGACTGCTTCAGATTCTGTGTCTCCCTTTCTCTCTGCCCCTCTCTGCTTGCACTCTGTCTCTCTCTCTCTTTCTCTCTCTCAAAAAAAAACACTAAAAAAAGAAAGATTCTTTTCCTTTCCAAGAAGAATATATACCATGAGATTGACAAAAAATAACACCACCTCAGGATGGAAGTGGTTCTCAAGGCCAGTTCATTCAAACACCTAGCCATTCATGGAAAGGTTAAGTCAAGGGGACCTGGTAATGGATTGGAATCTGAGAGTGGGAAGATTTTAAGGAGGACCAGTAGGTCTGTGGAACTGGATGGTTAATCATTTGATTTCCTCAGAATCTATCGACATTCATCAATATGCGCTTGAAAATGTCCAACTCTAGCAAGCCTTCTAAAAAATCCATTCTATTTGGAGGACTTTGATTTTACCTTCTTTGGGATGAGATATGTATTTATCACTGAGTTTCTTTTCTTTTTTTTCCTTTTCTGTGTTATTTGCTTCTTCTTTACTCTTTGTAAACTTAATAACCCAGCAATCACTTGTTTGTGAGTTGTAGTGAGGCCCCATTAATAATAATACCTTACTGTGGCGAATCTTGAATTTCTACCTCTTCACATAGAACTTATTCTACCTCTGAACCCCTCCCTCCAACCCCCCAGTAATTTCCTGGAGCCTAGCATCTGCTCAGCAGTCTGGCTAGTCATACCATCCTCCAGTGTCATCCTCACTGCACCTTGTCTTGGCCTCTGCTGCTGTCGCCCTCCATCAAAATGACACTGTGCTGAGCACAGCAGCCTTGTCTAATGGCCTATTTGAGTTCTTAGGGCACTGAAGAAGATGGTGCTTGGGGAAGAACAGCCTCTTTTCCAATCCCAGGGCCCAGGGCCCTGAAGCAGGAGTTGCTTGGTTTCATACACTTACAAAGTCTTTTATGAACACAAAGAAATTTCCTACCTTCTTTCTTCTGTCCGGGTCAGATATTGTCCCTTTTGCTCCATTGTCCCCATCTCTCTTAGTCCCCTACCCGCAATTTCTCCTCTCTCTCTAGATTTTCATAACTAAATATGTCCCCTTCTTTCTTACTGTCTCTCTAATCCCCAAAACTACTCCCTGCGTGTCTACTCATATAATAAGCTCCTTGTCCGTCAGTTTCACAAAGAGGTGGACTAGATATTCCAGGCTGGGATCAGGTGGGTCAGCCGTGACACAATAGCTTTAGATTGATGTGCTTCAGCTGCTCCATCATTTTTCTGTGGGTTATATGATGTTGTTCTTTTATCAGAAAACCACTGGGAAGCTCATCCTCATACTTACTGAATTATTTCAGTGATGAGACTCCCCGCCTCCACTCTCTTCTCTTCCTCCTCAAAGTCACAGTCTTTAATTCTCCATCCTTTATATTTTCTCCAGCCTTATTGAAATTATTTGTTTTCTTTCTTCTGTCTCTCCATTTTTAAAATCCTCTCTTGTGAGCTTGAGTATGGATAGAGTGTCTTCCAGGCCATCCTACCTGAATGTGATGTACTGAAAGGACATTGACTTTGGGGTTAGACTGACCTTGTGTTGAAGCCCAACTCCACCACTTCCTTCTCATGAACTTCATTCGTGACAATATATAAAATGAACATAACAACTCTATGAGACAAAAGATAACTGCTTCAGTTAAATGAGTTATCAATTGAGGAATTTCTAACTAGGGTCAAACCACATAAGCAGTGTTGGTCTGCTCTCCTTCTTCCCTTTTTTTTTTTTTTTTTCTCTCTCATCTCTTGGTGACAAGTTGCACTTAGCTGTGCATCTGGCTGTGGTTCATCACTGCATGTAGATCCACATAACACTCCTGCAGCACATGTTGTGCGTTTCCTTATCTGGCTGTCCTTCTTCCAGGTGAGTCAGTACACCAGTGGCCTTTGCATCAGGTTCATCACGGAACCTTGAGAGGTAGTATGTGGGTTGACATTTAGTCATAAAACCACATGTTCCACCTCTTTGTACCTCTTTGTAATGGTGTCATACTTCACTAATACTGTAAAGTCTCTGAGTACCTTAGATGTATAACACAGGTCTCCCATCTGAATCATTGTTTTTTACGTGTAGTACATCATGGTGGCAGCTAATGATATTAATGCACAGTTGTATAAACAGCCTCGTGTCTAAATCTGTTTGTGAATGTGTTCATTGTGTTCATTTTACTGAAACATTTTAGGATTGAAGACTAACTAACTATAATTATGGCTATATTAGTAGCATTTGGGGTCTGACAAGCAATTGAGACAGAAGAGAAGGAATGGGGAAATGTATTCTTTAAAAAAATTTTTTTTAATGTTTATTTATCTTTGAGAGAGAGACAGAGCACAAGCAGGGGAGAGGCAGAGAGAGAGGAAATATGGAGTCCAAAGCAGACTCCAGGCTCTGAGCTGTTAGCACAAAGCCTGACATGGGGCTCAAACTCATGAGCCGTGAGACCATGACCTGAGCCAAAGTCATATGCTCAACCAACTGAGCCACCTTGGTGCCCCACATGTATTCTTTTTTTTAAGTTTATTTATTTATTATTAAAGAGAGAGAGAGAGAGAGAGAGAGAGAGAGAGAGAGAGAGAAAATGAATGACTGGGGGGAGGGGCAGAGAGAGAGGAAGAGAATCCCAGGCAAGCTCCATGCTATCAGCATGGAACCTGATGTGGGGCTTGGTCTCACAAACTGCAAGATCATGACCTGAGCTGAAACCAAGAGTCGAGTGCTTAACCAACTAATTCCCTGAAATTATTTATGTTATACAATGTTGGTATTTACTGAAATATTTAATATTTCAAAGCATGCTTTTTGGAAGAATAAGTGGAATACTGTAGTGTTGTTTTGTTTTGTTTTGTGGCTCAAATAGACCCCCCCTAACACAACCAAATGGATGTTTCTCCTGATGATGTCAGTCCCTTTGAGAAAGATTTTCTTGGTAGATCCTGATCTCTTAATCACACAGATTCCTCTCAACTAGAAAGTCAAAATATCCTGCAAGTAAAGTTCACTTTAGGGACCATTGTTACTTAATCCAAAGACAGGTGTATTTGATAGTGTGCTCCCTAGTGGCCTCATCTGATTCAGATTTACTTTGCATTTGTGAGACAGAAATTTGTGCCAGTTGCAACTTTTTATAAAAGGCTATAAAAAGTGATAGAACCCCAGACCTTAGTTTCCTTATCATTCTGTATTCTAACTATCATCACAGATCTGTTTGCTGTACCCAGTATTTATTTGCTTTTATTTCAAACTATCTTTGAAACTGGCTACAGGCAATGTAAAATTTTCCTGATTTCAGAACCACGTTCAGAGTCCTTTAGTCCCAAGAGGTTCCCTTGTGTGCTTTTAAGGGGGAGAGACTGAGAGACTTACCACTCTTTATTTTGGGAAACAGAACAACAGCCATTTGTCTCAAAATGCATTTTCATTTTTTTATTGTGCATATTTTTTCCTCTGTCCTCCTAAGCAGTTTTAGCAACCTCAAATTCAAATATGTGTTTATTAAGTTGTTTTATGTTTTTCAAAGGATTTTTTTAATATGTTTTGAATCCTAGGAATATAAGAGAGTTCTAGAAGCAACATGAGGCTGCTATTACAAGTTATCCAAGGCAACCATCCATATCTCAAAGCTTTGAGCTTTCCATCGGTTTCATAAATGCATATAATGACCTTCACCTTTATTCTTTCCAAGCCTACCATAGGGATAGCTGTGATTTTTAATTTCTGATATAATAATAGCCTTTTTATGTTTTTGCCTTTCAATTGAAATCAATTAATATATTGTTGAGAATGAACTTGTGGAATGATCTGGAAATGCTTTTTTTATAAGTTTATTTATTTATTTTGAGAGAGAGAGAGAAAGAGAGAGAGTACGTGTCTGAGCGCACATATGTGCAAGTGGGGGAGAGACAAAAAGAGAGGGAGAGAGAGAATCCCAAGCGGGCTTTGCACTGTCAGCACAGAGCCCAACATGGGGCTCAGTCTCACAGTTCATGAAATCAGGATGTGAGCTGAAGCCAAGAGTCAGATGCTTAACTGACTGAGCCACCCAGGTGCCCCTGGAAATGCTTTTAAAATTGCATGTACATGGTATGAAAGAACTATTAAACATCTGTGTGATATATTAACCTGCAGGAATTGTGCCCATGATATTGTTGCACAGAGTAGTAAAAGTGTAAGTGTCAATCATATGGGGAATTCTTGGAGCAGCCTGGTTTTTTAAAGGAAGATGTGAATTGAGCCCAAGATTGTATTCTGTCCTTTGCTTTGGGTCTGACTGCAGCTACTTTGATATAAAGGGTCTGTGTCTTTAAACCTGTTGAAGTTAGGGATAAGATAATTACCCTCTGTGGCTGAGACTTTCTTTTAAATTCAGATGGCAAACAGATTAGTTAGATGTTGAGATAATTCTCTGGAAAGCTTCAGCCTCCTGCCAAAGGTAGAATTTGGTTTAAATGATTGAGCAAACGTAGTTCCAAGGGTCCATACCCACAGCCAGGCCCCTGATCACAAGGGGAACTGCTTCCAAGGAGTGAGGCTGGGGGGAGTTCTCTGATACTTTTTATTACATTTCCTGAGGTAGAAACTTACTGACATTCGGTCATAATTCTCTTACTTGAGGCAAATTTAATGCTGATATTCAATTTTAACCTTTCTTATCTCCTCTGGGGCATTTGTGGGTAAGTCTTTCTTTAGGTCCTAGTGGAAATATTAAGCCGTGAGTACTGGTGTTCTCTCAGGACAAAGTGGAATTCCTAGCAAGAATTTTGCAAGTATTACATCTTCTTTTTCTTTGCTGCCAAGTGGAGAATTGATATTCTGGCTAAGGGGTAACATGATGTTTTAACTTGCTTAATAGCCATAATCTGTTAACCATCATTTTCTGAAGAGGAGAGAAATAATCCTTACGTAGAAGTGTTAGAGGTCTCTTGAGGGTCTCCCATAATGAATTCATGATCTCTTCCTAAAGTTTTAGGAAATGCAGTGCTTTGTAACTTCTACATGCAGACTTTTAAGACAGACAGACTTGGATTCAAATTTCAATTCTGTGACTCAATAACTTTGTGACTTTGGGCAAGTTGCTTAACCTCTCTAAGCTTATATTGCTCTCGTGGTTAAAATGGGAGAATTACTAATAGCCATCTAGTAGGACTATGGGAATCAATGATGGAGGCATAGGAGACACTAAGTCTAGTGCCTAGTAGTGATTAAGGACTCTTGAGGTCGGCCAATATCTGCCTCCTTCTCTTGTTCACATTCCTCTTTTTTCTCCTTCTCCACCAAGTATGAATCCACCTATTTTAGTAGCACACCATTATCTTTAATTTGACTGCCTGTCTCCAAATTGTTAACTTCCTGCCTCTTCGTTGGTCAACTAAGGAAAAGCAGCTTGCCAGACAGCAGTGGTGATTCTAGCTGTTTGTGCTGAAACAGACATGAACGCTGCATCGGCATGCAGTGCTGGGCTACTCCATCCCTTTCTGGGCAGATCCTTGTTGAACATCACTGTATTTAGGGTTACTGGTACTGTGCAGAAAACATCTCAAAATGACAAACTCTCACGGCAGATTTTATGAACTGACACTGGATTCAGATGAACAGGGCCTTCTTCCATCGCCATGGTAAACGTGTGTTGGTGAGTATTTAACACCGGTATGGCCTCCCTCAACAAGAACAGCCAAGCAAAGAGGAAGCAGATGCACCTTACAGAACCATTGCTTATAAATTATAGTCCCGTGTAGGATCCTGAATATTTAATCAGAGAAATCTTCTAAAAATCATATTTAAATGAAAGATCTGTTCCGAGGAGTGGCTTTGAGCCCACTTGCTTTCTTCCGTATAGTACTACATGGCATTTAAAGTTCTGTCTAGGGGCGCCTGGGTGGCTCAGTCGGTTAGGCGTCCGACTTCGGCTCAGGTCATGATCTCACGGCCTGTGGGTTCAAGCCCCGCATCGGGCTCTGTGCTGACAGCTCAGAGCCTGGAGCCTGCTTCGGATTCTGTGTCTCCCTCTCTCTCTGACCCTCCCCTGTTCATGCTCTGTCTCTCTCTGTCTCAAAAATAAATAAAACATTAAAAAAACTTAAAATAAAAAAATATAATAATAAAGTTCTGTCTAGAGGTGCCTGGGTGTCTCAGTTGGTTGAGCAACTGATTTTGGCTCAGGTCGTGATCTCATGGTCCAAAAGTTTGAGCCCCACATAGGACTCCATGCTGACGGCTGTGTTGAAGAAAAGTGGTGAGAGTAGACATCCTTGTCTTGTTCCTGATCTTAGGGAGAGGCTCTCAGTTTTTCTCCACTGAGGATGATGTTAGCTGTGGGTTTTTCATATATGGCCTTTATTATGTTGAGGTATGTTCTCTCTAAACCTACTTTACTGAGGGTGTTTATCATGAGTGGACACTGTACTTTGTCAAATGCTTTTTCTGCATCTATTGAAATCATTATATGTTTCTCATCCTTTCTCTTATTGATGTGATGTATCACATTGATTGCTCTTTGAATATTAGACCACGCTTACACCCTAGGAATCAATCCCACTTGATCGTGGTGAATGAGTTTTTTGATATATTGTTGGATTTATTTTGCTTTTATTTTGTTGAGGATTTTTGCATCTGTGTTCATCAGGCCTGTAGTTCTCTCTTTTAGTGTGCTTTTATCTAGTTTGGGTACCAGGGTAATGCTGACTTTATAGGACGAGTTTGGAAATTTTCCTTCCTCTTCTATTTTTTGGAACAGTTTGAGAAGAATAGGTATTAACTCTTCTTTAAATGTTTGGTAGAATCCACCTATGAAGCCATCTGGTCTTGGACTTTTGTTTTTTGGGAGTTTTTTGATTACTGATTCAATTTCCTTGCTGGTAATCGGTCTGTTCAAATATTCTATTTATTCCTCCTTCAGTTTTATATGTTATATGTTTCTAAGAATTTATCCATTTCTTCTAGGTTGTCCAATTTTTGGCATATGATTTTTCATAATATTCTCTTACAGTTGTTTGCATTTCTGTGGTATTGGCTGTTATTTCTCTGCTTTCATTTGTGATTTTGTTTGAGTCCTTTCTCTCTCTCTGTCTCTCTCTCTCTGTTTTTGTTTTTTTTTTTTTTGATTAGTCTGGATAGAAATTTATCAGTTTGTTGATTTTTCAAAGAACTAGCTCCTGGTTTCATTGATCTGTGCTATTGGTTTTTGTTTGTTTTTGTTTTTTAGTTCCATATCGTTTATTTCTACTCTAATCTTTATTATTTTCCTCCTTCTGCTAGTTTTGGGTATTATTTTTCTTTTTCTAGTTCCTTTAGGTATAAGGCTAGGTTGTTTATTTGAGATTTTTCTTGCTTCTTGACGTAGGCCTGTATTGCTATAAACTTCCTCTTAGAACCACTTTTGCTGCATCCCAAGATTTTGGACCATTATGTTTTCATTTTCACTTCTCTCCATGTAATTTTTGATTTCCTCTTTGATTTCTTGGTTGACCCATTCATTATTTAGCAGCATGTTACTTAATCACCATGTATTTGTGCTCTTTCCAAAACTTTTCTTTGTGGTTGATTTCTAATTTCGTATGTTGTGGTAAGAAAAGATACATGCTATGACTTTAATTTTTTTTTATTTGTTGAGAATTATTTTGTGGCTTAATATGTGATCTATTCTGGAGAATGTTCTATGTGCACTTGACAAGAATGTTTATGTGGCAGACCTTTAAACAAGAGTGCCCTCCAAGCACCCTGCCTGTCTTTATTGCTCTATAAAATGGGTGAGCCATTGTCCATTGAACAGAAAAGCCTATTTTAACCCCTTATTCTGTCTAGTAAAAAAAATTGTTGTTCGAGAGCAGCTTCCTTAATTTAGAAATGTAAATTAACTTAATATATGAAATGAGTTTTCTGATTTGATGTTCTCAGAAAAGCAAACTCCAGAGAATGAGTTTGCATATTTAGAAAGATACTCCTAGGGGTGTCTGGGTGGCTCAGTCGGTTAAGCATCCAACTTCGGTGTGGGTCATGATCTCATGGTTCATGAGTTCATGCCCCACATCGGGCTCTGTGCTGACAGCTCAGAGCCTGGAGCGTGCTTCATATTCTGTGCCTCCCTCTCTCTCAGCCCCTCCCCTGCTTGTGCTCTGTTTCTCTCTCTCTCTCAAAAATGAATAAAGATTAAAAAATCTAAAAAAAAGATACTCTTAATTTATAAAAGGAGGCTACCTTTGTTTTACCAAGAATTTACCAATCCCACTTTTGTGAGATGCCGTGTAGTCAAACATTGGCCGTTGGACCTTGAGCATTCAGTGAGTAAGAATCTCATATATACATATTCCTTTTTTTAAATCATAGAGAAGGGGTTCATTTCCTCAGTATACTCATCTGTCTCCCAAAGATGATGATATAAGCCAGATAGTGACATGAGCCATGGATGTGTTGAAGATCTCAGTATGTTATATTCTCAAGAAGATCACGTGGAAAGCTGATATTTGTTTATCTTTATGTATGAAGCTTTGAAGAGGTACAGGAGAGGTGAATAAAGGATTCTCTGAGGTCTATGGGAAAATCTTCAATGCTCACACCTTATAGCATATCTAGGTAGCAACTAATAAACAAACACAAAAAGGAGCCCTTTTTCTTATCCTTTGATAATTATCTGTGGCTATTGCTAGAAATTTATTACCCAAAATAATTCTATTGACCAAACTTTGGCCTCTATTTTATTTTTGTAAAGCTTTGCCAATATGTTATAATAATGCCTAGCTTGGAGTATTCGTAGTTTCTTAGTCAAATCAGGGTTTTGAAAGGTACAAATTTTGCCTTTGAAGTATAGACTGATTTAGTTCGTTCTTTCTTGTGACAGTGTAAGAATACAAAGAAAGTCATAAAATTATAGAATTTTTATGAAGAAACCAAAAATCATTGAGATAATATGTAAACTCTTTCAATTTTACCGCTCTCACATAATTATCTTCTTCCCTTTACTTATCCCTAGTCTTTGAGCATGAAGCAACCTCCTTCTTATCAAGACTTACCCTCCCTGTGTGTCCTCTGGCTCATGTCCTTTCCTTCCTCTGGTGCCTTCTTTCATCTGTTGTCCTATATTTTATTCCATATTTTGCTTGTATCATCAATATCTCCCTCTTCACTACCTCCTTCTTCTCAACCTAAAACCATGCTTAGATTTCCTTTCTTAAAACAAAACAAAACAAAATAAAAGTAACGACAAGGACAATACCTTGATACTTGTCCAGGCTACTCTTATTTTTTTCTCTTAACTACCAGCCTCTCTCTTGCTCTTTGCAATATACTTTGGTGTCCTCTTACTCTACTAAAATCACTGTCTAAAACTCTGCCTGTAATTTCATCTTCTAATTTATTTCTTTTTTAATCTCTTTACAGAATTTTATGTTTTCCAGAGCACCTCATTCTTGACTCTCTGATCTCTTTCTACCCCATTCTATTCTGACGTTACTCCTAGGTTCATCTTCTTAACTTTGTACGGAACAAACTACTTCTTTGATCAAAACCCATCCTTGTCTTCCCATTTGTGTAGGAAGTTAGCATTAATTTCCCACCAACCTGGATTCAAATCTTTTGACAGTTTTTTGTCACTCTTTCTTGACTTATCTCTCCTGACATATGTCTTAAAAGCAGGCGAAGAGAGTACTTCTTCCCTTTGTACATGTTAGCAGATTTCTCAGTCTTGTATAATGCCTCTCCTGGAATTCCCTCTTTTAAAATCACACCTGTCAAAACCTTATCCTTTAGTGTGGAGCTATTTCAAATGCTTTCTTCTTTTTGAAGGATTTTCTGATCCCACAAACATGATGTGTCTCTCCTTTCTTTAACCTTCTCTGATCTATTCTTTGATGTCTTATAGAATCTCTTTCTGCTTTGTATTGCAATAATTTAGCTAGTGGTTTCTATTCTTCTATTCTTACAGTGTGGTAGAGATTTTTTGAGAAAAAATACCTCTGGGGGAAAAGAGCTAGAAGGTTATTGCAGACCTACCTTTATTTTCATATCTTCTATGTAAAGAATAGTACTATTGCATTCCATGGGTGTGGGTTGGAAGGAGATAGACAGGCACTAACTTTTCCAAAATCACACACAAGAGGCAGAATTCAAAGCTACCCAGGCCTGGATGAGCAATGGGAGAGAGTTGTAATTCATACCCAGAGACACTAGCTGTACCTGGAGGAAGGCTACCCAAGAGGAACTGGGGTCTTCAGTAGAGGCTGTACTAGGAGGGAGGGAGCCAGGGAATAAATACGAAATTTCTTCCATTTTGCATTTCCATCTGCTGCTGGTATTTCCTGACGTCTAAACCCAGTAGAAGCCAGAGTGCTAGGGAGCTTGTTGAGTCAGTCTCTTGGAGTTTAGAGTGGTGTGTAGAAGGGTATAGCCTGAATCTGAATGGACAGATGGATAATTTCCAGTTTAATAATGGAACTTACAGATAATCTATCTTATCAGTATTGGGCTCAGATGGAATCATAGGGCATTACTTTGCCAATGGCTAAGCAAATAAAACTTTGCATTGGCCTTCTAGGGCCAGAATCAATTATGAAGCTGACAGTAAGCAGACAGGATGGCTGCAGCTAATTCTTGGATCTTATTTTAGGCATTGGTGAAATATGTTATGAGCGGTGAATAGCATCTACTAAAAAGACAATAATTTCCCATTATGATGGGGTGCGACAGATATTTCCATTTGGGGTAGAGTGAAATCATGTACTTGCTTATTGGAAAAAGACTTAGGAAAGAAATCACCACAGCGGTGTTGTCTTGGAGAGACTGTCAGTCTGGAGTTTGCCAGAGGAAATGGAAAGCATGAAGGGTCCCCAGGAAACAAAGTGCTTTTACACTGAGCATAACCAGAGAAGGTTACTTTGTAGGCCAAATTAAGATGTATAATTTAGTGTGTGGAGCCTGCAGAGCTGCTGTATTTTAGTCAAAGCAGAGCGAGCCAATGCTGCTTGAAATAGTCCTGTGAACTCAGCATGGAATTATAGTGCTGGTGTATCTAACCACACTCCACATTGCTTTCCTTGTTATTTTGCTTTTTTTTTCTCCCAAGACATATAGTTGGGTTTTTTTCCCCCTGGTTTCTCAGATGGAAAATATGCGTGATGATTCAGCACGGCCCTCTGATTTGCTAATGGGTTATTGCACAGAAGTGTTTGCCCTGCTCTGAAGCCTGCCTTTGCCATGGTGCCTGGGAGATTGCTGAGGTTGAAGCTCCTTTACTCAGGGTATACTTTCTTTTTCTTCAAAGAGGAGTTTTGTGGTTTCGCGGCTAGCTAGTAGGTGTCACCAGATAATATTTTGAGTTAGTGAATCGTAAACTTAGAGACTAAATGTCTCATTTCACAAAGGAAAGAAGAAAATACTTGAGGGGTATTTATCCACATACAGCACTGTCAGGGATGCTAAGCTGATGGCTGAATCCTGACAGTCTTTTCTTTGGTTGAGAGATCCTGGGGAAAAGTATGGATAGTTATTCTGTGCTCCAGAGACAGCCCTGTAAATGTTCATTAACAATAGTGGAGGATGTGCATAACAATTTTGATAAAAGTAATTTCAGGGGCACCTGGGTGGCTCAGTCGGTTAAGCGTCCGACTTGGGCTCAGGTCATGATCTCGTGGTCCGTGAGTTCAAGCCCCGCGTCAGGCTCTGTGCTGACAGCTCGGAGCCTGGAGCCTGTTTCGGATTCTGTGTCTCCCTCTCTCTCTCTCTGACCCTCCCCCGTTCATGCTCTGTCTCTCTCTGTATCAAAAATAAATAAAACATTAAAAAAAATTAAAAAAAATAATTTCAAACTGCAGAAGAGAATGGGGAAATAAGAGTGTCTGAAAATGTGTGTATTCTTTGCAATAATCTATCTTAAATTATTTAGATTTTGGATATCCAAAATTGTAGCAAAGCTAATTCTGAAACTCACTTTCTAATATGAAATAATCTTTTTTTTTCTTCCATAAATTTCCTCTAAGATGCCCTGTGGATGCTAAATTCAGGCAAGTTAGATTGTCTTTGTGCCACTGATGTATCAATACCTGTGCTCTTGTGCATTCACAGGAGAACCTTGTCCTTTTCAAGCAACTCCACGTTATAATTAAAACAATTCACTTCTCAATCCCTACCTTTCATTGCAGAAATGTCTTTTGTTTCATTTTTTTTTGTTAAATGGTAAGGCCTAGAGAGAGAGGTACTACGAGTACCACCCCTATTTGCTTACATGATCATTGGAAACTCAGAAATTATGAACCGATAGCATGAAGAAGCCCCCTTGCACCTGGATTTGGACCCACAGAACCTGGTAGAAGAGTATTTTATCTTGGAAACAAGGTACAACTTTACAACATTGTTTTAAAGTTTAGAATTCCAAGAATGGGATGCTTTTCTTTTATAGTTGGTAGGGACTTACTTTGCTATGTATCCTGCCACAAGCCACATGACCAATGTTGCAGATCTACAACCCCAAAGTCACCCCTTTTATCTTCTACACTGTATCACCTGATCTTTAGTTGAAAGGTTCATCATAGTACAACACCATGGCTATGACTTTCACTGTTTTTGCCCTTTCCTCTGCAAAAGAAAATGTAGCAATAGAGGGAAAATGCAACAGGTCTTTAAGAAGAGATGATACATGAGAATGAAGCGAAGAATTTAAAGATGTAACTGGGTATGTGACTCCTGTTATTGTCAAGGAAGGGAGGAAGAAAGGCTTGCTTATGTTATGGAAGCTGTCTGGTGTAATCTAACACTAGTGTCTGAGACATGGGTTCTGGTCTCAGTTTGGCAACACTGATTGAAAGATGTTAGAGCTAGGGTTTACAGACCTATAATAAAAGCATAGTAAGAAGTTAAATCACTGAATCTTAATTTCTGTCGCTACAAAATATGGAGAATTATCTTACCACCCAATCTTTTTCAGCTTTGCGTAGTCTTGTTTCCCTCCATTTAGCCCTTAAATAGCTGTGTTTCCAGTACTCTGTTCTACAACCTTTGTTTTTGTTTTGTTTGTTTTTGTTTTTGTTTTGGTCTGTCTAAAACTGTGTAGTTTTCTTGAGTAAATTTCATCCAAGCCAGTGACCTTAAGTGCATACCATACAGGTTATGACAATCTTTGTTTTTTAATTTATTTTTTATTAAGTTCTTTAAAGTTTATTTATTTTGAGACAGAGACAGCATAGTGGGGGAAGGGCAGAGATAGAGCGGGGGAGAGAGAGAGAGAATCCCAAGCAGGCTCCGCACTGTCAGCACAGAGCCTGATGCGGGGCTTGAACTCATGAAACCATGAGATCATGACCTGAGCCGAAACTGAGAGTCAGACACTCAACTGCCTGAGCCACCCAGGCACCCTGACAATCTTTTGTTTTTTAGTGGTGTGTGTAGACCATTTACATTTAATGTTAATTGTTGATACGTTTAGATTTAGGTTTACCCAGGCACCCTGACAATCTTTTTTTTTTTAATGGTGTGTGTAGACCATTGACATTTAATGTTAATTGTTGATATGTTTAAATTTAGGTTTACCATTTTATTATTTACTTATGTTTGTTGCCTCTTTTTTGGTTCCTGTCTTTTGTTTCCCCTTTCTGGTTTTCTTTTGAGTTATTTGAATGTTTTTTTGTTATTCCATTTTAATATATCAATTGTATTTTTCATTATATCTCTTTTAGTGGTTGCTCTAGGGACTAAATATGCATGCCTAACTCTTCACAGTGTAGTCAGAATTAAATTACCATTATACTTTACCGCATCTCCTTAATGTTGTAGCTGTCTCGTGTATTATATGTACATATATTGCAACCCCACTGAAAATGTAATATTTTTTGTTTTCAACTGTTAAACATTGTTTAAAGAACTCAAGAGAGGAATAATACTATATTTACACAGATATTACTATTTCTGTTGCCTTTTCTTCTTTCTTGATGTTACAAGTTTCTTACTTTTTTCATTCTCTCTGAAAAGCTTCCTTTAGCAATTCTTTTAGAGCAGGTCTGCTGGCAACTAACTCTATCTTTGTCTGAGAATGTCTTTATTTCACTATCATTTTTGAGGACTATTTTAGCTGTATATAAAATTCTGGCTTAACACATCTTTTCTTTTAGCACTTTGAAATGGTGTTCCACTTTCCCTTTCTCTGAGTACTCTCAGTCCTCCTGGCACTTGTGGGTTGACCAGATGTGTGCATTTTTTTTAACCTTCATTTTTATCACTCTTTATCTGTCTTCCTCAAGGAGGTTCTGTTACAAAACTCTTTTCTCCTTTCTCTCTTCTGCCACTCAAAATGTACTTTTCTGTAGTTTTTTCTTATTTAGAACTAGTTATAAAGTATCTGAGGAAAATAATTCCCAAAGGATATCAATGATGAATAAGTGGTTACTGTGTTACCCTTTCCCAGGGGGAATGTCGTTTAGCCACGGAAGTCTTGAAGACTAGGAAATGCTTGTTTTGTTGTATTACAATGTGAAGTGTTGTAATACAGAATTCTAAGCTCCATATTTCTTGGTCTGGGGGAGAGGAGGACGTTAGCCACAAAGACATTCCTGGTATTCCTCAGATCTCCGGAGAGAACAGCTACCTTCACTGCTTATGTGACTTTTCAGCTCCATTTTTTGGTAAAGACATGGAAAGTCCATACAAGGCCAGCAGTAGCATATAGATATTTGCTTTTTGTCTGTCCTTCCATTTGGCCTTAAATGGGCAAGAAGTTGGGAAAATGACAAACAGTCTTGATTAAGACCCCTGAATTAATTAAATTTCAAACTTAAAAATTTTCGCTTTTAACTGTTTTGGCAAAGATATGTGAGTTGTATTCAGGAAAGACTCCAAATTTGTGGCCTAATACCTTTCCCTTATACTGGTTTAAGTGAAATAGATAATTAATCTCAAATGTTAACAAGTACTTTTTGGAGATAAAAAACGTTGACTCATTTTTGCAAATATTGCAAACACAAGTTCTTAAAATGTCTATGTTTTCTAAGGATCTCAAAGTCCCTTTTCTGTGGGATTTCTGGGAGGTCAATTAGCTGTGTTTAATAGAAAAACACAAACTGAAGCCTAGAGAAGTTGACAGACCTGCTCTAGGGTATATTGTGATTTCCCTTGTGGGGAAAAGGAACTTTTGTCTTAGGGCTGAAATTAGAGCGCTCTCCCAACCCTCGGCTGTAGAAAAACTCTGGTCCAGGGTGGGATGGGAGTGGGGAAGAGGTTGCAGTCAGCTTTCTGGCTGGTGTGAGTTGAGTTGGTTGAGGCCAGCCAGAGAGGAAGGGTAGGTCATGACTATGCTTTGATTGATGTTGGCTTGTGATTTATACAGTCTGTTACACAAGCTGTTTTCTTCCCCTGTTCTTCTACCAGGCAGTCTTGTTGCTGGAGATGATTGTCAGCTGCTTTCCCTGCCTAGCCACCATCACATGCCCTACCACCGGAGCCTGGGAAGCCTGACCACAGACCAGCATCTCCAAGGCATGAATAATTAGGTAGGCATAATGGAAGGCACTCACTGCACCCTCCAATTGCGTAAGCCCATTACTGAAGTCTGCTACATCAGCTTCTATCTTCCAAGGGGGGAAGTCAGAGGATTTTCATACAAGGGCACTGTAACTCTAGACAGATCCAATAAAGGGTTTCATAACTGCTACCAAGTCAGGGAGGGGTCAGACGTCATCAGCCTCAGCCTGCAGCCGAATGAACATCCAGGCGACATATTTTTCAAGCAAACTCCCACAAAAGACATTTTAACTGAGCTGTACAAACTCACAGCAGAGAGGGAGAGACTTCTGGCCAATCTGCTGAGCTCAGACCACATCCTGGGGATTACGATGGGGAGCCAGGAGGGGAAACTACCGGAGCTGTCCGTGAGCCTGGCCCCTGAGGACGACTGTTTCCAGAGTGCTGGTGACTGGCCGGGTGAGCCCCCCGTGGGCTGTCTCAATAAGAGGAGCGCCCATGGGAACAAAAAGCCCCGGAGGTTTGGTGGAAGGAGAGGAAGCTTTCAGGTGCTTCCACAGAAGAGGACCAGAAGAAAAGGGCGTGGGGGCCAGGAATCGGCTCCTCAGATGGGGAAGGACCAAATCTGTTCCAGTAACTCCCTTCCTATTTCTCGAACAAGGCGTAATCTTTGGCTTCTAGAGGAGAAAGGCAACTTGCTCCCAAGTGGGGCGTTCACGTCTACCGTACAGTGGAGAGGGAGCTGTCCCCCAGAGATCCCCAGTGTACTGGATGCCAGTGGGAGCTTCAGGAAGACTTCTGAGGGCACTGGGTTTGGAAGAGGAGGGCTGCCCCCTGACTGCAGCTCCACAGAGCCAGGAGATGATAGTGGTGCTAGAGTGCCAAAGAGGGGCCCACGCAGGCTGGCGCACCAGCAAACAGATTTGTCTGAACGTCGTGAGGACCCTGAGCAACATCCAGAGGCAGAAAAGGGCCGGAGGGAGAAGTCTGGTGAGCGTACATGCGGGAAGAAGCCTATTTCCAAAGTGGTGGCCAAAGTCCAGGACCTGTCCACTCAGGTGCAAAGAGTAGTTAAAACACATCTTGAGAGTGAGGAAAGCGTTGCCATTTGCCCAGCAGCCCAAGCTGAGTTTATACCCAGAGCGGACTTGTTCACCCTCCCTGGAGCCGAGGCCGGGCCTCAGGGTGGCAGGTGGCCGGGCACGGAGCAGCACGGAGACAGGTCATTGCAGGCATCGGACAGGGAACGTATCCCAGCCAGCGCCGAGGGGGCTGTGAACAAGGTCCTGCTGAAGGTGATAGAGAGTGAAAAGGTAGATGAAGCCACCGAGGGGAAAAGGCTGGGCTTCCCCCTGAGCATGCCAGCCACCCACACCCTCCCAGAAACCAGAAGCAAGAGGAAAGCTAGGATGCCTCTGAAGGGTCACAAAACCTTGTTTCTGGATCCGCCCCCCAGTGTAGGCCCTGACTGGTCACAACCTGGAGGCGATGAGAAGAGACCGTCCCCCCCAGCCCTGGCAGCCCTCAGCATGCCGCTGAATAATTCATCCTCTCAGTCCTGTGCATACACACGGATGTCACCTGTTCCCTCGCCTCCTTCTCCAAGGCTTCCCAGCCCTCGGCAGCATCACAGGGTCCTCCAGCTCCCTCCGCTGCCTGGTGAGAGGGAAGCGGCTCCCGATGACTCTCCTGGCAGAAAGAGCAGTACTTTCTCTGGGTCCTCCTCTGCTGACACCTTGGAGCCACCAACCTCTGCAAAGGTCACGGAGACCAAAGGAGCCAGCTCGACCTCCCTTGGAGCAGGCCAACCTCGCTTGGCATCTGGGGAACTTTTGGAAAAGAGCTTGGGGCCCAGAAAGACCACAGCTCGGCCCCAGTACCAGTCACCTCCAGGTAAGTCCCCGTGTGAGATACTTTGCATCTGTTCTTGGGCGGCTCACAAACTGTAATCTGCTCATGCTCTTTAGAGCCTGGCTACTTAACCAGGTCTGTGAGTTCACGTTGAGGCAAGAGAAGCGGGAGTGACCTAGGAGAGTGTGGAGACGGTGTAGATGGTGCTGACTTACAAGGTCAGGGGTCTAAGTGGCTCCCAGGAGCAATACTTTGTAAACATTTTTGAAAAATATTTTGGCATATTCTAAAGCTGCCTCCATGGTTGCTTACCTCAGGACTCTCAAAGGAAACAGGGACTAGCAGAAAGAAGTAGCGACTTGTCTCTGCCTTTGATGCCTCCGCTGGGTAATTGGCCCCTTGACCTAAATTCTGCTGTTCATGCTGCTGGAGTAGCTCGGGTTTGTTGGGATTCCCTAAGCAGAAGGGGGAAAGCGCGACATGTCTGTTGTTACAGGTTTTTCGTTTTTGTTTTTTAATAATCAGTTTTATAAGCATCATTACTTTATGACAAAGACTTTCTTTTTGGGCTAGAAGAGGGATGAATTCAGTCTCTCCTGTTGAAGAAACTTGGTTCTGATTTTCTTTCTTTGTTTCCTTTAACTCTTCATTTCCCAAATGGGTATGAAGTAATGTGTATTCTATTTTACTTATGGCCTATTTTACTGTTATGTTTTACTTGTGGGTCCTAAAGAGCTAATCTGGCTTATGTGTTTAATGTGATTTAAAATTTTACATGAAAATAATTTTAAGGGTTCTATAAAGCAGATTCAATAAGACTGAAAAAGACAGTGTATAAAAAGCGCCTCTCCAGTATTCCTTACATTTATTTGTCCAGGCCAACGTGGCCAGGGGCTCAGGGTTTCATATGCCGCTGTGCAGGTGACGGAGTCTTTTCGAGGGGGGGTCCTCCCACAGCATGTGGTCATTGCTTTGTCCGGGGAATGGGTCGTAATACGATATACGGTCTCTTCGAGGTTAGAGAAAACCTCATGCACAATTTTTGAGATAAAAATGTCCATCTAGGAAAGAGGAATTTCAACAGCTTTCTGTTTGTCTGACTCTTGACGTTTTAAAAATTTCTCTAAGTCATTGATCCAGGCGTGGTTCTTTATGAACATGGGGTAAATGCGTTTGATCTTGTGTCTGTGATATATTGATCTTATTTTGAGAAGACTCGTTGCTTTCGTGACATAACTAATATGCTTCACCAGGAAAGCCATATAGAATTACAGATTTTATATCATGTATCATAGAACCCTAATGATGAGAATTCTCTCTCTGTACGGATGCTGGAGCCTTTGAAATTCTTGGAAAGGGAAGTCTGTGCAGTTATTAGATGAGTGACTTCTGGAGGCTTGGGTGTGAAATAGCTGCTTCGACTCTAAAGGTTCTTTTCAAGAAATCACACCAAATTCTAGGATTGTGTGCGTCCCTCATCCAGAAACTGGGCATATTTAACGTTGAGCTTCAGTAAATCTTTTTTTCCTGATTAAGAATTACCCTTTTATTTTGTTGCCGACTTTCTGTATGAAAAATATTATAACAGCTCTGTTGTGTCTGTGTCAAGGCAGGCACACGGTTTCTATGGTGACTGACCATAAACCCACTGAGGGGTAAGTTCAGTGGGTGGTCACACTTTCCCTTGGCCTCTCTATACAATTGCTCAGAACCATATCCTTTACTTTGGCCCCAGCCTTCCATAGCACTTTAAGAGCCAGTCCTTAGAATCATTACAATGTTCTTTTAACCTTATAAAAGAAGGAATTGGAAAGAAGGAGGATAGGAGTGGGAGAGACTTCCCATACCGGGAAGTCACCGGTATGGGTGACTTCCCTTCTGCTGGGACCTTCCTCTGAGGCCTCCAAATATTGTCTCTTGCTGTCATCCCTGGGAGGGAGTTCTTCAGATAGTGGGTCTTTGATTTATATCCTATGGTCCTGTGACCTTCTCCCTCGAATTCCCCTTTTATGTGGTCATGAGTTCTCTTTATATTCTGGGTCCTTCAGTGACTTTCGGCTGCCCATGGGTCCATATATGGGAGAATTTTCCTGCTTCCAGCTGCCTTTCACTTTATTTCCCCTGTCACTCTTTCCCAGCAGAGGCCTCAGACAGTCCCCAGCAGCCCTGATGGTGGGTGGAGGGGGCAAGGGGGCGTAATTCATTTACTATCACTGCACCGTGGCCCTTTATCTGAGTCGAACTCCCACCTGTCTCCCATGTTAGCTATTAACCAGGTTGAGTTTATGGTCTGTGGACATTTATTTCCTGTGGAAATCACATCTAGGTATTTTATTGAAGTGATGTGATTAAGATTATTGAAAGCTCTCATTAACTGCTCAAGTAAGAGATTAAGTCTGGCAAAAGTAATCAGATCTGTTTCCAGTTGGAGGACTCTTTAGTGTTATGGGCATGTAGTAATTCTCAGAAAAGAGTGAAATCTGCTTCTCCTTCTCACAGGACTAAGAGTTAAAGCCAGTATTACCATCCACAGAGGAAATAGCATGAAGGCGTCACAAAGGCTACTGGTCCACCTCCTATTTGCTTTGCAGTTTTCTTAATTCTTCATTCCAAGGGCTATACACAGGGATTTCTTGTCTGGTGGTGATATGATCAAATAGAGAATATACTAACAATGAACGGTGGCCAGATTTGTCTTCTTATGCCCTCCCCTCAACAGACACATTGCCTTCTCCCCACTCTCCCTTTGGGATTGGTTTTATAGTATTTTATTTTGGGATGGAAACTGCTGCCGAGTGTTCCCAAGCCTTTGTGGAATGGGGTATTTTCTCAAACCTAGAGGGACTCGAGTGGTGCTAACCTACACAGTGGTATCCTTGAGGCTGGGATTCATTTCTGTTTTGATGGCTTTCTTTCTACCTTTGATCTGAAATAGACCCTTTTTAATGCCAGAAGAATCACATGGAATTTGGCTCACCACACTTAGGAAAACGCCCCGGGTTTCTGTGTGCTCCTGGCAACCTCATGATCTTTGTCCCCTGATTGAAGTCACTGAGGCGGTGGTAGAAGTAGATGCCCCAGGCGTAGTTCTGCTTGAAATTGTGAGTCACTTGATCGATTCTGGGGCCCATCAAAAGACATAGTTCATGTCAACTGATTAGGAGTTGAGAAGAACACTTGGAATAGTTGTTTTGATATCTGATGCTACTTTCAAAACTTCTGTCTCTGTAAGTGTTTTTTACAAGGAGTGGATAGAAAGAAATTCTTCCACAATAATACTAAGGTTTGTTACAGTTCCAGTAAAAACGTAAAGGCACTTCATAACATTAATGGGCATATGCAACCATTTAAGATCACTGCAGAAAGCATATAGTGCACAGAAAGTTATCTGTAATTCATGTTAAGAGAGCAAATAAGATTCAGAAATTACATATATCATATCATATCCGTATAAAACAAATATAAGAATTAAACAAGAAACACATTGCTATATACTTTTAAGAAAGTAAGGGGGTGGCGTTTGAAACTATAGGTAACTTTGACCTAGCAACCCTACATTTTGGAATTTGGTTTACATAAATAGATGCACTAGTAAACATAGATGCATAAGGGTGTTTACCGTAGCATTGTTTGTGGTGGCAAAAATAGCTGGAAAAATTTGAATGTCCATCAGTAGAGAAATGGGTAAATAAATTCTAGTACATTTCTACTGTATAGTATTATGAGGCTGTTCAAAGTGTTGAACTAGATCTGTATCTATCTAGCAAGTTGCAAGGTAATGTGTAGCATGCTTGCAGTTTTTGTAAAGGCAAGTATCACCCCTCTCCACATATGAGTGAATACATGTTTGGTATGAGCTTGAATATCATGGAGACGGGTGTAGAAAAAGATTGACCAGGCTATTCACATTCTTTATCTGGGGGAAAAGCATGGTGAAGGTGGGGAATGAGGTAAAGGGGAAGGATCCAGAAGCATTGGGGAAGAGAATAAATTCTTTTCTTTTCTTTTAATTTTTTTGTTTTTTAACGTTTATTTATTTTTGAGAGACAGAGAAAGACAGAGCACGGGCCAGGGAGGGCCAGAGAGAGAGGGATACACAGAATCTGAAGCAGGCTCCAGGCTCTCAGCTATCAGCACAGAGCCCAATGTGGGGCTTTAACCCACCAACCATGAGATCATGACCCGAGCTGAAGTCAGGCACTTAACCGACTGAACCACCCAGGCGCCCCATGTAACTTTTCTTTATATATTTTTACATTACATCACTGGTTACAGTAGATGTATCACTTTTATGGCTTTTAAAGAGTGATTGAAATACTTTTAAAATGGTTGTCTTTTATTTATTGAAGTATGGTGGACATATATGTTATATTAGTTTCAGGTGTACAACATAGTGATTAGAAGTTCTAGACATTACGCAATACTCAGCAGTGTAAGTACAGTTACCGTCTGCTGCCATACAACATTATTATAATATTATTGACTATATTCCTTATGCTGTACTTTTTATCCTCATGATTTACATATTTTATAACTTTAAGTTTGTGCCTCTTAATCCCCTTCCCCTATTTCATCATATACCTTCTCCTTTTACACAGTGATTTAACTACCTTCTAAAGAGGTGGCTCAGTCGGTTAAGCATCTGGCTGTGGCTCAGATAATCTCACGGTTCATGAGTTCGAGCCCTGCATTGGGCTCTCTGCTGTAATCACAGAGCTGGCTTCAGATCCTCTGAAGCCCCTCTCTGCCCCTCTTTCTCTCTCTGCCCCTCCCTCTCTCTCTGCCCCTCCCCTGCTAATGCTCTCTCTCTCTTTCTCTCAAAAATAATACTAAAAAAATTTTAACTACCTTTTAAAGAGAGAACAAATGCACCTAGCATGATTACATATGTGTGTAGTAGGATTATAACTAAAGTACCCTTTCCCGTATTTTCCCCATATCCTTTAATAGGGCGAGAAGCTCAGCACTGAGATTACTTTGCTGCTCAGGGAAATGCAGTTTGCTAGTGAGCTGGGAAAGCTGTGCCCACAGAGGACTAGTCAGGCAGGGAGGATTAGGACGGGATGGAGCATTATCCAGAAACTAAGAGAAGAAGGAACTTTATAAAGCCTCCTGCTAGAAAAGGTCCTGATAGGGAATAGATACCCCCGGGCCTGAGGTTGCAAGCAAGGGAAGCAGTGGTCACTGGAACCCAGAGAGGGGAGCTTCACAGAGGGGATCACATGGCAGCAGCAGTGGCCTCTGGTAGAGGCACCTTGCAGAGAGGAAGTTGTGGAAATGAATATCCTGGCCATTCTCTCCTTTGATCTTCTGCATGGCCACCTCTAATTGAATCAGCCAGAAGGCAGAGTGTAAGGGAGCCGATGGATGTGGTCTGCAAGGTCAGCCTTCCAGGGCTAGGAGCAGGTGGAGAAGGGCAGAGAGTGGATCTGGAGGGGCAAAAGGAAGACAAGATGATGCAGATAGGTGAAGACCAAGAAATGCAGGAAGACAGAATGGTATTTTAAATGAGCAACACGGTAATGAAGGCTGTATGGTGGATGTTTTGGTACAAAGCAGCGGTTATCTTGGTAATAAATGATAATTGCACCTTTCATTTCTTTGTCATATGACCTTCATACCTCTAAATTTAAGTACGTTGACTGTTTTATTGTGAAAAATTCAAAAATAGAGGAAGTAAAAGAATTAGAAGATCTTGTGATACAGGTTTCAGTCCATGGATTTAGAAAAACTTATCTGTTTTTTAAAAACGAAGCTCTCATACTTAACAATGATTGATATCACATTGTGTTTGCTTGCTTTTTGTGAAAAGCACAAAAAGAATTTAAAAATATCTGTCTTAATTATTGCAAATTAAGAATAGCTCATTAGCATATGAAATATGAAGTAGATTTTCTACCAATGAACAATTTGTATTTTGAAGTGAATTTCCATGTAAAATAAATGATGGGTGTTTCTCTCATTCAAATCCTGTTTTTCAAAAGACAGGATGTTTCAGAAGCCAGGACCAGGACCAAGATTTAATGTTTTAAAATCCTGAGCCAGCTCTATGTATGTGAATTTTTCCCAGATTAATATCCAATTGTGTTTTGAGGATAGCACCTTCTATTGAATTGTTTTTCACCTGTTTCTTTTCTATTCATGGATTTGGAGCACAAGATTTAAGGCCAGGGTGGCAGTCTGCAGTCCCCAGCCACACACATCCATCTAATGTAATTCTAAAGACACGTAGAAATGACAGAATTAGTTCTGTGATTAGAAGTAAGAGCCATGAAAAATCTAAAAGAGAAAACCATTTTTTAGAATAGATACTTTTTTTTTTTGTCACATAATTCAACCATTCAGCTTCATAGCATTATTGGTTAGGACATTAAAAAAACAACAACAAGCTTTTAAGGTGGTAATTGTATCAAAAGCGTTTTATCAAATTGATAAAGCAAAGTACTGAATTTCAAAGGTGTCTGTTTTGTTTTATTCCTCATGGACTCTTCTGGGAGAGATTCCTTTCTGAAAACAGTAGACACCTCCTGGGCCTACTTTCTTCCTCTTGGTAACTCCATCAGGTAAATGATTGCTACTGCCTACTTTACTTTATCTTCTTTCTGATCACTTACAAGAACAGTGACTCCCATTAGATAGTTCTTAAATACTGATGCAACCATATTACTTAGTAAATTTTTGTGGCCTCTGGGCTGTGATATTAGGCCATACCATCCTCCTAGAGTTTCTCTGTGTGCCCTGGTAGCTCAGCCTCCTGCTGTGGCATGTTCTGGAGTTTCTTCACTCTTAACAGGAGGCTCTTCAAGCTTTTCCCACAGTCATGGATTGTTCCAGTATGTGGACCCAGATGCTTTCTATATGCCCCAGAGCCTTACAGGAAAGAACTGGAAAGTAGGTTAGAATTGGGATTCACACATGTATAGGATATAGAGGGACTGTGGGGTCCTTAAAGGATATTGAGCAATAGAGAAGAACAACAGACAGTGGAAGGAGAAGAAGCATCATGAGAGAATAAGTCTGGGCCCAAACTGTGTGCATAGACGTTTCCTCCTCTTCCTACAAACGCCCCCATACACCAGGGGGAAGGGGCTCTGGCATGAAGGGGAGGAGTAACTTTGTCATGAGAAGCCCAGCAGTCTTGCAGTGAGTGTGGAGGAGCTGTTCAAGAGAGGCAGGAACTTTCCTGCTGAGCCAGCTTCAATAGTCTGGAAGAGGTTGTTAGAAACCCAAGGGCAGAGAGTGACAGAGCCACAGAGCAGAGGGTGGCAGGAGCGGCCAGGCCCTTGAGCACGGAGACCTTGTGAGACCAGCGGAGGGCATAGCTGATGAGGAAGAGCCTGAGGAAAGACTGGATTTCACACTAAGCAAGTGAGTGGGGGCTTTTGACACTGAGGTTCAGATTTTCGTGACTCACGTGACATAGTTTTATCCACGATGAGGCAGTAAGTTGGATCATCTGGGTTTCATGTATGTTCCCTAAAATGTTATGATACATGTTTTTTGCTTGTTTGTTTTAAATCCAAGTTAAAGTTTTGAAGTTGAATTTTGCACTTGGAGGGAGAACCCAAAAATAATCCTGTGGTTGATTAAAGCTGTTGTTTTCCAAGTTAGCCCAGAGGAATTGCGGAGAGAGTAAATAACATGTACAGCTTGAGCATGAGCATAGTCTCTCTAGGATTCAGACATAGGTCTAGGCATGCCTGGGTAATTAGATGGTTAGAGCTGTCAAGAGGCTTTAGCTTGAGTGCTCAGAGGACGGTCACAGGGCAGGGCTCATCCTAAGGAAAGCAAGATTTGAGGCAGATGAGCAAGATACCCGCCTCAGGGGGTGGGGCAACACCAAAAATAGCATAACGTAAGTCCTGTAGATTCTCTGCTGACCCAGCCCCCTGGACTCATGCCTGGGTTGTAGGGAGAGAGGGAACTACAAGAAAAAAGCACTGTGAAAATTGAAAGGGAAAGTTTACTAAAATTACCTTAAGATGTTAAAGGCAGGCTCTACACAAAAGAGTGTAACAAACTTGTGGATGAAGGGTCCCTACTCCAGGTGCTGTTGGAGCATGCACAGCATGACAGGGAACAACAACAACAACAACAAAAAGGCCTCCTCAAGGACAGGAAAGGTGTCACATTCATCATTATTTACCTGGAATCAGGTTCAATAACTGACACATGGAATGGATTCAATGAATGTTTTTGTTGAAAGAAAAAGGAAGAGTGAGTTAGAGCTGGTGAATGATGAGAAAACATGATTTGCAAACTGGTAACAGGGGCAAATTTGTCCCATTTGTCTTATGCTAAACAGAATGGAAATGGTTTCATACCATATTAGGTGATTGCTATCATAGTATTTTGGTGGATGATGCTTTATTTTTAAAGCAACATTAAAACTATTAATCTCTGCATAGATTTAGGAATCAGAACATACCCAGAGGATGGGAATGAAATTAAATTTGTGAAACACTTCACAAAGTGAAGTGAAGTTTTTGTGAACAAAAAACCTCTTAATTGGAGTAACTTTACAACATGATTGATTTTACTGGAACAGACCTTTTTTAAATATTAAAATGAGACTTACTTTACTCTCAAAGCCAGTTTACTGAAGGATAGTCAAGTGATTCAATTTGAAATGGAAACCAGAGATGGCTTACGGTTTCATGTATTTTGCTGGTCACAGATTAACCATGTTGTGTTATGCGTGAACAAAGACCAGCACATTTTCACCAGGGTACACTTTACCACCCAACATGCTGGTGAGATAGAAGGCTGGGCATGTTCTCATAACTCTTCTAAGCTGTGATTCATGGGGTCCCTAAATGGCCCACTTGCCGGGTGCTTGACACCCACCATTGAAGTTTGCCTTCTGTGCGAAAGAAAGCACTGTTGCTAGAATGGTTGTGTATTATGCCAATATAATTTGAGGCTGCGTGATTGATTTCCAAAAGCTACACACAAAACTAAGTCATATCAGTTTGTCCATAAGGCTCCTGTTATTACCTAGAAGAGCAGAATCCTTAAAGAATGGGTTATGGGGCAGGGTTCTAAGAGTGGAAGCAGAAGTCAAGACCCAGAAAGGAATGGGCAGACATGGCATGAGAAGTTGAGGCCCCCAAACCAGGACAGCAGTATGGTAATATCAGGGACCTCAGTTACATCTGAAAATTCCTTTGCCTTTGTCATACAACTTAACTGAATCGTGGACGTGCCATGCCATCATCTTCACCAGGTTCTGCCCTGCTCACTCAAGGAGAGGGGATCATTGCAGGCATGTCCCCCAGAGAACAAGAATCTAGGAGACTATTTTGGAACTCTGCCTACCACAGTATCCTTCCATTATCTAGAATTGTCTTTTCCTTTTCTGGTCTTGTCTTTTGCTTCTGCTGTCAGAACCCTGTGCCTACAACTTTCCCTAATGTAACACAATCTGTATACACAATGGGCTTTTGATTTCCATTTCTGGATCATATATCGTCCTACACTGGTTAAGAGGGTGTGTGCCAAAGGTGAACATTTTATTGTCAAACCCCAGTTCTGCTACCTACTAGAAGATTGACAACGGCCTCAGTTTCCTCATCAAAAGGGGAGTGATGGTAGTATCCACAGAGTAGATAGTATAATAACTACTTGTGGGATGTTGTAAGGATTAAGTGATATGCTATGCTTAAAGGGCTTGGCACAATGTCTAGCACATAATTCTCCAAAAATGTTCAGATATTATTAGTGTATCCTGTCTCAATGGTTGTATTCATATATGATTTCTCTACATGGGATACCCTAATAAATTGGTAGGTACCCTTCAAAATCCATCTTAACCTTGCGTGTGCAAAATGTCAACATCTGTGTAATGTCGGGAAGCTGAGGTATATAAGGAACTCTATTTGTAACTTCTGTAAATCTAAAATTGTTTCAAAATAAATAGTTTTTTTTTTTTAAGTCCTAAGTGTTGTCTCCATTATAAAGCCTTTTGATTCCCCTCATTGTGGAGTGAACACTTTCATTCTACTCTCAGTAAGCTTTACATATGGTGTTTATCACATTGCATCATGATTGTTTGTTTACATGTCTGTCTAGAATATAAAGTGCATGGATGCAGGGACTAACTTTATTCATCTTTCTGTCTCTAATATATAGAGACATGTCTGATATAGCTTACCAGCATATGTTATGTAAATGCTGGCTCAATAACTAATTGTTGAATGAATTTTTATCTTTCATGCACAAGAGATTTATCAATAGCCAAATGATATGTGATTATAGGAACCAGTGGGAGGGTCAGGGTGGTACAGAACAGCGGTTTTCAAAGTGTGGTCCCTGGACAAGCAACATTATTAGCCATACGTGGAGACTTGTTAAAATGCTGTTTCTCAGGCCCCATCCCCCAGATCTATTGAATCAGAAATTCTGGGGGTAGGGGACAAGGTGTCTGTGCTTAACCACTTTCATGGAAACTAAGATTGAAAACATAAACAATTATACTAATGTATAGCTATGTTACATGAATTTAGAATCTTTTAAGTACAAATATTTTATTAGAGCAAAATGACATAGATGAATTATCCTCAAGAAATAATTGAATTTAGGGGCTCCTGGGTGGCTCAGTCGGTTGAACATCTGACTTTGGCTCAGCTCGTGATCTCATGGTCTGTGGGTTCAAGCCCCACATCAGGCTCTGTGCTGACAGCTCAGAGCCTGGAGCCTTTTTCGGGTTCTGTGTCTCCCTCTCTCTCTTCTCCTCCCCCACTTGTGTTCTATCAAAAATAAATAAACATTAAAAATTTTTTTAAAGAAATAATTGAATATCCACTTAGCCATATTTGTGATGATTTTGAATATTACAGAACTTACCAGATATAAGCATCTATGCACCTGTAAACATGTACAAGTTTTTAAATTTTGTTAGCCTTCTGCCAACCAATTATTGTGCATTGCTTTAATACAGGAAAGTAGAGGCTATTCTTGAATATTTTCCTGTTTAACATTTGTTGCTGTGATCACTTTTTTTTTTTTTTACTGTTAATCATATTAACCATCCTGGCATCAACACAGATGTCTTCAAATATCTGTCAAGGCCTGCCAAGTGCCAGCTGCTGCCATGTGGTCCAAGGTGCTACTTCTCCAAATCGTAGTTAAGTGTCCATTAGGCTTTCAGTACGTCGCTTTTATAATCAGTTCCATGTTATCAGCAAATACTGGTGGAGTCATAGGATTTTGACTAAGTAATTAAAATATTACAATCACACATCTGCAGCTTTATTCTAAAAAGCAGTGCTACTATTTTGTTATCCTCTTTCCAATTCTTTAAGAACAAGTGTCTTGGAAAATCATATGCTAATATGTGACTAATCTCACCAAAAGCCTGAGTCAAGAAAGCATTTGCCTCTTTGCCACAGAAGTTGTTATTTGTTAGTCTCTGTGTTATTGGAGAAAAATCACTTCCTATGTCCTTTGGGTAGTATTTTACTTTCAGAGATATGGAGGCTGCCCTTTTAGAACTCACCTGCATTTTGAAACTTCAGTTTTCTTCCTTTTCATGTGAAACAGACCATTCTTTTTTTTTAAATTTTTATTTAATTTATTTTTTTAATTTACATCCAAGTTTGTTAGCATGTAGTACAACAATGATTTCAGGAGTAGATTCCTTAACGCCCCTTACCCACTTAGCCCATCCCCCCTCCCACACCCCTCCAATAACCCTCTGTTTGTTCTCCATACTTAAGAGTCTGTTATGTTTTTGTCCCCCACCCTGCTTTTATATTATTTTTACTTCCCTTCCCTTATGTTCATCTATTTTGTATCTTAAAGTCCTCATATGAGTGAAGTCATATGATATTTGTCTTTCTCTGACTAATTTCGCTTAGCATACTACTATCTAGGTCTATCCACGTAGTTGCAAATGGCAAGATTTCATTCTTTTTGATTGCCAAGTAATACTCCATTGTGTATATTCGGCACATCTTCTATATCCATTATTCATCAGTCGATGGACATTTGGGCTCGCTCCATAGTTTGGTTATTGTTGATAATGCTGCTATAAACATTGGAGTGCATGTACCTTTTTGAATCTATATTTTTGTATCCTTTGGATAAATATCTAGTAGTGTAATTTCTGGGTCATAGGGTAGTTCTATTTTTAATTTTTTGAGGAACCTCCATACTGTTTTCCAGAGTGGCTGCACCAGCTTGCATTCCTACCAACAATGCAAAAGAGATCCTCTTTCTCTGCATCCTTGCCAACATCTGTTGTTGCCTGAGTTGTTAATGTTAGCCATTCTGAGGGGTGTAAGGTGGTATCTCATTGTGGTTTTGATTTGTATTTTCCTTGAGCATTTTTTCATGTGTTGGTTGGCCATCTGGGTGTCCTCTTTGGAAAAGTGTCTATTCATGTCTTTGCGCATTTCTTCACTGGATTATTTGTGTTTTGGGTGTTGAGTTTGATCAGTTCTTTATAGGTTTTGGATACTAATCCTTTATCTGATATGTCATTTGCAAATACCTTCTCCCATTCTGTCTGTTGCCTTTTAGTTTTGCAGATTGTTTCCTTCGCTGTGCAAAAGCTTTTTATTTTGATGGGGTCCCAATAGTTCATTTTTGCTTTTGTTTTCCTTGCCTCTGGAGACCTGTTGAGTAAGAAGTTGCTGCAGCCAAGGTCAGAGAAGTTTTTGCCTGCTTTCTCCTCTAGGATTTTGATGAATCTTACATTAAGTTCTTTCATCTTACATTTAGGTCTTTCATCCATTTTGAGTTAATTTTTGTGTATGGTGAAGAAAGTGGTCCAGGTTCATTCTTCTGCATGTCACTGTCCAGTGAAAACAGACCATTCTTTACACAACTGTTCAGTTAAGCTGGATTCGGGAAGAAGTCCCTGTCTTGAAATCAGGAAACCCAAGTTCATACCCCATTTCTGTCAATTCCTGGCTACAGGTCTCAGAGTAAGAAACCACTTCTCCAACTCTCACACTTAACAGCAGGTTATTAATAACACTCTTTCAGTGATTACAAATGGCAGCCTCAAAAAGAATAATGACTTGTGAGTTATCCTTACTGAGCCCAATAGTCTCTATGCCAAAGAAGCCTAAAAGTAGGTGGACATTGTCTGCAGACTACATTCTGAGAAGATGCATTTATATTCTTATTCCCCAAGGGTACTATTTACTGTCACTTTTTCCAGATGGGGGGAATTGTGAAGGGTCACAACTTTGCCAACTTTGTATTTCACGGCAAATAGTTTTGGCAATAGTGAGAACATGATCAGTTGAAAACAGGGGTAAGAATCAAAAAGGTCTGTAATGGTGTTGGTGACAGCAGTAACAAGGGATAAATTCCAGATCACTGTGGACTCAAAGCTAGATGAATCTGATTGGGTTTTCAGTTGAGGGGAAAAACAAAGCAAAACAAAACAGAGTCAAGGATTATTCGATGTTTCCTGTCCCAGGTGACTAGGAAGAAAACCACTTTATTAAAACATGCTAGGTCTGCAGCTGGGCAAATAGTTAATCAGTGTACTTGTCTTGAAATGTAGAAGGGTATCATGGGCATGTCACAAGACTCATCACTGCCCACTGTCCTCTTTCCTTTCAATATCTTGTTGGCATTCTTTTTTTTTTTTAATTATTTATTTTTAGAGAGAAAGAATATCCCCAGCAAGCTCTGCTTTGTCAGTGCAGAGCCCAACGTGGGGCTCGAGCCCACGAACTGTGAGATCATTACCTGTCCTGAAACCAAGAGTCAGATGCTTAACTAACTGAGCCACCCAGGTGCCCCTCTTGTTGGTGTTCTTAATCAACTTCACAGAAAAACTTGAGTGGAAAGAGGTGTTAGATGACAGAATCAAAGCTTGTTAAATTCTTCCTATGCTAAATTCTTCCTAGGCTAAAATGTAATAAGATTAAAGTCAAGAGGATACTAGAAACATCCTGCATTTAGATTAAAATATCCACCTTACAAGCAAAGGACATAAGAGATTTCTGTTTCAGCTTTAGTTGACAACGTAATGATTCTGAGCCAGTTGGGTCCTGTGGCTGATTCAAAGAAAAAGCTAGGCTATTTTAGTAATAGATATTCATATCAAGGGAGAAAATGTGCTACTGTACTACATATAGTCTGACATATCTGAGGTTTTGGGTATAGTTATTGCTATGTATTTGAGGAGGGTTGTTGACAAATTGGATTATATGTAGGGAGCAGGAAGGAGACCTATCTGGAAATTATATCATAGGAAAGAGAGTCCGAAAGAATAGTGAATCAAGGGTGCCTGGGTGACGCAGTTGGTTAAGTGTCTGACTTCAGCTCAGGTCACGATATCATGGTTTATGGGTTCGAGCCCCCTGTCAGGCTCTGTACTGACAGCTCAGAGCTTGGAGGCTGCTTCGGATTCTGTCTCCCTCTCCCTCTCTCTGCCCCTTACCTGCTTGTATTCTCTCTCTCTCTCTTTCTCTCTCTCTCTCTCAAAAATAAATAAACAAAAAAAAAAAAAAAACAGGGAGCCAATAAAATTAGAAAGAGGATACATGGCAGAGGCTGGGTGGTGGATACTGTGTGTGCCACCCAGATCCTCCTATCTGGATCAAGACCCCAGTTTCCTTAGCTGCTGGGAGTGTTTGTTGCTGGCTGACAGCTAACAGGTGATTTCTGCCCAACGGGGCTGCCTTGCCTGAGCTTCCAGCCATTCCTCAGGGACAGCCCCACCCAGTGCCTAGTGTGGGTGTGAGAGTACAAAAGCCCAGTTCTGTTGCCTTGTGCAGGACAACTGTGAAGGGCCATCCCAGCTTTAGGATTCCTTGTGTGATCAGCTGAGGCCTCTGTTGCGGCCGCATCTCCTTCCTGGTCCCGCTTCCCTTGCTGTCTCATCAGAATTGTTCTAGAAATCTCTCCCCACTAAGTCTTCTCCATGGGATTCTCTGCTCGGTCTGTCTTCCAGGGAATCCTACCTGCAACAGCTGACATTACAAAGACTGGGAAAGGATACATTATTCAGTACATGATGTTGGGACAATCGATTATTCATGTGGGAAGAAAAAAATAAAGTTGGAATCATGTACAAAATGTATTTCACGTGGATTTAGAATTGAAATATGAAAAGCAAAACTTTACCGTTTTTAGTAGAAAATATGTAAGGATTAGGAGAGGGTTTCTTAAAAGCACAACCTATGAAGAAGATTTGTGAATTTGTCTATATTAAAATAATATAAAATTTAAATTAAGTTAAAATCACTTGACTATGACAAATGATATCATTTTTAAAAATAATAGGAAAAGCTAGGAGAAGACGTTTGCAGCACTTACGACTAACAGATTTAGCATCGAAAATAGATAAAGAATTCATATAAATTAATAAATGGAAGGGAAACTGCCCAGGAGAAAAAAAAATAGGCGGAGAAGATAGTCAATTTGCTTAAGAGAAAGTCTGAATGATGAATGTGTATACAAAAGTATATTAAGCCTCATAAGCAATTAGGAAAATGACAATGAAAATAAGATCCTAGTTCATACACATCAAATTGGGGAAATTATTTTAAATTTGTTTTATAACACCTTCTCTTTTTAAAATTCATTTCCTCTTCCTTCCTTTCTCTGCTTCTGTGCCTTTGCACATGCCAGATTTCCATATGGACTACTCATCTGTCAAGACCTAGGGCAAAGTCATCTTCATGCAGCTCTCCTAACCTTCCTGTTCTGAGTTAAGATTTTCCCCCATATATATTCCAGATAGTGCTTTGTGTTTGTTCCATTTAAAAACACTTTGCATTGTTGTAATTTTTTGCTTATGTGTGAGCCTCTGACACTAACTAGATTATGGGCCCCTGAATGGCAGGAATCACGTTTATCTGTATGCTCCTGGCATTTATCATAGTGCGTGGCACTTGACTGCTAAATATATGTATTGGATGGGTGAATGAACCAGTTCCTTGCCTCAGTGGCTTTTCCAGAAAATCAGACCCCTTCTAGACACAGGCATGAAGAGTCAAATGCTCTACAGTGGTTCTTAGTTTGCTTTTTGATGCATCCTCTAAAATTAGTTCAAGATAAACTAATTGCTCATCACCTGCAGTGGAGCGTATGGTTAAATGTGGTCTTTACCCTCAGTTTAATTAAAGAGGATATGCAGAAAGCTGGTTCTTTTTATCATAGGTGGAAAGTTGCATAGGGACAAAATAAGTATTGTTTTCCTTTGTTATTCATTCTTTTTTCTCCAGGCCTATTGCTGCCTACTGGTACTGTCAGGATTTATTTTTAATCCTGAAAAAATGAAATAAGTGTACTTTGGCTAGAGAGATAAAATATGTTGACATACTAAAAGAAATACATCTCCCTTAGGAAATCTAACTGTTTGGGAACATACATCCTCAAGGCGTTTGAAAAATTTCTAATCTCTTTTTTAAAAGCCAACAGCAGTGCTACAAACTCCAGATGAGAGCATATGATTTAGTTGGTATTTGTCAACTCTTACAGTGCTTATGAAATATTAAAGCTGGGAGGGATCCTTTGGCCCAGTGCCTTCATGGTACAGGTAATGAAAGTAAGGTTCCATCTAATGTATCATAATAGTTTAGTGATAGAATAATCCAGATCTCCCACCTTCTATTTTGATTCTTTCCTTTTCTCCATATACTGTCCCAACACACACTAATTTGGTGGTAGCAAGAAAATTATTTGGATTTTCAGGGGCTTTGGGTTATAATAGCTACTTAGGTATTTACTTTGAAGTTCTTGAAATTTCCCCCGTAAAAAATTGCCTGTTGGCCTTTGTACCATTAATAATTATCTTTCATTAGCACCTAAACTCAAAGGGGTAGAGCAACTCCATTCCAGACCAGTATAACTGTTTGGGCTCATGGTGAATATGGAGTAAGAGGTAAAGATTTATAAAATAGATTAAAAATTTACTTGCTCATTAAGTAAATTATGATAAAGATTCTAAGTGTAATAATCTTATGTGATAATTGAAATAAAATTAGTAGTATCCCTGGGCTTCTATTTTCTCACTGGTGAAATGAATAACTTGGAATAAATCAGAGGACAATAAATCTTTGAGGATCTTTTACTTGTAAATATTTTGATTCTGTGACTGTAATAACAGAGGATTCACCCAGATTTTGCTTGCCTTGCAATGGTAACTAATGCTTGAAGTGTTTTTTAACAAAGAAAGTTTTCTTCATTTTTTTTTTTTTGGAAAAGTTACCTATGACTAAATTGTTGCTTTGTTTTTCTGAGAGGTTCTCAGGAATCTCACTCATTCATCTCCATATATGTGTTTTCTGTCCTTCATTTACTTGGTAAGACTATCATTTTTTGAAACTAAATTATTTAGTTGTTCAAACCATACTGCTTCTCTGTTCTTTAATTTAATTTTTTTTTTATGTTTTTATTTTATTTTTGAGACAGAGAGAGACAGAGCATGAGTGGGGGAGGGTCAGAAAGAGAGGGAGACACAGAATCCGAAACAGGCTCCAGGCTTTGAGCTGTCAGCACAGAGCCCGACGCGGGGCTCGAACTCATAGGGGGTGAGATCATGACCTGGGCCGAAGTCGGAAGCGCAACCGACTGAGCCACCCAGGCGCCCCACTGCTTCTCTGTTCTTGACCAGATGCATGTAGTGTTGGAAGGAGGCATCATGGAAGAACACAGGTAGTCATTACGTATGTTTGAATCTGAATTCTGCTGCTATGGGCTAATGCAAGTTACACAACCTTTTAGTTTCTGTTTTCTCTGCTCTCCAGTGTGAATCACACAATGCATCTCATAGGGTTCTTATGAAGAGTAAATAAGATGCCAAGCACAGTGTTGGGCACACCATGTGCAGTCCATGCCATTAGGATGTATCAAATGCAACTGCAAGTGTCAGTGAGCCCCCTTGTTCAACTATAGAGCTCAACAGTTCAAACCAGAAACAGACAAGACCCTTTAACTCATACTCTAACTAAAACCCGTTGTGCTCATTTCTTATTGCACTTCCTTGAGGCATTGACTAAAATGTTTTGCAATGACTGGATCATTCCAACCCCTAGGCCAGAAAAGCCCTGATAGCAATAGAATGCCTAGAAGACCATCCCAGCATGCGCCCTTCCTTGCCCACGACCATAGGTTGAACACACTGACCCCACCCACGATGGTGTGTTTTCTGTCTGCTCTCTTGCACATACCTCCCTGAACTTCTCCTATACAACTGTAGGTGTCTATCTTGTGAGTGGAAAGGCCCATTGTTAAGGCTTGGGACTATCACCTTCCCTGGCTGCCCACACCTGAAACAAATCTTTCCCTTTCTCTTTTCCAAACCCTCATCTATTGAGTTATTGACTTTTTTTGTGATTAGGTTGACTGTTTGCTTGGCAACAGCATTGGTACACCCACTCAGGAGCTATACTCTACCTTTGTCTAGCCCCCTTGGGGTTCCTGGGATGGAGCCATTGGTCTAGCACTCACTCTTCCATTTCCTGAGTTAGCGGCTGTGATAGATCAATTGGTAATACAACTAGTACTAAAAGTTCTCTTTTAGGTGCTGACATATTCTTTTCCCTTTGATCTCATTGAAGCCTTAAGTATTTTGTTGTTCTTGTCCTGTAGTATGTGTTTCAAGAACTTACTTTTTGATCGGATGTTAAAAAGTCGGTCATAATTTGATGTGCCAGTGAAGATAGGAGTATATGTTCCTGATTCCACTTCAAATTTGCTGCTTCCTTTCCCCACCACTCCACTCTGTAGAAACAACATCAAAAAAGGGTTGCTGGATTTCTATAAAAGTCTTTGGAAAAGACCAATGGGCAGATTTTCTATTGTGAATTTCTTTAGTAGAGGGTTCTTTTTCATGTTTGCATTCCCAGCACCCAACTGGCATAAATAAATCCAGTAATGAACATTTGATAGAGCTCATGGGAGGAAGAAAACCTCATTACAAATTCTCATGATAAAGATTTGGTACTTAAAAGGAACTTTAATCAATCTCATAAGCAGAAAATAATTTTCTGCCCATATTCTTAATGTTTCTGATATAGAGGAATAACAAAAACCATTGAAGGCTGCTTGGGACCAAGCAAGGGATGTTCACGGTACTTGAGCAGTGAATGAAGATTCCGTACCAGACTTGACCTCACCAGACACTGTTCTCATATGCATCCTGGCAATGGGTTTTCGGTTGGCTCTTCATAAAGAGGATCTAGAACTTTCTATCAAAACTCACTGTATTGTTTATCATTGATAATTTGTTGCATATGTTTATGCTTAGGTTAATATGCACTGAATTGCATATAGTTCTTCAATGTTAATTCTTTTATTGTCACCATAAAGTCATAACCTAAAGAATAGCCCGTGCCCTAGGTAATGTTATAACAGATTCAAAGGCCTTACCTAACTGTTGTAAACAAGATTTTGATGCCCAGGACAAGTGAATAAACAGTGGCTCTTACAGAATGCTGCTTTCACAAGGATTATTTCTAACCAGGTGTGTTATGCATTATACCAGACCCAGTGCTTTTTTTTTAAGTGAGTGTAAGAATATTAAAAACTGCTAATAGCAAAATAATTTTTTCCAGCAGTACTGTTTATTGGTTCAACAAATATCGCTTTGCATTGTTGAAGCATTTCATTCCTGTCTGTGAAAATCCTTATCTAAAATTGAGTTTTTGATCAACGCCCCACTGCTGCCCAGAATTCATTATTACAACTCAAAGCTATTTTTTATTTTTTAAATGTGTATTTATTTTTGAGACAGCATAAACAGGGGAGAGGCAGAAAGAGAGGGACAGAGGTACCCAAGTGGGCTCTGAGCTGACAGCAGCAAGCCCGATATGGGACTTGAACTCACGAGCCATGAGATCATGACCTGAGCTGAAGTTGGATGCTCAACTGACTGAGCCACCCAGGCACCCCTCAAAGTTGTTTTTCCCCTCAACGGTGAAAATGTTCTCTGTTATGCACAGTTTAAATGATCTCTGCTTACACATTCCAGTGTGTCCTCTCAAGCTCTCCTACTCCTGCATTTCGACAGGAGAGTCTAGATTAGAGGAATCTAGTCACCATAATCCACTGACTGCCAGAACCCAGCTCTTCTCTTCTCCTTTCCCTGGGCATCGATTTCTAGAACAGCCAATAATAAGGTTCATAACACAGAGTGAATGAGACATGGGGAGTTAACATTTGTTATAGCGTCCCCAACGGTGCTAGGCTAATTACATGGAATTTCATTTCACGCCAAGCAGTCTGTGCTTTTCCTACCATCTCGTGCCTGTGTGGGTGCAGGAAAGGAAATGAGATTAGCTGAAGGAGGGCTCTGGAACAGTACAGTCTTTGGCTTCAGCGTATTTATCCTTTGATTTTTTTTTTTAATTGTTCAATTAGGTAAGTGCCCTTTTGTGACTGAGAAGGTCATTTTGCCACTTTGCTTAAAGTCTAATCTACCAAAAGGACTTAAATACCATCTATGCTTTTTTAGATTTTTAGGAATTGGAGTTTATTCTCAGCAAGCAGTCTCCTTGCTGTCTCATTCCTGTCACTTTTTTCTATTAGATCCTGTTTAATTCCCAAACAACTTGTTTTGTTTTTCCTTGGTTCACGGGTACCATCCAAACAGCAGCCTGCCCAGCTGGGGAACTGTTTGAAAAGCAGGCGGCTCCTGTTTGGTGAGTGCTAGAGGACATTTCAGCTGGGATCCTCGATGCTGACAGGTGGATTTCAAGACAGCAGTAGCTCCATATATCAGACTTGGTTGTTTGGAAACGAAATCATTTTCCTCATCAGGTTTGTAGGCATTTCCTGGAATAAATGTTAGCTTATGGAGGGTTTTATTATACGTGGGTTGAGTGTGTGAATTGACCACTGTGATCAAAAACTGGGTCCCAGGCATGAGGCTTACTGAGGAGTCTGAGGAATTATTTTTCTTCTTAGGCAAAAAAGAGGGATCCATGAAGTTCCAGTTGACAAATGTATGCTTTGGTATAAAGGTCATGGATTATTTTTAAATGGTTTAAGAATAGGTAAGGTAGGGGCACCTGGGTGGCTCAGTCAGTTGAGCGTCTGACTTTGGCTCAGGTTATGTTCTCATTGTTAATGGGTTCGAGCCCTGAATTAGGCTCTGTGCTGACAGCTAGGAGCCTGGAGCCTGCTTTGGATTCTGTGTCTTCCTTGCTCTCTGCCCCTCCCTCTGCTCACACTCTGTCCCTCTGTCTCTCAAAAATGAATAAAACCATTAAAATGTTTTTTAATTTAAAAATAGGTGGGGCGCCTGGGTGGCTCAGTCGGTTAAGCGGCCGACTTCGGCTCGGGTCATGATCTTGCGGTCCGTGAGTTCGAGCCCCCGTCAGGCTCTGTGCTGACAGCTCAGAGCCTGGAGCCTATTTCAGATTCTATGTCTCCCTCTCTCTGACCCTCCCCCGTTCATGCTCTGTCTCTCTCTGTCTCAAAAATAAATAAACGTTTAAAAAAATTAAAAAAAAAATAAAAATAGGTAATATTTTAAAATGTAGGTTCCAAACATATGAAAACGTATATCCCAGATCTGAGTTTAATATTTAAACCTTGATGTTACCACATAGCCCCATCTATGGGGCTATAGAATATTCTTGCCAAAGAACTGAATCTATAGGTAATCAGACATCCAGGGCTTACTTCCAGTTCACAGGAAATATAGAAACCAGAGGGATAAATTAAGCAACACCATGAGCAAGCAAACAGATAAGTCTATACATGGAACCATACTATGTTTTTTTAGTTGAAATATAATCCGCAAATAACATTGTGTAAGTTTAAGGTATACAGTGTGTTGATGTGATACATTTATATATTGCAGTATGATTTACCACCATAGCATTAGCTAACACCTTCATCACATCATATAAGTATCATTTCTTTTTTGTGGCGTGAACAATTAAGATCTGGTCTCTTAGCAACTTTGAAGTTTATAAAACATTAAACAAAAGAGACAGATTGGGGGCAAGGGGACAGCAGACTGGTCTGGCAAATATATGAAAGAAACATAAGAGACATAGCAACCAAATGTAATGTATGGACTTTGTTTGAAATGTGATTAAAATAAACCATCTGTAAAAAGGTGTTTTTGTGACAATCAGGAAAATTGAATATGGACTAGATATTTGATCATACTGAGGAATTACTATGAAATTTGTCAGGTATGCAAATGGCATCATGAGTATCTAAGTAAATGGTTGTAAATGTGTGGCCTTGACAAGCATCACCAGCATCACCTGGGTATACGTTAGAAATGAAAATTCTCAGCCCCACCCCAAACCTACTGAGTAAGAAGGCCTGGGCATGGGGCCCAGCAGAACTATGAAAATCATTGACATAAAAACATAACCATGTTTTAAAATAGATACATACTGATGGGGCACCTGGGTGGCTCAGTCGATTGAGCATCCGACTTCGATTCAGGTCATCATTTCATGGCTCCTGAGTTCTAGCCCCATGTCAGGCTCTGTGCTACAGCCTGCTTCAGATTCTGTGTCTCCGCCTCTCTCTGCCCCTCTGCTGCTCACGCTTTCTCTCTCTCTCTCGAAAAATAAATAAATATTAAAAAAAATTAAAAGAGATACATACTAAGGCATATGGGGTGAAATGATATAAGGTCTGGGAATGTTTTCACAATACTTAAGTTAAAATAAAGAGAAGGATTTGACGAAACAAGTGTGCTGGAATCTGGATAGTTGTTGTTCTGGGCTAATGCACTTGTGTGGCTGCATTGTAGGCTTCTCTCCCTTTTGGAAATTTGGAAATATTCCTTAGAAATTTGGGGGAAACCTTACCAGACATACGCACGCACATACGCGTGTACACACACACACACACACACACACACACACACACACACACACAGTAGACATCCTTCTCAGACAAAAGAAACAAGCAAAACTTGGTTTTAAGTTTTATAAAAGCTTTCATCTTGCCCCAGAAAACTGGCTTTTCGTCTTTGCTTTGCCACTAATCACTTTACTGGGCACTCTTGGTAAGTCGATTTCCCAGGAACCTCATCATTCTTACCTGTGAGACAAAGGAGCTTCAGTATGTGATCTGTTGTGAAGGTTCCTCCTAGCCTGCTGTTCTTGATACCCTGTGCATTCAGGTGAGGGGTCAGGCTCCTCAGAAGCACTTTTGTCCAGTCTGGAGTGTGATCTGTGGCTGAGTGCTATCTTGAGAGCATGCTCTCCCCCTCTCTTCCTCTCTCCCTCTTCTTCTCCCTCTCCCTCTTTCCCGTTCTCTTTCTGTCTCTGTTTTTTTCTCGGGCTTTACATCCATCTCCCATCTCCAGGGACAGCAACATTCTCTGGGATGCCCGAAGCCCAGGCACACCACCCTCTGACAATAGATAGGGTATGAAATTGCACGAAAAAATATCCAGGGACTTGAAATATGGGGTGACTTTGAGGTTAGGTCAGAGACGGTGAAAGCCCAGAGTAGAGTTAGGGACCTGTTGCTCTTAGCGTTTGCCCTGAGCCTTTTCTCCTGCCTCCACCCCTGCAGTGGCCATCGCCTCCTTATAAACAGAGAGACAAAGCTTAGTGGTATAAGTTCTGAGTGAGTTTGGGAGCTCTAATTGAGAGCTCTCATACTTGGGACGCCTGGGTGGCTCAGTCGGTTAAGCGGCCAACTTCGGCTCAGGTCATGATCTCGTGGTCCGTGAGTTCGAGCCCCGCGTCAGGCTCTGTGCTGACAGCTTGGAGCCTGGAGCCTGTTTCGGATTCTGTGTCTCCCTCTCTCTGACCCTCCCCCGTTCATGCTCTGTCTCTCTCTGTCTCAAAAATAAATAAACGTTAAAAAAAATTAAAAAAAAAAAAAAAGAGAGCTCTCATACTTTAAGAATCCCATTGATTCTTTTTTTTAAATTTTTAATGTTTTATATATATTAGAGAGAGAGAGAGAGAGAGAGAGAGAGCATGAGCAAGGGAGGGACAGAGAGAGAGACACAGAGTCTGAGGACAGGCTCCAGGATCTGAGCTAGTTGTCAGCACACAGCCTGACGTGGGGCCCGAACTCACGAACCGTGAGATCATGACAAAGTCGGATGCCCAACCCACTGAGCCACCCAGGTGCCCCAAGAATCCCATTGATTCTTAAGCTGTGTACCAAGTTTAATGGAAAGCAATGGTAGGTATCCTCACTGCTAGGAGGAATCAGGTTATCTAGTAAGCCACAAAACTGTGGAATTGCTTGGCTAATTCAAGCTTCTGTTTGCTCATGCTGAACGTGTAGACAAGAGGAAGACTGTCTCTCCCTGGGGAAGGTCTTGGGGGATACCCCAGGTGGTTCTTGGGGAGGGAATGGCAAAGGAGAAAATGATAGGAGCACAGGAACATGATGTGTGCAATAGGCGACACATGGCATTGGCAAAAGGGAAGGAAAATGAAACAGGAGGAAGCTAGTGGGAATGAGGAACAAGATCTGCAGAGTCCAACAGCCAGGAGTTGGTGATGCATCTTCAGTCTACTCCTCTTTAGATTTCCTGATGGAAATCTAACTCCCACAAGTGCAGGCAATCAATGATAGTGTTCCCACTGACACAGCAGTTCCTGGAGGCCTTTCCCCAGTGTTGGCATTTGTTCATTTGCTCTTCTCCTGTTCCTCCATTCCTTTCATTTTTCTGTGTTGACTTTGGCCCTGTCTGCTCCTTAGCAAACAGATTATGTCTATAGACATTGGCAAAAAACAAACAAACAAACAAAAAAAACAAAAAACCCCCCCAAAACAAAAAACAAACCAAGCAAACAAAACCAATAGCTGCAACAGTAGTTGTTTATTAAGCACTATGTACCAGGCACTGAAGTGAACACTTGATAAATATTATATTTCATTTGAGCGACTGTCTGTACAATAGTCGTTATCCCCATTTTACCAACGAAGAACAGAAAGTCAGAGAGGTGACGTTGCAGGGTCACTCAGCTAGTAAGTGGCAAAACCTAGAGTTAAACCCAGGTGTGACCAACTGCAACTATTGTCCCTCATCTCTGCACCCCATTACTGTACCTTTTTTCATTGGTGAGGAGAATGGAGTGAGAACCTGGAACCAGAGAGGTAGGGCAGTCTGTGAAGCAGGCCACATGGTAGAGAGCTCCTGGGGCTCCCCTAGTTGCCCAAGACCCATAAACACATAGAGAGGTCATTCCCCAGTATAGAGACCCATGCCAGCATTTCACATGGCCATGTCAAAAGGAAATATATTGTTTACTTTTAGTAGGATAATTAATTTATTGATTGGAGTATGAACAAAAATCAGAATCTTCCCTTAGGAATAAACATGGATGCTAGGATACTTGCTTGGTGATATCATTAAACATTGTCCCTTGGGCTCATTAAATGAGGGTTTTCCTGGAACGCCTGGGTGGCTCAGTCAGTAAGCGTCTGAGTCTTGGTTTCAGCTCAGGTCATGATCTCACAGTTTGAGCCTTGTGTTGGGCTCTGTGCTGATGGCTTGGGATTCTTTGTCTCCCTCTCTCTCTGCCCCACCCTGGCTTCTCTCTCTCTCTCTCTCTCTCGCTCTCGCTCTCACTCTCGCTCTTAAAAATAAATAAACATTTAAAAAAATCAAGGTTTTCCTGATCAGTCTTGTCATGCTTGCTCTTTGGTGTCTATGTTAGTTCAGAATCATATAGGTTTCTGTTTTCTTCTTAAGAGTATATAGGTACCCTTTTCATTCAAAGTAGGCAGAGAGAAGGAAGATAGAATTCCAGATGCTTGTAAACTCCTACCTTGCATATCTCTGCCTCTCAACTAGAAGAGGCAAATGTGGTAGAGTGGTTTAGGTGGTGTGGCAATGGTGAAGGGTCTCACTGCAACAGGAAACAGGGAAAGGCAGAGTTAGCATTGGCTGAAGAAGCTGTGGATAAGAGCCACCAACTGCACCATTTACATCAGTGGAGAGATTATCCACATGGAAAATCAGTAAGGAACCACTGGCCTTAAGTGACACATCATACCAGATGGACTTATATTTATACAGAACATTCTATCCAAAAACAGCAGAATACAAATTTTTCTTAAGTGTACATGAAACATTCTCCAAGCTCCTATGTTAGGCCACAAAACAAGTCTCAATAAATTCAAGAATATTGAAATCATATCAAGCACCTTTTCTAACCACAATGGTATGAAAGTAGAAATCATTTATTAGAACAACGCTGGAGGGGCACCTAGGTGGCTCAGTTGGTTAAGCATCCAACTCTTGGTTGCAGCTCAGGTCATGGTCTCACAGCTCTCTTTCCCTCTCTCTCTGTCCTTGTGTCTCTGCCCCTCACCTACTTGTGTGCTCTTTCTCTCTCTCAGAATAAATAAACATTTTTTGAAAAGTGGGGGAGTGCTCCTGGGTGGCTCAGTTGGTTAAGTATCCAACTCTTAATTCTGACTCAGGTCATGATCTCACAGTCGTGAGGTGGAGCCCTGCATCAGGAATTCTCTTCCTCTTCCTCTCTCTGCCCCTTCCCCACATGATGTTCTCTCCCTCCCTCCCTCTCTCCCTCCCACTCTCTCTCTCAAAAAAAAAAAAAAAAAAAAGCAACCCAGGAAAAACTACACATATGTGGAGATTAAACAACATGTTACTGACAACTACTGGATCATAGAGCAAATCAAAAGGGAAATTGGAAAAAAAAAAAAAAAAAAACCCTGGATATAAATGAAAACAAATGCAACATACCAAAATCTATGAGACACAACAAAAGTGGTTCTAAGAGGGAGGTTCATAGGATTACAGGCCTACCTCAAGAAATGAGAGAAATCTCAAACAACTTACACCTGAAGGAACTAGAAAAAGAACAAGTGAAAGCTAAAGTTAGTAGAAGGAAGAAAATAATAAAGATCAGAGTGAAAATAAATGAAATAGAAACTAAAAAGACAAAAGAGAAGATCAGTGATTCTAAGAGCTGGTTCTTTGAAAAGATAAACAAAATGGACAAATTTAGCTAAACTCACCAAAAAAGAGGGCAAAAAAATAGAAATAAAGTCATCTTAATTGGAAAGAAAAAAGTAAAACTGTGACTGTTTGGTGATTGCATGATACTCCATATAGAAAACCTGAAAGATTCTACTGGTAACTAACTGTTAGAATCAATAAATGAATTCAGGAAAGTTGCAGGATATAAAATTCATATATGCTGTTGCATTTCTATACATTAACAAACTATCAGAATGAGAAATTAAGAAAAAAAATTCTAAGGCACCTGGCTGGCTCAGTTGAAGAGCATGCAACTCTTGATGTTGGAGTTGTGAGTTTGAGCTCCACATGGGATGTTGAGATGACTTAAGTAAATAAAACTTTAAAAAGAGAGAGAAAAAAAAATCCCATTCAAAATTGCATCAGAAAGAATATAATATCTAGGAATAAACTTAACCAAAAAGGTGAATGACTTTTAACTGAAAACTATAAGACATTGATGAAAGAAATTGAAGAAGACACAGATAATGCAAAGACTTTCTGTGCTCATAGATTGGAAGAATTAATATTGCTAAAATGCCCACACTACACAAAGCAATCTACTAATTCAGTGCAATTCCATAAAAATTTCAATAACATTTTTCACAGAGGTAGAACCACAAAAGATACCAAATAACCAAAACAATGTTGAGAAAGAACAAAGCTGGAAGTGTCATGCTCTCTGATGAAACTATACTAAGGAGTTTTAGTAATCGGAACAGCATGATATTCGCATAAAAACTGATATGTAGATCAATGGAGCAGAATAGAAAGCCCAGAAATAAACACACACATATATAGTCAATTAATTAATGACAAAGGAGCCAACAATATACAATGGGGAAAGGACAGTCTCTTCTATAAATGGTGCCAGGAAAACAGGACCACCACCTTATACCATACACAAAAATTAACTTAAAATGGATTAAAATAAGGATGGATTGAATCTAAGACTTTGAAAACATAAAACTCCTAGAAGAAAATATAGGTGGTGATCTGCTTGACATTATTCTTAGTGATATTCTTTGGATCTGACTTCAAAAACAAGCGAAACAAAAGCAAAAAATATCAAACTACATCTAAAAACTAAAAAACTTCTGCACAGTGAAGGAAACCATCTATGAAACAGAAAGGCAACCTACTAAATGTGAGAAGATACTTGCAAATCACATATCTGATGAGGGGCTAATATCCAAAATATATAAAGAACTCATACAACTCATAACAAAAAAAAAAAAAAAAAAAACCCAAACAATTTGATTTAAAAATGGGCACAAGATACGAATGCACATTTTTTCCAAAGAAGACATACACATGGCCACAGGCCAGTGAAAAGATGCTCAACATCACTGATCATTAAGAAAATACAAATCAAAACTACAATGAGATACCACCTCACACCTGTTAGAATGGCTAAAATTAATAACAGAGGAAAACAACAGGTCTTGACAAGGATGTGAAGAAAAGAAACCCTCAGGAACTATGGGTGGGAATGTGAATTGGTGCAGCCACAATGCAAAACAGTGTGGAGGTACCTCAAAAAATTAAAAATAGAACTGCCATCTGAAGTATAATTGACATACAATATTATATTAGTTTCAGCTGTACAACATAGTTATTCAACATTTGTATAAACACTGCAAAATAATCAGTTTCTAGGTATGTATCCAAAGAATATAAAAACACTAATTCTAAAATATATACACCCCTATGTTTATTACAGCATTATTTTCAACAGCAAAGGTATGGAAACAATCTAAAGTATCTGTTGATAGATAAATGGATAAAGATGCTGTATATATACCCAATGAATATTACTCAACCATAAAAAAAGAAGGAAATCTTGCTGTTTGCAATGACATGGATGAACCTTTAGGGTATCATGCTAAGTGAAATAATCCAGACAGAGAAAGGCAAATCCCACATGATTTTACTTATATGTGGAATCAAAAAAACCCAAAATGAACAAACAAAACAAAATAAAACCCAGACTCATAGACACAGAGGACATATTGCTGGTTGCCAGAGGGCAAGGGTTTGATGGGGGCAAAATGGGTAAAGGGGATCAAGAAGTACAAACTAAGAGTTTTTATAATACAAGTGTTTATAATACAAACTTATTATAAAATAAGTCATGGGGATATAATGTGTAGCATAGGGAATATGGTCAATAATATTATATTAACTTTGTGTGGTGACAGTGGTAACTAGACTTATGGTGGTGACCATTTCGCAATGTATACAGACGTTGCATCACTATGTTGCACAGCTAAAACTAATATAGTATTGTATGCCAATTACACCTCAATTTTAAAAATATGCCAAAAAGAACCACCAACTGCAAAATCTGTGGATACGCATTGCTGCTTACATAGAACTTCCACATGTGTTATCATTAGATCCTCACAAAAATCCCCATGAGGTGGGTGGCTATATTTCTCTATGCCTTTTAAAAAAATAACTTATTTGGCTTATGTCATACCTTGTTCCAGAAAGGATTTGAGGGATTTGCATTGAATATAGCAGATAAAATGCATTTACTAAAACAGATGATAAAACATTCTTCTAATAGGGTTGTATTGATCTGAACAAATTTTGGATCCAAAACACTATGGAGCCTTCAACATGATCCTTGCTCTGTTTTCAGGAGGACATAATTAGAACATTGTTCAACAAGAAAATCACTTGCTTAGACACTTTCATCTTGAAATATCATGGTTTAAAATTCGGAAGCAGGAGTTTAAGGAGTATCCCGTACTTTCTATTTGTTGGTTTGAAACCTTGGAAGTTCCCTGGGTGAAATCTGTGACTGGGCCCCATACATTGAGGGCAGGGAGAGACCGAAGAAAGAGGCAGGCCCCTCCAAATTGGCAGGCAGTGGGTTTAATAAGCAAAGGAACTTAGGGATGAGGCTTGTCTTCCATGGCCTCAAGACAGGTCGATCTCCATGCCTGCCCACCTGAATCTTAAAAGTTTATATAGAGACCTTAACTGGGCTTAGTCATGTGTACCATTCAGCTGGTCTGAAAAATACATTGCTTTCTCAAGTCTGTGTCTTTGAAATGGCTGCTAGCATGGGAATAGTAGGCGGATGTACGTTCCAAGGATGGGGATTGGGGAAAGGGAAAAGGAGCCTCCGATTGCCTGCAACCTGCGATCCTGTCCTCTTGATGGCCTCCAGCATTGTTCCTATTTGAAATTGTTCCCAAACACTCTTGTCTCTGTTTATGCTTGTGCTTCTTTGTCTCTGTGAGTATGCAGTATATATGTACACAGATGTATAGTTTTCATATTCTCCCAAGAGATGTAAACCTTTTCAAGACCCTTTGCTTTGTGTGTGATTCCTGTGTGTGAGTCCTGTCCCTGAAGCAGGGAGTCCACCTCCATGTGACTGAGGATGGAGCTAAGATGCAGAGGGTGACTCACTAGGAAAATAGCAGATGGAAGATGTTGATGTTGAGCGACCTGTCCTCCCTGCTTTACCACGTTGCCATGTCCCCTGTGGCCATGGAACCATCTTCTCTATACGGTGACAGTGAACACAGCTGACATTGTGATCATTTGTATTTATATCTGAAGGCACTCACAAATCATTCATTGATTCAGCAATATTTATAGAGGTCTTATCATGTCTTCATCACTGGGCTAGGTATAGTGGACACAGCAGTGGACAAAATAGATCAAGGAAAGAAAGGTGATCTCCGTCCTCTTGGAACTCACATCTGTTCCAGAGGGGTGATGCCCAAAATATAAAGTAATCTATAAGTTCTGTACTGTTAGCAGAGCATATGTATGATGGGGAGAAACAAGGCTGGAAGCAGGAGAGGGAGAGCCTGAGTCTGATCCATGGTTTTATGGACCACAGAAGAGGAATTTAGTATTGGTATATAATGCACAATGATAATTCTATCCAGTCTTCAGTAATATACTTTAATAATGTTGCATAACCCCCAGGAAGTAACCTAATTGATTCCAGTAGCATTCCATGGAGAGAGTCACCTCTTACCATAGACCTTGCCAGCTAAGCTTTTGGTTTCTGCAGCTTTACTCCTGCCAAGAGGTCTCCTTATTCTTCAGGGGGTTGCTTTTCTCACATTTCAGAAGGACAGTGCATACTTATGTCAGGTGTGAAAGGGATCTTTCCTACTTGATGCCAACGACAAGAAGCACTAGGGAGGGCAGCCTGACAGAGCAGACATTCTCCTCTCTAACTGGGTTATCCTGTGCTCTGGCTTATCTTATTGTGAGATCTTCCTACCATTGTTCAGTTTGTACCAACATTCAAATTCTCTATCTTTTCAGGGACACATCTTTACAAAAGAGAGGGGGTGAGATTCCAAACACTCTCAACACTTTGCACTGGCTTTTGAAGAAAACTATGTAGACAAACTTCAGGGACAAGGCCCCCCATATAGTTGTGTGTTTAACATCTAGAGTGCTTACTGGTCTTGTGCGCAGGTCAAATAGCCCATCATTTGAATTTTAATACTTCCAGAAAACTTCCCTGGAGGACCATAAAAAAAGTAAAGAAGGAGGGGGATTGGAAGGTAATTTGAAGGGGAGAAATCCAGTAAACAAAATATTTCAAATGTAGGCTGTCTTTATTTTAGCTGCAAAACACTGTGACTCAAATGTATTTTTTTTAAGATTTTTTTAAAAAAAGAAAAGCCAAGATAACAGTGTCAGAAAGGTTAAGCAACTTTTCCAGAGTCATAGTTTTCTTTTTCCTTTCGGTGCCTTTCCGTTTAACCTTGTGGCTGACAGTCCAACAGTTGGTTATGAAGCTGTCACAATCCACTGCTGTCTTCCTAATGTCAGCAGCCAACCCACTGGCCAGGTGCAGGGTGGGGTTGTGATGCAGCTGGAGCACTCGTTTTGAAACAGTGTTTGCACAGCGAACACACTTTTTAGACAGAGACTGTCATTTACTGGGTAGTTTGAGGTGCTCGACCTATTAGCTTAGTGATCCCCTCTTGCACTGCTTCCAGAGCCCTCCTTGAGCCACTAGGAAGCAGCCTTGCCATTTGGTTTTTGTCTCTTCTTTTAAACTTTCTGCCAATTCCTATAACCCCACTTAAAATTAGTGGAATTACTGATCTAACTTGGTAATTTATTAGGTCTATTTATTATTTCAGAGAAAGCAGTGGTTTCCTTGCTGTTTTGCTGTACGGTTCACAAAAGCTTTGTGGTTTGATGATAGTCCCTTGAACTAATGTCTTGTCAACTGCTTACATAGGCTGGAAGTAAGTGTACCTCCTTGTGCTCTTCGGAGCTCAAACAAACTGTCTGGTGTATGTACCCTTAGTTATATTTATTATAAAACTTGTGGAAAGGTTAATGGCTCCCTTCTTTGTCTCAAACACATGTGAACATGCCCCTGTGGCTTTAGGATCCTTTGAAGAAGGCATCAATACTCACAGTTGTTATTACCCATTATTGTAGAAAATTAGGGATTGAGAAGGTATAATCTTCCTACCAAGAAGATCATCTAGCTTCATCTGCATTCCTAGGACAGAGTTCCAGTGAGATGAAGCGACTTTCCTAAGGTCAAGTAGCTAGTTGGTACCAGAACCAGGATTAGGACAAGGTCTCTGGCATTCTGATTAATGTACTTCCCTCCACAATGCTGTGATCCTATGTGCATTCTTTTCCCCAGTCATTTACAGTCTTAGACCTCATGGGTTCATATTGTGAGAGGTTGGCCTCCTTAGAGATCATGTGTTCTAAGTCTTTCACTTCACACGTGGGCACACGAGGGAAGCCTAGAGACTCTAAGTGTGTTGCCCAGACTCATGGGTTTTAGGTGCTTGGAACTGGGACTAAAGGCCAGGTCCTCTGACTCCAAGTCTGAGGCTCCTTCAGCCAACACCCTGCTTCTCCGTTGATGGCTGTGCCTTGGAGAGTGTTTTAACTCAGAACCTAAGGACTCCTATGAACTCAGTTGCATAATCCTCTCTTAAGAGTTGTACTTTTGAAGGATGCACACAGTTCCACATTAATGATGGCACCTAACACGGGAGGCAGAGGGATGCTGTGCTCTGCCTCCAGTTCCCTTTGTGATTCTGTTGACTCATGGTCTGTCGGCTCAGCTTTCTCATGTACAAAGTGAGGGCCCTGAATTAGATGTTCCTGATGGAGAATTCTGTGGTTCTTTCCCAGATGGGTATGTTTCTTTGTGTTTTGTCCAGTAGAGGGGGGTGTGTGCTCACAGACCAACAGCCCCCTAGGCTCTCCTCCAGGTTGGATTATTGTGGAGACCCACAGAGGGTGTAGAGAAAGAGATGCAAGTCTGGGGAAGACACCATGTGGGAGGAGATGGAGTGGCGGTGGAAAAGCTGAGGTGGCTGGGCTGCTTGGAATTAGCAGAGGAAATTGAAGGTGTTCCTAGGAGACAGATCACGGGGGCCCTGGCAAGTTTTTTTAGGTTGATATCACACCAAGAAGAATGATAGGCTGGGAAGCTGCAGGTTTGAACGCTCCTGTTGGAATTTTACCCTCTGCTCTTAGATGTGGTTAGTATCCTGGGTGTAAGATAGCATGATGTCGTGCCAGCCCTGGTCTAGGGCTCCTTTTCCAAATGGCATAATGTGGGCTACATTAGGAAGAAATATAACATCTCCTTTCGGCACCCGCTGCAAACAGGTAGCTTCTGCATACACGAAGCCTCTAAGCTGAGGTCTGGGAAAGATCAGCTGACAGTCTTTCATCTTTAGTTAAGGTCGTAGACCACAGTGGATCACAATGGAGTCCCAAGAAAAAACGAAATACCCATTTCTTCGGTACAGAGTATGGAAGCACAGGAAGGAATATTTTTGTTATAGGCTTAGCCAGAGAAGTGGAAGCTGTAGAATGATTTTGGAGAAGTACTGCTTTATTGAAAATAACCAGCTAGTGATATTTTGGACTCTCAGGATTGAGACAAGCATATACAGCCAGAAAAGGAAGGAGGGATAGCAAGAGAGGGAAGGAGGGACAAGTTTTGGAGTTAGAGAGTTGGTGGTGGGAATGAAGAAAGGAAGAAAAAGAAAATTCTTGATTTTCTTCTTCTGACCCAGCTGTGGAAAATGTTATTTCAGGTCCCTTGCCTAACTGGTCTGAATGATTACCCTGGGTTGCATAGGTCGTTTCAGGGCAATTCCTAGGACCTGAATGTCCTTATCTCTGTTCTTTCTTATAGAGTGGATCTAGTCAGGCATGGGAAAGTCTTGATAACAGGATTCATCTGATCAGTATCTTTCTCCCTGGAACTGAAAGAGCTTTTCTTACGTCTGTTTAAGTAACCTTTAGGGGCTGGAAGAGTTTCTGTCACTTGAGGCTGGATTACCCCCACAGGGCATTTATTTATTAAGGGTTGACTGCATTTCCCCTCCTTTTCCATGCTTTGCCCTGCCCACCTTCATCAATTTCCTGGTGCCCCACCCTCGTGGCCACTCAGGCAGTTGCCTTGAGACCGTCGCCTGCAGTGAAGTGTTCATCTGCTATGTAAAACTCACACTGGTAGTTGTGTCTGTGAAGGATCTTCCTTGGGGTAAGGACTTGGCATTGTGTATCCTGTTCACAATCGGTGAGAAATCATGTAGAATATATAGTGATGTGATCCCTGCCCCATAGGAGCCAACCTGAATATGCTGTTGGCCACGCTGACACACGGTGAATGAATATACTGACAACCAGTTATCTTTAGACACTTTTCAGAACCTATTTCCATCTTCAATGACATTGATTTGTTCAGAAAGAGCACCGTAGACGTCAATAAAAACAATCACCATCCTCACCCTTGTTTCAATACGACTCGGTAATTTGCAGTGTACTTGAACAGATATCTTATTTGATTTTCCCACCAACCGCCATTGCAAGAAATGGAGGAACTACAGTGTGGTAGACAGAATCCGATAATTTCCTCAGCCTTCTGGAATAAATTTTTTTTCTCTGATTAAAAAAAATTTCATTTGGTATATCATATATGTGTTTATATGTCTCATTATGGAAATTTTACATATATATCTCATTATAGAAAAGTTTGGAAGCACATCAGTTATTTGAAAAACTAATAAATAAAAACTGCCCAATCCTACAAGTCTAAAATAATCACTAAATATTGAGAACTTTTGGGGCGCCAGGGTGGCTCAGTTGATTAGGTGTCTGATTTCAGCTCAGGTCACGATGTCGTGGTTCACGAGCTCAAGCCCCATGTTGGCCTCTGTGCTGACAGCTCTGAGGCCTCTCTTCTCAGCTTGCAGACGGCTGCCTTCTTGTTGCCTCTTCACATGGTCATCTCTCTGAGCACTTGTATGCTCCTGGTGTGTCCTAATCCCTTTTTATAAGAACACCAACCAAATTGGGTTAGGGTCCATGCATGTGGCCTCATTTAAACTTAATCCCTTCTTTCAAGGCCCAGTCTGCAAACGAGGTCACATTCTGAGGTACTGGGCAAGATTAGGGCTTCAACACAGGAATTTGGGAGGAACATAATGCAGTCCATTATGTTACTCTATACATATTTTTATTGTGAAGTATCTGACATGCTCGTAGATGAATAAGAAGATACTATTTACATTCCGCCCTCCTACCTTCTGGGTGAGAGTTCCCTCCTTTCTGGCCAGAGGTCTGAACAACAGAAGCAGTCTGGTATCTTACAGAATGCGAGACTGGGAGTCAGAGCGCTTGGGACCGTACCCTGGCTCTGCTGGTTCCCAACTGGGTGACCGCCTCTGGCGTCAGTCTCCTCGTCTGTAGAATTGGGATAACACCTACCACAGTAGCCAGTTGTGACACTGGATGAAGTTATGCATATGGGGGCGTGTAGCATAATGCATGCCGTGAAGTAGACATCAGAAAATGCCACTTTAACCTGTCAGTTGAAAAGTATGTTAGAAATAAGAAATATTTCACTTTAGTGACAGGGAGAGCACAGGTATTAACAAAGCCCTAAAGTCTCACCATGGTCATTTATACACACTGCTACTCCTGCCCCACATTTCTTTCAGCTCAGTTAAGATTAGCAGTTTACAGGGGTGCCTGGGTGGCTCAGTCGGTTATGTGTCTGGCTTCGGCTCAGGTCATGATCTCACGGTCTGTGAGTTTGAGCCCCACGTCGGGCTCTGTGCTGACAGCTCAGAGACTGGAGCCTGCTTCGGATTCTGTGTCTCCCTCTGTCTCTGCCCCTCCCCTGCTCATGCTCTGCCTCTCTCTGTCTCAAAAATAAATAAAAACATTAAAAAAATTAAAAAAAAAAGAAAAATTAGCAGTTTACATAGGGGAAGGGGAGGGAAAATAAGATAAAAACAGAAAGGGAGGCAAACCATAAGAGACTCTTAAATACAGAGAACAAACTGAGGGTTGCTGGAGGGGGTGTTGGGTGAGGGTATGGGCTAAATGGAGGATAGGCATTAAAGAGAGCACATGTTGGGATGAGCCCTGGGTGTTATATGTAAGTGATGAATCACTAAATTCTACTCTTGAAATCATTATTACACTATATGTTAACTAACTTGGATTTAAATAAAGTTAGGGGCACCTGCATGGCTCAGTCGGTTAAGCTTCTGAGTTCGACTCAGGTCATGATCTCTCGGTCTGTGAGTTCAGGCCCCACATCATGCTCTGCACTGACAGCTCAGAGCCTGGAACCTGCTTTGAGTTCTGTGTTTGTGTCTCTCTTTGTGCCCGTCCCCTGCTTGCGCTCTGTCTCTGTCTCTCTCTCTCAAAAATAAATAAACATTTTTTAAAAAATTAGCAGTTTACTAATCTTTTTTTTGTTTGGAAAAAAATATGACTGATTACTTTAAGATTTAAGCCATTTATTTATCTATAACCTACAAGTTCCAGATTTCACTGAGTGATTTCATGTCTTACTCCAAAATTCTGGCAGCCAATTGCAATTGTGGGGTTGCCTCGCTGCTCTTTTCATTATGAGTTGTGTTTCTTGAGCTTTAAACTGTGTCTTTACATACAATATGATGTCTCAGTGTAATGATCATGATAACTTCTGTGAGGTAGGTGTTTTATACATGGACCTTGAAACGTCATAGGAATAAAAATTCCCCTGTTCAGACATGGAGAGTATTTTTACTGATGACCAAATGGCAGGCTGTGGCAGCATGGATAGAAGCCGGTGAATCTTTAGGATCCTTCCAGAAGTGGAGCCCATATTGCTGGTCTTGTTGAAGTTAAGTGTCATGGCCAGATTCTTAGCTGATCAGCTTCTTGTTGCCTCCCTCTGAGGATGTTAGAAATTATGCTCTTTGGTCTTTTACAAATCTGCTTTTCAGTGTCTTTTTCCAGGTCGAATTGTTTGCTTTCTCTGTTTCTCCATCGTGCTTCAGTGAGGCATCTCCCCTGGCCTCATCACTACGCTCTCCCCTTCTTTCTTCTCCCTGCCTTATTCCTGGTTTCTGTTCCAACAAGCCTGTAGCCTACATCTCACTTATTGTCCTTTCTTCCCGTATCCAGACCTGCCTCCATGTCTGGGCATCCTGCCATGACCTGCTTCTCTGTCTCCTCTCCTACCGCTGCCTTTCCCCCTTCGGTCTCTGAATCCTCCTCTAGAATGAGCGGAGGAGTGAGATCCCTTTGTGACACAGCACTGTCTGATCCTCGTTACCCTTCCAGGGAGACCTAGGGTTAAGGTCTTGGATCTGTTGCACCTACTTCTCCACAGACACTGCTAGTGGGTGCGGCATCAGTGTCCGCAGAAGCATCACTACAACAACACCTTTCTGAAGTCATCTCCTGGGCTTGGGAGGGATAGCCTCGACCTGAGGAGGAAGTTTCACTGCCCTGGCCAGGGGATGGGGGGGGGGGGGTGATTTTGATGGAGTAAATGAGAAGGAAACTTTGGCTGGAATGGAGCTGGGCTGAAAATACTTTCATTTCAACTTTTATGCTGGTTGAGTTGCTTTAGGACACTTGCACATTTGGCTTCTATTTAAAAAACATTTTTTTAATGTGTATTTATTTTTGAGAGAGAGAGAGAGCGCATAAGCAGGGGAGGTGCAGAGAGAGGGAGACACAGAATCCAAAGCAGGCTCCAGGCTCTGAGCTGTCAGCACAGAGCCCTATGCAGGGCTCGAACTCTTGAACTGTGAGATCATGACCTGAGCTAAAGTCAGATGCTTAACCGACAGAGCCACCCAGGTGCACCTCCTGGCTTCTATTTTAAAAGGCTCACTCGTGTTTAAAAAATCTTTATTCAGGGGGTGCCTGGGTGGCTCAGTCAGTTAATTGTCCGACCTTGGCTTCAGTCACGATCTCATGGTTCATGGGTTTGAGCCCCATGTCAGGCTCTGTGCTGACAGCTCAGAGCCTGGAGCCTGCTTCGGATTCTGTGTCTCCTTCTCTCACTGCCCCTCCCCCACTCATACTCTGTCTCACTCTGTCTCTCAAAAATAAATAAATGTAAAAAAAAAATCTTTATTCAGTTTCATAAAGACAGTTATCCTTGGATTTCATTTAGTAAGCAATAGCGATCTGTTTTTGTTGTTTTGTTTGCAGTTAGATCTGGATTTATTTATTAACTTATTAGTTCTTTGAGTCCATCCCTCCATGTGAAGACAGAATTGAGTTGGTTAGAGGGTCTTAGGGTCCACTTTGAACCCAGAAGAGCATTAATCATGGCATCACTGAAAATTATTGGATATCTGTGATTGGGTCTGGATGACCCAGGCAACCATTTGATTCATTTTGAGATCATAATCATGAAGGAAAACAGGTCGAACCTGACCTCCTTTCTGTTTGAGGGAAGGTGAGCTGTGAAATCTCCTCATTGCTCCTTGTGGACAGGACTTGGTCCCCTTTGCCTCTCCTGCCCCAGCTCCTAATGCTCTATGTGTCTTTTTGCAGCATGCATCTTGCAGCTTCCTCAGACCCATGCATGTAACCATGTATGCACTCTCTCTGCAGAGCCAGCCAGCCAAGGTGCTTCTTTGTCAGAAAAACACTTTGCCTTTAATCAAAATGAAGCATTTATCCCACTCCACAGTTACACAGCCACGGTTATTTATGGGTATCAGTTTTCCTTCCCAAAGTTTCGGAGCCAGAGGAGTCACCAGGAAGGCACATCCAGAAGAGTTCAGGTTTCACGGCCCTGCAAATTGGCGGTTATAGCAATCTGTCTTCCTCTCTTTCTCTGGTTTCTGCTCCAGCCTGCCTGCAGCCTACATTGCTGCTGTTTTGCCCTCTCTTCCTGTCTGCTACGCCGCCTCCATTCTGGGCATGCCGCCAGGGCTTGCTGCCCTCTCTTCTCAGCCTGTTTCCTGCCTCTTTCCTTTCTCTGTCTGGCCTACGGGGGGATGAGCCAAGTGTAAGAAGCCCCAGCTAAATCCGGAGGACTTTCTCAATGGGTTTGGGAGGTTGATATATGATAACATTGGCCACAAATCATGTAAATACTCAGCCGATAAGAGATGTAGAGTGGGCCTGCCTTGAAAAACTGTTGGATATTGTAGGCATCGACTCTCCACGATCTGTACCCAGCTTCCTTTCCAGCTTCATCTCACGCTCTGCTTCCCTGCATGAACGCCGCCGTGCCTGAAGGCCCTTCGTTATTCTTGAGTCCTCTGTGCTGCTCTTTCAGACGGCCTGCCCTGCCCGTGGCGTCCTTCTGCTTCCTCTGCGTCCCACCCTTGCCCATCCAGGAGGCTGAACCCCTCCCTCATCCTGCCCCCTTTTCATTGTCACTTCCTTTGGTCGCTCCGTCCGTGTCTTCCTCCTCTGCGTCTGGGAGAACTCTGCATCTCTTCCCACGGAGCTTAATCACACACTGTGTCTGTAATGAGGATGGAAGTGTCTCGTGACCGGGGATAAACTTCTTTTAGTCAGCAGCTGCGGCAGCTGCCTCTGCCAAAGCGTAACGTTTACACGGTGCTTCATCCTTTGCAAGGTCCTTTCATGTGTGTTATCTCGTATGGTGTTGAGAATTGCACTGTGAGATCGGTATTATTATTATCATCTTGTGTATAGATTTTTAGAAGCCACTGTCCCAAGCTTCGTGACATATTTCAAAGGAGAGCCCTTAGCCATAAATTATTAAAAAGAGATAGGTTTGACAAAGAAATTTGGCATTTTCAATGGGCTATAAATAACCAGTCAATCACACTTGGGAAGTTAAACATTTAGACACTTACTATTAATGAGAAGCTTCCTTGATAAACTCACACGAAGAAAATCTCAGTCACTAAAACTGTGGGAAGTGGGAACTTTTATGAAAATTTCACTCTGCGAAGTTGAACACTTAATGAACCCTATTCTTATTTTGTAGCTATAATTTAGATATCCAAATTCAAGAAGTATTTGAACACCAAGTGCTACTAATTTGTAAACCTTAGTATTTGCTTTAAATAATTGTTTACATGTGTTATCCTAGTGTCTTGGTACTTACAATCCAGGAAAAGTCTTTCTCCATTTAGAACTCATTCTTCGGGACTGAATTTTAAAACAAAATTACTTTCCCAAATGACAATAGTTAACAATTATTGACAGGATACTATGTGTCACATGCTTTCTACGTATTATGTCTAAACCCTTCAAGAGTCTTTGGGAAAGGTTATTTATTGCCTCCGTTTTATGGAAGACAAAAATTATGCTTAGAGAGGCTAACTTTCTTAAGCTGAGTACCCATAGCTAATAAGTGTTGGGTCAGGGATTCAAAATCTTCATTCCACTATATCATGTGGCTTCCCTGATAAATCTTATTGTATAGCCTCATGCTACATTAGAGAGAGTGGTGATACAGAGAAACTCAGTCCTTTTAAGTTATGTCAAAATTCCATGATAGAGTAAAATTGGGCTTGAGAAGACGTTTGGTATATTCCAGGCATATAACCTCCTTGACTTGCTTCTGATTTCAAAAAAGTCAAAGCCTCAGAAGATGAGAGTAGGACATAGTAGCTTTAACATTTGCCCTTATGGCACGCAGGGCTCCCTGATTTGTTTCTCCTTTCAAATTAAAAAAAAAAAGCTAAGCAATAAAAATTAAGCCCGCTTTTGCCTTTTCCCCCCAATCTAGTATTGAAATGATCTTGTGTAAAGAACATAATGAAAGGGCAAAAAGTGCTTGGAGTGTAGTGTTTGCTTTATGGATATTACTTCCTTTGCTCCAAACTTTGTGGATTAGTTTCTGAAAATGAAAGCAACTGTCTCGGATTTGTCCTCCAGAATACCAATTATTAGGGTAGACAAAACAGACACTATAAGATTTAGGCAATACTTGTATGTGCTGACGGTGAAGACCGAGTGCTTTTCTCAGCCCAGGCTACATATTAGGATCATTTGAGAGCTTTAACGAAATCCCAATACTCAGTCCCAGGTGGTGAATCAATAAGGCCATTGCAACTGACTTCACCTGCCATGTGATAGGGCCATGGAAAGCATGGAAAGCATTACTGATGAAATGACAAAGGTGGGTGAAATGACCAAAGGGATGTACAAGGGGACACTTGGGTGGCTCAGTCAGTTAGGCATCCAACTTCAGCCCAGGTCATGATCTCATGGTTTGTGAGTTCAAGTCCCATGCTGACAGCACAGAGTCTGCTTCGGATCCTCTGTCCTCTTCTCTCTGCCCCTTCCCCTCCCCCAAATAAATAAACATTATTTAAAAAAAAACAAAACAAAACAAAGGGATGTTCAAAGGTATTCTGTACTGGACAAAAACTGTGAGTGGCACAGAGAAGCTATAACAGCATAGCAAGCTGGCTACCTCCATCTTATTTCTATGTGTCAGAACTGTTCTACAGCGGGCCCTCAATGTTTTTTCAAACCACATGGAATTAATTGTCCCTTTGTCTTGTAATGGTACCCCATTTTTCCTTTGAGTAACCACTGCTCACTTCCTCACTTGATGTGATAAGAATGAGGCTGATCTCCTGGATTTAGAGGGGATCATGGGATCCAGGACTGGGCAATGGGAATTCACATCACCTGGCTTCTGTGATCAGTTCAGGGATCATCACATTTCCAAGATATGCTATGGAGAGTGATTCTAGGTCTTTTCTCTAGAAAAAGCTGGGACACTTTCTTAGTAACGATGAAAATGAAGCCAGAAGGGCATAATTCTGAAGCTATGCTGGACCATCTTGATTCCACGATGGGAAACTAGAATCAAAAGGTGTAGAGATTCCTTATATGATCTGAGTACCTAGATTCCACCATGCCTGTACCTTGGACTTTTTGGTTATGGGAGCTAATAAATTTTAAGTCAGTTTAGTTGGATTTCTGTCACTTGCAACATGAGGAGTTCTAACTACATCTCCTCAGTGGGGCCAAAAGGCCAAATAGAGGAATAAATATGTTGATACTGGGGCAAAGAGTCATGGAAAGGTCATATCTTTCTTGGATATCTAGGTCTGTGTTAGGCACATATCCCATCAAAGAGCTACCTTTGTTTGACCAGCAACCTTCACCATATCTCCAGCCCAGGTGTATTAGATTTAATTTTTCTACTTCTGGGATAGACAGATTCTAGACCTTATTATTTATCTCTTGAAGACATGTTCATACTTAATATGCTATGACACTACTTTGGGGAACTCTTGCCACATACAGTGATCATTAGTTTTGTGTCATGTATTCATTCAACAAATGTTGATTCAATCAAATCCAGATCCTATATAGTGTAAGGGGGCCTTGAATGCCAGGAGAAGGAGTGTTTACCTTATTTAGTAGACCATGAAGAACCATGGAAGTCCTTTGAGCAGAAGGGTGATATGATCCCAGCTATGATGCAGGAAGATTAACCAGGGAGTAGAATGAAGGGTGGCAAGAGATTAAAAGAAGGAAGGTCAATTGGGGATGATTGAAACTGATGAGAACTCAAAGTGGAGCTGGAAAGAAAAGGGAAGATATGAAAAACGTTGTACAAATAGATCCACAAGGCTTAACCAACTGGCATTGAGAGAAAGAGAGGGGTCTTGGTGATTCCAAAATTTAAGGCTCAGCTGCATGGCTCTGGATATGCTGCAAACCCTTTTAGGTGTGTGAGCATAGAAAGATTATTTAATCTCTCTTGGCCAATCTTTTCACTTTTAAGCGACATTAATAGTAACTGTTTAACAGGGTGTATCGAGCAACACCTGTAAAGTGTTTAGCTCAATGTCTGGCACATAGTGAAGGCTAAACAGAAATTTCCTTTATTAAGATTGGATAGCCTGTACTATGCCAACCTTCTACCATCCTTCTACATATAGGAGATAAGATTCAAGAAGCTCCTTCTCCTTTCAGATTATGTAGCAAGATGATGGCAGCAGTCAGAACAAAGACCCTAAGTCGCAGCTCTTTAGAGGGGCACACTTAGAGTGGGACAGGCCAGCACAGGTCAATTCAGCATTTAAGGATTTGACACGGACTTTACGCTTTCTCTTTCTCACATTGTATGTGTCATCAGTGACTATTGGATTCTCATGCTGCTGCATTATTGAGTGGAACTGTTTAGAAGGTGATGTCAGGATGTATCTTGGCTGTTTATCCTGTTGTGTTTTATACACTCAGGATGCCTAGAAGGCACACATGAGACTTGCTGTGGGATAGCATTTTAAAAATGAACCTAATGTACGTAGCCTACAATGAACATAAAGTCTATTCTGAACTACCTTATATTCCCACTATGACATGTATTATCTTATTTATTTATTTAATGTTTGTTTATTTGTTTTTGAGAGAGAGAGAGACAGCATGAGCATGGGAGGGGGAGAGAGAGAGGGAGAGAGAAAATCCCAAGCCGACTCTGGCTGTCAGCACAGAACCCACCGGTGGGGGGGGGGAGGGGGTGGTACTGGATCCCACGAACTGCATGATCAGGACCTGAGCCGAAATCAAAAGTCAGATGCTTAACCAACTGAGCCACCTCGGTGCCTCTGACAGGTCCTTTTTAGAAGAAAATTGTTACTATGTGACTGGATTTAAAAATACCGTTTCTTCTGGAAGAGCACAGCTACTTGATTACCTGAACCTAGAGAAGACATTTTAAGAAAGGAAAGAAACAAATAGAATTAGAATATGGTACGAATGCTTAAGAATGAGGCTTCTCAGCTTATTTGCTTTTCTAGTGAAGATTTTCAAAATCTTTTAGGTGTCACATGACCAAAAGCATTCTACTCCATTCTGCTGGCAAGATATTTGTTTTTTGTTTTTCTGTTTGTTTCTCTGTTTAATTAGCTGTAAAAGTCTCCAGGAACCCTTTCCTGCATTTCCAGAATATTATTATTCATTTGTTATTTTCTTTGTCGGAGGCCCTGACGATACTATCAGCCCCTTGAAAGCAGGGACTGTATGTTGTTCACATTGTTTGCTTCAGTACATATTTGGTAAGTGAAGAAAGGAATAAATTAATAGAAAAAACAATGAGTAAGTCAAGGTCTATCGTTTGCTTGTTTTGACTGTAAGTCTATGGCTTTCTTTTTCTTTTATTTTTTTTAATGTTTATTTATTTTTGAGAAAGAGGGTGTGAGTGGGGGAGGGGTAGAGAGAGAGACACACACACACAGAGTCCAAAGCAGGGTCCAGACTCTGAGCTGTCAGCACACAGCCCAGCGCAGGGCTCGAACTTAGGAACTGTGAGATCATGACCTGAGGTGAAGTTGGACACTTAACTGACTGAGCTACCCAGGCACCCTAGTCTTTGTTTTTAAAGTAGAAAAGCAATGCTTGTCAACCATGTACTTAATTCAGAAGTAAGATAATCGACACAGGATGTCCACATAAGCGTGATACTAGGGCAAATCCCACTAGAAATGAGAGAAGAAAGCACTCCTTTTGGGCTCTTAATTTATACATGGTCCAAAAAACTGTAAATGATAATGCCATTGAATTGAATATGACACTGAATCTCCCAGGCAGTCTGAGGGAGCAGGGGTGCCAAGTAATCAGTCATTCTGATACTCAAACTCAGACATAGGCATATGGTCGAAGTCCCATTTGTAAAACACTTTTTGTTCTAAAACATGGGCCCACCACTCCGTCTATTGGTAAAAGGCCAAGATGTAATTTTTCTGTTGAGCTAAGGCCTTGGAGAGAGTGGGCTGTTGTAATCAATGGGTGATTATATGCATTGATTTCTTACATCATCTAGCCGTCTTTCTATAGGTCCCATGCGGAATGGTTTCCAGTTCACATTTGTGGGTTATATGGATAAAGGCAGGCTAGTGTCCTACAAGTAAAACCAAAGCCTCTGCCAAACAGTGATAAGAAGAAAGAGGGGAATTGATTTCCATCCAAAGCCGCAGTCTCATGATACAATCAGCAGCTCAGTGCATAGATTAACAGGTTTATTTCCATAAGTAAGGAGCCCTAGATCATGTAAAAAATGGGAAGTAGGTCCAAAAGGAATATTTAAAAACCATATAGAGCTAAATATATAAGGATATTTATTGCAGTGCATAGGAGAAAAAGAAAAGAAATACCCAAATGTCCAGTGAAAGGAGACTGGGTAAAATAAATTTCTGTATTGGGGTGCCTGGATGGCTCAGTTGGTTAAGCGTCCGATTCCAGCTCAGGTTATGCATGATCTTGTGATTCATGGGTTCAAGCCTCGCGTGGGGTCTGTGCTGACAGTTCAGAGCCTGGAGCCTCCTTCGGATTCTGTGTCTCCCTCTCTCTCTCTCTGTCCCTCTCCTGCTCGTGCTCCTTCTCTCTCTCAAAAATAAATAAACTTTAAAAAGAATAAATTTCTGTATATTCTTACACATCTTTCCATAGAAATGGATATATAGTCAGTTAAAAGAATGCTGTTGATATATATATGAACTGAAAAAGGGCATTGACCAAAAAATATTGGAAGAGGAAAAGGCAAACAGAATAAGCAGCAAAATATGGTCTGGTATCACTATACATGTGTATTCATACATCCCTACACGTAACAATGGTAACGTCAGGGAGTGGTGACATGAGATATTTTTTCACTTTGGCACTGTACAATTCTATACTGTTTGACTGTCTCACAATGAACTTGCATAGGATTGCCAGCACTGATAACCTCTTTCCTCCTGGTGCATAAAAAACAGTACACTGGCTAGCCATTCTACGTGGACAGTGTGAGCACTGTGTGTGTTCTGATCCATTGATGGGAGATAGTGGTCGCCTTTGGAAAGGGTAAGGAGGGGAAGAAAGTAACTGCAGTTAGCACATCTGTGATCTTTAGCTCATGTGCCATAATTTGAGAACATTAAATAATTTTTATTTGATTTATTTTTTTGTTTTTCGAAGTCTTAGAACAAAAGACCAGATTTTTTTTCTTTTCCTGAGAGGTGAAAACAAATTCTCATTTTAGCATGAAGCTCTCTGTTGGTCAGTTGGATATGTCCTTGGAAAGAGAGGTCAGAGTCCTGAATCAAACTGTGCCTTCAGCCAGCACTGTGACCTCAAACTGAGTCATTTAATCGCTAATCTCTGTTTCCCCACCTATTAAAGTGGATAGTAATAACCCTTTACCGTCGCATTCTTGAGTGGGGTGTTGTGAACCTTAATAAGATCATGTTAGCAAAATGCTTTGAGCTCTTTAGATGAAAGATGTAATATAAACACAATGTCTCATTAAGATAATTATACAGTGGGTTTTTTCATACTCCAAGTTTACGTCCCAGGCTCAGTGTAGTGATGGAGGTCATTTTTTTAGGGGCAGGGAAAGAAACTGGCTTTCAAAATCTGGAAATAAAATCCCTAACACATTTTGAAGACAGCTATAATAGAAATCATTAGTTTTTAGAAATGGGAGGGCGGGATTTGGTTTTTGAGAGCTAATTCTAAAAGTGAAAGCTAAAAAATTCTTAAGTTTCTGTATTTCATTGGAAACGTCTTTTGAAAAGCAAAGGGATCGCTTTTCCTATTCCCTGAAAGAAGACAATGAAAAGAAGCTCTCAAAGAACATCGTTGTTATTTTTTTTTTTAAATAAAGTTTTATCATTAATATGACGATAAGGTGGTGAAACCAGTCTGGCCCACTGTGGGTAAGGAAGGTTGACTCATTAATGCGTGGTGGAGTCTCTTCCCAGGTGGCACTGTACCAGTTGGCTCCTATGATGGAGCCAGGAAAGTACATCCTTCACACATTCCTTCTTCTCAAGCTGCCCTGAGATCCATCCATCATGTTTGCCGCAGACTCCCCGCCCTTTGGCACCATGGGTGCATGCTACTACTATAGCCCAAGACATGGACAGTCAATTCCAGTTCCCAAGATTTGGAAGTGCCGACACAGGAGGTCAGTAGCGCCAGAAGAAGGTAAGCTTGAAAGCCAAAGCCCATGCTCTTGGTTGCAGGTGGGGAAAGAAGAAAGGTTTCTGTTCAAAGTAGGAAAAGTAGTGTAAATCTATTCAGATGATCAGAATTGAAATTCCTCTTTATGCAATGAATGTGCTGGTTTTAAAGGGCTCAACTATGAAAGAATTCTTGGTGAAAGGTCACTTTTTGGCATAAGACAAGTTTGTCCGGGTGTCCTCCAATTGTATCCTGCAGGACTACTGATCTCAAATTTTAAAAATCATACCATCTGAATATTAATACGTTCACTCAATTATGTTGGAAAAAACCTAAGTATTAGTGTGTTTATCCTTTTTTTTTTTTTGTAAAGGAAGGCTTAAGGATAATCTTCATTAGAGAGATTATTTTCATCATAAGGGCTCTGGAGTATGAGTGTGACTAATTGTATTTTCAAAATACAAAGATTGGATACAGCTCTTCGAAGATAGATTGATGTAACCAAACGCTGTATCAATATCAAGAAATATTTAATCTTCATTATTTAGCCAGAGTAGGTGAAAACACTTTGTATTTAATTTTTAGTATGGATATTAAAAAATACTCTTTGCGTTTAATACCTAATATGGACATTACTAGGATGCAAGAAAGAGCAATTGTCTGATTTCTTCTTTCCTACAAGAACTGTCTCTCATTCCCATTAAACAAATTTTTGTGGTAGGGAGGTAGACACTTTCTAACTTTATATTCAAATTAGATAAATTACCTACGAAAAATAAGTTATGTAGAATAAATTGATTTCAACCTTAAGGGGACATTGACATTTTTTACTCTCCCATTTCTTTCTATTTGCTGATGCTCATTTGAAGCTATAATCTCTATCTTCCTGGCTTGTTCTAATCTTTTAGATGGACTTCTTAGTATGCCCTTGAGAATCTCTTTGTTTGGAAAGCGGGGGCCATCAATGATTCCAAACAGAGTGGATATTAAACTGTGATGAAAGTTATTAATAAAACAAATGAGAGAATTCCTTAACTTATAATTGCTTAGTGGGAACTAGTAATTAAAACAGAAGAAGCTCAAGTTTCCCATGAAAGATATTAGGCAATGAGTCAAATAATTTTAAGTTTCCAAGCTATGTTTTGAGATCTAAAAACATTTCTTAAAGAGACACATGCACACATATTCACATTTGCTCAGGATTCATATGATTTCATTTTATGACAAAATCAGAGTCAGTTTAGAAAACGTTTGTCCAAATTCACAACACGTTGTATCATTATTTTGATTTGAGGAAAAGAAGATTTTCTTTCTAGGAACGTAGAGGAGAGTATTATTTCCCTTCCCTACTATCCATGCCATCACCAATAATCTAGACTAGATAAAGAAGAGGCATGTGAATACAGGGTAAATCTGAATTTTATTTCTAGTTCAAACACTTAATTTGTTACATGGCCCTGAGTATGTTTTATAACCATTGTTTTGCTATAGTGGTTCTTCCTTTGGGAGGTAAAGTGTGCCCTTTCCGTCTCATCAAAATGGTACAAAAATGTTGTTTGCAGTATGGTAACTATCTCTGGTAGATAGAGGTGAAGCACATATCAGAAATTAATGTTGTTTACTTATTGGAATCACAGAACAGTTATTAACTTTAATTTCTTGTTCTCTACACCTATTCATTTTTTGTGTGTCTATTAATTTTTGTCTCTGAAGTGGATTCGACAAATTATTGAGGTGCAAGGAACAAATATTGAGTTCAATCCCTAGTTGAGATTTTCTAACAGCAATTGTCAAGGTTAAATAATTTGGGGGATGTGGAGGAGAAGCTGTTCAGTAGCGTACCCCAGTTAAATAAGAATACTCCAAGAAATGAATGCACCTTGTAAAACTCATGGCCCCTGTATTTCTCAAAATTCTAGTTATCAAAGTGCAACTATGGTTTCTAAAACTTCCAGATTTTAAAAATTACTCTTACATAGTTGCAGGATTTCTGCATTGTCTTCTTTACAGCAGGAAATTACAAATGCTTTTGTTGTTATTGCCAGAATCTGAGGGCGTATAGCTTCCAGCCGTGGCACCTGGATTTGTTTTCATTCTCTGTCTTTTGGAGTGGGGGTTGGGCAGTGCTTAGACCTGGTGGAGGAGAGTAAGGTCTTTGCCAACATTCAATAGTTAAAACAGTTTTTCCTGTATTAATCATCCAGAAACTCTACTAGTAAAGACCTGTCCCCCTTTGACTACTGGAATATTCCCCAAATTAGATCTCTTATTTTCTCCTTGCACTATACTTACACCTCTCTCTCAATATATGTCACTCAGACGCCTGGATCTGAGGCTAAGTCTAATTTCAAGTAGAATATTTCTACGTGTTTTCAGTATCATCCATTTGCTCAGCTTAAAGGTAGGTCATTGACTTTAGTGCCATATTTCATTGATTGTGATAGTAAAAGTCATAGCAGTAGCATCGGTGGTAATAAAAGTATTAACAACCATTTATTCAGTGCTACATAAAGTACCTTAAATATTTCATACCGTTTAATCCTCACAAAACTCTTGGGGAATCTCTATTATCTCTGTTTTATAGACAAAGAACCTGCTCAAATGGATGTCAAGTAACCTTTCTGAATCTCCAAGGCCTATACGTTTGCCACCGTTGTATATCTTTTGTGAGAAAAAAATTCATATCTGGTATTATTTATCTTTGTAGCTTTTTTTTTTTTTAATTTTTTTTCAACGTTTTTTATTTATTTTTGGGACAGAGAGAGACAGAGCATGAACGGGGGAGGGGCAGAGAGAGAGGGAGACACAGAATCGGAAACAGGCTCCAGGCTCCGAGCCATCAGCCCAGAGCCTGACGCGGGGCTCGAACTCACAGACCACGAGATCGTGACCTGGCTGAAGTCGGACGCTTAACCGACTGCACCACCCAGGCGCCCCTATCTTTGTAGCTTTTAACCATGTTTGGGCCTCAGTATGAATTTTCCTTCTACAAGTGCTTTATCACAGGCGGTTTTGCTGGGAGAGGTTGGAACGGAGTGCCAAATAGTGAGCAGAAGTAATTTAATTGTGGGAGGCTGAATGCACATCTAGATTTTTCTATGTTTTGTCCTTGGGTGAAACAAGAATTAATGTGAGCCAAGGATACTTTGAAATAGCTACAGGGTTTTTCCAACCAGATGGAAAGAGAAAATTAGGCTTCCTAGTCTATAGATGAACTCCAGTGAAAAAGTTAATCTAGGTCTCCATTTTTTCCTCTGTAAAATGGGGATTCAAGTGACTAGGGCTAAGGAATATCACAGGTCTAACCAAACACCAGGGACATTGCTAAAATATGGAATCCCCCCTTTTTTCTTTTTTAATGATTAGATCTCAAGTCTTCCTGTATATGCCTTTAAGGTGAGAGACTCCCATCCCCATCCACCCCAAGAAAATGAACACAGCCCAGAGCCACCTGAGAAACTTAGTGTTACTGTTATTGCAAGCAGGTGTGTGAGAGACTAGTTGCAATGAATAGCAATGCAAATGAGTCTGCTGGTAGAGGGCCATATTGGAACCTGAAGTTAAGGTCTATAAAATCACCAGATCATAAAGGGTAAAGAACCAAGCAACAATGAAGAAAGGGAACTCATAAGTGGTAAAGAAAAACATGGCCAGAAGCAGCAATATGGAAGCTGAGAATAATTTAGGGATTTGAGAGTCAAAAGTAGGAAGAGCAACAGGTGAGGAGAAAACTGGTAAGCAGTTGCAGATGCGTACCTGATGCGGTGATGTCCCCAGTTGGATTTCAGGTGCTGATTGCATTGTAGCTTGTGGGAGAATCATTTGCATTTAAGAGGCAGGGGCGAGGTGCTGAGGGGGGCTGTCAAGACATCAAGTCTCTCCCACATCAAAACATTTCTAAAAAAAAATTGTTTTTCTGTGACTTGGGGATGAAATCCAGTCTCCTTAACAAGGCTGCACACATGTCCTTAACCACCTGGTCCTTGCCTGTCTTTTCCATAAGCAGCCCACGTTCCAGTCATATTGAAACATGTGCCATCTGTTGGGCACACATTCTTTTATGTGTACATGTCCTTCCTGATTTGTTGAGCTAAATCATTCTTCTAATATCAATATTGTGTATCTTGATAAGTACCCCATCCCTGACCCCCAGCCCCAACCAGTCCCCTTGGGACTGCCCTAGGTGGCTCTTCCCTTTATTCCCTTACTACTCTCCTTCACACATTTACATTCTAGGAAATGTATTTACTTCTTCATTTTCCTTATGGGATGCTGGGCTCCTTAAAGGCAAGGACTTGTCTTGGTTATTCTTTGTATTACGTGACTCAGTGCCTCGCACACTAGGTGCTTAATCAGTGTTTTGACTGAATGAATGAAGTTTTGATGACCTTGTAAATATTACTTGTTAAATCAATACACTGATCATGCATTGAATTAAAGATGGGCACAGGTCACATACCTTCCCAGCTATGTTCAGTGACCTGAGCCCTGAATTTTTCAGTGGCTGGTTGACCATTAACTATAGAGATGTTTGCATCTTTTCAATCAAACATGGATAGGTGAAGTCAGGGAGAAAAATGAGATAATTTCCGGAAGTCAAAGATCTTAACATTTATCAGCGAAAGTAGGATTGTTTTCTTTCTTTTAATTGTAGTACTTTATGGGCATTTGGGGGGGGGGTGCCTTCATTCGTTCAAGTGATGAGAAATACAGGCTTTATGGTTCAAGGAAGAGATGGTAGCGGCCATTCCTTTTTATTTGGTGGCTGTGACCAAGAAAGGAGCGTTGTTGATCATGTGGCAGGGGAAGGAAATCTTAAGTGTTTTGCTTATGAGGCAAGGAGAGACTCACGTCTGCGTGGTGTTCTTGGGGTGTACACAAACAGGCGGCCGGATGACTCAAATGGTTGAGCCCACAGTGACTTGTTCCAGAAAAGGAACAGATGTGACAGAGGCGGGCTTCTGGGAATCCAGTGACTGCACACTACATGTCCAACTCTGTCGTGAAAATTTCTTTGCAAACATTCAGATTTTCATTTCTGTGTATTTATATTTAGGTTCAGGAAGTGAGAGGCCAATTATTGCTTCTTATATCACTGAAGTTAAACTCTTTGGAGAGTCCTGGGCTGCTTAATTTTTCCTCGTTGGACAAACAGGGCTCACAGGAGTAATACCCCACAGGCCTGGACTGAGCAGAGGGTGTAGAGCCCCTGTCCTCACTTGCCCCAGATAAAGGCCAGACAGCAGCAGTGGGGTCCTATGGAACCTTCAGGTCAGAGTAGTCGCAGAGGGAAACTGGGTTGACCTTCTGAACAAAACTATGTAAAGAGCAGGAATGTAGGAAAGAAGTAAGAAGCCAGTTTAGGAGACCATGTATGGAAAGCTGACAAGGGAGGATCTTGACTTGGACTTGGGGGAGCTGAACCTGGGGAAGTTCTTGTACTAAAGAGTAGGCAGTTGGCTGTTTATCTGGTTTCCCACCCTTACAGGTAAAAAGCATGAGGAGAGTAATCAAAGGGACAGTAGAAGCAGTTTTTAGTCAGGAGTTTATTATTACAGTAAGTTCTGCTTTGAAATGTGGTGGTACCTCAGGGACCTGAACTATAATAGGGGGGTAGTCCAGAAGGAATCAGGGCTGGAGGAACTGACCTGGCCATGGGGCTGGCTCTTTAGGGGGAGCACCAAAAATCCCATACACAGTGGTCAGAGTGATGCAGTAAATCTGTGCTTGCTTGTAGCTGGTAGTATCATCCAAGGGGCTCCTGTAAGAGTGGGGAGAGTAGGAACAGAATGGAGACAGTGGTACTATTGAAATTGGGGTCTGGGGTGGATGTAAAGGAAGGTGCCTCAGCGTATTGACACAGGGTGATTTTTCCGTTTCCTGCAGGAGCCCAGGTATAGACTGGAGCATGACCACAGAAGTTGGGTAAAGAAAGAAAGACTAGAACAAAATCCACTGAAATAGTATAATAGTCATCCCTGAATATGGGGACTATGGCTGACTGTTTTTTCTTTAACTTGTAGATATTTTCTAAATCTTCAATATAAGCAAATTCTAACTTAATGAAGAATAAAACAATATTTTTTTAAAAAAATTTAATGTTTATTTATTTTTGAGAGAGACAGAGTGAGACAAAGTGAGAGTGGGGAGGGGCAGAGAGAGGGAGACACAGAATCTGAAACAGGCTCCAGGCTCCGAGCTGTCAGCACAGAGCCCGACGCGGGGCTCGAAGTCATAAACTGTGAGATCATGACCTGAGCTGAAGTCAGTCACTTAACTGACTGAGCCACCCAGGCACCCCTAAAACAATATTTTTTTAACTGGAGAATAGTTTATTAATTCATTTCTTTAAATTGAAGTATAGCTGACATATAGTACTATATTAGTTTCAGGTGTACAACACAGTGATTTGACAATTATGAGCATTTCAAAGTGCTCACCATGATAAATGTGGTTACCGTCTGTCACCAGAGTTATTACATTATTGATTATCTTCCCTATGCTGTACTTTTCATCCCTGTGATTTATTTATTTTATAACTAGAAATGTGTACTTATAAAAGAAAATTTTTTTAATGTTTACGTATTTTTGAGACGGAGAGAGAGAGAACATGAGCAGGGGAGGGGCAGAGAGAAAGGGAGACACGGAATCCGAAGCAAGCTCCAGGCACTGAGCTGTCAGCACAGAGCCCCACGCAGGGCTCAACCCCACAAACTGCAAGATCATGGCCTAAGCCAAAGTCAGATGCTTAACCAACTGAGCCACCCAGGAGCCTCTACAAATGTGTACTTCTTAATCCCTTTCACCTATTTTACCCATCTCCCCATTCCACTGTTCTCTATATTTATGAGTCTGTTTCTATTTGGGTTTTTTTGTTTGTTTTTTGCTGTTGTTTGTTGGTTTGTTCATTTATCTCATTTTTTAAAATTTTTTTTGCATGTTTATTTACTTTTGAGAGAGAGAAAGTGAGAATGTGAGTCGGGGGGAGGGGAGAGAGAGGGAGACACAGAATCCAAAGCAGGCTTCAGAATCTGAGCTGTCAGCACAGAGCCCAAGATGGGGTTCAAACCCATGACCCGTGAGATCATGACCTGAGCTGAAGTCAGACTCTTAATTGACTGAGCCATCCAGGCACCCCCATTTGTTTTGTTTTTTAGATTACATATAAAAGTGAAATCATATGATATTTGCCTTTCTTTGTCGAACTTACCTCAGAATAATATCCTCTAGGTGCATCCACGTCATTGCAAATGACAAGATTTCATTCTTTTTATGTCTGAGTAATATTCCATTGTGTATATATACATACCACATCTTCTTTATCCACTTATCTCAATGGACAGTTAGGTTGCTTCCATATTTTGGCTGTTGTAAATAATGCTGCAATGAACATAGGGGTGCATGTATCTTTTTGAATTAGTGTAAAACAATACACTTTTAAAAAGGTAGATTGGAGGGATCTTAAATTACACTGGCTTCATGGGGCTTCTGGGTGTCTCAGTCAGTTAAGCATCCAACTTCAGCTCAGGTCACGATCTCACTGTGAGTTTAAAGCCTGCGTTCGGCTCTGTGCTGACACCTCAGAGCCTGCAGCCTGCTTCGGATTCTGTGTCTCCCTCTCTCTCTCTGTCCCTCCTCTGCTCTCTCTCTCTCTCTCTCTCTCAAAAATAAATAAGCATTAAAAAAACATTTTCAAGTTCCACTGGCTTCAGAGATTTGCTTCATTTTTATTAACTACTAATGAAAAGGATAAGATGCTTGGATAGTTCAAAGCAATAGATGATTCAAACTTTGTAGTGGCCCTAAGTTACAAATGCACAGGAGTACTCATTTTGTTTAACTCCTGTGTGGACATTGACTGAACCCCGTGTCCAGGAGCCAGCTGTCCTGTGGAGAAGCATATGTCAGAAAGTAAGTAATCCATGAACAAATGATCACACTATACACAGGTCGAGCTTTGGGAGTGAGGCATCCAACTTACACCAATAAATTTGAAACATAATGTACATATGCCTTGGGGGTATTAAACATTTTGATTACACTTTGCCTGTAAAGATTTTGTTTCTTCACCCCTGTACACTCTGCGGCACCATGAAAAAATAAAGCCATTTTCTCTATTGTCAAAGTGCCTAATAACAAAGGTTTCATTAGCGCCTCTCTGCCTTTAACTTGTTCCTTGGACACCTATAGCGCTGAGGGCAGCTATAATGTGGAGGCTAAACCTTTCTGACAATATAAACACAGTAGCTGTAGCCCTCGGGATTTGTATCCTTCTGCTCTGAATGCCCTTCCTTTTTTGCCATCATCACTCATCACTTCCCAGCAAACCACATTCATGGCATCTGTCTGTATACTCCTAGTACTTAAGTATTAATTATTATGCTATTACTTAACTTTTAGGTAAAAGCTCTAGGAGAACAAGGACAATATCTTAAACTTGTGTTGATTGAGAAGCAATGACTGTTACCACGTACTTGATCAGTACTAAGAAAAAAATACCAGATGTACAGGTAGAACATGTGCCAGTCACTTAATGAACTGGAGTTTGATTTTTTTTTTTAATTAATTAATTTTTGGGGAGAGTGGGCATGAGCGGGGGGTGGGGCAGAGAGCGGGGGGGGAGGGGGGGACAGAGGATCCAAAGCCGGCTCTGTGCTGACAGGCTGATGGCAGCATGCCAGATGCAGGGCTCAGACTCACGAACCATGAGATCATGACCTGAGCCTAAGTTGGATGCTCAACTACTGGGCCACCCAGCCGCCCCATGAACTGGAGTTTTTGTAACCACCTTGTTGCCTCTGATATCATCAGAGTGGTTTTTTTGTGTGTGATAGAATTTAAATTAACACTGGTACCTGAAATTCTTCCCCACATGTAGCCAGTGCTCTTTCATTAGGCATCTCCAGGGAACCTTTTCATTTTATTGGATTGCTCTCCTTACTACTGGTTTAATGGAGTAATAACAAATTCTTTTTTTTTTTTTAATTAAAAGGATCATATAAGAAAACTACTGCAGAAAACAAAAAGATGACAATAAAAATCTTCCATAATCCATTTCTTTTCATAGAGATATGTATTTTAAATGACTAAGGTTATTTGCTTTTTTATATACTTCATACCTATCTAGGATTTTTTTCAAACTTTTTATATTTCTAAATGATCTCACTAACTACAGCTTTATACTTTTAATGGTTGATAATCTTCTGTCATGCAGATGAATCATAATACCAAATCCATTTTTAGACATTTAAATTGTTTTCAAGTTGAAACTAATAGAAACTACTGTGGTTCATCTTTAATCACGTAGCTTTTTGTTTTTATTAAATAATTTCTTTAAATTTGTAGAAATACAGGGTGCCTGGGTGGCTCAGTTAGTTAAGGATCTGACTCTTGGTTTTGGCTCGGGTCATGATCTCACGGTTCAAGAGATTGAGCCTTACGTTGATCTGTCCCGTGCTATCAGCACAGAGCCTGCTTGGGATTCTCTCTCTCCCTCTCTCTCTCTGCCCCTCCCCTGCTCACATTCTGTCTCGCTCTCTCTCAAAATAAATAAATAGACTTTAAAAAATTGTAGAAATATAAGAAGTAAAAACATACAAATACTTTGTCTGTGCTGCTTTTTTTTTCAAAAAAGTTATACCAATATATAATTTTACCAACTTATGTAAAATGGTAACTCACAGGTCTGAAAAAAAAAAAAAAAACTTTATGGAGATGCAATATACATGCCATACAATTCACCCATGTAAAATGTACAATTCGGGATGCCTGGGTGGCTCAGTCAGTTGAGTGTCCAACTTCGGCCTAGGTCATGATCTCACAGTTCGTGAGTTCAAGCCCCACGTTGGGCTCTGTGCTGACAGCTCGGAGCCTGGAACCTGCTTCAGATTCTGTGTCTCCCTCTCTCTGCCCCTCCCCCACTCATGCTCGCTCTCTCTCTCTCTCTCTCTCTCTCAAAAATAAATAAACATTAAAAATAAATAAAATAAAATGTACAACTCAACAGTTTCTGCTGTATTCAGACAGATGTGCAACTATCACCACAATCAATTTTCAAACAGTTCATTATCCCCTCTAAAAATACCATTGTTACTGGCAATCACTCACCATTTCTCAATTCTCTCCAGCCCTGCATAACCACTAAATTACCTTCTGCCTCTACAGATTTGCCTGTCTGGACATTTCCATAAAAATTGAATCATTCAATATGTGATTTTGTAACTGGCTTCCTTCACTTAGCATAATGTTTTCAAGATTTACCCTTTTTTTGCCAAATAATGTTCCATTATATACATATAGTACATTTTTAGATCTATTCACAAGTAGATGGACATTTGGGTTGTTCCTACCTTTTGACTATTATTAATAATTTTGCTATGAACATTCATGTACAAGTTTTTGTGTGGACATATGTTTTCATTCCTCTTGAATATAAACCTAAAGTGGATCTGCTGGGTCATATTGCAATTCTGTATTTAACCTTTTGAGAAAATGTACCAGATTGTTTTCAAAGCTGTTGTACCATTTTACATCCCGCCAGCAATGTATGAGAGTTCCAGTTTCTCCACATCCTTGCCAACATTTGTATTATCTGCCTTTTGGACTTTAGCCATCTTAGTAGATATTAAGTGGTATTTCATTGTGGTTTTGGTTTGCATTTCACAAAGTTCTTTAAAATTGTTTTCATATTTTAAATGACCTGTATAAGATTGAAAACATTTTACAACATACATTAAAAAAAAAAACAACAACAGTGTAATTTATAGAGGACATATGCAAAGCACCATGGAAAACACAGAAACGAAACAGTTCTGGGGCACCTGGGTGGCTCAGTTGGTTAAGCTTCTGACTACAGCTCAGGTCATGATCTCACAGTTTGTGAGTTCAAGTCTTGCATCGGGCTCTGTTCTGACAGCTCAGAGCCTGGAGCTTGCTTTAGATTCTGTGCCTCCCTCTCTCTCTGCCACTCCCCTGCTCATAGTCTGTCTCTCTCTCTCAAAAATAAATAAATGTTAAAAAATTCTTTAAAAAATAAATGAAACAGTTCACAGAATGGAAGGGAAATATGCCATCAGAAATAAATATAAAGTAAGAAATGGCATACCATAAAAAAGTTTAAAACTAACATTTGATAGCTGTTTATAATTACCTAGTACTTATTCACATGTATATCTCATTTACTCTAAATAATTATTATCTTAGGTGCTATACAAAGACAACTATAAGAAAATGTAGAGGAGCTGTCTCTAGAACTTCATTAAGGTTGATAAAAATATACTGTATGCCCGAGGCATTAAAAGTTATTTTAATGTAGAAAATTTTAGTTGATCAAAAATAGTGACAAGTTGTCTCTATCTTCACTGATAACAAATAGAAAATGGCTGAAGGAATACCAGAAGGATTTTAATTGAGATTTAATAATTTTAAAATAAAAGATGTGTTAGTCATTAGAATGCCTTGATTTGCACTTATAAAAATCTATTCTGAATATAATTAACCATTAAAATCAAAAAGAGAAGAGAAGTGGGGTGCCTAGGTGGCTAGGTTGGGCATCTGGTTTCAACTCAGGTCTTGATCTCATGGTTCTTGGGTTTGAGCCCCGTGTCATGCTCTGCTCTGACAGCTCAGAGCCTGGAGCCTGCCTCAGATCCTCTGTCTTCTCCCTCTCTCTCTGCCCCTCCCCCGCTTGTTCGTTTTCCCTCTCTCTCTCTCTCTCTGTCTCAAAAATAAATAAACTTAAAAAAAAAAAAAGGAGAGAAGAGAAGTGTGAAGGGCTATGGGTGCATATCTTAATGATTTTTTTTTAACGTTTATTTATTTTTGAGACAGAGAGAGACACAGCATGAATGGGGGAGGGGCAGAGAGAGAGGGAGACACAGAACTGGAAGCAGGCTCCAGGCTCCGAGCCATCAGCCCAGAGCCGGACGCGGGGCTCAAACTCACGGTCCGTGAGATCGTGACCTGAGCTGAAGTCGGACGCTCAACCGACTGAGCCACCCAGGCGCCCCTCTTAATGATTTTTTAATGTTTATTTTTGAGAGAGAGACAGAGTGTGAGCAGGGAGGACAAAGAGAGAGAGATACAGAATTCGAAGCTCCAGGCTCTGAGCTGTCAGCACAGAGTCTGACACGGGGCTCGAACTCAGTAACCGTGAGATCATGACCTGAGCCGAAGTCAGATGTTTAACTGATTGAGCCACCAGGCATCCCTAATGATGTTTTTTGGAGTGTGTGACGGAATAACTCTTCTCAGAAAGTGATATTTCTGTTCTATTAATACAGAATTTTACTTTTTTTAATTAAACAGTATTCTATGGCCATTATAGAAAAATAGAGAGAGATTTATAAGTATAAGGAAAAAAAAAACATTCCATCATCATGGCACACAGAAAAATTACTCTTAAAATATACATTTCTGTCTAATTTTTTTTACCTTGCCTAAATAAACTTTGTATACTCATGAAAATACATAATATTTGGCTTAACAGGTATAAACCTTTCCCCATATTTTTAAATATTTTATAAAATTATTTTAATTGTTATGAACTATTCTGTCCAAAGAACGGGCCATCCATTCATTATCATTTACCTAATTTTGGACATTTGGCTTATTTATAATTGTTCAGTGTTTTAATAATGTAACAAACATTTTTGCATAATAGTATGTTTGCAGTTTTAAAGAATTATTTGGCAGTGGATTCCTAGAAGAATTACAGTGTCAAAAATATGACTACTCTCTATATTTTAATATGAAATTGTTCCTCTAAATTTTACTCATCTCCCATCGACGGAGTATCCATGCACTGATTTTATTTATTTATTAATTTATTTATTCAGCAAATATTCAGTGGGAACTTGCTATGTCCAGGTACCACGTGAAGTGCTGTAGCTAACTTAGGGAACGTGATAGGTTACGTATTTTCAAGGTTTAAACTTTCTGATTTGATGGGGTCACAAGCCTGACTAGAATAATCAGACATTAACAAATATTTTAGTACATTTGCTACTAAATCGAATACCCATCTTTATCTTGAATAAGGCCTTGAAGCATACTCTAGACTGACTATGGATCTTTCCCTTCTTGACTTGGGGGGTAAGGAATGGATTGCAAATGATTTCAAGTTATGACAAGTTTGCTAGGTTGTTTGGTTTCTTCTTGGGTTAATTATAGGTCTTGGATTAGACTGGACAACTCTTTCCCTTTTCTGGGAAAAGATTGATTGTCTGAAGGATTCATATTGGGAGGCAGAGTGGTAATCAATATTGTAGGCTGAGGTCACTGACAGGGGCCAGAGACAATAATGTGTGAAATTTAGGATGAATTGCGTTTTGGGTTTTGTCTGGATTTACTAAGACAGGGGAGTTGTTTGGGCAAATGCTGCTTCTTTGGAGTCTCTTTGAAGTGACCATCTAATGAATCAAGGAAAGGGCAGTTAAATACCTCTCAGTGAGAACATCAAAAGAGGAGCAGGATATAGTTACATGTCAGGAGCCAAGGGCTATCGGTTGACCTTTCTTAAGAGTGCGGAGAGGAATTTGGATGGTTGGGAAGTTTTTGTTATATATGACCTTTTCTATCCTTTCGCCTTTTTTTCTTCTTTTTCTATCTTTAGTGTCTCTAGGCCTGTCCTTGCTTAATAGCAGAGTTAGGGAATTAGAAAATAGCAGAGTTAGGGAATTAGAAAATAAAAGCAATGTTTTATTAATGACAAAGACTCAAGTGTCTTCCAAGAGGTAATCTCATAATTTCATCACTCAATATATCTTTTCTTGAAGGGCAAGGTAAGAAAGATAATCTCACTCTCTTATAAAAAGGCCTTTGAAGTCATCTCCTTCTCTCTTGTACACCATTATCTCCTTTCTCTACTTGTGGGAGTTAAGAGATACATAGCTGATTCATACTTACTGAGTGTTTCAGCATATCTTTCAGCCTTATGTGGTTTCCTCCCCTCCACCAAAACTTTTGCAAAAGCAGCAACTGTTTAGTTAAGTTATCTGATCGAGTTTCATATCCCTTCTGTTTTCTTGTTACACTGACGAAGATGCTAGTGACTAAGAACTGCCAAAGAATGAGCAGACAAAAGAAGAATCAGAGGGCTTAGTTAAAGGATGGCAAAAACAAGGCACACACCCTGCCACTCCTCCCTCCTGTGTCAGCAAAGGCATTGCCAATCAATCATAAGACTCTTTCCCACTGAGCCTGAACATGGCTTCAGAATTCTTGCCAATGCTGCGTTCTAACCATTCAATCCTGGTAACAGAGCATCCAAGCTGAAACCTAATTTATATCTTTTTAAACCTAACTTCGTCTGAGACTAAGTAATTTACATAGTTCCAGGTAAGTATTACAGATAAAATACTTCAGAGGGAAATGTGGGAAGAGGGGCAGCGAAGAGAAGACTTCTTGGCTGAAAGGATATTTTAGCAGAAACCTGAGTGATATGAAGAAATCAGCCATGTGATGATCGGAGAGACAGAATTCCAATAGAGGAAACACCAATGTAAATGCCAGAGGAAGAAGTGAAGTTGTTTTGCACATAGAACAGCAAGAAAGTTGAGGTGGCAGGAATGCATGAAGTTAGTAAGGGAGAGAGTAGGAGATGGAGAGAAGGAGGTAGACAGGGTCAGCTTAGGTGAGGTTCTTTAAGGCCAGGAATTGCCTTTTTTAAAATTTTATTTTATTTTATGTATTTATTTTTTTAACTAGGATGGAAAGCCATTGCAGGGTTTTGATCTGAGGAATGGTGTGAGATTTTTACAAGATCCCATGGATGCTTTTGGAGAACATTATAGGGGATAGGCATGGAAGAAGGGAGAAGAGCTGAAAGATATTATTTCAGTTGGTCAGATCAGAGTAGATGGTGGCTTAGACACGGTGTTAGCAATATGCCAAGTGGTCAGGTTTTGGATACTATTTGGTGGTAGAGCAAAATCATCTTATTGATAAAATGTATGTGGAATGCAGGAGAAAGAGAGGACCCAACGATGAAGCACGTTTTAAATCTTAGAAACAGAGTGAAAATTGATGGAAGGTTGAGGATGTAAGGTTAGGAGGAAAACCAAGAGTTTGGGAGGCATGACAGCCATGCAGTGAGCAGTCAGTGCCTGCATGAGACTGGAGGGAAGTCTGGGTGGAGGTATAAACGTGGAAGTCACTAGAATTTAGATGGTATTTAAAACTTTGAGATTGAATGAGGTGACCAAGGAAGTGAGTAAAGATGGAGAAGAGAAAGGGGCCCGGGGCAGATCTGGGGGGGACTGAAGCATTTAGAGCCATGGTTCTCTGCTAGGTAACACTTGGCAATATCTGGCGGCATTTTTAATTGTCACAACTGTCTGGGGAGGAAGAAGAGGTGTTCCCGGTAAGTAGTGCATAGAGGCCAGAGATGCTGCTAAACACCCTACAATGCACAGAATATCCTTCCACAACAAAGAATCATCTAGCACCACCCCTTCCCCCCAACACCCACCTCCCCCTGTGTAAGCAGTACTAAGATTAAGAACACTGATTTAGAAGTAGGGAGACCAAGGAGCCTGCAGGGTGACCAAGGAGTGAACAGTGAACTAGGAGGAAAACTTCCAGAGTGTTGAGGATGTGGTTTCTAGAAAGGAATTTCAAGGAAAAGAAAAGTGTGTTCAACTCTGCCTGATGCTACCGAGAGGTTCCATGGAACGAGGATTGAGACTTAGCCACTGGATTTGAAGATTTGGAGATGCTTCCATAGGATTTTAGATTTCTTTCAAGGCTAATAGATTCATACAATGGGATTTAGAAATTTTTCTAAAACTGAGTACATGTTAAACAAAGCTGTCCCCCCACCTTTTTGTGTTAAGCCATAGAGGCAAGGCCAAATGAAATTTGTGGTATTCTCATTGCTTAGCCTTTTTGTGTTTGTTAAGCACTGATGTAAACTAATGGACTCTGGAAGAAATAGAAGAGAAAGTAAATAGTATTTATTGAAAGAGAAAACAGGACGTAATTGTCAGTCTCTAGGTATCCCAATATTATGTAAGAAAACACAAATTTAGTCAAGATTCCCTGTTTATCCACCTAATTGCAGGGCCATAAACTGTACTGTCTTTCCCCCCATTCATTACTCATTTCAAGTCATTCTTGACTTTAGCCAGCATTTCAGCCACTTTGAATTTTTCTTGGGGGAGTGGGGTCCCCAAGAAAGTCCAGAATAGATAACATTATGAGAGTCTTCTGCTAACCTGCTAACCTTCAGACTCCTCTCATATCCGACCGAATCCCCAGTGATTCTGTTTCCCTTTAATAGGATAAATCATGTTACCTATTAATTATAACCCCACCTTCTCCCCCCGCCCTTTTTTTTGCCTCTTTCTGGCAGGAAGAGCTCAAAATGACCCAGAGAAAGTCTCTAATTCTGGAGGGGACCCCTGCCTCCCATGCCATGCCTGCCCAATGGGAGCACATCCTGAGCATCCAGAGCACCTACAGCATCTGGCCTAGAATTGGTAGAACCAGAATAAAAATATCTAATATTAACACCTCAATTTTTGGTCCTTTGTATCCAGGAAGTGAAAAAGATACCATCATTTATTGGTCCTCAGGTCAGAGCATGTGCTTCCTGTTTGAGACTGTCTAGGAGCTTACAAAATGCCATCTCCCAGGACAGCCCCACCATCTTTGAGAACCCTTGAGGAGGGTCAGTCTACCTTCTGCTCGCCATGGAAGCCATCACAATGAGATTTCAACATTCTTCTTGCTTTTTCTTTTAATGGTGCAAATAGTAAGATTCAAATTAACAATGTTTTAACAGTATAAATATTTTTTTTAATTTCTATGAAGAAAACAACATCGGGGCGCCTGGGTGGCTCAGTCGGTTAAGCGGCTGACTTCAGCTCAGGTCACGATCTCGCAGTCCGTGAGTTCAAGCCCCGCGTCAGGCTCTGGGCTGATGGCTCAGAGCCTAGAGCCTGGAGCCTGCTTACGATTCTGTGTCTCCCTCTCTCTCTGCCCCTCCCCTGTTCATGCTCTGTCTCTCTCTGTCTCAAAAATAAATAAAACGTTAAAAAAATAAATAAATAAATAAGAAAACAACATCATATCCCTTCAACAAGGTAGCATCTTTACTAATTTACATCAAATTATCTTTTTCTCCTTTGTTATTTTCTCTTCTCAGTTAATTCAGACTATCCTTGATTCCATCGCAAATCACAAAATTATTTTAGGATCAAATTAGCTGGATTTCATTGCTCCAGGAATAACTTGATACATATTACTAGTTTCCCTAGTAAATGTATTTTCATTTCCCTTCATTCTCAATGGTTGGAGCCATCTTGGGTATAACTTCTGTTTTAACTGTGTTGAATCCTCTGGTATGTCATTTCCCCCTAACCTCGTACTAGGGTGGTTGTTGTGGCTTTCCCTCTACATCCCTCTCATTAGTAGATAGAACTGTCATTTCAAATAAAGGAAGAGAAAAGAAATTATTTGGTGCTTCCATTCATTAGCAACAACTCACTGCAGTGGGTCATACTACTATTTTAAGTGACAAATTGTGAAAATTTGGCAAGGAAGTCCACTTCTGTGTATATAAACAAAATGTAAACCCGCAGTAAAACTCTTACTCCTGAAATACTTATCCGTGCAATACAATTCAGCCAGTCTTCTTTGCTCTTTCAGAAGTCATTCCTGACACTCTTGTTCTTATTTATAATTTTTCAGCAATGCTAGACTCAAAAATTCCTATTCTATTATTTGTTTGGTGGAATCATTCCAGAGAAATGAACTTGAATATAGTGATAAGTTCTTTTTGACTGAAAAATATATAATGAATTCAGGTCTATTCTTAGTATAGATTTAGCTCACTTTATGGATCAGTTGCTTTCCTGAAAGATTTGCTTATGAAGTTACTTTTCTTTTAGTAAATTGATTTTTCTACTGACATGCATTTTAAATCAGAGCTGTGTTTTTCTGGTAAGACAATAGCCCCAGGACATAGTAAAATCACATTTGAGCTAATAGCAATCCCCTCAGGAAAAAGGCAATTTCCAGATAGTGATAAAATGCTAAAAACAAGTCATTAAATTGAACATGATTAGGGTTAATTTTATGTTTGACCATATAGATTCACAGCACAAAGGATTATACTGTAATTAGCTGAACAAAACATTTTGAAAAGATCCTGACTTTTCTCATCTTCTATATGAAAACATGAAACTCATTTTGGTGGCTTAGGGGTTTTGTTGTTGTTTTGTTTTGTTTTGTTTTGTTTTGTTTGGGGGCATATTATAGTTTAAAGGGTGAATGAGAAACAACAAAAATATTTCCAAATGAATACAACAGAGTGTGAACCATCCATTGAACTTGAAACCCTTTGGAGAAATGGAATTCTTTGCTGTTTTTCCTTTTGGCCGTCCACAGTGTCTAATTCAGCACCGAACCAAGAGGAATAATTTTAAGAGCAAGGGTCTATATGGTGTTTATGGCATTTAGTTTCTCACATTTTCATAAATCATACTTTTATGGACATCTTATTATTTTTTTAATGTTTTTATTTATTTTTGAGACACAGACAGAGCATAAGCAGGGGAGGGGCAGAGAGAGAGGGAGACACAGAATTTGAAGCAGGCTCCAGGCTCTGAGCTGTCAGCACAGAACCTGACGTGGGGCTTGAACTCACAGACTGGGAGATCATGACCTGAGCTGATGTCGGACACTTAACCGACTGAGCCACCCAGGCGCCTCCTGATGGACATCTTGTAATATCTCTTTATAATAGATCTTGAATAACAAAATGATTATTCTAGGATAGATGCGCACAAGCCAATTTTCATCGGTTAAAGGATAGGAACATGTGTAACTTTTTAGAAGGTTAGAAAGCAACTTCTTTTTTCAGTTAAATTTTTTTGGAGAGAAAGCGAGCGGGTTAGGGACAGAGAGAAGGAGAGAGAGAGAGAGAGAGAGAGAGAGAGAATCTCAAGCAGGCTCCAAGCTCAGCACGGAGCAAGATGTGGGGCTCCATGCAGGGCTCCACATCATCACCATGAGACCACGATCTCAGCCGAGATCAGGAGTGAGACATTTAACCAGCCGAGCCACCTAGGCGCCCCCAAACTTCTTGTGTAAAGAGCCCAATAGTAAGTATTTTTGACTTTGCAGGCCATAATGGGTCTGCTGCTGCTTCTCTTCGTCCTCCTCTCCCACCCTCACTCTTTACCCCTCCCCTTTATCCTTCCGCTTTTTGAAAATGAAAACTGCAGGGGCACCTGGGTGGCTCTGTCAGTTAAGTACCCAACTCTTGATTTCTGCTCAGGTCATAATCTCACACTTTCATGAGTCCGAGCCCCATGTCATGCTCTGAGTTGACAGCGCAGAACCTGCCTGAGATTTCCTCCCTCTCTCTCTTCTCTGCCCTTCCCTGGCTCACACTCTCACTTTCTCAAAAATAAATAATAAAAATAAAAAGTAAACTTTAAAAATGAAAAGCTGCAAAAACCATTCTTAGCTCAGAGGCTATGCAAAAATAGCCTGTGTACTGTTTTCAGCCATTGGGCCATTAACTGTCAACCCCTATTTCAGATATATATTCCCAAATAGTTCTGCAAGGGTATATTCCAATTTACTCTTTTACCAGGAATCCTGGAGAGTATTTGTTTCATAGTAGCTTCTTTCTATCCTTTTAATATTAATATGAGGACATTCATTCTATACTCTTTGTTCTATAATGTTTTTCAAAGTATATAGCTTTAGATTTACTACTGTTTTGTTTTGTTTTTTGACTATGGAAGCTTAATACTCTAGATCTAGTTCAACCATATTCTATGAAAGAAACTCATTTTGTAAGACACTGAAATCAAATACATGCATCTCTAATGCATGAGAGCCTAAAAATGTGCAAGTTGGACTCTTAGCTTCCTAATGAAACCATGACCATGTTTTCTAGTGAAGCATTTCTCCTTAGGGTGCTAAGATTCAAACCCAGTAAGCCCAAGGTTGCAAGGATAGGAAGCAAAAATTATGCAAGTGATTTATTAAGTTTAGTAGTGTGAGGGCTAGTTTACCTTTGGTTCCCAGACCTATATGTTCTGAGAGGAATGGCACCATATTCTTCCTACTAGTTGAAAGCATACACTATGATTCTCGGGGTAGTTGCAGAGATTTGTGCCACCGTCAAAGATTTGAAAGATGCAGGGATGCTGATTTATACCATACTCCCATTTAAATTCTCTTTTGGCTAGTGAGAAAACAGATGGCTTTTAGAGAACGACTGGATTCTTGTAAATGTAATTACATGGGAAGCAGTTTGCAAGCGCTGTTTCAGATACGGTATACTTACTGAATATATCAACATAGCCTCTGGGAGCTAATATGCATTTATTGATTTAGAAAGTGCTTTATTTTCATGCCAATCAATCTTCATCTGAAAGGGACAGCAGTGTACCATTATTGTCTTTAGGGCAATGACAATTTACCTTTTCTCTATTGTAATATAATCTGAAAAGAGTCTGATCGTTTTGATTTCTCTCAAAAGGTTACACTGGCCCATTATATTGCTGCTGTTATTCTAACTGGGTATGGTGAGCATCAGGTAGCAAGCACCCTAGATGCTTTAGTAATACACAGACATGCTACAGGGTAGGAAATAAACACCATTCCTGATACCAATTACTCTATCAGTCAGAGTCCTGGGAGAAAATAGATGGTACATTCAAAAGGGATTAAATAACTGAAAATAACTTAATGAAGAGATTATGTCCAGACCAATTAAGAAAGCCATGGACCATATCATGACCTGAGCCAGAGTCAGACACTTAATTGGGTTTGAGAGGTTCCCAGAAACTAGCAAGAGCAAAAAGCCATTACTAGCCCTAGGCCAGAAGAGGGAAAGGGCGGGACAGTATTACAGGAAGCTAGTAAGGATTGGAGCATGGAAGAGGGTTATGTAGCAAGAGATGTGGTTGCCGAAGAAAGTAGCCAGCACCAAAATCTTGATACAGTAGGTATGGAGTGACACAACCTCTTTCTTCTTTTGCTCTCTGCTTTCTTGCTTTTTGTGTTAGATGTTCTACTCAGCTGTCTTGTGATCACTGGTTGTCTGTACGTGTTTAAGGTCTGGGGACTAAAAATCTGACTGGAAGCTCTGAGTGCCCATGAAAGGGTATTTATTGCATTTGATATTCACTGTAGAGTGATCTGGGACAGCAGTTTATGGAGGAACTGAAGGCAGTGTTAATATCTCCAGGTTCTTTCTCTAGAGCTAGTCTTATTTCTTCCAAAATAATGTTCCAGTACCTGTCTACCATAGAGACTAAAAGTGTTCTGGAAGCCTAATGGGGCAACAAAGGCTAAGACTTCAGCATTTAGCATTCAAGAAGAAGATGGTTACTGAATCCTCTGTTTTCTGTGAGTTGACCATATATCAACCGTGCCTGATATCCCCTAGTCCAGGAAATAAATAAGATGTTGACTAGTATGGAAGAAGAGCCATCACTCAGTGTTAAGTAAGGCTATAAGTTTTCCTCTGATCACTGCTTTAGCTACATCTCAAAGATTTTCTAATTTCCCTTATGATTCTTCTGTAAACTATAAAGTAATTTTTGAAGTATGGAGTCTAATTTCCAAATATTTGGGATTTTCTAGATAGTTTTCTGTTACCGGTATCAGAATTTAATTCCATGTATTAGCAAACATATTTTTTATGATATTGATCATAAAATTTATTTTCAGATTTATTAAGACTTCTTCTTTGGCCCAGTATGTGGACAACTTTGATAAATTCCATATGCACTTGAAAAGAATATATATTCTGTAGTTATTAGATAGTGTATCTCATAAATATCAATTAGGTGAAATTGGTAATAATGTTTAGTTCTTCTATATTCCTACTGATTTTCTCTCAGCCTATTCTATTAACTACGAAGACAAGAGTATTGAAATCTCCAAATATGGGGTGCCTGGATGGCTCAGTCAATTAAGTGTCTGACTCTGGCTCAGGTCATGATATGGTCCATGAGTTTGAGCCCCACATTGGACTCTCTGCTGTCAGTGCAGAGCCTGCTTCAGATCCTCTGCCCATCTCTCTATGCCCCTCCCCAGCTTGTTCTCTCTCTCTCTCTCTCTTTGTCTCTCTCTCTCTCTCTCAAAATAAAGAAATAAAGGGGCACCTGGGTGGTCAGTCGGTTAGGCGTCCGACTTCGGCTCAGGTCATGATCTCACGGTCCATGAGTTCGGGCCCCGCGTCGGGCTCTGTGATGACAGCTCAGAGACTGGAGCCTGTTTCAGGTTCTGTGTCTCCCTCTCTCTCTGACCCTCCCCTGTTCATGCTCTGTCTCTCTCTGTCTCAAAAATAAATAAATGTTAAAAAAATTTTTTTTTTAAAATAAAGAAATAAACTTAAAAAAGAGAACCCCCCAAATATAATTGTGTGTGATACACACACACACACACACACACACACACACACACACACACACACATATACACACAAAACTATCAGAACTGGACCAGTTCTGATAGTTTTGCTTATGTATTTTGAAGTTCTGTTACCAACTTGTTACCAAACAAATTTAAGACTGCTATTTCTTTCTAATAAAGTACTCCTTTATCATTATGAAACTTCTTTCTTTATCCCTGGTAACATAATTCATTTCAAAGTTTATTTTTGTCTTGAGTATAGCCACTCAAGCTTTCTGTGATTAATGTTTGTATGTATAACTTTTTCTATCCTTCTACTGTTAACCTATTTATACTTTTATATTTAAAATGAGTTTCTTGTAGATAGCATATAGTTGATTCTTACTTTTTTACCCAGTCTGATAAACTCTGACTTTAAATTAGAGTTTTTAGGTGATTTACATTAAAAAAAATTTTTTTTAACGTTTATTAATTTTTGAGAGACAGAGCACGAGTCGGGGAGGGGTAGAGAGAGAGGGAGACACAGAATCTGAAGCATGCTCCAGGCTCTGAGCTGTCAGCACAGAGCCTGAGGCAGGGCTTGGACTCTAGAACTTTGAGATCTTACTTGAGCCGAAGTCAGTTGCTTAATCGACTGAGCCACCCAAGCACCCGAGGTGATTTACATTTAATGTAACTACCAGTATAATTGAGTTTTAATCTAACTTCCATTTGTTTTTTTTCCATTTTATGTAATTTTCTATCTTCTTTTGGATCAAGTACTTTCTAGGATTCCATATTATATCTACTGTTGGATATACCATTTTTAAAAACTGGTAATTCTACAATTTATAATATGCAACTTTAATTTATCACAATCTATTTTAAATTATACTGCTTCACATAGATGACTGACTTCTTACAACAAAATGTTTCCATTTCTCCTTCTTTGACATTGTGCTATTATTGTCAGCATCTCGTATCTACGTATGTTATAAACCACACAATATATTATTTTTACTTCAGTTAATTATATTTTTAAAAAACTTCAATAATGAGAAAACCGTGTTGTGTATTAACTTATATGTTTATCATTTTTGGTGTTTTCCAAATTTTCTTCTGATTTTTTTTTTCCTTTGCCGGGAAAATATTAACACTACTTGTGGCCTAAGTCAGTTGAAAATGAATTGTGTAGCCTTTAATTGTCTGAAAAAGTCTTTATTTTCCTTTCATTTTGGAAGATATTTTCTCTGGATGTCAAATTCTAAGTTGACTTTTTAAGTCTGTTATCTTTCAGGACTTTAAAGTTGTCATTCCATTGTCTTCTGGCATCATGTTCAGACAAGAAGTCTTTAATTATTCTTTTCTTTGGTTTTCTATATAATATTCTTATTTTCTCTGACTGCTTTTATAATATTCTTTTATTAGTGGTTTTCAGCAATGTCACTTATTATGGTTTTCTTTATGTGTATTCTCCTTAAAAGTTTGTACTTTTTATCAAATTTTTTGAAACTTTCAGCCAGTATTTCTTTAACTATTTTCTGTCTCTCCTAGACCCCTGCTTCTAATTTTACATATGTTAGACTGCTTGACAATATCCCATAGGTCACTGGGCCCTATTAATTTTAGTCTAGAAGTCAGTCACCTTTTCACTGTAAGCCCGAGGAATTCCCAGGCTCACTTCACTTGTTGTACCTCTTTCGAGGATTATAGTCTTCCACTGCTTACTCTCAAATACCTAAAAATAGTTGTTTTCTGTATTTTATTTCGTTTTGAGTCATTTATGATAGGAGGTTAATGCTAGGCTCTGGGTTCAGAACCCAGTTTTCCTACTTACTGCACGACCCTCGGTAAAGTTAACTTCTCTATTTCATTACTTGTCTCATCTTTAAAATGGGATTACTTTAAACCGACCTTGCATGATTATTGTGAAGATTCTCAATAATGTGTAATGTACGTAAAGTGTGTGACACATAGTAAATGTCCCATACAAAGGACATTACTCCCCCTTAAGAAAATAGATTTGTGGGGAGAGAAAGTGATAAATCAGGCCTCAGCTAACGTTATTGGGCTACAGTGCAGGGCTCCTCCTTAGTACTAACGACTGGTGGAGGAAGGGAGGTAGAAAACCAGTTGCCTAAGACACCTTGGCAAAAGGGGACCATTTAAGAATCTGGCTGTTTCAGGGCAGCCACTATTTAGCACTGTTGAGGAACTCGTCGCTTTAGTTTCAAATCATTGATCGGTCAAGATAATTTCCAAACGTCTCTGGTTAAAAGGACAAAGGCTATTAGTAGACAACTAGATTGGCGCCGTTAGCTCTGTGAAGTCAATTGTGGGTCAAAACAGCTGGATGGAGCTAAGGCTAAGGTGGGAATTGCCTGTATTATGCAGCAATGTCTCTCAGAATTTGACATCAGAAAAATCATTAAAAAAATTTTTTTTAAGGTTTATTCATTTTTCAGAGACAGAGACAGAGACAGTGAGTGGGGGGGGCGGGGGGGGCAGAGAGAGAGGGAGACACAGAATCCGAAGCAGGCTCCAGGCTCCAAGCTGTCAGCAGAGAGCCGGAACTCACAGACCTTGAGATCATGACCTGAGCCGAAGTCGGAGGCTTGACCGACTGAGCCACCCCGGTGGCCCAGCATCAGAAAAATCTTGATCAGCCCTGAAGGATCAGTATGTTTTCTCCTTTTGATAATATAAGTGAAATAACCAAATGCTTTTTCATTCTTGCTTTGTTTGCCAAGACACTCAAAGTCCTATTGTGTTCTTAATCTCTTAAATGTTTACCCTTAATTTGGCATCTTTGCCTTTTTTTTTTTTTGTCTCAGTCTTATTATGCATCTTCACGTTTTGTGACTCCTGAGATTATTTCATTTTAGAAAGAGATTTTTGAAAAAAATTATTCATTATATATTTTATAATCCAAGCCTTAGTATTTTATAGTTGTTTTTTTTTTTTTTTACATGCTCCTCATGTTAAGACAATTAGTAATTATGTCCTCTCTTCAAGAGTTGGGTTCCCCATTGCTGTAACCATTCTTATAATAACTGGAACAATGTGACATAAAACAGAAAAATGTGATTCAAATTTCATTCTCGTTCTTCATTTCAATAATAGTTTTTGTTAAAAAGCAAATCTATTCCTTACGATCAAACATACCAAAATGGGTTGTTAACTCAGGCATTTGAAGTACCAGCATTTAATTTCCTTAGCATTTACTATCTGAGAATGCACATTGGTTCTTAATGTCTCCGGGAATACTACAAACTTCCCAATGTGATCTTTTCTTGATCTCTTCTGCATCAAACCTTGTTTAGAAGCATCTGTTCCTACCTTCTTCTATCCATTCTAAAGCAAAGTGACTCAGCATTATTTGTGCTACTTTAAATACACACCCCTGTTTTTCAGGTGTTAAAATATTCAGTATAACTAATAGCCACAAATGAGTTTCCTGACTTCAGCAATGTTCGTCTCTCATCTAACATTGGTATTCTTTGCAGGAAAAGATCATAGAATTTAGTGTAATAATAATCCTAGGCATATATATTTATATACCTCCTTAAAATGCTACATGATTTAAAGCAATGCCTATAAATAGTTTCATTCATGGCCCTAGGCTCATGTGTTTGACTTTAGGGATGATGTGTCATTGGATGTCTATGAAATGCCCTGAGGAGCTGCTCTTTTGGGAGATGATCAGCCACTTACTTGGAGCTTTTGCATTTGATGACGTGAATTCTACTTTTAGGACTTAAGCAGATTTGGGATTTGCTGCATTGGAGTGCTACTGTGAATCCTTATGAGCATAATTTTTCTTTATCTTTCTGGACAGAAAAAAAAAAAACAAAACAAAAAACAAAAACCAACCAAACAAACAAAAAGCCCTTAACAAGAGTATGTGATGTTTAATGTACCCTCTGAATACAGGTTTCTTTTCTTAAAGCAGGGATTTTTTGCATCCCCAATCAGTCTGTCACCCCCAGCCCAGGTCAAGTTTCCTAGAAGAAAACAGTTTTGAACACAGCTCACTATCGGGCATGTTATTATTATTTTTGTTTTATTAATGAGGAAGTAAAGATTCAGGGGGTTTAGTAATGCCACTAAGTTCAAACAGTTAGTAAAGGTCACAGTCAGAATTTGACACCATCTGTCAAACCATTCACATCTACTTCTTACTCAAACCTCAATATTCGAATCTGTGGATCAGCAATAATGTCCTTCTCTAAATAACATAAAAGATTTCCCTGGAACCTGGATTTTAGTTTTGCCTTGTCACTAGGTGGGTATGTTGGAGAGATCACAATCTTCCTGGGTTTCAGTTTCCTCAAGTGTAAAATGAGCAGATAGGAGATATACAAGATCCCTTCTAATTCTAAATTCTATTTCATTTCATTTGAATTTAAGCATAACTTTAGAAATTCAGACATTGCATTTGTTTGATGGATATGGATGCTTTCCTCAAAGATTCTGAAATTGATACAGCCTACTGCCCATTCCTTCCTACTTCCTGATCTGCCCACAGCCTTCCCCTGCCTTTGTCCACCTTCCATCTCCACCTGTCTGCCCTTGCTCGTATATTCTCCCTCCGTGTACTTCTCATCAGGAGAGTTAGAGGCTGGGAAGGATAGATAAGGTGCTCTCTCAGAATTATAGCTACCTATCTGCTTAGTGACATTGTATCATTTAACATCATAAGAAATGAAAATGGGGCAGTGGGATTGGGAAGTGTTGATCTCAAATTGACAGATACCAGCCACGAGACTATATTTTTGCCAAAGCTCTGTCTTCCTAGATAAAGGCATGAATAATTACACACAGGCCTACACCCTCTTTACAAGTACTTAACGATGTCACTTTCCATTAGCTACACATCTAGATTGCTGTCTCTCTTGCTTGTAAGTACATGTTTGAATAACATAACGGAAGACAACCTGTCTACCTTTACATATCAGTTCTGATATTCACGGTTGAGGAAACTTCACCTCTTTGAATATATTTTAAGTCAAGTATGATGGATGGCCTTGGGAACTGTAGCATAGGCACAAAAACTCATGAGAGTCTCAGGCTAAGGTTTTTTTCCCCCGCTTCTCCTTTTGGAAGCATACGACCACTTCATCACTGCTGTCAAGTGAGGGCTCAGTGTGACAGGAAAATTGAAGGAGGAAGGCTGAAAGGCACTGTGATTTTGTTCCTTAGGGACTTTTGTCCAGATCTGATGATATGATATGTTTTCAAACTTCTCTTTGGAAGTGGATTTATATATCTATTATATACACACATATATTCATACTCTTTAGATAATTAAAGACAATACCAGCTAAATAAGGTTAATTTTTCTTTTTTTTATGGTGTTTTTTTTTTTTTTTTTTTACTTATTTTTGAGACAGAGAGAAAGCACAAGCTGGGGAGGGGCAGAGAGAGAGGGAGACAGGAACCAAAGCGGACAGTAGAGAGCCCGATGCGGGGCTCAAATTCATGAACGATGAGATCATGAACTGAACTGAAGTCAGATGCTTAGCTGACAGAGCCACCCAGGCGCCCCAGGTTAATTTTTCTAATGAGATGTAGTTTGTGTGTGAATCTTGGTATGAATGAGGAAATGGATATGCCATGAATTTTTGCTTGATTTTCTAAAAACCTGATATATTGAATAATTGTTTTTAGTAGGAATTACAAAATATATATTGTAGTCATTAAGCCCTCTCAGCTGAAGTGGTTTAAAGTTTTTAACAGATATAGTGCTTCTGGTGGGGATAGATGATATTTCAGTAAATAAACCCCAAATCTCAATAGCTCGCAGCAAGTATTTATTGTTCTCATTCATCGTCCTAAGGGTTCGTTGGCCGAAGTTCACTTGATCTGATCTGGGTTGGTTCCAGGCAGCAGGACTATGTCTGGGTCTTCTCTGTGTGTCTAATTTGGGCTCCCTAGCACGTGCTTATCTCATGCTGATGCCAGAATATAGAGCAAGAGGGGAGAACATGAAATGCCTCTTAAGGCCTTGGCTCAGCATTGGCATCTTGTCCCATTGCCCACATTCAATTGGCTAACGCAAGTCACAAGGCCAGGTCCAACGTTCATGGACCAGGGCAAATATACAACGTCTATGCCAATGGGTGGAGCTACAAAGGCAACCAGAAAAGGCCTTGGGTGCATAATTGTAATGTGGGGAGGAACTGAAGAAGTGGGAACAATAACCCAATGTACCTCGGGTAGGGACACTTACTCCATTTTGGAAAGATGAGCTATGGAGACTGCTTCCAGTTTTAAATGGCATATTACCTTTCCTTTCTGTCTGCTTCTATTGTGTTGATAATTGACAGCAAAACCCCAGTCTGATGTTGTAGGTTAGCATCAGGAAGTGCAGCTCATCATTTGAATGGTTGGGAAAAGCACAGACTTTCAAAGTGGTCCCAAGGTAAGTTGCCCTTCCTGTACTGTGACTGTGCTCTATGTTGTATTAACAGCGGTCAGCTTTGGAATTAACCTGTGTGCATGTGTGGTTCATCAAGCTGTTGAAATGTCTTTGAGAAACAAAACAGCCAGTAAATATTGATTAAAACACAGACTTATAATATGCACATGGAAGGGAAAGACATAATTGAGTTGAGGAGACTGTTTTAAGCTTTTTGCAAAACGTCCAATGAACATCTAACACCTCAAAATCTATTTGTGTCATAAAATAAGATGACATTTGACTATTTGACGTAATATACTTACCTAATTTCAGGTAATGTTTCTCTCTTTATTACGTTTATTCAGTTGAAGAGAGTAATGTGGCCACTACCAATTTCAATCAATATGGACATGTGCTTTATTTTTGACTGTTCAAAAAACTTGTGTTGGTATTATTAAACTTCTCTCTTCAAAGACTTACTCTGTAAGTTTGTCATGTCCTTTCTAATGGTGAATTTGTCATTTGCACCTATTTTGTCAGACTTTTGAGAATAACAGTTTTGTTACTTATTTCTGCCCTTGGTCCTTTCCTGTCGTCCTGATCTTGACCAAAATTACTATGTATCACCTTTATAGCTTGTGCGTTTCCTTCTTAGGGATATTGTCTGGTTAGATATTAGACATTAAAAAATTGGCTTTTTAAAAATTATCTCCAAAACGAAATTATTTTTCATTGTTTGTGCCTAAACTTGATGTTGTCTAGCCTCTGCATAGAGAGTGAATTGGGCTGCACTGCGCACCTTAACGAAGCGTTGGTTAGCCACTACAGGGTATGGGAGTGTGTTTGTGTGTGCATCTGCATTTTATCAAGGACACTGGGTCCATCATGCTATCGTGGGACTTTATCGCTCTCTTATACCTAAATGATGAACTTCCAGTCACCAGACAATGTGCCTTTGATGACGTGGCTGTCTTGCCTTAGATATTGCATATTATGTTGTTTGTGATGTATGTATTATGTTTTATGTTGTTTTATTAATCTGTGTAAACTTTATCCAAAGTCATCAGCTATCCTCCCCCCCCCCAAAAATGAAAAGTGGAGGGATTTTAAAAGAGGGATGTGGTTAGTAATTAACACATTTCAGAGTACACCAATAAATTTAAAGAGGTTGATTTCCTCTTTCTTGCCAGGTTTAAACAGAAATATTCTAGGAGAGGGATGAGCCTTATAAATGGAAGTTAAATGGAGCTTTAATCTCTCCATCTGGTAAAGCACAGCCAGCACTACCTTCCTCTCAGGGTCACTATAAGGATAAAGGGGAGGGAGGTGCTTAGCAGAGTGCTCCTCTCTGAGGTTCTTTTAGGCAGTAGCCCTTTTCTGTGACTTCTGAGAGGAGTGGGGACACTCTGCAGCACGTGAGGCCCTAAGCAAAAGCCCAGGAGATGGTCTGTCTAGAGAGTAGGTTGCAAGGGGCATGTGGAAAGGGTGAGGCCGGGTGAAGAAAAAGACCCTCTTTCTAAATGAAGGGAGAGCCTGGTTATGCCTTTCCAGACACCCTGTGTCTGCAGAGGAGATGCCTGAGGTCTTGAATTCTTATTTTCTTGGTAGCTACAGAAAAGTGTTTTGTCAACAGTCTGCCAGAGGGCAACTGTAGAGACACTGTGATCTGTGTCACCTTCCCCTTTGACGTGTGATTGGAAACCAACCAACTGAACAAGCAAACAAAAAGCAAAACCTTGGCTGTTTTCAAATTTTCTTTCTTCTAAAATTCTACCTTAATGTAAAGGATAAGTGTGTTACCCCACAGTCCTTTTGCTAGCCAACTTAGTCTCAGCTCAAGTAACTTGTACGTCAGGTTTTCAGTATGGCAGAAGTGGTTGGCTGGCTTTCACTATCAAAGAGACACTATTACAAGAATTATGTGTAATATACCCCATCATATACCCAGTAGTGATCTCTGTTGCCTAGTGCACTGAGCCTAAACCCTTCTGCCTAGTTGCTTAATATTTTGCCAAGGTTGCTCACTAGGAATTAAGAGAGGCCTAGGAACTTGAGAGCTGCGTGAGACTTTAGAGGTGATCTAATCTAGTGTTTTCCAAATTATGTTTCAGTGGAGTACTAGAGACTTCCAACATGCTTAACAGGTATCCTTTAAATGGATTCTGTGGTCAAATGAGTTTGGAAAACACCATCACACAGAGCTAAACTCTTTTACTAAAGGGTGTTTAAAGGTCTTTAATATGGTAACATGAACTGTGGCTCCAAGGGATACAGCATGCAGCTTTTCTCACACCATTTGACCCTGAAGTCCTTTTGTTGTACAACATGTATTGCCATTTCAAGAATGCCAGGCAGTAGCTATATAATCTAATTATTATGAGCCTGACTTCTAGTGTTTAACTGCCTGGGTTCAATGCCTGGCTTTACCATTTATTGACCTTATGATCTTGAGCAAACTGCTTACCCTCTTTTGTGCTTCAGTTTCCCTGTCTAAAATGCGAGCACAAATTCTACCTGTCTATAGCGTTACTTTAAAAGTTAAAGAACAGAACTGAAAACAGTACCTGGCACGTCCTTGACTATTACCATCCTAACGTAGTTTAAGTAAAAACAAGCTTAATACCCTCATTCCGGAGCTGAGGAAAGTGAGTCCCAAATAGTTCACTCATGCAGTGTCACTCATTCAATAAGTGACCAAGTGCCAATATGCATCACACACGATATTTCTGTCCCCAGAAATAAAGGCGAACATGGGGCAGTTCCTGTTCCATAAGAACACCCACACTAGTGACTAGTGACTTGGCTCAGATAACACCTTTTAGTAGTTAAACCAACAGCTCAGGCCATCCGACTTCTGTCCCTCCCTCTCATCCTCCAACTCTGTTCTGAAAGAGAATGATCTGTATGGCCTGGATTGGTAAGCAAGGATAGTGACCATAGAGAATAGCCAATAGACTTCTCTTTTTAAATTGCATATGAGGGCAAATGTTTTAAACTCTTTGTTAGTGGTGATCCAGAAAGAGTAATCGAGACAGGCACTTTTGGAAGAAAGCAAACTCTAAAAACACACCCTAGAAAGGAATGTAGGAGGTAGTATGAAATGGCCCATATACGAGACCCCAGATATGGCTCGCTTGGTGTTTTTCTTGCTACTGTGTCACTGATGGTCTTCTCTGGTTTTGTCTAGGCATCTCCTCCGAGGGCTTCCCCCGGGACTGTTTCAGTGAGCAGACAGCAAGTAGAGACCTTCCCAACAGGGATGGAAGTGCATGGTTCCTGGGCTATAGAGCAGGACCAGCCTGTCCATTTCTGCTCCACGAGGAAAGGGAGAAGCCAAACAAAAGCGAACTGTACTTGGATCTCCATGTAAGTAGAAATCTTTGTGCTTGAGCTGTGATACTTTGTGGTCAACTGAAATGTGTTTAATGGTAATTGTGTTTGTAAAACTGCTGAAGCTGCATTTTGTGGGGAGGTCATTATCTAAAAATCAGTCCATGGCAGAAAACAGATATACCTCAGTGTCTGAAATTTGTGCACCAGAAAGTGACTGTGTTTAGTGTCTACCTGAATGTTTTCAGAGTGCTCTCCTCATATCAGCTTTGCCTTGTTGTGGGAGTACCTGTTTGCTGCTTGCCACCTGTTAATATCATTTTTCTAAAAAGTTGAGAACATGTGTTAGCCAACTGATAGGCTCTGAAATCTCCAGAGCAATGCCAATAGCCTGTCTTCCTGACACATTCTAAACCTTTCTTTCTCTCCAGGTGCTCCGTTAACAGGTGAACAAAGCAGTAGGCTGGGTTTTAGCTCCTTCCACGTTGTAGATGGCCTGATAGAGTGACCAGACTGTCATGATTGTCACCACATTTCTCTACCTTTCAGTTTCTTTTCAGAGATGGGGTGAACATTAGGAATCCAAGAAGGGCTTTTCTTTCTTTCTTTCCTTCTTTTTTCTCCCTTTCTTCCTTTCTTCCCCTCCCTCTTCCTTTCTTCCTCTTCCTCTTCCTCTTCCCTTTTTTCCCATTAACTTTAATGCCCATTGGCAAGCTCGTGTCCTTGATTCCTTTTGATACCTTCCAGTTCATTATGTTCAGGCCCAGAAAAAAAAACCCAGCGAACCTTGTGCTTTTCATAATTATAGTCGCATAGTCACTGGATGCCACTTTAGAAAAGCATTTGACATCCCAGTTATTGGAAAAGGAGGTTTGGAATGAAGTTGAAAGATGAAAAATCTACAGCCTTTTGTGAGATGAGATGGAAATTTGTAATGTTTTTGGTTTTGTCTCCCTACCTTCCAAAGTTAGGTTGTGCATCTTGAGATGTGGTCAATGAAAGCAGTGTAACAGTGACATCTATTGGTCAGATTACTCTAAATTGCATTTGCTGCTACCAGAAGCTTGGGGTCTAAAGGTGTTGCAATGGATTTGTGTGTGTGTGTGTGTGTGTGTGTGTGTGTGTGTGTGTGTGTGTGTTTCAGAGCTTTTATTTATTTAAGTAATCTCTACACCCAGCGTGGGGCTTGAACTCACAACCCTGAGACCAAGAGTCACACACTCCTCTGACCAAGCCAGGCAGGTGCCCCTGAAATGGATTTTGAAACATCTGTGTTTTTTAAAAAAATGTTTATCCGTTTTTTTAAACACATTGGCCAAACTATGTATTTCTGGTTTATTTAATTTTACTTATTTCAATTATGAAAATCATACACAATCCTTTTTGAAAATTTGAACTATGTACTAAAATTGAAAGAAAAGAAATAACCCATAATTTCAGCAGGCAAGGATACCAACTGTTAAAATCTGATAAATTTTCTTTGTATTTTTCAGAGAAAAATATGACTTTTTTTAAATGAGAGATTTTTTTAACCTACAAGCATAGATTTTATATGTTTCCTCCTTTTTTTCTTTCCTTTTTTTCTCTATTAATTACTTTTACATTGCTCATCCATATTGTTACATATCGTTTCTAGATGTATTTTAAATGAATGTTCTACATTCTAATATTCTACCAATATATTCTAAATCTGAAATTTTTTTAAAAATCATTTCTCTATTATTTGATGTTGACGTTGTTTTCAATTGTAGAATAGTCCACAATTTGGAAATAGATGGCACTACCCAACATATAATTTTTCCTATACCTCTTCTCCCACCAATATTAAGGACCATTTCTTTAAGATAAACTTGGGATTATTATTTGTAAATACAAGTAAATTTAGGCTTGTGATTCATATCACTGCCTAAAAAAGGTCTTTTTCCTAAACCAGCCTTTAATGGCTTATATATTTACATATTTATAATATTTATGCATTTATAAATATATATATCATATATGATATAAAATTATATTGGTATATAAATAATTACATAAACATATGATAAAATATATAAATATTCATGTTCCTTAGTTTTCCATTAATTATAATTTTTAAAAATTGGTCTGCTTTCTTTAGATTGTTTTCCACATCAGTGGTTTTTACACCTTGGGCCCTAAGGCTCCTCACCTCCAAGCCCTCTACCCTCTTCAGACAGTACAATTTAACTCCTATGTTTTGTTTATTTTATCATTATTATTTTTTAATGTTGATATTGTAAGTAAGATTTCCATTTGAAGGGGTTCTACTCAGTAAAAGTTTTGATCACCACACCCGCTTGCAAGGAGGTCTTTCCTCTGGGAGGCTTTCAACAGTAAGGTCAGGGAGGCATGTATTGCTGTGTGATACTTGGATCAGTTTTAAATGTTAGACGGGACTACTCTGTTTTCAGTTCTGGAACTGATTTGCAGAATTAGCATCAGGAAGTTGCTTTCCTCAGCCTTTTTCTATAGGTAGGCTGCTTCTCATTAGTATGCAGAGGTGATAGCTAAAACATTTAATTGGTGGGAATTTGACACCCAGAAATCAGAATGGCCACTGGCATTAGGGCTGGAGCTACAATTAAATTCCTTAAGTTCTCTTATGCAGCCATGAATTAATTTTGTTGTTGTTGTTATTGTGTAGAGCCAGAGAGGAAATATTATTTTAGGCTTTGGGGACCATATAGTCTCTGTTGTAACTACTCAATTCTTATGACAAAACAGCCATAGAGAATATGAATGAGTGAGTTTGTGCTCCAATAAATGTTTATAGATGCTGAAATTTGAAATTCAGATAATGTTCACATGTCAAGAAACATTCATCTTTTGATTTTTCCCCCCACCATTTAAAAATAAAAAGATCACTCTTAGCTTATGAGTCATCCAAAAACAGGCGGTGGGTCAGATTTGCAATTTGCCAATCTCTGCTCTAGCCCAAGAGATGGAGATCTCCTTCATTTCCACTCTCAGCTCAACCACTCACCAGCTATGGGATTGTGGGCACTTGCTTACCTTCAGTTTCTTAATCAACTGTGTTTTGACAGAATGGAGAAGAGTAGGAACAGATGAAACAAAGAGTCTTTTAGCTATAATATTAAATTTCCTGATTCTGTTATAGGAGCGTAAGTCAACCCAAGCAATACCAATATGTGGTAAACGGGATTTATGTATTTATTTATTTATTTATTTATTTATTCATTCATATGTTTATTTATTTTTGTGACAGAGAGAGAGAGAGACAGAGAATGAGCGAGGGAGGAGCAGAGAGAGAGGGAGACACAGAATCAGAAGCAGGCTCCAGGTTCTAAGTTGTCAGCACAGAGCCCGACGCGGAGCTCGAACTCACAGACCGCATTATCATGACCTGAGCCGGAGTCAGATGCTCAACCAACTGAGCCACCCGGGCGCCCCAAATGAGAATTATTTAAAGAAAACAAATAGATCTTAATATGCTCAATGAGAAATCTTTGTCCTAATAGGTGGAACCATGTCACAACTCACGTTGCAAGACCAAAATTTGTAGTCTCCTAACTCTATTTGAAGGCTCATAGGACTTTCTGTGTCTCCAGTACTATCCTTCCCTTCTCCCTGAGTTTTATTGATGTATCTTGACATATAATATTGTATAAGTTTCAGGTGTAAAACATAATGATTTGATAGAAGTATAGGGGCGCCTGGGTGGCTCAGTCGGTTAAGCGGCCGACTTTGGCTCAGGTCATGATTTCATGGTCCGTGAGTTCGAGCCCCACGTCGGGCTCTGTGCTGACAGCTCAGAGCCTGGAGCCTGTTTCAGATTCTGTGTCTCCCTCTCTCTCGGCCCCTCCCCTGTTCATGCTCTGTCTCTGTCTGTCTCAAAAATAAATAAACGTTAAAAAAAATTAAAAAAAAAGTATATATTATGAAATTATTACTGTAACAAGTTTCATTAACATCACCTCGCACAGTTGCACATTTTTTTATTTTAAATTAAAAAAAAATTTTAACATTTATTCACTTCTGAGAGACAGAGAGAGACAGAGTGTGAGTGGAAGAGGGGCAGAGAGAGAGGGAGACAGAGAATTGGAAGCAAGCTCCAGGCTCTGAGTTGTCAGCACAGAGCCCGATGTGGGGCTCAAACTCACGAACTGTGAGATCATGACTTGAACCAAACTCGGACGCTTAACTGACTGAGCCACCCAGGTGCCCCAACACATTTTTTTTTCATGCGATGAAAACTTTAAGATCTATTCTCTTTGCAGCTTTCAAATATGCAATACAGTGTTGTTAACTCTAGTCATGATGCTGTACATTACATACTCAGAATTGATTAATCTTTTAACTGGGAGTCTGTACGTTGTGACCACCTTTATCCATTCCCTGCCTCTGGCAATCTGTTCTCTGTTTCTGTGAGTTTGGTTTTTTGTTTTTTTGTTTTTTGTTTTGTTTTTGTTCTGCATATAAGTAAGAACATAAGGTATTTGTCTTTCTGGTCTTATCTCATTTAGCCTAATGCCCTCCAGGCCCATCCTTATTGTCCCATGCCGTGTTCATCTTTTAGTTACTGAACTGTGGGAAAATACAGAGGTTCCTTTGGGGAATGGCAGGAGGGGAGTGAGGCTGGCGTAGAGTAGACACTAGGCAAGCTCAGGGTACCATCTATTTACCAACCAGTATGTATTTCAATGTTAAAACATCCAGTGCTGCTGTCTTAGTGTCACTTGGCTGAATGTCAACCAGACTGCTGTGCAGAGAGGTTCTGTTGGGTGATTATCTTCTAGTCCCGCTTATACAAATTCTGTGGACCATTCTGGTTGGTCTGCGAAACTCCTGAAAGACTAAACTCAACACGCAGTCAGCTCTACTTTTGGGTCATGAGATAGCTTAATATTGTATAGGACATACTTCTAGTGAAAAAATGTTTGTTTTTTTGTCTGAAATTCAAATTTAACTGGTTGTCCTATGTTTTGTTTACTGGATCAAGCAACCCTACGTATCAATTTTGGGGCAGCATCCAAATGCACCAAATGTGTGAATTGCTCTGGTGAATTGCATCTGTATATGATAAAACTTTGGTCATCCCAGAGTGCCCATTTAGAGTATGAACATTACAAAGGTAGCCTTAAAGGGCAGTATCTTATATACCACCAAACTAGGAGCTATCATCAGCCATGTTCCTCAGTTTTTGGTATACCTTGAACCAGATGTGTCAAAGGCAACTGATTATGGACAGACTAGAGAGTAAATGGGGTCTAACTTCTTACAGTGAGTGAAGTTTCTCAAAGATTCCATTTGAGAGGAATGTTCACTGATGAAGTTTTGGGGTGATGGCGGGGTTGAGAGCTGATGGCCAAGAAATAATTCTTAAACACATCTTTGGTGCAAAAAGGTGATTTTATTAAAGCATGGGGACAGGACCCACGGGCAGGAAGAGCTGCCCTGGGGTTGTAAAGAGTGACTAGTCATATACTAAGGAATTGGGGGAGGTAAAGACAAAAGGGAGGCCTCAAGAGGGACTTTGATATGCTAAAGAGGGCTCCTAAAATACCTGAGGCCTTGCTATTGTCAAGCTAAGGTGGTTTTCCTCTAGTAAGGCATTCACTTTAGGATGGTAGGGGGTTCCTGGAGAAATGTTCTACTCTGTATTTGCCTCAAGTATTTGTCAATGGGCTATAGTTTACAAGGAAATTTAATTTTACCTACCATTTCCTTCTTGCCTTTGTTCCCCACATCACTATTGAGGGGAGGGTGACACTAAGGGCTCTAGGAAACTGAGTGTATAGGTTTCTGGAGATTAGGCTCTTGATAAAATTGTCTTTTTCTTGTAATTTCTAAGATATTTGTAAACTGATGGAGACTCACTATGATCTCTATCAGTTAACTCTTTGTTTTCCCCTTTCCTTTGTTCTTGGGCAGCCAGGAGTACCTGAGGAATATCACACGCATCCCACCGTGTGTGTGTGTGTGTGTGTGTGTGTGTGTGTGTGTGTGTGTGGTGGGGGTGCTGTGCTAGCTTGTGCTTGACCCTCAGCTTGCCTTATGGGTTCCCACATCATATCCCCCCTGAGTAATTTTGATCACTAAATCTTTAAGGTTGCTGAAGGTGGAAGGTCTCATCTTCTGTAGCTTCTTCGGGCTGAGTAGGGGCACAGGGATGTCCCTATCTATGGACAATATTGATCATTTGGGGAACATATAGAGAAGTTACAAAAGGCAGAAGCAGCTGAATCCAAGGTGGACGTGTATGAACCTTCTTGAGTAGCAAGGATTATCTGTTGGCTTGAAGTTATTGTAGTGATGGAGTCTTGGCCCTAGGCAGAGACACATGGGAGAAAACAGCAAAATGTAATTGGAATGACAAGAAAGAAACCGCAATAAAAGTACTTTGGTAGTTGACAGAAATGCTCCAGTCCAAGAGTTTAACCAATCATTAAAGGAAAGAGAGAGAGACTGTTTGAAGCACCAATTGGAGTATTCATGTCAGTTAGAAATCCAGAAATATTTGCGTGGTCATCTGGAATGTATACATAGCATTTTGTTTTTATGAGAGTATAAGTTTCCACCTTGTGCAGCAGTTAAAACATCTAATGCCGTCCTATTTTCTATGCATTTGAGTTATTCAGTATTTAGTAATAGAATATGACGTTATTTTGAGAGTCATGTAAGGCCTTAACTGTATAACATGTGGTGTTTAACCATTATATAGACTGTTTTGTTTAGTGAACAATCAGGTAGTTAATAAGGCATTTCTTTTATAGAAACAAGAAAAATATAGGTTAATAGTCTGAGCAAATTACAAACCCAGTGTCTGCCCGTGATAAGATTTTTAGATGTCTGGCTTAAAGCCTCTTCAGATGGAGTGGAAACAGGCAGCAGGAATCAGATGTTTTTGGGTTTGTGCGTTTGTTCTTTTTTTTTTTTTTTTTTTTTTGGTTTGTGATTCAAATGTCTGTGGTGATCCTTTTGAATGGCCCTTTGTAAGAAGGAACAGTAGAAATTGGGGAAAGGAGAATGAAAAAGAAAGGTACAACCATCATAAGAGAAGTATGAGGTCTTCCACACGTTTACAGGAGTAAGAAGGAAGATTAGTTTGCCCATTGGTTTTCTATGAAGGAGGCACAGGAGCCCTGTATTTTAGATACAGGAGCCCATGAAGTGTGCTCCCTAACTTTATTCCCGGGGGAGTACTTAATATGACCCAGTAGGGGCCCTTCCATTTTGGAGTTAAATCCCCTGCTGTGTTAGACTTTCAATCCTTTAAATAAACCAGGTCTTTTGGGTTTATATGGGGTGGGTTTCTAGGAACTGTCCTATCAGGTTTAGGGAGGATATGGTTTGCACAGAGATTTATGAATTAACCTGGTCTTAAGTGAATAATTTAATAAGGCACTATAGTCTTTATCTATTGATAGGTCTGCAGTGAGAAAATAATTTTCATAGACAATTGTTGGGGTGAATCCATCCCATTTTTTAGTTGTTTAATTATATGCCCATGAAGTTTTTTTATTATCCCCACAGAAAAACAAGCACAGAAGTTTGTCTATACGTGAAATATTGTGACACATTTTCCAAAGTTTACCTCACATTGTCTAGTTTAGGCAAACATTTAAAGACAATCAGAACTAGAATTTAACATCTATAAAGGTACATTATTGAGACATCGTTTTTTTCTCTTAAAACCCTCATTACCAGAGATAGCCAAATCAAGACTAATTTGTTTGTAAAACAAGTCCAGTTTTAATAAACTTGGCCTAATTATTTACATAAGGTCAGCAAGAATAGCGACTGATCATATAGATCTTTTACAATTTGCTTTGCTGGAACGCTTTATAAGGAATCTAGATTCAGGCTTTTAGTAGCTTCTCCAGGCCAGAAGCCATGCCAAGTACTTGCCATCAGACGTGACTGCAATACATGAAGATTTGGGCAAATTCCTTTCCATGAGGTCCCCAACATATCATGAGGTTCCTGCACCTGCCAGGAAGTGATACTCTTTACTCATCTGGTAAGGCTGCTGGGACCTCTGTAAGCAAGGTATCAGGCCAACATTTCCAAGGGGCTTTATGGCTCCATGTTTCATAAAGTCAGCCTTAGTTCCTTAGAGCTATATGGTCAGATCTGAGTCTATGCATGACTCTCAAATATGACATTCCAGTCAAAGCCTTGGTAAAATAACCAGTATTTCCAATGGTATCCTGTTACAAGAAGAAGATTCTTATTGAACTCACATAAGTGATTATGATTGCCTTAAAAGAAAGAACACTCACTGAGAGTTTTTTAATTTTAGAGGGTTCAGGTAGAGAGAAATGTTAAATACTCCAGTTTGTTCACAAATGAATACTTCGTCACATTCCTGTATGTCATAGATGAGCAAGCGTTTAGAGAACCAGCAACACTTTAAAACAAAAGTGGCAAAATTATAACCGTGTCCTTCAGTTCATTTAGTCCCATGTTCCTAATTCTTGTTCAGTTTGAAAGCAGCTTTTTAGTTCTGGCAATTCTTACCCATCTTAGTATTGATCTTAAAGGTATTGAATACCTGTATCTGTCATGGAAGTCCTTTTTACAAATCTTGAAGATGAAACACATTTAGTATGAGCATCTGAATAATTATAAATGACAGAAATCTCAGAAATGGACATGGTTAACAATCTGATGAGAGTTCATTCTGATGCAATTGATACAGGAAATTTCATCATCTCTGTGACACCTAACACCTTGATAATCAGAGTATCAAGTGATGACCTTATTACCAAAACATTAAAACTTCAGGAATTGCATTTATATTTGAGCAGTTATAGCATTTACCCAGACAATATACTAAGGTTTACCATTATTTGTTTGACAGTGTTTCCAGAGTAACTTCACATACCAAAGAAGGCCTAATTGGTCAAAAATTCATTTACAATTTAAATCCTGGGAAATTTGTTAAAACCTTAGAAAGTTATAAGGCACATCCTAAATAGATTACAGATCATTACTAATCTTAAAACTTTAAATCATTTGTTTAACCAGAGTGGCAATGAGAGATCCTAAAGGCAAATATGTAGGGTTATATAGTTGTTAGCAAAACTTAGCTCCTTTAACATTGAGAAGTTTTGACTAAGTAATCAAAGGCTTGATAAAGACAAAACAGAAGCTTTGGTTTTCTCAGCAGACAAAAACAACAACAACAACAACAACAACAACCCTTTGTTTACATTTTCTTATCAAGAGCAGATCAATGGTCCAAGAAAACTTTGTCTTTTGAACAGAGAAAAACAGAATCCATTTCAACTTAGTCCGGCCTGACCACACATGAAATTCCTTTCCAAAGAGTTCCCTTCAGGAACCTTCTACAACTTTCCTTGGCCTTCAAATTTTGTCCCAAGCCATTTCTCTCCAAACAACCAGTCTCATTTAGGACAAAATTACTTTCTTTTACCTTCAACAAAACATGTATTTCCATTCCTTCTATCTTTCTTACACATTTTCTACTTTTTTACATAGAGTTGCTTTTATTTCCATCAGTCTTAATTATATTTAGCAGAATTTTAACTCTTAGAGACATTAGTCCTCAGTGAAAACTTAGTAACCAATTGAGAAGCATCAAACCAGAATTGTTTGCATGGCAAATTCATGAATCAATTATCATATTTAAATAGAAATCCCCGTTTATGCCGATCATCAAGTTCAGTTCTTACGCAATTTTCCACACTTCCCTGACATCCAGCTGTCCTCTATATCCACTGTAACATAATGACAAATCTCATAGCATCTCAGATTGCTTCATAAAACTAAAAGAACTTGGCTTGCTCATTGAACTCTTAATGGCTAGTGGAACTGTGACACTCACTTCTCTTTGATCTTGATCCTTACTTTATTGTCCTTATTTCCTCTTTGTCTATTCCAACATGTACTAAATAGTTGTGCATATAAAATTTGGACTCTTGAGAATGTATGGACTTTTAAAGCCTAGGAGAACATGGAATAGAACTGAGTTTTATAAAAATACTGAGAAATTTGTCTAGGAATTGTATTTAAATGAATTGGAAACATTGCAGCGGAAGTATTTTATTTGGTTTCCCTAAAATTCAGGCAATTGCTTTTTTGCCTCCTTTGAATGAATTCCACTTTTTCAGCCTCCCTTTTCTGTCTTGAAACTACAGCTCTAGGGGCGCCTGGGTGGCTGTCGGTTAAGCAGCCGACTTCGGCTCAGGTCATGATCTCGTGGTCCGTAGGTTCGAGCCCCATGTCGGGCTCTGTGCTGACAGCTCAGAGCCTGGAGCCTGTTTCAGATTCTGTGTCTCCCTCTCTCTGACCCTCCCCTGTTCATGCTCTGTCTCTCCCCATCTCAAAAATAAAAAAACGTTAAAAAAATTTAAAAGAAAAAAAAGAAACTACAGCTCTATGTGTACTCACTGGACTGAGTCCTGTGAGCTTCACATGGTCTCTTTAAAGCCTGCTCTCCGGATTCTACATGTATCATTTATGTTTCATGTGTGTATTTCAGAAAAGCATTTTTCTTCTCTCTCCAGGATACACATGGACATTTGTGGTTAAAACGACAATCCCATATGACCCATTTCGAGTTTTAAAGGAAGTACTAGCCTTTGCCTATAGAATGCTCAGGGGACTCCTATGTTAACGTGAGGTTCCAGTGTGTATGGCCTAGTTGTTTTTCTCTTGCCTTTTGATTTTTATAGGCTTTAATTAAGCCATCTTGATTTATTATTACCATTATTTCTAAATTGCATTAAGGACTGCAGCTACTCCATAAATGTCCTGTGTATAACATATATCATAAACTTCCCTCTCCATCTACAGAAAGTAAAAGACCTTGATTCTGGGAGCTGTTAAAACATTCTTTCAGAATATTTCATGATACTTTTTAAAGCATTGAAAGTGACAGTCATGCTGTATATACTTTGGTTTAAATGCCAAATTAAAATGATGTACAAAAAGGAGGCAATAGTGAGTATATGTCATAACTCTGGGAATGTGATTCTTTCACCCACTGATCCCTGCAACTAACCATACTCTACAATGACAGCCACTATTTATCGAATGTCTTTGGTGATGAAGCAAGCACGGGGTTAGGAATATTAGCACATTCAGTTCTTAGTACAGTCCTATGAGTTAAGTATTTTTCCAATTCTATAAATGTAGATACTAGTTCAGAGATGTTAAGGAACTTGCCTCAGTGACACAGCTAGTATGTGATAAGTAATTTTCATATTGAACCCAAACACGTCCCATTTCAAAGCCATAACTCTTGCCCCTCTTCTCTTTGCCCTCCCTTTAACTGTGTTTGAAAAAATAGGATCGTAGCTGTGACAATGCCTACCTTACTTTTTCCTTTGTAATTTTAATGCATTCACACTTGTTTCCATATTTGTCTCTTAAAATGACTAAATTATGAGTATTAACTTAAAGCAATCATCACTGATCAAATCAGGGCTCATAACCTTTGTTTCCCTTCTGTCCTCGGCAAATTCTTTCTAGCTTCAGTAGCCAGTTGGTTCTGGTAATGAGGTGATCTATTTTGCCTCCATTCTGGCTTTTCCATTTGAAGGAGAACTATTACAAATACTATAGTTTGGCTTTATGGTAATGAAAAGAATGAACATTAAGAATCAGATTGATCCAGTTCAAATTCTGGCTTTGCCACTCATTGGTTGTGTAATCTTAGGATTGACCTAATTTCTCTGAACCTCAGTATTAACAGCTATAGCAGTGTCCAGTACAGCAGTCACTAGCTATAGGTGGCAATTAATTAAAGTTAAATAAAATTTAAAATTTAGTTTCTCAGTCACACTAGACACATTTTAAGTGCTCAGAGGCTACCTGTAGCTAGTATCTACTGTTTTGGACACACAGATAGAGATCATTTCCATCACTGCAGAAATTTGCACAGGACAGCATTCATCTATAAAATGGGGTTAATGATACTTTTCATGGAGCTATATAGTAGGGTTAAGGAAGGCACGAGAAACCTTGCATAAAGGTGCCCACTTGGGACAATATAGACCTCCTAAAAAATGCTTGTTCTCTTCCCCTTCTTCTGTCATGCATGCTCTTTTCATCCACCTTCATTTTGTTTTAGGTAAATCCATACCTGCCCTAATTTTTTCTGTTTCCTCATTTAAATATAAAATTATTTAGAAATAATACCTGGATCTTTGGTGTTTGAACTAATATTCTCAAGATAACTTGATAACTTTTACCTAAAAAAAAATGTAAGGAAAAGGCAAAGATACACAGTTATGGCATAGCCAATGGCTATGTAGTTTTACTATTGGGGAAGAAGGAGAGTATAGGCAGGAATAGGTTACCTCTGGTTTATTAGATTCCAGATCTTCACCTAAAAGTGTTATCAAGAGCGACTTTAGCCACAATGAAATGCTTTCTTTATGGACTCCATGCCTTCTGAAGTGATTGTCCATGTGGAGCATAAATATTATTGATTTTGGAAAAGCTCAAAACCTTCACAAACATGTCCCAAGAAATTGTGTACCTTAAAGAATACTCCTTCTCTCCCCTCCCCTCCAGCTTCATGGGTAAATCTTGGCCTTTCCTTTTCCCTCTTACATTATTTTATTTTATCATGGACATTGAATCCATTTCCAGAGAACCTTTAGTACTGTTTGGTGGAATCAGTCTTAGAAATATTTGATAGTAAGACCCTACCCATTTAATGTAATAACTACTTCAGCCTTGATTTGGTATTTGTAAGAGAAAGGAAATTTTAAATGAAGTAACGCCTTTGGAGTCTAATGACTTGGCATACAAGCAAAAGAAGAAAATGGTTAGTGCCCTGCTGGAGTTGACCTGGGTACTTTCCCAGGCCAGCCACTGTCTGGGAGCAGCCCTTCCCCCAAGTGGGCTGAGGTCACAGTGCTTAGGGATCACACTTTTGGGTTTCAGCAACAGCGTGTTATCAATAGACTCTTGAGAAAAGGATTTTCTTGAGAAAATCCAAATTCGTGTGTTTTTGTTTGTTTATTTATTTTTCTGAAATGATTGAGTTGGTTTAACAATCATCTTGGAGCACAGGAAAAGGATTAAAGAGCATGATGAACTTTGTCTCCTACAGTGGCCACCTGGGAGAATTTTAAGGTAATTTACTCCCTTCAGGTAATACAGATGGGAAAAACAATCCAGAGCGTATTGGCCCTAAAACATTCCAAGGAACCCCTTGAAAGAATTTTCTTTGATGCTCTATTCACTCTTGGCACAGATGTGGCATGGGTGGGTGTTGTATTTAGTAGGCCTTTCTATAACAAAGGATCCTGTTCAGACCAAAGGGCCCCTCTGCCCAAGTGCATATTTAGGAGGGAATTGGGTGGGGCAGCTTCCTGCGTGGGCTGTCAGTTCATCAGTAAATACTTGTTTCATATTGGCAAGGCTAAAAAAATCTGTTCGATGCAGGTTGATGGCCCTAAAACAGTTGTTACTTTGCTATGAAAATATATCATACCTATGTGGTACCTACTATGTGCCAGGCATTGATGAGAGTGTCAAACTTATTAGTTCACTTAATGCTCCTAATAACCCATGAAGTAGGTACTTTTCTTATTGCCAGTATGCTGGTGAGGAAGCTGAGGCATAGGTTGCTTGCCCAAGGTCAAGCTTCTTGAAGGAGAAGAGTAGGAGGTAAGCCCAGGACCAAAGGCCAGGATCTTAACTGTGCACCCTGCCCTGGTTCCTGGTCATTGAAAGATCACATCCACACTGCTCTCTCATTTGCTTCCATCCTGACAAGTATGCCCCAGTCTCTCTTTCTGACTTTCAGAGTTTTCTAGTTTGTTACTGACCTTCAACTCATTTTCCCCTGGAGATTTGGTACTGCTCAGTGGAACCAGTCTTAGAAACATTTTACACTAAGACTGCTCAGTGGAAGAAGGCCTTAATCACTGAGACCGGCCCTCGCAATAGGGCAGGTGCAGCCTATTGCTTTTTGGTTTTTAAACAATTAGTAAAAACTGCTGCGGGCCTCTTGTGGGCTGACCCAGAGGGGCTGTTATAAGTTTCGTGTTAGTGGGGAGAGGGAAGGCACACCATGAAGTCGGGGAGGATGCTATGAAGCTGCAATAGAAAGAGAAGCCTAAAGAGGTCTCTGGCTTGGTCTTGTACTTGGTCTCGTGACTCCATTTCCAAGATGTGGAAAGTGAGCATAAGGAGGATGCTGTTCCGGAGGAAGGTAAGCTCATGGGCCAGGGCAGTAGGAAGACCGGAGGTGAACAGGAGTCAGGACACCTCGTTTCCTCTCTTGTTGCTCATGTGAGCAGTGTGAACTGGTGCCAGTTATTTAGCTTCTCTTGATTTCAAATGGCTTCTTCTTTAACACAAGAATGTGGAACGAGTTGATTTCTAGTATTTCTGAAGTCCCGTTCAGCTTCCCAGCAATTTGATTCTACCCACATTCTTTCATAATCCTTAGCTCCTTTCACGGGATGTCATTAGTTTGACAAGTGGCTTTTTTGAGTGCTTGTGATGTCATAATTTCCTCAGATCTCACTGTTTGTATCAGACTTCGTTGAGTAAGTTAAAACACCCTTCCTGGACCAAAAAACCCATCTCTACTCATTACCCCACTCACATCTTTATCCACCACTGCCTGCCTTCCTTCCTTTCCCCAGTCCACTGGTATAAACTTGTCTTCTACAGAAATAGTTTCTCTACCCTTACTTACCTTTAGTAATTTTAACTCCCTTCTACTTTTCTCCAGCAATTGTCACATGAACCTAGTTGAACCACTTTAGAAGCTAGAAGCAATTAGTCATTAAAAACAGGCCCAGAACTTGTAATAAATTGGATAAGAGAAACAGGAGAATCATGTGGCCTGATGCTGTGAAACTGACCTCATTTGCTCTACTTTTCCCTTGCCTTTCTGGGGTTTTATGAGAATGTGGGAGGGAGTTATCTAAACTGAATGATTGGGTGGGGGATTCCAAAGAGTAGAGGGTGGGAGGACTTTAGGAAGTTTTTCTTTTAAGCAACGTCCAATTTCTGCAAATTGACTTAAAAAATGCTTTTTAATGCTGATTCCTCTAACCTTATGAGAGCCAAGAAGGTTGGTTCTACTGACTGGTCTCAGGTGATGTGCCTTTTTGCTGCAACCACCCTTTTAGGCTTATCTCACCAGGTGTCTGTGGGACTGATGTTCTTATTAACTGAGGTACAGTTGCCTTCAGCCTCAGTCTGAGAGGATGGTGAGAAGGGAGAAACATGGACAATTCACTAGTAGTAAATTCTTCACACAAATATATGTTGACTTTTAAAGTAGCTGGGTACCAATTGTTTTTAACAAATAGTTACAAAGAACATCACATGGGTCAAGTGCTAACTGTTTTAACTCGGTTGTCTAAGGTGAATCATTTTATCTGACCTTTTGCACAGGTATAGCTGTTAGAAGGCTTAAGGGCCTTAAGGTTAAAACTGTCAAGGAGCATGAGTTTCCTGTCCCCTTTTAGCTAGACTAAGAATCAAATGGACATGAGACAGATGAACAGGAGAAAATCAGATTTCATTTTGTAAATACAGGGAATCCACACAGACATGTAAATTCCAAAGACAGGCAAAATGAGGTATGTATGTCATCCTAAACTGGGTGGAGGTCTGGGACTTCAAAGAGAAGGAAGGCTATTCACAGGACAACACGAGCAGATGTTTGGAATCTAGAGGTTTATCTTGCCATACAGATGGGTCACTCAGATAAAATTTATCTCTGGTAATAGCCATTATACTGGGAAGAACCCTCAGTTTAGATTTTCCTATGTAGTGAAGAGAAGGGCAAAAAGTTTTTTCTGAGCCTGCAGGATCTTCGTTGCCTTCAACACAAAATAATCTTCATGCCAAAGTGGCCCATCTTGGGGTGGCCTGCCCTTGGCCCCTACAGAACAAAAGAGATTCAGGAGAAAGTCTTGGCTTCTACCGGTTTTGTGTAGTAGGTATTCAATAAGTATTCATCACAGAATAAGACACTGAGATAAATGATGTTGGAGAGAAGTGATTATTTTTCCTCCTGAAAATGTTAAAGCATTAAATAGACTCATTTTTCAAGACCAATCAACCAATTTGCAGGCTTCTTAAAAATCCTAGAACAGAGCGCAGGCAGTAATGTCTCTGACATTGGCCGTAGCAACATTTTTCTAGATAGGTCTCCTGAGGCAAAGGAAATATAAGCAAAAATAAACTATTGGGACTATGTCAAAATAAAAAGCTTCTGCACAGTGATGGAAACAACAACAACATTAAAAGACAATCTACTGAATGGGAGAAGATATTTGCAAATGACCTATCTGATAAAGGTTTGGTATCCAAAATACATAAAGAGCTGATACAACTCAATGCTCAAAAACAAATAATCCAATTAAAAATGGGCAGAAGACCTGAACAAACATTTCTCCAAAGAAGACATCCAGATTACCAACAGACAATGAAAAAATGCTCAACATCACTCATCTTCAGGGAAATGCAAATCAAAAGTACAATGAGATAACAGCTCACACCTTTTTCATTATAGGTAGAATCAACAACACAAGAAAAAATGTTAGCGATGATGTGGAGAAAAACCCTCTTGCACTACTGGTGGGAATGCAAACTGGTGCAGCCACTCTGGAAAATAGTATGGAGGTTCCTCAAAAAGTTAAAAATAGAACTACTCTATGATCCAGAAACTGCTCTACTGGGTGTTTTCCCCCAAAATACAAAAACACTAACTCAAAGGGATACATGTACCCATGTGTTTATTGCAGCATTATTTACAATAGCCAAGATATGGAAGCAGCCCAAGGGTCCATCAGTAGATGAATGGATAAAGAGCTAGAGTGTATTATGCTAAGTGAAATAATTCAGTCAGAGAAAGACAAATACCATAGAGTTTCACCATGTGGAATTTAAGAAACAAAACAAATGAGTAAAGGAAAGCAAGAGAGACAAGCCAAGAAATAGACTCTTAACTATAGAGAACAAACTGACGGTTACCAGAGGGAAGTTGGGTGTGAGGATTAAAAAATGTATTTATCATGATGAAAATAAAACGATTTAAAAATTTTGCAGGCTTCTTATTTGAACATTATGGTCAAACATTTTTTTGATTTCTTAAATCACCAGCAATAGTCACATTTCTAATGGTCTGAGAGTCAATATTCAAACATCTATTTGAAATACCATGCTGCTCTCTCTTACTTCTCTTTATTATTTAGATGGTAACTGCTTGCTTTCACTTAGAATTGTTTTAGGTCCAGGGGCACCTGGGTGGCTCAGTCGGTTAAGCAACCAACTTCAGCTCAGGTCATGATCTCACAGCCCGTGAGTTTGAGCCCCGTGTTGGGCTCTGTGCTGACAGCTCAGAGCCTGGAGCCTGCTTCAGATTCTGTGTCTCCTTCTCTGCCCCTTCCCTGCTTGTGCTCTCTTTCTCTCAAACATAGATCAACATAAAAAAAGAATTGTCTTAGGTCCACTGGTTGCTATTCAAACTGAGTCTCACCTATTTACCTTCATGTGTCATGAAAGTGGAGGGCTGGGGTTTTCTTCATCCTTATATCCCTGGAGCCTGGTATGTAGTTGGTGCTTAATAATTGTTGGATAAATACATCTTTGTAACAGAGTTATGCTTCATAAATGAAGGAGGGTTGTATGGGGAAAGCTTTTTAATGTGTTTGACTCCAGGGGGTTCTGTGTTTTGTCTGTGACTAGTACACAAGCCAGCTAGGCTTTTTTGCTTGACTTTTATTTTTTCTAATCAGCCACTCTAGATTTTCCCCTAAGTTACAAGGGGAAAGAATGATCATTCTCACATTGTTTTGTGAAGTTCATCTTCTGTGTCATCTCAGAGGATAAAATACACTTTGTGTCCTAGTGAGAGACTAGTAGTTTAATTTCTGGATTGTTCTCTTGGCCATGGTTGCTTAACAGTTTTTTTTTTTTTTTTTTTTTAAGTTTTATTTATTTAACTAATCCCTACACCCAACATGGGGCTCAAACTCATGACCCCAAGATCGAGTTGCACACTTTTCCGACTGAGCCAGCCAGGCGTTCCCATGGTTACTTAATTTTTAAAATAAACCTAATACCTTACTTACCTCTAACCCAGGGACTGGGATCAAATCATTTCCTAGGACTCAAGACTTGCCACAACTTCCATGAAATTATATTGGCATCCGTGGGTATTGAGAGAATGCTGAAAATCTTAATTCTGCTCCATACTGTTGTATAAAAAGGCCAACAACCTTTGGGGGACACTTTATGTCCCATTTTGCCCAGATGTGCTGGGAGTGCTCAGAAACTTATTCTCGAAACTGATAGTTAGGTCTGAGAAAAATAGAGCCTCCAGTTAAAAAGGTCGACACCAGGGCACCTGGGTGGCTCAGTCGGTTAAGCGGCCGACTTCAGCTCAGGTCATGATTTCACGGTCCGTGAGTTCCAGCCCTGCGTCGGGCTCTGTGCTGACAGCTCAGAGCCTGAGGCCTGTTTCAGATTCTGTGTCTCCCTCTCTCTGACCCTTCCCTGTTCATGCTCTGTCTCTCCCTGTCTCAAAGATAAATAAAACGTTTTAAAAAAAATTAAAAGGGGCACCTGGGTGGCTCAGTCGGTTAAGCATCCGACTTCGGCTCAGGTCATGATCTCACGGTCTGTGAGTTCGAGCCCCGAGTCAGGCTCTGTGCTGACAGCTCAGAGCCTGGAGCCTGTTTCAGATTCCGTGTCTCCCTCTCTCTCTGCCCCTCCCCTGTTCATGCTCTGTCTCTCTCTGTCTCAAAAATAAATAAACGTTAAAAAAAAAAAATTAAAAAAAAATTAAAAAAAAAAAAGGTCGACACCAAATAGGTGTCACGTCTCTTCCCCACACATCAGTGTTGGACGGTCTATATGTTGTTAAGAACATAAGACTGATCTTATGATTTGATGTGGTGATTCCTTTTCTCCTCATTCTTGCAGAAGCAGAAGTCTGATTTTTATCAAAGGGCATTTCCTCTGGACAGGAAACTGTTCTAAGACTTGAATGGTGCCTATGAAGCTTTCTGTGTGTTATGGCGGCCTTTTGATAATCCCATACATACTAGCATCAGGAGTGAGTGGGAAAGTCTCCATTTAGACACCAGGTCAAACCAGGGGCCAGGAAGTGCTGTCTTAACTTTTCCATAGGGATTGGTGGGATATTATAATACGTACCCTTTTTGTGTGAGGGTTCCTTTTGAACACACTGCTAGAAATGTATTGCAGTCAAAATTTTTCAGTGTTAATACTTATTGGGGGGGCGCCTGGGTGGCGCAGTCGGTTAAGCGTCCGACTTCAGCCAGGTCACGATCTCGCGGTCCGTGAGTTCGAGCCCCGCGTCAGGCTCTGGGCTGATGGCTCGGAGCCTGGAGCCTGTTTCCGATTCTGTGTCTCCCTCTCTCTCTGCCCCTCCCCCGTTCATGCTCTGTCTCTCTCTCTCTCTGTCCCAAAAATAAATAAAAAAAGTTGAAAAAAAAAAATTAAAAAAAAAAAAAAAATACTTATTGGGGAACATGATTCAAGTTATCAGAGTGACATTCACGGCTGTTCCCTGGTGCACATCAAGTAAGACTGCCGTTTTGCACAAGAAGCTTGTGGCTCCAGCTTCTATTTTGCAGAATAAATTGCTGTTGGTGTTTCACACTTGGGCTCAATCTTCTTGCAGCTTTGCTCAGAGGGCCGGTGATTACTCCTAAGCCAGTTTGACTGCCATGATCCAGTACAGTAACTTGTCCATCCCAGGTGCTTAGTAAATGCCTGCTGACTGGACCAGATTTGAAAAACACTGAGACCTTCAGGTATGACAGGAAGCTGTCCCAAGAGGCAGCCATGCAGCTAGGAAACAGAGCGGCAATTTTTCCACGTCCTTCGTTGCCAAGTTCCCAGCATATGATCAGAGTGTTGGAAACTACCTTGCTCTGATGGTTGGTGGTGATTTTGTCTGCCCTTCTTGTTTTAGGCAAATTGGGTCTGTGATAGAAACCTGACTGACAGAGACCTTTCAGATGTTTTGCCCTTTGGGGGAATGTGGCTCCTTGGGGACCTTTGATAAATAGCTTTGCCTAACAAGGCAGGTTGTGTGTTACCTTGTATCATGCCAGGTTTCACTTAGTTGGTTGGATCACTGAAGCAGAGCGGGGTGCCCTTCGGCCATCAGGATTCCTAAGGAAACCAGGAAGTCAGAGCTGCTGAGCAGAAGCCTGGGGTTGGCACAGAGCGTGTGGAGGGTAATCATTCCTGCTAGGGCTGGGGCTGTTTACTCTGCCCGCCTAAGGCTGGTGGCCACTGGGCGTGGTGGGCGTGCTTGCCTAAGTACCTGTTTGTAGAACAGTGAGACACCCGGGCAGAGCTAAAACAGCAGTAATCTGAAACCAGTTGTGTTGGTTCCCCACCCCCAGACCCCACCAGCTAAAATCTGCATTCCAGATGAAACCTGCAGGGAAGCGGAAGAAAGCATTTAAAAAAAAAAAAAAAAAAAAAAAGACAGCTTTGAGAGCTGTAAATCAACTGCTTTTGAGAGAGTTCTTGGCATTTTGAGATCATCTGTTTCCCTACTCTTATTTCTTTGCTCTGGGCTTTGTAAGTGGCTGTTGATCTGTGTGTGCTGCTAGGTTTTTTGGCCTGGACGGTGCACAGGCTTCTGACCAAAATTTAAAGGGCAAAAAGGAAACGTTTCATCATTTTTCTGCTGATTCACTTTTGAATTTCTTGGGCTGATGCGGGGGGGGGTTGGGGGGGGCGGGTTGAGGGCTGTCAGGATCTGCTGGCCAGCTCAGCACATTCGGGAGCCTCCCTTGCTCACCAATGAGGAAGTTGAAAGCTATCGGGAGAACTGCAGGCAGGCACTGGGGCGGAGCTCGCAGTGAAGTCCTGGGCCGGGATGACCGGGGCAGACTGACTTTCCCTACGACAAAACCCCTTTTGTCCACGGGAATAAATACGGAAGTCCCAGCAGAGCAGCCTCCCCAGTCCGTGTATAGTAAGGTGCGCAGCCGAGGCTGCGTCTGGGCATTAAGCTCTTCGGACTTCTTACAGCTGGCCCTGGGCACACCATCCTGGCTCACACCGGAAGGAGGACACAGCCAGTGACCTGAAAGAGACCAAGTGTGCTTGCTTTGGGGCGGAGTCAGGCTGCCGGGTCCTGTTGCTCTCTCTGTCCTGGAAGTTCAGAGCCCATGGTGTGGATAAACTGAGACAGTAGGGAAAGTGACAAAAGCCAGAACTTGCACCGGGGGCATTGCAGAGACATGGAGGGCGTCGGAGACTCTCTGAATGGCAGTGATGAGGTCTCAGAGCCAGAAAAACCTGAAGCCAGACTTGAAGTGGCTCAGTCGATCCTGAGCAAGTTCTCCATGAAGACTCTGTTTGGGTTTACAAGTAAGCTCGAATCTGTGAAGTCTGAAGAGGAAGACGCAGTCCTGAAGGCGTTCCACAGTTTGGTCCTGGATCCAATGCCTCAGCTGGATGATCCCAGCCATGGCTCCCATCCACAGGAGGCAGCGGCCCAGGTTCTACCTGACCTGGGAAATGATGGCAAGACTGCAGGGGCGGAGACAGAGTCTAAGGGAAATCAGAGCATCATAGCAGACGCAGGGATTTCTCTCCTGGGTCAAGAGCCTCTTCCGCTCAGTACTCTGAGCGTGAACAGAGACGATGTCATTTTGGTTCGTGGGACTCTTGTGAACACCACCAGTGATTCTGACTCTGATGATGGTGGCCAGCAGCCAGAAGAGGGAAGCAACACCAGTCGCCCACAGTCTCCCAGTGTTGTAGCTGAGCCATCTCAGGAGCCCAAAGAAAAGCCACGTGATTGTGGGGAAAATAGTATCACTGGGGAAAGGGATGATGCAGAGTGCTGTGCAGAAGGTCCTCAGAGGACCCCAGCCGAGATAAGTAGCAAACCTGAACCTGGTGATGGTGGTCTTCAGACAGAGCACAGCCCCGTCCAAGGGCAAGCTGGAGAAGAAAGTTCCCAAGATCCACCCGCAGTAACAGACCAGACCTTGATTGTTGGTGTTGCCGAGAATGCCGCGTCAAAAAAAGAAGTCCCTGGGGAGAAGGCATTCCAGCTTCCAGCCTTTTTTAGTGGACTTCGTGTCTTGAAGAAAGGGGCTACTGGCGAGGGAGGGAAGACCATCACGGAAATTAAACCAAAGGATGGAGACCTGGCCTTGCTCAAATTGACGCAACCTGTTCAGAAGTCCTTAGCGCAGGCAGGGCCGCAGACGGTGAAGACTGGGGAGAAGACAGCTGACCCAAAGGCCACTCCCACTCTCCTGGAGCAGCTCTCTCAGCTGTTCATCCTTGACATGCCCAAAGCAGAAGTGAGGGCAGGAGACCCTGAACAGCCCAGAAAGGAAGAGATGGGCTGCGGTGCTGCCCAGGAGAGCCAGAGCGGCCCCAGCGGAGCCCAAACTCAGGGTGGAGAGGTCAAGCCAAAGCCTCCAGAGACCGCCCTCGAGGCCTTTAAAGCCATATTCGTTCGTCCCCCCAAAAAGGGGACCACAGCTGACACCTCGGAGTTGGAAGCTATCAAGCGCAAGATGAAGCATGAGAAGGAGTCCCTGAGAGCTGTGTTTGAGCGATCCAGGTCAAGGCCAGGGGATGGCCCCTCTGATTCCAAAAGCGTATGTAGAATTGGGTTTTGTGTTTTGTCCTAAGATGCAGTGAAACCTGTAGTTTTCAGGTTTCCTCTCAAAAGCGAGTCCCAACTACCTATTGTTAGTCTCTTCTAGGTGAAGAGGATTAAGATCAAATCATCCTTGTAAGGGGTAAGGAGTGAAACTGGCGTTTTCTGTCTTCCTTATATTTTTCTGGAGTGTCATAAAAGGGCTATACATAAAGATGTGTGGGTAGGAAAGGGAAACTGTCACTCTGAGCTTAAGCATTAATAGATGTTCTTATAAAAACTAGGCAGCACGAGGCTGCGATGCAGGAGGGAGAAACAGCCCGGATTTTCTCACCACCTAATTATACCTCTGCAAAAACTATATTTTAACTTTGAAAGTCTGCCATTTGGCGACATAGGTGTTTGTGTTAGGATTAAAATGTCCCCGTGTTGGTTACAAGGCACCCTGATCACTAGGTTTAGATTGAGACCCGGTTTTAATTCTAACTCTGCCATTTCTTGGCCGGGTGACCTTGGTCCCCTCTGAACCTCCATCCCCTCGTCCGAGTAATGAACGGAATAGCCTTCACCTTACAGGGCAGTTGTGAAGATTAAGTCAAGTTAGTACCCGGTAAGCACCTAATTAGCGAAGGCTGCTACTATTAAGAAAATTCAGGTAATTCATGAAGACTAGCAGACACCTGTCTAACAGATCCTAAAGGTTCACGAGAACCGTGAGTAGAATTTTAGTGTCGGGCGCCTGGGTGGCGCAGTCGGTTAAGCGTCCGACTTCAGCCAGGTCACGATCTCGCGGTCCGTGAGTTCGAGCCCCGCGTCAGGCTCTGGGCTGATGGCTCGGAGCCTGGAGCCTGTTTCCGATTCTGTGTCTCCCTCTCTCTCTGCCCCTCCCCCGTTCATGTTCTGTCTCTCTCTGTCCCAAAAATAAATAAAAAACGTTGAAAAAAAATTAAAAAAAAAAAAGAATTTTAGTGTCAACTCAGCATACAGTTATCATCCCCTCTTATATACTTGATCAGTAAAGATGTTAAAATTTTAAAATCTTTGGAAACATTCTTAGGCTGTAGTTAAGAACTAAACGCGATATAGCATTCTCCTAGTTGTAAAACTCAACCCCTATAAAAATGGCTTGAGTATGAAGGCCATCTCATTTATTGAAAGAAAAGGAAAGGAAAACAAATTGAAATCAGCAATGTGTTGTGCTTAGAGAGGTGTATCTTGACCTACAGCTGAGTTGTTTGGGATTTATCTATTCTATTAACATTCCTATAAATGTACCTGATTATAGTACATTTATATCTATGTCTTCAGTTCAAAGTTTGTGATTTCTTTTTAGATAGTTGTATGATAAACATCATGTATTATTTGTTGTATCACACATGGTCTTGAGTGTGTGTGTGTGTGTCCCCCCCCCCCCCCCCCCCCCCACAGCCTCCCAACTGATCACTTTACCTTTCTGGAAAAGGGTCATTCTGGAGTGAGAAGTTTCAATTACAGTGAATGAGTGCAATGTGCAACAGGCCATTAAAAGTGATTTTAGGGTTAGAGTTAGCATGTTTTCAGGGATTCAATGGCATTGACCACATTTCATTTAACTTTTTCTTTCCCCGCTTTTCCACAGCCTGACCACAGCCCCACTGAGCAGGACGATAGGACTCCCGGCAGACTCCAAGCTGTCTGGCCACCCCCAAAGACAAAAGACACAGAAGAAAAAGTGGGATTGAAGTACACCGAAGCAGGTAATGGGAAAAGAAGCCAGGTACCCAGAAATGAATCCTTTGCTGCAGTGGCTTTTAGTGCTACTTCAGGACTCCCAGAATTTGAGTTTTTGTTTCGCTGTTAAATGTAAGATTGAAGCCTTTTCTTTTGGGTTGTGCTGTTAAAGGGAACCTTTGCACAGTTATCATTAATGAATCTCTCAGAGATGAAAGGTGAATGCAGTGGAATGAATGACGGGGGGCCAGGTGTGTAAAGTAGGAGAACCTTTGGGGAGCTAACCGAGCAGGTAGATTACACATTCCTCAGGAAGCAGGTGGTATTCTTCATACTGTTGTGAGCTGGCGGGGTTGCTGGAAGAGGCAGAGTATGATTCTCCAGAGCTGCAAACCGATTTGTTGTTTGTCTTTGAGAATGCTTTTGAGCTACAGGAACCTTGTGTGGAGTGAATGTACAGAGGCTGTATCAGTTACTCTTTCACTTTTGTTACACAAAGCTTTATTTAATGCATGGCCAATTTTAAAGCAATCTAACTCTCTGGAAACCTTCCCAGGAGCTTTGCTTGAATATGTTAAAATGGAACGGGCATTTAGATATTTTTACTCTAACTGGAAGGTTCACAGGGGGAAAAAAAAAAAAAGTAGAGGATGGCGTATCTTGATTGAATATATGTGTTTATGTATCTTGGATGAAAGCTCTTTGTTTTTGTCCTGATATTGGAAGATTATCTATTCAGGTTCATATTTTGCTGGTTGTCTTCGGATATGTGTGTACATGAAGATCAGTCTGTTTACGGAAAAAGACTTTGCTTCCTATTCACTGATAAACATGAATGGATCAAATTTGGGATGGTTTAGTAATATGTGGGTTTTCTGCAGTATCTTAAATTACTTTAGTGATTGAGAATACAGATATATTTTAAGTTGGCAGATGAATCTTCACTTCTACAATCTGATGGCTTTTAGCCTCCACTTACACAATTGCAAACTTGTGGCTCTCGCAAGGCATCAACTACTTCATAGCATTTTTTTTTTCCTGTAGTGCTTAACTTACAGAATGAAAAGTGTCATAGCCTCAGCGAAAAAAATATATACAGCTGTTCCAGTCTTCTTGCCTGCAGTTGATTTTTTTCCAGAATTGGAGTGTTGGTGGTTGCAATAATTGAACCACCTACCAAGTTCTTTCTCATGATCTGGCACAGTTTGAACAATTAAAAGTGCTAATGTTTGCTTTCATGGAAAACCAGAACCACTGAGAGTTCTGATTCCTAGTTCATATTGGTGATCCAAGTCTTGTTCCTGTTGGTGTGTTGGGGCAGTCTTCTGTATAATGACGGGCATTTGCTGAGTAGAGAAGTAACTAAATGTCATACATGGCTTTCTAATCCACTTCAAGTCCTATTTGGGGGCATTTATACCTCTACAGAGATTCCTTAGTCCATTTCCGGAAAGTCAGAGGAACACTGTAGTTGACCTCCTCAGTGGCTTTCCCAGTCTTGGCTTGTCATGAAATGTATTCTCACAGCTTCCTGAGGTCTTGGATGAGATGTGGGTGGGAAGTACCCATAATAGTGGGGCTCCTGGATGAGCCGTGACAGCACAGTGACCCAGAGGGCTGGGTATTGTCCGAAGAAGGCCTCCCAAGTCCCCAGCCGGTTCCCACGGGTGGCAGCACTTTCTTCCCATGCTGCCAGGTCTGGTGCTGCACTTTCTTAGAGGCTTCTAGGTGCTCCTTACTCTCCTGATGTCCTTTCGGTGGGTGTCAAAGAAGATAAAGTGCCTGCAGTTACCTATTTTTTACCCCATTACTTGATCTTAGCGTAGGGTTGCCTTGTCATTGATTGCTAATTTTGAGGAAGCTATAGCATTTTCCTTGTGATTTTCTTAAACTGTTGTTGAGAAAACTGGAGCCTTGTAAGCATTTGGTGTATTGTTTAAAGCATTTTATGTTGTTGCCATTGGTTTCCCTGCCTTGAGGGAAACCTACAAAATTTGCCACTCTGCAGAGACACAGAAACCGTGAGATTAGATTCAGGATATTTAAGGTGTTTGAAGTCTTAAGCTTTTATGTCTTCAGTGCTCTTTATTTATCCTTAGGTGTATAAGACTCTAGCATTCCTATTTCAAGTGTGTTGTTGGAATTCTGTGCTGTGAACATTTAAGCCTGGTCCTTGGCAGAGCTGGGAAAGAAATGGTGTTTTTCATCATGAGTCCTACACTGTCCTTGTGCCGCCCTCAGACCCTTCAGACTTGCTACTGCTTGGATTTTCCTTTATACAGAGTTTATCATTCATTGATTTCCCCCCGCCCCCCCACCAAGGTCTTAAGAGATCACCTAATTACCATAGGTTCACCTTTTGTTCAAGGATAAAAAGAAAGCTGGTATCAGAGAATCTGTCCCTTTAAACTATGGCTTCTGGAGCTCTCTAGTCCTAGGAGGGTAGCTGGAGCCCACTGCTAAGAGGCTCTCTGCCACTCCCAGAGCCATCAGCATCATTTATAGTTAGTGACACTGCAACTACCTTCCTTGGCAGCTAAAGCCCATCGGAGCCTCCAGGGCCATCCTGGTAACACTGTGCCCACCATCGGGGGCTCTTCCACTGCCAGTGTTTGAGCTCTTGGAACTTCGGTGATGTGCCAGCTAAGAGAATCACCAGCACCCATCAGAGCCATCGTGCAGGAGACTTGCTGCAGGCGCTGGAGTTGACCTCTTCTGCTCAGTGAGCAGCCCCAGTGTTAACTCATTGGGCCTGAATTGCTCTACTCAAATAAGAGCACATTGCTTTCTGCCATCTCCTGTGCTGTGCCCTCTTACCTCATTGTCTATGCAGTCCTGCTTTGTGTTTGGGATGCCTCACACCTATTGGGAGTGGAAAGAGCATTTCCCTCCCTATTCCTGGGAATTGGGATTGGGACAGTCTGACTGACAGACCCCATGTTCTTCTCAGAATGGTCTTTCCTTCTTTGGGTATAGGAGTTTGCTGTTGAAACAAGCTTTGTGGGATGATCTTGGTTTTGTGTTTTGTTTTTGTTATTTTTGAGGAATCTCTTTCAGCGGGCTCCTCATAGCCTTAGGAGGTTAATCAACTCACCTTGATTCTGTGCCACTTGACTGTGCTGCAAGACCAGAAACATCTGGATGCGGTAAACTTGATTAGCTTTTGAAGCTTGAGGCAAAGTAAGACTCAATCACAGCAAAGTGAAAAGGTGTGTTGTGAAACCTAAAAGTGTATACCTTTATATGTAATGTGGCGAAAGCAATTTGTTTCTATGAGAAATAGACAACCAGTGCTCTCTGCTATTTCTCTTCTAACATGCTGTTTGGTACATGCTGAAGTTATATAAGGGTAAGTAACTTGCCCAGTTTTTTGTTGTGTTTTTTTTTAAATATTTTTATGTTTGTTTATTTTGAGAGAGAGAGAGACAGAGAGACAGAAAACACAAGCGGGGGATGGACAGAGAGAAGGAGAAACAGAATCCCAAGCAGGCTCTGTACCATCAGCCCAGAGCCCAATGTGGGACTTGAACCCACAAATGTGAGATCATGACCCGAGCTGAGATCGAGTTGGACACTTAACCAACTGAGCCACCCAGACGCCCCCGTAACTTGCCCAAAGTCTTAAATAAAACCTGGAAAAAAAAAAAAAAAAAGAAAAAAAATAAACAAAACCTGGAAAACACAAGGATCTTGGTACTGTGAATGGTTGAATCATAGAGTTAACATAGGGTTAAATGTTTTTTTTTCTCAAATATGAAAAAAATGTTCTAAATCATGTTAGGTCACTTTTATTTTCTTTTTGCTTTGTGAAGTTTCTTTGTTTTTTTTTTTTGTTTTTGGGCAATTACATATATTGCTGTATTAACTAGGGTTCTGTCAAGAATCAGGTGACCAATTCGGGGCACCTGGGTGGCTCAGTCGGTTAAGCGTCCAATTGTTGGTTTTGTCTCAGGTCATAATCTGGCGGCTTCGTGGGTTCAAGCCTTGCATTGGGCTCTGCATTGACAGTGTGGCACCTGCTTGGGATTCTCTCTCTCTCTCTCTCTCTCTCTCTCTCTCTCTCTCTCTCTCTCTCTCTCTCTCTCTCTCTCCCCCTTCTCAGCTTGTGCTCTCTAAAAAACAAAAACTCAAAAAAAAAAAAAAATCCTCTCTCTCTTTCTCTCTCTTTCTCTCTCTTTCTCTCTCTTTCTCTCTCTTTCTCTCTCTTTCTCTCTCTTTCTCTCTCTTTCTCTCTCTTTCTCTCTCTTTCTCTCTCTTTCTCTCTCTCTCTCTTTCTCTCTCTCTCTCTTTCTCTCTCTCTCTCTTTCTCTCTCTCTCTCTCTCTTTCTCTCTCTCTCTCTTTCTCTCTCTCTCTCTCTCTCTCTCTCTCTCTCTTTCTCTCTCTCTCTCTTTCTCTCTCTTTCTCTGTCCCTCCCTGGCTTGTGCTATCTCTCTAAAAAAACAAATAAATAAAAACAAACAAATAAAACATTAGGTGACCAACTCAAACTGGATGATTTGATCCAGAGTTTGTTAGAAAGTCTTCACAAAGGTGTGGGCAGTGTTTAAAAAGGCACGAAGAGCTGGAGCAGTGTCTGGCACCACTAACAGTGAGAAGCTTTTAAAGCCTTAGACTTGAAGGGGCAAAGGGTAAGAGGAGCCACTGGGGAAATCCAGAACTTCAGAGGGAGGCTGAGTGGCGATGTGGCGAGGGCTACCCGACAGGAGCTGTGGCCCTCAGTAGAGGGATGCAGCCAATCTATGGTGACTTGACAGGAAAGGATCTGGGAAATAAATAGCTGGACTTTGTTCTTGGTCTTGTTTCCCACCATTGCTCCCAATGGCCAAAGACAAGTCAGAGGACTGGGAGCCATTTTACACCATTCCTTTAGGACAACGAGGCCCAGAGTAGGGCACCAAAGGGGGACGTGTGGATTTGAAGTAGCAAAGACAAGTTACCCAGCAAAGTTATACTCCTGGCAGGCTCCAGGTTAGAGAAGTTTGTAAATCTCCTCAGTCAGCATGGAGAATTGGCATACATTTATCTCCGTTACACTTGACCACACAGGGTTCTAATACAATGGCATGAAGAAATAGTCCTGGATTTTTTTTTTTTTTTTTGGTTTTTTTGTTTGTTTGTTTGTTTTGCTTTGTTTTTAATACTGTGGGAAGATTAGGTCTTCTGCTTTAATTAGTTCATAGAAAATATAATGGCCATCATTCAGAGCCTTGTTCTGTAATTACCTTCTTCACCTTAGTGTAGATACTTTGTTTACTGATCTTAGAAAATCTTCTCTAAGTGTTAAATGTTTCCCTGTATTACAAAAGAAAATAATACATTTTGGAAATAACCAGAAATATCACAAAGCAAAAAAAAAAAAAAGTCTCTAATTCTGTTTCCTAGAGAAACCATTGCCAATGTTTTGAATTCTGATGGGCCTATGTGAATTGAATACTTAAAAACTTTTTGATCATCTTGTATAGTCTGCTTTCACACTTGAAAATGTGTGCCTGCATTTTTTTTTATTGACTGCATTTTAACAATGATTATATTTATAGAGATAGGGTTTTTCAAGGTATTTTGAGTTACATAAAAATGGAAATAACAGTTCTGTAAATATTTTTGTTTGTAAACATTTAATTAAGATACATTCCTGTGGTATAATTGTTAAATGTAAGAGTATATGCCTTAATGTCTTCAATGTATATTAATTGCCAAGCTAGTTTCTTATATTTCATATGAAAACAGTACTTCTGAAACACTGAAAACAAGTTTCTGTCTTTATCATTTGCTTTTAATTTCACTTGTGTCTGGTGTGAAGGCATTTTAAGTATTTGTGTATCATCAAATCTATTTTCATTTTATTATATAACTTTTCTTTTTTGGTTGAAGACCTCTCTTTGGGACACCTGGGTGACTGAGTTGAGCATCCGACTGTTAATCTCAGCTCAGGTCTTGATCTCAGGGTTGTCAATTCAAGCCCTATGCAGGGTTTTGTGTTGGGCATGAAGTCTAGTTAAACAAGAAAAAACCTCTCCGTACTCAGATCATAAATATTTTCAAATTTTTTAAGTGATATTTTCCCTAACTTTTCCTTTCTTCTTTATTTCTATTTTACCTCAAAAATTCGTTTTGGTGCATAGCTTAAGGCAGAGATCTAAGACAACTTTTTCCCCCCTAAATTGCTACTTTTATAGTAGGCTCCTGTAGTGACTGTATGCAAAATTTGGGACTGTTTGGGGCTTTCTGTTTCCTTATGTTTGTATTTTATATGGGTATCTTAATTATTTCGGCATTAAACTACATCTCAGGCTCTGTTTTCAAATTTTTATGGAATTTTTTTTCAATATTAAAAAAAATCTTTTGGCTTGCTTATTCTTCCAGAAAATCTCAGTTTACCTTCGTTTCAAAAGGATCCATTTGGGATTTTTGCTGGTAATTGCACTGATGTATGAATTAATATGAAGGTACAAATGAGAATTGAGATCTTGAAAATGCTTAGGATTTTTATTCAGGAACATATCTTAAGCTGTTGAAATTTTCTTCTTTGACTCAGTAAAAAAACCATTGCCTGAATTTTTTCTAAATATATTCCGAGGCATGTATTTAAAAAAACAAAACAAAACAAACAAAAAAACCCATGACATGAATTTGTGTCTTGTGATTCGTTTTTCCTAAAAGTCAAATGCATTCCTAAGAATCTACTGGCTTAAGTCACAGCAGCTCTGAGGCCAGGACTAGACTGAATGAAGGCCACATTTTGGACTGACTGATGCCTGATATCAGGGGAACCTTACCTCTGTTTTACTCTGGTTAGTGATTCTAAATATTCTGAGCCTCCTTCAAAAATCTAATGAAGGTAGAAAGCTATGGAAAAAGACACTGCAGTGAATTTTGCATATATTTCAGCCTCTCCTGCCCCTCCCCCACAACCATCCCTGGACTTGCCCCCCCACTTCCTTGTCCCCTTTGATACAGGTGCTCAGGCCAGAGCTGGCCTTCCTTTCCTGCTCCTCTCCTACTTTATGTTATGAAGGATGGCCTGAAATACATAATTACTTATCAAGAAACTTAAAAAACCTATTATCATGGTGTGTGCCTCAGCATCCCAAGAAGAAATTAAGTTAACGTTTGTGAGTTTTACATAAAAATGGCATTGTAGGTTAAAGTCCCTGCCAGTTTCCCAAATAGTACCATTTTTTTTTTTTTTTTTTTTTTTTTTTTTTTTTTTTACCCACGGAAGGAGAACATACAAAGAAAAGCCCTCGTGTTTTGTGAAACAAAATGAACTCTGCTTTCTTGGTTTCTCTTACAATGTGCGTCTGGAAGAGCTCTTTTCTCCACTGGCTGCAGCTCAGACCTGGCCTGGGGTGTGGGTGATGGCCTATGGATGGCCCTGCAGAGAGTGAGCACCATGGCTTTTGTAGAAAAGAGGACCTAGCACAGCGTCTTGGTTCCTGCGAGTGAGCAAGCTGTCAGCGTGGGTGGCATTTCTGGGGGCTTAAACCACTCAGAACCTCAAAGCAGCTCAGGAACATCCCTCTATAGAGTATGTTGGTTCAGATAGGGAAATAACCCATTCCTCAACAAAGCTCCGCCCAACTTCTGGTTTGTTGCTAATTTGGGTTCCCTTGGTTATAAAGGATAGAGCTGTTCGCTACCCTTCCTGGTGAGTCAGATATCCGTGCCTCACCAGCAAGGGAGAGCTATAAATATCTTTGAATATTTTATTGGCCTACTGTACTTTAAAAAACTTCTCCATTCATAGCTTACAAGCTGCATTAGCTATGAGTAGATTTTCCTTTAGTGTCCTGTATCTAGATACATCATCCCAAGTATCTTCTTTCACAGTCTAGGCAATAGATTTGTTCATTATGTATTTTATAGGCCTTTGTCACATGTCACCATCACTTGCATGGAGTTGTGGTGATAGCCCAGAAATTGGAAGCTGTACAGACTAAAAAGCAGGAAAGTCTTGCATTTTGTGCCTGTAGAAATAGGGTGTCCTGGGAAACGAGAGGTGAACCTAATGTATATTAGGCTTCCACTTGCTACATAGATCGGTGCCGTAGAGAGGGAAATGGACTCTTTCAATACAAATGAGAGCTAAAGTTTGATGTGAAGCAGAGGGAATCCCAAAATGTGGACCAGCAACTTGGCAATCTCCTATTGTGTGCCAGGAAATATTAGTAAAGGTCTGGTTCAGGGGAGTAGAGACAAGAGATTACAATATAGAACCTGAAATTTTAGAATATTAAAAACTCAGAGCTGCAAACATTTTAGAAATCATTTACTTCATCATACTCCTTTTACGTATGAGAGCCAAAGAGGTTATGACTTCCTGAAAGATACACATAATTAACAAAAGCTGGAATTAAAATGGGAAGAGAGGAATGGCTGCTTCCAGTCAGGGAGGGGATGGAGAGTGATGGATTTTTTTTTTTTTTTTCCTGCCAATATACTGACATTTAAAGATCCAGAAAGGAAAACACATGGGGACCAGGAGCATTTAGAATTATTCTGGTTCTTTAAACAAAAACAAAAACAAAAACAAAAACAATGGGACCTGAGTGAGTCAGTCTGAATAATAAAGGAAATCCTAGGAGTACCATATCAGCTCATAGCCACAAAAATTAACTAAGGTCATTTGATGTTGCCTTTTTGACTCCCAGACATTTAAAAAGGGAAGTTTTAATGGTATTTTTAGTGGTATCGAAGGCTCACTGAAGCAATTAAAGCAAAAAATGCTTCTTAAAAACAATGCTCTGGTTTGCGGAATCTTGCAAAGTTCAGGTAGAGCTCGTTTTGGGGCCAGTTTGTGTATACATGTACTTGATCGTAAGAGATACTTGAACACTTTTATGTTAATGGTTGTATATTTAGTAGTTTTATTGTGTCCTGGAGAAAATAAACTGAGCTCTCAAATCTACTTTGAAGCTTCTTTGGGAAAACAAGAATGAAGTTTGTACCATATCTTATGCAACACCTTTACAAATCCCTCCTGCCGATATTCTTCTTCTTCCTTAAAAACTTATCCAGGGGCACCTGGGTGGCTCAGTCAGTAAAGTGTCCGGCTCTTGATTTCGGCTCAGGTCATAATCTCACAGTTCATGAGATCCTGACCCGCACTGGATCCCTGCCTGGTGTAAAGCCTGCTTAAGATTCTCTCTCTCCCTGATGGGGGGTGGGAGGGAGGGCAGGGTGGGAGGGAGGGCAAGGTGGGTGATGGGTATTGAGGAGGGCACCTTTTGGGATGAGCACTGGGTGTTGTATGGAAACCAATTTGACAGTAAATTTCATATATTAAAAAATTAAAAAAAAATAAAAATAAAAAAAAAAATAAAAAAGATTCTCTCTCTCCCTCTCCCTCTGCCCCTCCCCTGTTCTCATGCAAATGTGCACATACGTGTTACATAAATAAATGTTAAAACAAAAACCCACCTATCCAGGTGGCCCCATTTTTCTTCTCTTTCTCAAATCTCCATCTGTTTACAGCTTGCTGAGCGTTCTTTCTCTGGCTTCTCCACCAAGCAGCCACTCTACATCCTGCCTCAGCATCTTCCCCTGTGGCCCCTCTTGTTTCCTTCCTCTTGTCCCCCTTTAGTGGGCTCATAGCCATCAACCACTTCCATGAAGACAGAGCTCTCACTCCTTCATAGAAAGCAGCTATAAAACTGTAAAAATTTTCCTCCTCTGCAGAACAAATGATTGTTTTCCTGAGAAATAACTAACCACAAGGTTTCAGTGTCTAAACTCTGGAGCATTTCCCTCCAGATAAAGGGAGACTGTGGCTAAGAGAGTAAGAACATACAATGAAGAAAGAAGACGGTCTCGAGACAGAACCAGAGGAGGGAAATCTTGTGGACACACCTAAGTTAGGAATAAACCTTTGATGCAGGTTTCATGAGTTTGTGCAAGGTGTGGACTTGAGTGTGAAGCTTGGCTCTGTTCTGTAGTAGTTGTGACCAGAGTTGATACCTCGGTTATAAAAGGGAGGACAGGGGCACCTGGGTGGCTCAGTTGGTTGAGTGTCTGACTTCAGCTCAGGTCATGATCTTTCGGTCCGTGAGTTCGAGCCCCGCGTCGGGCTCTGTGCAGACAGCTCAGAGCCTGGAGCCTATTTTGGATTCTGTGTCTCCCTCTCTCTCTGCCCCTCCCCTGCTCATGCTCTGTCTCTCTCTGTCTCAGAAATAAATAAACGTTAAAATTTTTTTAAAAATTAAAAAAAAAAGGGAGGACAATGATAATAATTGTAAATAACTATAGTAAAGATAAGCTGAGATCATTGTGATGCCACTGAATTATATTGACTTTTTTAAGGCCAATTTTTATTGAAGTGTAACATATATATGGAAAAGTCAAATTTTAAGTGTATAGCTCTGAGCTGTAACAAAGAGAACATGCAAATCCGAAGCCCCCAACTTGCCCCCTTCCAGTAACCACAATTCACTTTTCTTCAGAAGAAACCACGATCCTGCTTTCTAACACTATAGATACGTTTCACCAGCTTCTGACCTTCATATAAACCGACTCGTTTGTGTCTGGCTTCTTTCCTTCAACATTACACTTTGGAGAACCAGACATGTTGTGTGTACCTGTAATTCAGTTATTTTCATTGCCCTATAGTATTTCGTTATATAAATATATCATAATTTATTCTAATGATGATGGACACTGGTGTTGTCCCCAGGTTTGGGCTGTTAGGAATATGTTGCTGTAAACTTCCACATACATGTCCTTTGGTGCACATAGGAACAATTTCTCTTGGGCGTATACTCAGTAGAACTGTTGGTCACAGGGTATGTCTGTATTTAATGTCAGTAGATGATACCAAGTTTTCCAAAGTGATGGTAACACAGTTTTTTTTTCTTGTACAAATGCAGCCATGGAACAAACCCAAATGTCTGTCATCAGGTGAAAGAGTAAACAAATTGTAGTATGTACAATAAGTAATAGGATACTTCTGGGGCTCCTGGGTGGCTCAGTCGGTTAAGCCTCTGACTTCAGCTGAGGGCATGATTTGTGGCCCATGAGTTTGAGCCCCACATCAGGCTGTGTGCTGACGGAGCCTGGAGCCTGCTTCAGATTCTGTGTCTCCCTCTCTCTCTGCCCCTCCCCTGCTCATGCTCTGTCTCTCTCTCTCTCCCCCTCTCTCAAAACTAAACTTTAAGAAAAAAATTTAAAAAATAAAGTAATAGGATACTTCTCAGCAATAACCACTGATACACAGCATGGATTAATCTTTTATGCTGAGCAAAAGTAGCCTGATAGGACATCATACTGTACATTTCCATTTGTCATGTTTTCTAGAATTAGCAAAAGTAATCAGTCAAAAAAATCACATCAGGGGTTGTATATGGCTAGAGTGGAGGAGTTGACTGCACAGCAGTGTGCAGGAACATTTTGGCGGGACATCTGATTGTGAGGTTGAACCCTGGGATTCATTTGTCAAAACTAATCAGACTGTACACTTAAAGTTGAGCATTATATCATACCTCAATGAAATTAATTTAAAAAATATTCTTTAACCAAATACTATCCTTAATCATTTCCAAAGCTATATTTACATATAGGCTTACTTACTGACTAACCATGGGTCCTGTTCTACAATTACTTTATTTTATTCTCAGTAATTTTCCTTTTTGATTGGATTTTTCACTTTTAAAGCTTTCTAATGTTACTTTCTTTTTTGTTTTCATGATGGTGACAATTTATACTCCAACCACAATTACATCACAGGTCTGAGTGTTCCATATCTTTGCCAACATTTGGTGGTGTTGGTCTTTCTAATTTGAGCCATTCTGGTTTTTTGGTTTTTAAAATTTTTTTTTAATCTTTATTTATTTTTGAGAGAGAGGGGGACAGAATGTGACTGGGGGAAGAACAGAGAGAGAGGGAGACACAGAATTTGAAGCAGGCTCCAGACCCCGAGCCATCAGCACAGAGCCTGATGTGGGGCTCAAACTCATGAGCTATGAGATTATGACCTGAGCCAAAGTCGGACACTTAACCGACTCAGCCACCCGGGTGCCTCATGAGCCATTCGGGTTTTAATTTGTGTTTCCTGATCAAGCATTCTTTGATATGCCTTTTGGCCATTGGATGGATATTCAAGATCACTGTTCATGTCACTTGTCGGACTTTAATAGGTTGTCTTTTATTATGTTGTGAAGAAGTACTTTCTATCTGCTGCATATGAGCCCTTTGGTTACTTGTTTTGAAAGTGTTTTCTTCTGCTCTGTGGGTTATCTTTCCTCTCTCTCTCTTTTTTTTAAGTGTATTTATTTATTTTGAGGGAGAGAGAGAGAATCCCAAGCAGGCTCCACGCTGTCACCACGGAGTCTGACTTGAGGTGAAACCAGGAGTTGGACGCTTAACTGACTGACACCCAGGCATCCCTATCTTTCCTCTCAATAGGGCCTTTTGATGAACAGAAATTCTCAGTTTTAGTACAATCTTGTCCTTATGGTTAGGGCATTTTGAGTATTCTTAAAGTAACCTTTCCCTGACTCCGTCATGAAAATATTCTTTAAAAAAATTTTTTTTAATGTTTATTTATTTTTTTAGAGAGACAGAGAGACAGAGCATAAGCAGGGGATGGGCAGAGAGAGAGGGACACAGAAGCTGAAGCAGGCTCCAGGCTTTGAGCTGTTATCACAGAGTTCAACATGAGGCTTGAACTCATGAGCCGTGAGATCATGACCTGAGCTGAAGTTGGACGCTTAACCAACTGAGCCACCCAGGAGCCCTGAAAATATTCTTTTAAGTTATCTTAAAAAGGCATTTGTCATTTGGACCTACAATACTCTGGGCATTGATTTTTGTGTATGAGTTGAAGGGGAGTCAAGTTTGTTTTTCCCTTACCCGAGTTATCTTGAATATTTTCCTGAAAAACCCACCTTCCCCTGACTGTACCAACTTTCTATTCTGCTCCACCATTCTCTAAGCTTGTCTAACCTTGTAACAGTTTAATACTGTGTTAATGACTATAAATTTGTAATAAGTCATGGTCTGCTAGTGTATAGTCTTACCTTGGTTTTCTCAGCTCCCTGTATTTCCATACATATTTTAGAATTTTTATCAAACTTGTTACAATTTTACTTACATTGACATCTTGACAATACTAAGTTTTTAATTTCATAAACCTTTCCACAATCAAATACTTACTTAGATACAGTCTTCTCTAATTTCTCTCATTGTTACAGTTTTATCTTAGAGGTTTTATACAATTTCCTTTAAACTCAAATTTATTCCTAAATATTCTCAAATTTTTGATGCAGTTGAGCATAGGTTTTTTAAAAATCTAATTTCTGACTTTTTTGTTAGAATCTCTCTCTTACTATCTCTCTCCTGCCTTTGACCTTGTATTCAACTTTGTATCTTGCAAACTTGCTACCACATGGTGGTTTTTACTATGGAAAAATAAGATCTTTCCATGACAGTACATGAAAAACATTTTCATTCTGCCTCGTTTTTTTAATGGCTGCAGAGTACTCAATAAAATAGTAACTGTAACTTATTGAACTATTCCCTTATTGATCCTTTTATTACTTAGAATCTTTCACTGTACAACAATTTCATGAAAGCATTGTCTGCATCTATGTTGTGCATACTTGTAAGTACTTGGATAGGATAGAAGCAGAGTTGCTGTTAGAATCCTTGCCGCTTTTAACCACTGGTAGATACGGCACAATTGCCCTCTTAAAATATTGAAGCAATTGATACTAAACTAAAACAAGAATATCCGTTATTCACACTTCTCCGATATTCATTTAATTTATGCCAACCTGATACTAAAAATACATAGTATTGTTTTTAATTTGTATTTCTCTGATACTAACATCATTGGACATCTTTTCATTTTACCTTTTGTGACTTCCTTTCTGCTTTTCTTTTTCCTTTTATTAATTGGGTTCTTAGTCTTTATTCTTACTGATTTGAAGGAGCTTTTTATATATTAAGGGAATTAGTCTTTTGACTCACATATGTATTGCAGTCTTGGTCTCTACTTTGCCACGTTCTCTTCTGTCGTCCTTCATTACATGGAAATTTTATGTTTTATGTAGTCATAGTCCAATATTTTCTGGATTTGTTGTTGGTGATGGTTTTAAAGAAGACTTCCCTAAACCTAAACTTTAACAATATGTATGCTTTAGCTGACACACACCTACATATGTTTGGATTTTTTTTTTCTATCTAAAATTTTTGTGTATGTTTGGTATAGATAAAGGTATGTCCAGCATGGCTATGTGCTGTAATGATTAGGGAGCTTGGGCTGTGGAATCTAATGTCATGGGGTTGAATTTGAGGCCTCAGCAATATTGAAGCAAGTAATTACCTTTACTGGGCAAATTACTGGGCAAGCTGATTATTTATGCTTTAGTTTCCTTGTGTGTGTGTGTGTGTGTGTGTGTGTGTGTTAAAGTTATTTTAGTAGTGAATGAACTAATGCATTTGAAGACCTTAGTACAGTGCCTGGCACATTGTGAAACCAAAATAATGTCAGCTGCTCTCAGTTTTGTTTTTGTTCCGGATGCTAACTACGTTCTCCAATACCACTTAATAAATAATTATTGCTCCGCAGGTATGGAGTGCCAACTCTCATATACATAAACTCCTTTTTGTAGGCCGACCTATTTCTAGATACTTTAATATTTTTTGTTACTAGGTTTATCTAGGCCTTGTGCCAATTTTTATGTCTTTGCAGCTGGTGTAAAGTTACTTAATTGCCTGGCAATTCAGATCACCTTCGTTCTGTTTGTCCATCTAAATTTTGTTTGGTAGTTGTGTATGTACACTCTTGTAGGTGAACTTGAAAGTCAGTTTCTCAAGGTCTATGAAATGATCCCACTGGAATTTTATATTATTATATTTAATTATATTAAGTTATAGATCAATATAAGGGGGCCTGATAATACTGAGTCTTCCCAGGGCGCCTGGGTGGCTCAGTTGGTTAAGTGTCCAACTCTTGATTTCAGCTCAGGTCATGATCTTGTGGTTTGTGAGACTGAGCCCCGCATTGGGCTCTGCTTTGACAGTGGGAACCCTGCTTGGGATTCTTTCTCTCTCTCCCTCTGTTCCTCCCCACCCTCTGGCCCCTCCCCTTGCTCTCATGTGCTCTCTCTCAAAACAAATAAATGAACAATTAAAAAAAAAAAACCAAAAAAACCTGAGTCTTCTTATCCAGGAACATAATTTATCCTATTCAGGATTTTAATGTTCTTCAATAAAGTTGTACAGTTTTCTTAATAGCTGGTGCACATTTAATTTTCTGCATATTTGATTATAAATAGGATCCATTTCTCATTATGTTTTAAAGTTGCTGACATAACAAAGTGATTTCCATATTTCTAATTCTAACTTTATGCTTGTATTGGTTCTACTAGTTTTTCAGTTGAGAGCCTTGGATTTTTTTTTTTTTTTTTTTTAGACAAATCACGACAATTTGTTTTTTAACTGTAAAATATGCATAATGTAAACTTACCATCTTAACCATTAAAACTTTGTTTTATTCATTCCAAAGCATTTTTTCACACTTTGTATATGTAATGATTTCCATAATAGACGAATAGGCATTAACCATTTTAAGTACAGTTCACTAGTGTTAATGATGTTCATGGTGAACAGCAGATCTCCAGAACTTTTCCATTTTGCAGAACTGAAGCTATACCCATCACACAGCTCCTGGTTTCCCTTCTTCCCTTAGACTCTGGCACCCGCCTCTCTACTTTCCGTTTCTATGGATTTGACTACTCTAAGGTACTCCATATAAGTGCAATCATACAGTATTTGTCTTTTCATGACTAGTTTATTTTACTTAGCATGATGTCCTCAAGATTCCTCTATGCTGTAACATGTAGCAGAGATTCCTTTATAAGGCTGGGTAATACTCCATGTATATACCTCATTTTGTTTATCACGCACCTATTGACGGGCTCTTGGGTTGCTTCTCCTTTTTGGCTATTGTGAGTAGTGCTACTGTGAACACGGGTGTTCAAATACCTCCTTGATCCTGTTTTCTTTCAGTTCTTTTGGGTGTAAATGCAGAAGTGGGATTGCTGGATCATATGGGAGTTGTATTATTTTTTGAGGAACCCCCGTACTGTTTTCCACAGCCACCGCATTTGTTGCCCTACATGCCTCCCAACAGCACACAAAGGTTCTGGTTTCTCCATGTTATTGCCGACACTTGGTATTTTCTGTTTTGTTTTTTGTTTTTTGTTTTTTTTTGTTTTTTGTTTTTTGTTTTTTTTTTTAGAGTAGCCATTCTGATCGGTGTGCAGCAGTATCACATTTGTGATTTTGATTTGCATTTCTCTAATGATGGGAATCTTCATGTGCTTACTGGTCACTTGAGTATCTTCTTTGGGGACATGTCCATCTAAATGTGATTTTTGATTTGCATTTCTCTAATGATGGGAATCTTCATGTGCTTACTGGTCACTTGAGTATCTTCTTTGGGGACATGTCCATCCAAATGTGATTTTGATTTGCATTTCTCTAATGATGGGAATCTTCATGTGCTTACTGGTCACTTGAGTATCTTCTTTGGGGACATGTCCATCCAAATCCTCTGCCTCTTTTCAATCAAGTTTTTAACAGTAGAAAATGAAACATAAGTTGTTACCTATCTTTTTTCTTGTCCTTTTCTACTGCCTCGGCCCTCCAAAACAAAGCTGGAAAAATAGTGAATAGTACACATTGTTGTGTTATTCCTGATTATGTAGGCTTCCTTCTAATGTTTATAGTTAGGCCTTATTTTGGTTGCCTATTTGTGGCCAATAACCTTTATGAAGTTAACATTCTTTATAGACTGGGCTTTCTAAGTGTTAATATCACAAAAAGAAATTTGAATTTACCATATTAAAATGAAGGGCATATTTATTGAAATGACCATCTGATTTTCTTTATTCTGATTATCTAGTGATTACATTTCAGATTTGTTAGTGAGGAACTATCTCAGTATTCTTGGGATTGTCCTATGTCCTCATGATGAAATACTGAATTTGATTTGCTGATTTTCTGCTTATTTTAAATAAGGAAAAGTCTTAGCTGAAAGTAATGAATTTTGTGAATTTAAAATAAGGGAAACTAAAAAACTATGGAGACATTTCTTATATTTTAAGTAGCAAAGTATATGATAACCTTGCAGCAAAGCCCTAGATTTATTAACATAGAAATGACAACCAAATGATTTTCAGATGATCTGCCCTTTGTTTCAGATGATTCTGCCCTTTGTTTTCTTTTCCTAAACGTTAAGATTTCTTCCTCAGTGTACCACTAATCAACATAAGTAGAAGAGAGCTTTGAAAAAAACTGCTATTGTGTGTTGAGCTACATGCCATAGCTAGGATGACTCCTAGGGGTTTCTCTGGACTTAGAACACATTCTATCTTGTGTTGTAATCTTAGAAGGTGCAGGTAAATGGCTGTGACATCAGAGTTACTCATGCTCCTAGATTATATCTAACTCTGATTTAGCAACAATCTAGGAGATTATTAGTGTTGAATTCATTGATGTTATTAATGGCACAATTACAAATAATGTATTCATTTAGCAAATGTTTACTGAGCATCTATTATGTACTGGTAAGTGTGATAAGTGCTTGGAATACAAAGATGAATAAGATAAGATCCTTGAACTCAGTCAACTCCCCCCCCCCCCCACCTTGTTTGTGGAGGGGCAATAGGTAGGCAAAAAGAGTAGGGTGGGAGAGAGGTGAAAAGTACACAAATAATTACAATAAAACGTTCTATGCCCTGAGTAATACATATAAACATATATGTACATAGATTATGTATACTATGTATTTATAATGCTTATAGTAGAACACATAGGAAACTATGATCAATCCTCTGTAGAGTAATTAGGATGGGCCTTCTGAGCAAATTTGGAAGACAGTAGGCTATGATAAGTCAGCTGGAAGCAAGGTGGACCAAACATGCAGAGGAAAGACAGAGCAGGGTTTGTTTGAAGAAATGCTAGTAGTTTATTATGACTGATAGATAAAACAAAGGAAATGGTATGCAAGGTTGTTAAGCCTGTAGACTTGGAGGAAGCCAAGTCTTTGAGGGAGAGAAATTATATAGGACCTTAGGCTATGGATAATGGGGGGAGCCACTGAAAGGTTTTAGGTAGGGGAATAATAGGACCACATATGGATTTTGTAAGATTGCTCTAGAGGTATTGAGGGTAATTATGGAACAGGGATGGAACTGAGAGTTGCTCTGGGGAAGTAGGAAGACCAGTTTGGAGTTCCTTGTAGTGGTCCAGAGGCTGGATGATAAAGGCAATGATTGCTATCTTCTTGTGAATGGATACATTAAAAAATCTTTATTTGTGATGCTGAATGACTGTGGTTGTTAGAGTTAAAAATCAGTAGATACTTTTGGTTTCATTTTAGGTGATGACTTAAATACATCTTGCTAAACCTATTGCCAGGGCTGTTAAGAGAATAAAATGAGGTAATTTCAATTGAAATCTTCTTTTTCCCAGCCTTAATAGCAATATATATTAGCCTTTATTATGTCCACAGGTTACCCGATTTGTAGATAAAAGGTGCTCAGCTCTAAGTCAATCTGCCTGAAATTAACTCACATAAAGTCGGTTGCCTCAAACCATTTTACCTAGGTTAATATTCTCAACAGTCTGTTTCTATTTGAAACAGTTAGTAATTGTTATGATGGTGACACTCAGACAAAATAATGCACTGCTGGATCCCCAGGGCCTCTATAATGAGCCATTTACTTTCTGAGGACATCAACTGCTCCTTCCTTGCCAACAAAATCAATATCCTAGCTTTTGAACTTGGTGAATTGTTTACCTCTGCCTTTTACCCCAAACTTGGAGCATTGCTTCCTTTAGAAAGCCTTGGAATCCCACTTTCTTGGGGAAACTTTCTGAAATCCTTGGCTTCCAGGTACTGCTTATGGGGGGGGGGGGGTCTTTTATTGTGGAATTTTCAAATCTTAATAGTGTTAACATTTTAAGTGTTTATTTTATCCCCCAATTAAGTCTTTCCCAGTCTTGAGCGCGCGCGCGCGCGTGCGTGTGTGTGTGTGTGGGGGGCAATCTGGGAGCCTGCTAATTCAGATATCTAGGGTAGGGTCCATGAATTTGCCTTTTTCACAAGATACCCAGGCATTTCAGAGTAGCAATCTTGAAACTGGAGGACACAGAAGTATCTTCTAAGGGTTATAGTGGGGGGATAGGTGATTTTGAGAAAATTTCCAAATTCTTAGCTTTCCTTAGTGTTCTTAATTTAAATGAATTTTTCATCTAATGTGTAAGGAAAAGCTGAAGTCTCACCTATACTAAATCTTACTATACCTTTCTCATGTATAAAAACCTCCAGAGTATCAAAGGATAATTCCAAATACTTGTATCTGGGAAACCTTTAGTAGAGCACCAAAAAACAAAACAAAACAAAACAAAATCTGTTCTGGCCATTCCAGTAAAAGATACATTTCCAGTTAAATTTTAATGTTTAATAATCACATTAAAGTGTTTTCATGTACTAGGTATTAATAAAAATTTTTGATAATTCAGTCCAGAACAGATATTCTTGTGATCCTAGAAACTTCTATTTTTTTCTTTTTTTAAATGTTTATTTATTTATTTTGAGAGAAAGAGAGTGTGCAAGCCGGGGAGGGTCAGAGACAGAGGGAGAGAGAGAATCCCAAGCAGACTCTGTCTGTACTGTCAGTGCAGAGCTCAACATACAGCTCGAACTTAGGAACCGTGAGATCATGGACCTGAGCCAAAACTGAGTTGGATGCTTAACTGACTGAGCCACCCAGGTGCCCACCCCCAGGAAACTTTTAAAAGTCAAAATATTTTTATATTTGTATCTCATAGAAATTACGAGAGTGAATAATAATAGGCATTCAGACACAAAACTATATTACTTTTGGGTAAATTCCAAAAAAAAAAAAAAAGGGTAGAAGAAATTGAAGTGTCTTGAAGGATGAAAACGAACCATGTAAAATTTCCAAATGTTAAGGCGGGGTTTGTTCGTGGCCTTTTTAAACAGATAATGCTGAGTGGCAAGTCTTGGTGCTATTAGATTCCATTAGCTACATTGAAAAGTGTAACAGTTTTATTTTTAAGATCTCGATATTGACAAACTCTCCAGAATCTGTCCTGTGTAACTGTTTAAACTTACAATGAAAAATTTTAGATTGCAATTTCAAAATGTATGAGGACTATGTTATTTCTGGGGAAAAATTTCAGTGGTTGCATGAGCAAAAGCATTTGAAAAGCACCTTTCTAGTTTACAGTTTGAAAAATACTGTGTCAGACTCACCTGTGACCAGGTTACAATCGTAGATGATGGGAGCTGCTCTAGGAATGATAATGGACATGATAATAACTGACACTTATTTAGTTGTGAGTGCCAAGTGAAAGTGGCAGGTTCATTTCTGCAAAAGGTGTCAGTAGTGTTTGTCTTTCCAAGGGCATGGCCAAGCTCCTTTCCCTGTGGCTTACTGCCTGGTTTTCAGTGGCTGTGACTGGACCCTAAGGTTAGAAAGGACAGTTCTCTCCCGTATGAGCCTGCTCAGAAAACTTGCTCCTCACCCCAGCTCCCCCTGCACCTGCAGAGTCAGCTGGTCTGTACAGACTCTGAGAGGAAGCTCACTCACCCTCAGATGAGCTGTGGGGTGTTTGCAGGAGAGCAGGAACGTGGCTGTGTCTACCTGGAACCAAGAGATTCTGTCCTGTTGTGCTGTCCCTGGAGAACCGTCCAGCTTCAGTGTCTGGGGTATGAGCTGATCTTCCAGAACTCTGAGACTGATTCCTGAGAGATCAGCAAGAAAGGAGTGCGGTTTCTGTCTTCACTTTATTTCTTAATTTCACCATGGGTCAGAAGTGATATAAGTCAGTTACTGCAAAGTTCAAAGTCATTTAAAAAAAAAATAGGTGTGAATGGTTATAACCCTGATAAGATACATAGGACAAAGAACAGAAGGAAATACAGCAAAATGTGAACTGTGGTTATCTTAAAGGGGTGAGTTTTCCTTTGTTTCCTAAGTTCTAATATCAAATATAAGCATGCCTCTATTGTCATGGCAATTTAGAAATCTTTTCTAAATTATCCTCTCTGAGAGAGTGGATATTAGGCATTCATAAATGGTACAAATGGATACTCTGCCCTTGTATTAGAAGAGGGAATTCCGTATTCTACAGATAATAATGAATATTTTACATCTGCCAAGACACATAGAAATGAACTAAATGCTATACGTGAATTAAATAATTAAATTTTAATACTTATTGTAATGCAATGAAGTAGATAATTATTTTTAATTTAATGATGAGACTACTGTGGCTTAGAAAACTTGAATACTTTTCATGGTCTTTACAAAGCTAGTAAAGAGAGGTGCCAATTCTTGAGCCCCGGCAGTTGGCTCCAGAACCAGTATTTTGTGCTATTAAACTGACATGTCAGCTAACAACATGCTGTTTCCTTTCAAGATAAATAAAGAGACATTTCTAAGAAATGAGGATTCACTTTGGAATGAATGGAAAGAAATAAATATGGGCTATACAGTGATAATGAGTGGATAAAATCTCATAACATTGTGTTATTTTTTTAAGGGTTATTTATTTATTTGGGGGGGGGGGGAGAGAGTGTGAGTGGGGGAGTGGTAGAGAGAGAGAAGGAGAGAGAGAATCCCAAGCAGACATGGGGCTCAATCCCATGAACCATGAGATAATGACGTAGCTGAAATCAAGACTTGGATGCCTACCTGATGGAGCCACCCTGGGCACTTAACATTGTGTTCTTAAATTTTGTGTGAAGTGTTTAACATAATAGACACTCAAGTGAGAGTGTGTATTTCAAATAAAACTGTTCAGTGGTAGTGCTTGAACACTTCTACATGCCAGGCTATGTTTTAGACATTTGAATTACATCAGTGAATCAAAACAGAAGAACATTTGTGCCTTCAAGGAGCTTGCATAGAGATGGGGGGGTGGGAGCAGGGGTGAATACAGATAATGAAGAATTATGGCAAATAAATCATATATTAGATGGCAATAAATGCTATGGGAAAGAAAAGCCAGACAGGAAGCATTGAGATTGTGGTAGAAGGTTGGTTGCAGTTTTAGATAGAGGGATTAGGGTAGGACTCAATGAGAAGGTGACATTTGACCAAAGATGTAAGGCAAGAGAAAGAGATAAGACAGTGCAGGAGAACAGCCAGTGTGATGACTGAGTACAGGATGTGTGCGGTGTGGTCTCTGTAACTGGAACAGTTAAGCCACCAGCCGGAAGAAGTTCTTAGCCTGGGGTCTAAGGACCTCTAAGGGGTCTGGGATAGAATTCAAGGGTTTATTAACTTGGATTAGAAAAAAATTCATTTTTATCTATAATAACAACATCTAACGGAAACTGAACATTTCTTTCAATCATGAACGTAGGCAAAAAAGCTCTAACTTACTAGAATCTATGACCTTGTCAGCAATAGAAATGGCACATATTATCGCATTACATTATAGCTGTTGTGGGTATCTTAAAATATGGTTTTGTTCATCAACACGTCATATCAAAATTATGTTAGTAATTAGGCCTCCCACCAGCTCTTGTTATTTAATGTACTAACAAAGGAGTACATTTGTTACTGTATTAAAATAAAAAATATTTTGACAAGGGAGTTGGTTTCCTTTGTAATCTATTGTATTTTACTTTATACATTTAAAAATATTGTTCTGAGAAAGGGTCCATGGACTTTGCCCACTGCCAAAGGGGTCCATGACACAAAGCAAAGATTAAGGAACGCCTGATGTGCAACATCACTGGCCACTGCAGGACACTGTTTGACACTGGCCTCTGTGCTGAGAATGCAATGGGAGCTGGTAGAGAATTTTAAGCAGAGCAGGACATGATTGACCTTGTGTTTGCAAAAACTCTCTTTAGCTGCTATGTTCAACTACAGACTAGGGCAGGGGTGAGGTGGCAGGTAGACCCAGGGTCACAGTTAATGGGTTATCACGGTGATTCAGATAGGAGATTGTACTTGCTCAGGACATGGTGGCTTGGACTACGGTTGTAGCAATGGAGACAGTAAAAGGTGGATTCTAGATTTATCTTGGAGATAGAACCATCAGGATTCAGCGATAGGTTGGATATGATGAAGAATGGTTAGGGATGATGTTAGGGTTTTTGACTTGAGCAATGGAAGGGTCAGATTGCCGTGGACTGAGGGAGAAGATTGGATGATAGAGGTAAGATCAGGCATTTTTTTCTGATGTTAAACTTGCGCTGTCAATTTGACATGCACAACGAAGTGTTAGCAGGCATTTGGATAGGAGTGTGGAGCTGGGGGGAGAAAGGTTTCTAAGCTGTAGATATACATTGGGAGTCATTGGCACATATAAAAGTTGGTGTTTAAAACTCAGGCTGAATGAGATGCTGAGTCTAGATGGAACAGGGGAACCAAGAGTGATCCTGGGGAACTCCAGCAGGAAGATGTTGGTACAAAGAATTGGAATCAGCAAAGTAAACCGAGAAGGAGTGTCCAGTGAGGTAGCAGGAAAACCAAAAGATCATGGAGTGCTGCATGCTAAGTGAAAAAAGACATAACAGAGAAGGACTGTGCCAAATGGTAGAGCAAGCAAAGTAAGGACTGAGAATTGGTCACTGAATTTAGAAACAGAATATTGGAGAGTACTGGGGGAAGGGGAGAAAAAGTTCAATTTGGAGTGACTTGAAAAGAAAATGACAATTGGAGATAGTATGTAGACAATGTTTTGAGGGTTTTTATTTTTATATTTTATTTTATTAATTTAATTTTATATATTTAATTTTATTTATTTTATTTTATTTTTTGAGGGACAGAGCGTGAGCAGGGGAGGGGCAGAGAGAGAGGGAGACACAGACTCCAAAGTAGGCTTCAGGATCTCAGCTGTCAGCACAGAGCCTTATGCAGTGCTTGAACCCATGAACTACAAGAATATGGCCTGAGCTGAAGTCAGTCATTTAACCAACCTAGCCACCCAGGTGCCCCTTGAGGTTTTGTGTTTTTTTTTAATGTTTATTTATTTTTGAGAGAGACACAGAACGTGAGTGGGGAGGGGCACAGAGAGAGGGAGACACAGAATCTGAAGCGGGCTCTAGGTTCTGAGCTGTCAGCACAGAGTCCGACCTGGGGCTCGAACTCATGAACCATGAGATCATGACCTGAGCTGAAGTCAGATGTTTAACCTACTGAGCCACCCAGATGCCCCTTGAGTTTTATTGCAATAGGACAAGGTTGGGGTAGTAGTGGGTGAGGCATGTGGAATTAAAAGAAGTACTTCATTTTGTCCTGAAAAGGATGGGAAAAATAATAGCATTTTTTATGCCAAAGAGAGGGTTCCAGTGGAAGGGGGAAATTCGATGTAGGAAGAAGGAAGAGATGCTGGAGTGCTCTTTTTAAGTACGTGAGTACGGTAGAGAACTTGTGTACTAACAGAGAGGTTGGCTTTGGTAAGAGTGGGGAAAATCCTCTGTAGTAATAGATACAAGGGCAGAGAATGTGGGTATCAATGGTGCTTGGTGGGAGGATGTGGAAGTTCTTGTAGGGGCTTCAGCTTTGTGAAGCAGGAAGCAAAGTTAGCAGTTAAGAGTAAAGATGAAATGATAATTAAAAAAAAAATTTTTTTAACATTTATTTATTTTTGAGACAGAGAGAGACACAGCATGAACGGGGGAGGGGCAGAGAGAGAGGGAAACACAGAATCTGAAGCAGGCTCCAGGCTCTGAGCCATCAGCCCAGAGCCTGACGCGGGGCTCAAACTCGCAGACCACAAGATCGTGACCTGAGCTGAAGTCGGACGCTTAACCGACTGAGCCACCCAGGCGCCCCGAAATGATAATTTTAATAACGGCTTAAGATCCATACCTGTGTGCCAGGCACTGCTGTAAGCACTGTATGAATGTTATCTTCATGACAACCTTGTCAAGCAGGAATCCTCATTCTCTCCTTTTGTGAATGAGGAAACAAAGACACAGACCGTGAAAGAACTTGACCCGGGTCCCACTGCTTGTGAGTGGTAGAGCTAGGATTTGAACCAGGCGTTCTGGGTCTAGAGTCTGTTCTCTCAGTCACCGTGATACCTATTGCCAAACTGACCTTCCAAAAGGTACTACGCATTTCTCTTTCTTAACCAGGGACCCTCTGTGTGCTACAAAATGAAATACTGCACTCTATACCTCCAAGTAGACAAAGATAAAATGTTTATTTACCACATTGCCTGGTTCATAGAGGGTAGTCAATAAATGTGGATACTAACAAAGTTCTAGCAGCAGTAATTTTTTATTGGCAATGATGAGTTCAATATTTTATGATCCTGTTGCTTTTCAGACAACATTTTGATGATTTAAAAGCGTTTCATGATTTAAAAGTGTTTTTCAAATGGACAAAAATAGTATCTTAAGCTTTGTTAATATTTCTTTGATTGCCAGCAAGGTTGAACACTTGTTGACAAGTTTTTAAGACACGGAAACAGTGACTCTGACTGTGTTTCTATGACATCTGTTCCCACAGTAACTGGGGCAGTGAGCTGTAAAGGGAATGCATGGATTCGTGAGCCTGACTTCCAGCTTACTGGCTGTGAGAGCCAAAGGGGATGGACCAGGCAGAGGCCGGATGGCTGGATGCAATCTGGATGCTTGTGCAGCTGTCGCTTCTCTATAAGGAGCAACTGTGAATGTGGCTCCAGGAGTCGCCCTCATGAAATGAAGCACATGATGACAATTGGAAGGGGGGAGGAGTAAATGTTGCTAATGATGAATGGATACAGTGATGGCCCCATGGAAAAAACCTGTGGACGTGTGGGGATGAGTTGGTGCTGATGAGTTGGTGCCATGAGCGATGGATTTCAGGAAACCACTAATTGGTGTGGGTCTCCCGGAGAGGACCATGTCTGAGTCAGATCTGCTTTGTGGAATGTGAATCCTGAGGAAGTCTGTGTCCTCAGGCTCAATAGCGGCAGATACTCCATAATGCTGGCTCCTTCTGGTGGTGATGGCAGAAAGCTTAGGTTGGTGTACCATGATGTTTTTTTGTCCTTTTCCATGAATACTGAGCTAGTGTGGCATTAAGAGTGGAATTTATAAGCAGGCTTTCTGGTTGCAAATCCCGGTTGTATTCCTTATTACCTATGCAAAAGTGGGCGAGTACTTAATCTGTTTCTTGCTTTACCTTTGGGGACAATAATAAAAGTACCTCCCACATGAAACTTTTATGAGGATTAAATGACTTACAAATCTATTTCACTTAACATGTGATACACATTTTCCAGTTCTGAAATTATGGTGTGTTTTACAATTGATGACATTTTATAATTATTGGTAGCATTTTCTTCTTTCTTACTGGTACATAAATACCAATGAATCTTAGAACCAATGGGTGTCTTTTTTTTTTTTAATTTTTTTAAATGTTTATTTATTTTTGAGACAGAGAGAGACAGAGCATGAACGGGGGAGGGTCAGAGAGAGGGAGACACAGAATCTGAAACAGGCTCCAGGCTCTGAGTCGTCAGCACAGAGCCCGACGCGGGGCTCGAACTCACGGACCGTGAGATCATGACCTGAGCCGAAGTCGGCCGCTTAACCGACTGAGCCACCCAGGCGCCCCAATGGGTGTCTTGTATTTGAGGAAATATGTATTAGAAAAGCATTAAACATGGCTTGGTAATAGGAAATGCTACATAAGTGTTATCATTTATTTGGTTTTATAATCACAACCAGATCCTAAAGATCCCACTAAACCCATGAGGATATTTTTTACTGCAAGCTCCTTATCCTTGTACTGTGGGAGATCTTAGAAGTAAAACAAAAATCTAGATAAGTCAGAATATCAATTCATAGGGAGTCATGTGATCTTTTGGTCCTTTGTGGCTTCAGGGATGTATTATGTGACTTTTAAGGCTACCTTTACTTGTTATACTCCTCTCTTGACCTCCCAGGTCATACCCTCTACTTTCCTTTAATGACCATGTAGATAACCATGTGGACCATAGCTGGTTGTATCTCCACGTGGATAATCCATTTCAAATCCTGGCTTCACTCCCTTCCAGTGGTATTCTTTTCCACTTCAGTCAGCTATACTCTATATCCTCGACCTTATTTTTATCCAGGAGAGCTTTAATTTTGAAATTGAATGATAACCTCTCCATTTCTGTCCACCGCTTCTGTCATTCCAGTTTTCCCCTCAGTTCTCCAAAAACACAGATGCCTTCTCTTCCCCAGGGGCTTGACTCCAAACATCTTTATTTGTGTCCATCAGCCTTTCCTGTCTTTACTTCCTTCTTAGGGCATTGAGATTCTGTCTCTTCAGTCACATTCTTGGTGACGTCCTTGATTTCTTTATCACTTTTTGTAGCACCCAGCTGATAAAACCCCAGCCCTGGGGAGATTCAAATATTTGTTTCTTCCTACCACAATCTGGGCTCCAGAAGCTGTTGGGGAAAATAATACAACTGACTGTCCAGGCTCTGCCACTGTGACCATGGTCTTTGATTGCAAACAGGACCTCCATGCTGTCTCCTAGCTCTGATCCATGTTCCTGGTCTGTGCCCTTCTGTTCACAGCAGGTGCTGCAGCAAATACTTGCTACCTCCTCCAAAACTTTTAGTTGTTTCCCTCTCCCTTTGCTGTGAACGTTTGACCTCATTTCAAAGCCATAAAAAGCCTTCAAAGTATGGTAGAGAACATAATAGAGGTAGTCAGGAAACCTGTCTTCTGCTGAATAGCCATGTGACTCCCCACCCTGCCCCCCAGTCTTAAATGTGTTTTCACCTGCTGATGGAAATGCTCCGTGCTATATAGCAAATGAGTCATTTTATTTGAATATTAGATTCTTGCCATGTACTTGGAGGGATGGAGGACTGAGATTCTTCCTCGAAGATTCTGTGACTTTATGATTTAAGTTTGTCTCTTAAAACTAGCTTTCCTTTGCAGAAAAAAAGATTACTTCTGACAGTGTTATTTCTTTAGGTGAAACATGAACATTCTCACTTGTCATAAAAACCAGGAAGTCGTGTGTTCCCTTTTGTGATGGTCAATTTATGCTTTTTCTCTATTATTTTTGAATTTGTGAAAATTTCTTCGTGTGGTTTGACCTATCATTCCAGCAGTAAGGAAGAGGAAAAACTCAAGGAGTGTCTGCTTCCTGTAATAATCAATCGAGACTTGGCCTTGAATCTCAGACTCAGGTTTCGGAGAAGAAAGATGTGTTCCCTAATCAGGTGCTGCTCTGAAGAGTGGGTTGGGGCGTGTTGGCCTTGCAGCCCTGAGAACTCTGCTGCCAGACTGAGCTAAGCATTGCTATGAAATGAGCTGATACCTTCTTATGCTGCCCAGATGGTGCATTTCTAAATGATAATCTGGCAGGTTACATTGGGATTTACCAGTTAAGGGGGATTGCGTAAAAGATCTTGCCTTTTTTACGTCTATTTTTTCCCATCTGCCATCCCTTCTATGTGTTCCCAACATTCGCACATTGTTTCTGGATGCTAGAATTTCAGGGGAACTGCAGTACAGCAAGGAAGAACCTAGTTCCTATGTAGTAGCTCTTGGCTCAGTACAGAATTAGCTTTTGTGGCCTCATTAGCTTGGAGGAGAGCTTGGAGTTACCAGCCAATGGAAGAAGATGCTTTTTACAGTCGAGATCGATGTGGCACTTTCTAGCCTTGCCAGACGTCATTGTTTAGGGATAAACTCACAAATGCCGTGGTTGTCCACCTTGGCTGTATATCAGAATCGCTTGGAGTGCTGTTAATCCCAGTGCCCAACATGCATCTCATACCAATTAAAACTGTCTCTGGGCTGGGAACTGTGCATAAGTAGTTTTTAAACCGCCTACATATGAGGTGATTCTATTACATAGCCAAGGCTGACAACCACTGAATAAGGCTTTATGGGGAAATTAAACTGGTTGGCTGATGGACAATTTTGGCATTCCCAAATGAGCTGGTTGTATCTCCAGTTTATCTTTGCCTGTTTTTACTTCAGTAACCATGTAGCAAGATCAGCGGTGGTCAGCTGTGCATGACTAATTTTCCAAAGTGTGTAATAACCCATGAGTAGTGACTGTATTTTGCCTGTGAATCCCTGTAAGCTTCTCTTCATATGCTCCCGTCAATGGTATTCTGAAGTCTCCACAAGAAGGGAAAGTGGGTGATGGATGTATTTGTGTGTATGTGTCTTGTCTCTATTTTAGTATGTTAGTGTTTGCTCTATTTACTTTGAAAACTCAGTAATTGACTTCCTCATAACTTTTGGTGAGAAATTATGTCAAAAGATATGAGATGTCTGGAACCAGCGTTTCCGGCTGGTGAGAAGACTGGCATGACAGTTTCCATCTGTGTACATACATGGTCTCCCAATTTCTATAAATTCCCGGCCCTTTGAATACAGTTCCCACTACAAACGCTTAGAGATCCTAAAGTAGGATTGCCAGATTAAAATATGGGATACCCAGTTAAATGTGAACTTCAGATAAACAATGGATAATTACTTCATATAAATAAGAGTTAAATATTACATGAGCCAGACTAAAAGATTATCTCTCATTTATCTGAAGTTCACAGTTAACCAAGTAGCCTGCGCTTTTATTTTCCAAATCGGGCAACTGTATGGAGGTGTGGGCTGGATGGAGGGCCAGAGCATTACCCAGTTTTTCTGGGCTGGGCCTCCTTGATGTGACCTTGTCTCTTACCACACTCCTTCAGAGAAGCTGCCACTCAGCTTTCCAACCCAGACTCTTACTTTGCTGTCTTCCTCTGTGTCTCATAGGTTTTCCCACCCCTGGCATTAGGACTGAGAGATGGAGGCTTGAAAAGAGCCACAAAAAAATCAATGATTAAATTCTGAATGGTAGGAGCAATGTGAGTGAAGACCTTAAACCTCCCGGCAGTAAAAGCCCTGCGGCAGGTGTAGTATGTTGCATTGGAGTACTTTTCCACCATTTAGGACTTGCAAGTGTCCCGTCTCCCTTAGAAACCTGGGCAGGAGGCCTGGCCTCCTGGGTACTTGTCTGGCCTGGTTTACTAGAAAATTCCACTCTCAATCAAGCTGAAGCTGGCTAGCTTTCACCTGCCTCTCCAGAGACTGACCTTCACCTCCGTCTCCTGAGGTTCGTTTTGTTGGCCTGAAATAAAGGGCTCTGTCAGTTGAGGCAAGGCACAAGGTAAAGAGCCTGGAACTTCTCGTAAAGTTTTCCATCAAGACAACTAATGCTTACACGTGCCACGTGAAGAGAGGTGGGGTTGGGGTTGGGGGTGGGGGTGGGGTGGGGGCAAGGAGCCTGTGTGTATTTTTCCTCTGGCTAGTACTTTGTATATTCATTCTGTTTGAGGTGGGCAATTTTTCTCACTGACTATAAAGCTCAACCTAATCTTATGTGCACAAAGTCTATCTGTGAAGTTTTGGAGGTGTTTATGATCATTTATACAAGAAATCCTGAATCACTTGAAACTAACAGAAAAATAGCAAAAAGTATGTGTTTGTCTACCATCTATATCTAAACATTTTGCCAAAATCAGACTTTGAAAAGACAATGTTGAGGCCCCTCTCATGATCCTCCTTAGTCCAGTTTCTCTGTTTGTCTCCCCAGAGATAGCCACTTTCCCAGAATTTGTGTGGGAGTCACCACACTGCAGAACTACAGTAGGTGCCATTCACAATCAGCATATCTGTGTGTTCCTAGGCAAGGTGTAGCATGGGTTTTCTAAACCTGGACAAACGCTGTCAGTGTAGGGGCGCCTGAGCGGATCAGTCAGTTAAGTGACTCTTAATTTCCATTCAGGTCATGATCTCATAGTTCCTGGGTTCGAGCCCTGTTGTCCAGCTCTGTGCGAACAGCATGGAGCCTGCTTACGATTCCCTCCCTCCCTCTCTCAAAATAAATAAACTGAAAAAAACAGTATCAATGTATAAATTTTGACAATTATATTATTGTAAATAATACCAGTTTTGTTTCTTTTTTCCTAATTCTTACATCTCCTATCTCCCTGCCTTGTCCAAGACCTCTAGCATAATGTACGAAAATAATGGTGACAGTGGGCATTCTTAATCTTGCTTCCTGAAGTTGCACCATTACATTTGAAGTTTGCTGAGAGTTCTTGAGAGATAACATGAATTTGATTCCCTTCTATTCTAAATCGACAGTTATTTTTTCTTTCTAAAATCAAGAGTGAGTGTTGAGCTTCATTATTGTATTTTTCTGTGTCATCCATATCGTGTAGAGATTTTGAGATATGGTTTTTCTCCTTTGGTATATTGAGGTAGATGTCATTGATAAATTTTCAGATGACATATAATTCTTGTGTTCATTGAATAAAGTCTGCATTGTTGCATGGTTTATTTTCACAAATCACTGAATTAGCTTTGCTAATTTTTTCTTTTTTTTTCTTGGTGCATCCTTTTTTGTTTTTGTTTTTTGTTGTTGTTTTGTTTTGTTTTGTTTTTTGAGACAGAGACAGAGCATGAACAGGGGAGGGGCAGAGAGAGAGGGAGACACAGAATCCCAAGCAGGCTCCAGGCTCTGAGCTGTCAGCATAGAGCCTGACATGGGGCTCAAACTCACAAACTGCGAGATCATGACCTGAGCTGAAGTCAGACGCTCAACCCATTGAGCCACCCAGGCACCCCCATCCTTTTTGTTTTTAATTGCATTATAGAACGAGAACATGGTCTGTATGATGGCCTTACTTTGAAATTTTTAAAGAGATTTTCTATATGAATCCTCAGTTTTTGAAAATATACGTGCCTGCAAAGGATGCATATTGTTGATTTGTTGGGTTCTGGGATATATTAATCAAGGTCGTTAATTGTATCAGTTACTGTTTTTATCTGCTTGATTTATCAATTTATGATAGAGGGATATTACTTATCTCTTATTTTACTTGTCAGTCTTTGCTTTAAATATTTTGGAGGGAACATGTTAGTTCATTTAAGTTCATGATGATACCCACCACCTAACTTAAGAAATAAAACTCTGTAAGTACATTTGGAGCTTTCTGTATGCTCTTTACCACCCCCCTTAGGTGAAATTGTTTATTAATCCCATGCACTTCTTTATACTTGGGTATAAAATCCCAAACAATATATAAAATGGTTATGTGTTTTAAAAGTCAGGGGCGCCTGGGTGGCTCAGTTGGTTAAACGTCCGACTTCGGCTCAGGTCATGATCTCGCAGTTCATGAGTTCGAGCCCCACACCAGGCTCTGTGCTGACAGCTCAGAGCCTGGAGTCTGCTTCGAATTCTGTGTCTCCCTCTCTCTCTGCCCCTCCTCCTTTTGTACTCTGTCTCTGTCTCTCTCAAAAATAAACATTAAAAAAATTTTTTTAAGTATAAATGGCATCTTACTGTGTGTATTTTTCAGTGACTTTTTCTCTCAGAATTATTTGTTAGATGAATCTGTGTCAGTATGTATAGCTCCTTATTCTTTCACTTTGATGTTGGCATAGTATCACTTTGAATATAGCATTCAGTATTTGCTTGTCTGCACTGCTGATAGAAATTTAAGTTTAGGGGCACCTGCGTGGCTCTTTCAGTTGAGCATCTGACTTTGGCTCAGGTCATGATCTCATGGTTCATGAGTTCAAGCCCCACATCAGGCTCTGTGCTGACAGCTTAGAGCCTGGAGCCTACTTCAGATTCTGTGTCTCCCTTTCTCTGCCCCTCCCACTTGTGTGCGCATTCTCTCTCTCTCTCTCTCTCTCTCTCTTAAAAATAAATGTTAAGAAAAACATTTTTTAAACTTAAATTTATTCCCATTTTTCATAGTTAGAAACAATGTTTTTGTATATGTTCTTTTTAACATTTGTGTTCATATGTCAATGTTTCACTAGGGATAAACCTTAGGTAGAATTTTTGGTTTTATTTATGTATACCTTTAAATTTAATATTGACAAAATGATCTATTTAAAGCAACTGTAACAATTAATACTCTCATCAACAGTGTGTGGAATTCTCATTCTTCTTTCTTACCAGCAGTTAGTATTAGCAGACTTTTTTTTTTAATGATTCTGAATCTGATGGGTGTGCCATAGTACCCCACTGTAGTTTTAATTTGTACTGTCTTGAAGACAAGTGAGTTTGGCCTTTTATATGTTTGTTAGTTATTTGGAGCTCCTCTTCCATGAATGTACTGTCTATTTGCTTATTTTTTATGACTTCTCTTCTTATTTCTTTCTGGTACTTGGATGTTAGTCTTTTGTCAGTCATATGATTTGCACATGTCTTTTCTCTGTGTACAGTTGATCACTTTCTAGTGACTTCTTTCAACATCCATCATTTTTGTTAACTAACAAAATGTTTTTAATGTTTTTTTATTTTTGAGAGAGAGACAGAGAGTGTGAGTAGGGAGAAGCAGAGAGAGAGGGAGACACAGAATCTGAAGCAGGCTCCAGGCTCTGAGCTGTCAGCACAGAGCCCGACGCAGGGCTTGAACTAACAGCGAGATCATGACCTGAGCTGAAGTCGGATGCCCAACCGACTGAGCTACCTAGGTGCCCCTACCATTTTGGTAATTTTGATGAAACTGAAGTTTTAAAAAATGTTTTGTTCTTTAAAACATTTTTCTGGGGGTGCCTGGGTGGCTCGGTCAGTTTAGCATGGACTTAAGCTCAGGTCATGGTCTTGTGGTTGGTGGGTTCAAGCCCTGCATCGGGCTCGATGCTGACAGCTCAGAGCCTGGAGCCTGCTTCAGATTCTGTTTCCCTCTCTTTCTCTGCTCCTGCCCTGCTCACGCTTTGTCTCTCTTTCAAAAATAAGTAAACATTAAAAAAAATAAAATTTTCTGAACCCCAATTTTCCTTTATGCTTTTCTCTTAGGCTTTTCACATTTAGATTTTTAATCCATTGGAACTGACTCTTGTGTATGGTTTGAAGTATGAATACTTATTACATTTGGTTTTAGAAATAATGTATCCTTTCCCCATAAGTTTCATTGTACCCTCCAATCACACATTCAGTTTCCATATGTAAGTGGCTCTATTTAGAGACTTTATGTCCTATTTATATGGTCTATTTTGTTGTTTTTGTACAAAGTTCCTTAATTATGGCTTTTTTATTATCCTTTTCTTGTTTTATGCTGCTGTTTTAGTTATTCAGTGTTATCTTTTATTCACAAATTATTTCTTTGTGCCAGTTTATCCAGTTCTTAAACATATAATTTCAATGAGTATACCACACACACATATGTAAATACTTATAATATACACACTTAAAATACACATACACACATATATGCACACATATATATGTAAATACTTATAAATTCTTTAGTTACCTATTACTTCTTATATAATTTTTCATAGTGTGCTGGTACTATCATCGTTTACAATGGTTGTTTATCTTGGTGAGGATTCTAAACATGGCAAAAATATTTTGAACATGTTTAATACTTAAAATTTGTGTTGTGTGATTTCATGTTTCCATACTTGATTTTGTTGCTCGTGTTGACATTTAGCTTTCTTCACATGTACCAGAGCCTTGTTTTGAAGGCTCCTGGTCTATAGGTTGCTTTAAAAGGAAAAAAAGAAGAAAGAAAAGTCCTCTCTCCCCCTTTACACTTGTCTATTTTGCATTTGTCTCACCTGGTCTTTGCAAGGCCTCCAGACCAGAAGCTGGTCTTACGGTGGTGTTTTGGGGTTCCCAGTCTAAAGTGGATGAGAGGAGATGGATGCCTGTTGCAGATCTGTTTGCTGGGGACAGGGGTCAGCAGGGTTTGCGTCTGCTCTTAATCCCTGTCGCTATTCTCTAGTTCAGACCCGCAGACAGCAGATGATAGCAACTCCTTCTGTCTTCTCTTTACCTACCATTTGGGAACCTCTCTCCCCTTTTTCTAAGCTGCAAGGCTGGCTGGCTCTGCTTTCCTTCCATCCCCCATTCCTCTGCAGAAACCTAACTCCAGGCCATCCTGTCTGCCTCTGGAACTGGGGCACAGCAGGCCCAGAGCTTCAGGCCCAAAGCACCCCTTGGCTGTTCTGCTCCACTTCTGTTTCTCCAAGATGTTACTCTGTTTTGGTTCTCGCCTGTGACTTCTAACTCTTGTTTTATATTAAAGATGTCATTGTTATGCAGGTTTCCGAGGGATTAAAATATATGAACCCTGTAACAACTGGAAGTCTGTTGGGTCACTTAGCTTTTTGGAAACGTAGTTGGAAATAACCCTTATTTGTTCCAATTTTTCTCATGTAGGTATGTCACACGAGCCCATCTTTCGTAGTAAAGAAAAGCATTTATTTCACATCTCTGGTCCACCCTCCTCCCTCCCTACCTGCCCACCTCTATGGAACCTTTCAGATGTTACTATGCCCCTGGTAGCCAAGTGTCAAGTTTAAATATGAAGTATGGTGACTGCCACCTACTGGCAGTCATCAGGTACTTTCAGCTGTGGCCTAAATTTTATTCTGACAAGTATGTGCTTCTGTAGATTTGTTTCTTGGCTTTCAACAGAACATAGATACAAAGGGAAATACAAGTCTTAGGGAACTTATGTTCCTGGAGTTCTAAACTGCTTAGCATCTCCCCTTTAGCAGAATGGAAAATAAAGGTAACAGAAGATCAAGTGAAAAGGCAAGTTATCCAAGCACTTGGAGCCAGAATTTGATTTAGTAGATATTGTCCCCATGGTGAGCTGTTACCTTGGGCATCTGGGTAAATTCAGTTCACAGAGTAGCCGTGAATTTGCTGACCTTTGTACCTATTTTATACCATCACCTCAGGGCATAACAGCTCAATTGTGGAGTATTAAAGAATATACATACCTTGATTGCTCCCTACCTCATTTTCCTCTTCCCTAACCCCCTTTCTGTCTCAATTGGTTAGTGAGACTCCGCCCCAGTCTCTACAACAGTATGAGTCTCCACATAGTAAATTTGGCTGGAAAATTAGCATATTTATCAGCTATTACTGCCATAATGCTGTATAACAAATCATGCTAAACTCTAGTAGTTTTTAGTAACAACTTTAGTAATGTATTCGCATGGATGTAAAGATCATCTGTGGTTCAACTGAGCCTGAGCAGAAAATGGAGGTGCAAGTGGATGAATATTTGCTGAGCGGTGTCCCAACCTTTGATGCCTACATGTAAAATAAATGAATGAAATCAATCATTTAAAAGAACAAAAGCTCACTGTGTTAATACTTAAGTGTAAGTGGAAAGCAAGCTTCTAAGACATTTCAGAGAGGTGCACCTGGATGTGCACTGTTCATTTTCTTGTACCCACTGCCTAGTTCAGTGCCTGGCTTGTGGAGATACTGAAGCGCACGAACTAAGCTACCAGGCTTAGTGAGAAGCTGGTGGGCTTGGAGAGTTGGGTTATTTTTCCCATCTTTTCATACTGCCGTTTTTATGTATTTGCGGGAGAAAATCCTAAATGCTCTTAACCAAGGAGAGCTATTGAAAGTTACAATTCCCAAACTCATGAGATTTCTCTCAGCTATTGTCCAATCATGTATTTTTCTGATAATGGAAACTAGTCCTCTCCTTTTTATACATATATAGAACAATATAATAGCTAGATTCATTGACTATTGGGATAATTTCTACATGGCCTCATCCTTTTTGAAGAGGTGGGATGGATGTCTATCCAAAATTTGATTCAGATCCATTCAAGACGGATGATTCTACACATACATACACCATGCACAAAAGAGGGCATGAAAAACTTTATTGACTAAAATAATGAGACTTCTGGGGGAGAGCAAGGCAGGCCTCTGAAGTTGGCTGGAAAATGCCTTGAGAGAGGAAAAGAAGGAGACTGGCTTGGGGTTTCACAGTGTTAAGGGGATAGGGTTGGGCTGAGGATTCCCACTTGTGGGCAGTGGTTTGTGTGGTTCTAATTTACTTAGTGTCAAAGAGTTTGTATTTAGACTGTCCAGATGTGGGGAAGAGGGGAATAGGGAGAGTTAGTATCAGCAGTCCAACATCAAAAAATATAGTTGGGCTCCTTATTATATGCTTATGCTGTGATTGTTCAAAGCCCACTGATAAAGAAGTGTTGTGTTGACATTTCAGGTGATGTACCTGCTGGCAGCTGTTGACTTTGATTATACCCAACTTTTGCTCTGGACTTAACTGACTTTGAATCTTCCTCTGTTGTTTTTTATGGATACCAAGGCAGCTATCCCTTTCCCCAACTGCATAATTACTAAATGGTTTATAGGTACCTGGAGAGGAAACAAATCTAGAGGACCCACTGTGTACCAAGACGAGGCAGTACACTTTGCCCTCATAAGCACATTAAATATGAGAGCTCAAATTTGATTTTATTCTTAAATATTCATGTAAATGGTCTGTGCTTTTGCCATCTATGACCAGCACCAGTTAGAGATGGTTGGGCAGAGTTTCCCCATTTGTTTGTGGATAACTTTGAATGTGTATTCATCTGTCAGTAATTACTATGTTTTCCCAAATGACATCCTTGATGTACCAGCTCCATGATTTGGAGCGTACATTTATACCATTCTTACTATTTTAAAAATTTAAACTTTTTTGTGTTGTGTGGGGCTTTTAGCGTGAGTAAAAGTAACTTTAACTTCAAAAGCAGTAGCTCTCAAACTTTAGAATGCATCCCAATCACTTAGGAGCCTTATTAAAACATCCTCTTCATTTCTTACTGAGTCTGGGTTGGTCCTGAAAATTAACCTTTCTAAGAAATTCCAGGTGATGTTTAGTTCCAGGGACTAAATTTTGATCAACCTAATCTTATATCGAAAATACTCATGAAATCATGGGTTTTATGTGCTACATTGATTTTTTTTCTAACATATGTTAAAATATTCAACTGTTAAAGTCTAGCTGTCTATTACCAAAAGAAATGACCTCACTGGTATGCATGTAAAGCTTTGAAAACACTGACTAAATATTCTCCAAGTATAATTCTTAGGAAGAATCCTTTGCCTTTAAGATTGAAGGTGTGTGCTTAAACTTGCGTGTAGCAATGTGACGCAGTGGGTAAAGCCACTGAAAGGCAAAGGCAGTGTAAATTAGAATCCGTGAACAGGAAGAGAGTCATGGTTCTCACCCATGAGGGAGATCAGGAATTCTCTAATTCCCCAACTCTGTCCATAACCCAGTTCTTCCAGTGTGCGTGCGTGTGTGTGTGTGTGTGTGTGTGTGTGTGTGTGTGTGTAGGTAGGAAGGGCCTTGGATACGCATGACAGAATATAAATGAAAACCAGATATAATCATAAACTGACAACTGCAGTTCTGGAAGTCCCCATAGAGAAAATAGATGAATCATAATCACATCACTTGATGGGACTAGCCATTGTAACTCACACTGTTCATGTTAACCCCAGCTTTTCAAACCTGCCTGGGATTAATAATATCTCAGGCCCCTTTTAAAGATTTATCGAGTTTACTAGTGATTCTTCTGATCAGATGAAGCCAGCAACCTTTAATTTAATTACCTAGGAACTTTGAGTTTTGGTTACTCTTGAAGCTTACCCAACCATTAAAACAACAGCAGCAAATAAACAACAAACTGTGCAGGGTAAATGTCACAGGCTCTTTGGGACTGAATGAACTTGTTGGCACTTAACAAGCGTGCATTTTGGGAAAAGGTCAACCTTTGTACCTCAGTTTCTGCAAAACGGGTCTTGATATGGCAGAATCTGCCTTGTAAGTGTGATATGAAGGTGAAATACATTAATCTGTGTAGAGTGCTTAGAACACTTCCTAAGAAATAGCATTCTGTTAACTGTATCCGTATATAATTAAGAGAAAGAAACTCATCAGTATGAACTGTAGCGCTGTTCACTAATGCCTCCCCTGTTAGCGAGATCATCTTTAGTTCTGTTATTGGTCAAATGGAAGGCGCAGCATTCTAATGATACCTGGCAGAAAGGCTGTTTTGTTGTGAGCTGATAAAAAAAAAAAAAAAAAAAGGTTTGTGCTACAAAAGGGATCCATACTAATTAAGTATGGATCTAGACTAGAAAGTATTTATTTTTATGGAGGGAAATTTTTTAATGTTTATTTTATTTTTGAGAGAGAGAGAGTGAGAGCAAGCAAGAGAGAGAGAGAGAGAGAGCGCAAGCATATAAGCAGGGGAGGGGCAAAGAGAGGGGGAGACACAGAATCCAAAGCAGGTTCCAGGCTCTGAGCTGTCAGCACAGAGCCCAATGTGGGGCTCAAAATCACGAACTGTGATATCATGACCTGAGCTAAACCAACTAAGCCACCCAGGCTCCCCTATGGAGGGAAATTCTTATATATTTTTCCCCAAATGTTGAGTCCTGCCAGTCAGGATCCTTTTGCCTATTTCTGTCTTTTCATATAATGTATTATTTTCTTAAAATAAATAATTTTTTTTTAAAAGAATGCAGGGGCGCCTGGGTGGCCCAGTCGGTTGAGCGTCTGACTTCAGCTCAGGTCGCGATCTCACGGTTCGTGAGTTCGAGCCCCGAGTCAGGCTCTGGGCTGATGGCTCAGAGCCTGGAGCCTGCTTCCGATTCTGTGTCTCCCTCTCTCTCTGCCCCTCCCCCATTCATGCTCTGTCTCTCTCTGTCTCAAAAATAAATAAACATTAAAAAAAATAAATAAATAAAAGAATGCATTACATGTATTACTCAAAAGCTTCTTTTTTTAGGCTAGATTAATTGAATTTTTGTTAATTTCCTTTGGGGCTAATGTAGCTTCAAAGTGGTCTGCTTTTTTCAAGCCCTGATAGTCAAAATCTTAATTTCTCCTTTTCACACACTATTCCCAGAGCTATAGAATAAAGGTGAAATTCTCTTTTTAACAAAAACATCCTTAAGTCTTGATTTGAGACCTCTGCCCCACCATCCTTACCTGCAAGAGACGGGAGCTCTACTCTTGTATTTGTAAACTCAAAAAATGTGGAGGGAGGGGTCTGCCACTAACAAGACATATTTGAAAACCACCAACCTAGCTTAGACTCATTGTTCTGTAACCTTTATATTCTCTTAGCATTCTCTTGTGAACTCTTGACTCAAGCCTTCCACCAGTGAAGACGTTATCTTCTTCCTTCTATATCTCGCCCAGAGATCCTATTTTAGCATCCTTGTCAGTGATGGGGAGGTGTTCTTTGCCATTTGTAACACTGGGACCATTGGCAAAAATATTTAAAGAAGAGATGAATCATGGTTTACTGGGTGTTAGCTTTGCAATGGTCTCCTTCACCCATCTGTAAATTAGTCACAACTATATCTGTCACACCCTTACAGGTACAATTTACACAAAATGAATCATTTCAAAATATATTCTGTGTAGTTTCTATTTAGAATGTAGATGTTATTTCCAAGGGGCATTGGTTTTGCAAGAAGGTTGGTTTAGCTAAAATTCCTTTGCGTGCTTTGTAGAAGCTTGGGATTGATTTTATTGTTATTATTATTATTATTATTATTATTACTCTTTTTTTCTTACATTGTAATGTTAGGTGTACATAAAAAAATGATACAAAAAACATAGAGGTTAAAGAATAATTTTCCATTGAACACTCATGTGATGCCACCTTGCTCATTCATACCCCCACTCAGTTCCTCTTTTCCGGGATCCCACCATTATCCTGACTTGTGTTACTATTATTTGTTTTCCTTTTATAGTTTTTTTCATTTATGCGTAGCCAGGATAAGGATTGTTGGGTAGGAAGGTATGAGTAGCTTCAATTTTATTAGAAAATGCCAACTATTTTTTGTAATGATCATACCAGTGTGCACTCCTTCAAATTGTGTGAACATTCCGTTGTTCCACACCTCCACCAACACTCAGTTTTGTCAGACTTTGACTATTCCTGATTACTAATGAAAATGAGCACTTTATAATATATAGTTACTTGTGTGTTGTCTTTATAGAGTGCCTATTGACATTTTTTGTCCAGTTTTCATTTTCTATAGTTGTGTAGGATACACGCACCCACACACCCCCACGCTCCCCACACACTATATCTTTGATTATTTGTTTCAAGTGTCTTTTCCCTCCCTTTTTGCTGTATTTTGATGAAAAGAAGTTCTTAATTTTAATGTAGTCCATCTTATCAGTTTTCTTTCCTTTATATTTAATGCTTTTTGAATCTTAACATTTTTCCTAACCTAATTATAAAACTATTATGCTATATTGTCTCATTAAACATTTGTAATTTTTCTTTTTACAATTTAGCTTTTAATCAACTTAAAATAGGTCATTACCTAGTATAAAGTTGGGATCCAGTTTTTGGTTTTCCATATGTCTATCCATGTTTCCCAACCAATAATTATTAAAAAAACAAAACAAAAAACAAAAAACTCTTAGTGTAAACAAAGATCTTCCATGATATTTCTGTCCTATCAAGTGACCATGAATTCATGGTGTCTTTTTGGGCCCTTTATTCTACTTTAATTATGTTGTGATAATTTAAAATATTTCCTATTAGATTGTAAGGCAAGCTGTCTTTATATTTTCAAGTTTCTTGGCTCTTACTGCCTTTTTGCACATCTGTGTTTCAATATAAATTTTAGAATTAACTCCTTAAGTTAAAAACCCAAAACCCCTAGAAATGTTTAACAGGATTGTACTGAATCAACATCTTTACAATATTGAGTCTTATCAAAAACATGGCTTGCTCACTCTGTATTTCTTGGTAATACATTTCAACATGGTGTTTCTATTTTCTCATGAGGCCTTACATATTAGGTTTTTCTAAGTACTTGGTATTTTTAGGGGTACTGTGAATGTTTTCTTTTTGAAACTGTTGATGGTATCAGGATTTTTGTATGCTGATTTTATATCCAGCAACTTTACTAAACTCCTGTATTAATTCCAATATGTTATCTGCAGGCAACCATTCAGATTTTTCTAAATACATGATCATAGTAAATAATAGTTTTATTTTTTCCTTTTTATATATAAACGTGTGTGCATGTGCATGCGTGTGTGTATGCATATTTTCTTTTTTCTTGTCCTGAATCTGCTAATACCCTTAGGAAAATAACGAATAGAAATAATAGTAACAGAGGCACCTGGGTGGCTCAGTTAAGCATCCAATTCTTGATTTTAGCTCAGGTCATGATCTCACAGTTCATGAATTCAAACCTGGCAGCACAGAACCTGCATGAGATTCTCTGTCTCCCTCTGTCTCTCTCTTGCTCTCAAAAATAAATAAACAAATAAACTTAAAAAAAAAAAACAATAGTAGTAATAGGTGTTCTTGTGTTATGCTGAATCTCCTAGGGAAAACATTTAAAAGTAAAATATTTGATACAGATTTTTTTTAATTAACATAGAATTAACTTTTTCTTTTTGGTGCATAGTTCCATGAGTTTTAACTTAGGCACAGATTCATGTAACCACCATGATAGTCAGGATAGAGAAAAGTTAAATCACCCCCTGAATTCCTTTGTGTGCTGCCCCTTTGTAGTCAAATACCACCCCCCTCCCCCATCTCTACCCTGTGGCCACTGCTGCTGTGATCTGTTTTTATCCCTATAGCTTTGTCTTTTCCAGAATGTCATATAAATGGAATTAAACAATAATAAGCCTTCTGGGGCTTTGTCACTCTGTACAATGTCTTTGAGATTGATTTATGTTGATGTATATATCAATAGTAATTCCTTATTACTGCTGAGTAGTATTCTACTCTATAGATAAACCATAATTTGTTTATCCATTCATCCTTGAATTATGTATGTTTTTTAGCTCTGCAACTTACTCATCTTTCTTGAACAAGAAAGCTGCTTAACTTCTCTGTGCATCAATTTCTTCATCATTTATGGGGATAACATACCTACATCATAAGGTTATTGGGGGGAGAAAAAATGAGTCAATATGTATGAAGTTCTTAGATAATGCCTGATACGTAGTGAGCGCTCAATAAATGGAATCCATTATTATGGTTTTTATATTGGTTCCATATGGTTTATATGGTTATTATATTGTCTCCAATATTAGTAAAGATTTTGAGGTAGAAGAAAACTGGACAAGTTCAAGGAATAGCAAGAAAGCCAGGGTGCCTGGCAAAGACAGGGGGAGGTATATAGAAGCCAGGTCATGAAGGGCATTATGGGCTACAGTAAGGAGTTGGAATTTCACTCTAAGCCCATTGGAAAGCCTGCGATGAGACATGGTCTGGTTCATGCCTTTACTAGATCATTCAGGCTGCTGTGAGGAGAATGGGGTAAGGTGGTGGTAGTGAGAGCAGGCAACCTTTTTCAGGGTATTGCAGAGGTCCAGGGGAAAGATTGTGGTGGATACTGGTAGCTGGTGAGTGTGGGGATGGTGCAAAGTGGTTTGATTCAAGGGATGGCTTTGATGTAAAATTCCCAGAACTTGCTGATGGAGTCACAGCTCAGTGTAACACATATCCCATAAGAGCATTGGGGTGGCCATTTATAGTAACAGCAACACTCCTCTCCTGTTGTGGCTTTACCAGAGATTTCTCTCATCCATTTTTGAATTCACACCTAAGTTTTCATGCCTGATTTCTGAAATCCACTTGAAGAAAAGAAAAGTCCACTGCTTTTTTTTTCCATATATTTTTAATGACTTCTGACTGCTTCTTTAGTACTTACACTCACAACTCCAAAGACATTGTTAAGAAAACAACTTATCCCATGAAAATATTTCCTCATAGCATTTGCTTTGTGGTCCTCTACAGTCTGTATAACTCTGTGACCCCACATTCGTAGTCATTCTCCTGGAAATAAAGCTGTCCGAGCTGCTTCATGTTTAGCCAACGGGATGGTAGTTTTAGTCGTTGGCTGGAGTTCTGTGTACACTTGGGATTTCTTGTTGGAATAAACATTATTAGACTCAGGCTAAAATTGGACCAGAAATTTATTTTTGTCTTCCTTTCAACCTCAACTCACCCTAGATTTTCTCATCCAAATGACAAATGGTCATGACTTTCCAAAGTGATCTAAAGATTAAAATCAGCCCTGGGTGCTTGCTTAGCCTAGCATTGAAATGGAGATTTTTTTTAAACAGTTAAAAATAGAGTTCTCTGATCTCACATAGAAAGTTTTATTTCCTGTGTGTCTGCTCTTAACACGTCTGTATTTGTTCTATGTACTGCCTTAGCTTCCAACTCCTCCTTAAAGACAAGCACCTAATCCAGTCTTTATCTGGAACATGCTTCATGCTTTTTTTTTTTTTTTTTTTAACCCTATCCTTTCTGCTTCATTTGGGGCTTCTCGTAATTCAAGGTTTGCCACATGGAAGGAAATTTCCTTTCTCTCCTGAGCTACTTGTCTTATCTTGCCCCAATTTTCAACATCTCTCATCAGGTTAATGTCAAACTGTGGCATTTATTTACTCAGTTTACTTGCAGGAGGGACTCTGGAGTCTTGGAGATGCTCACTTGAATTTTGTGCATAATTGTGTGCTTCTTTGTAATTGGCTTCTTTTGTGATCTTACAGAATACCAAGCTGCTATTTTACACTTGAAGAGGGAACACAAAGAAGAAATTGAAAACCTACAGGTATATCTCTTTGATTCTACTGAACTGGTTATGTGAGACTGATACTTAGTTTTCTCGTGTACTGAAGTAAATATTCCCCTTTTTGTTGCCTTATTTACCTAGACAGCATCTACAGCTGGCACCTGACAATGGGCACTGCGTTTATCCTGGGGAGGGAAGACTTGAACTCCATTTTTAATATAATTGAATTCCCATTTTTAAGAAATGCCACAAGTGTGTTTGATTGGGAAAAATGTTATACTTGGAGAAAATATTGGTTGTATTTGTAAAACAAGAAACAAGATAGAGTATTTGGACTTTTACTGTTCATAAGAGGTCTTTAAAAACATATTTTTTCCTAGGCACACTCAAGACTCTTGTTTGGCTTACTCCCATTCATGTATTTGTATCCGTCCATCTCAGGACATCCCTGCAATACGATGTCATGCAGATCAAGGCACTTAGGGAAGTGACCCTAGTAGGATACAGGGTGTGTTGAGTCATCCATTTTCTATCCCCAAGGAGGGCTTGGAAAGTGCTGACTTGATCCTACTTTGTGGAGCCCAGAAAGACTGAGGGATTTACTTCCTCCCACTATGTAATTGTCATTTCCTTATGTTTGGTCCTTGCTTGCGGTGCCTATAACAGGAAGTGGTAGAGTTTTTTTTTTTCTTCAACGTTTTTTTTTTTTTTTTTTTTTTTTTTTTTAATTTATTTTTGGGACAGAGAGAGACAGAGCGAGACAGAGCATGAACGGGGGAGGGGCAGGGAGAGAGAGGGAGACACAGAATCGGAAACAGGCTCCAGGCTCCGAGCCATCAGCCCAGAGCCCGACGCGGGGCTCGAACTCACAGACCGCGAGATCGTGACCTGGCTGAAGTCGGACGCTTAACCGACTGCGCCACCCAGGCGCCCCGAGGAAGTGGTAGAGTTTTAATCAAATAACTAAATATTGAATCAGGCACTGATTCTAGTTTACTGATGGCTGGGTTGACCCGTACCTTAGAGAACAATAGCAAAATTTAAATAAAACTTGGTGTTTATTCAGTGCTCATTACTTGCCAATTTAATGAATTTGTGGATCAAATATTCTTCTTTCCAATAAGTGATAATGTGCTTTTTAAAATAACTGAGGCTGTGTGTTGGATTATATGTAAAGCCATTGCAAACAGCAAAAAAAAACATTATTAAATAGGTCAGATGGTGTATAAAGTCAGCTCGTTTTAAGTAGTTTGGAAGAGGAGATGAATCCATTTCACAAAGAAAGAAAGAAACAAACAAAAAAAATGGAAAAGTACCTCTGTCTCCTAGGGGGAAATGGAGGCCCTTAGCTCCTTTGTTGCAAAGTGCTCTACAGAGACCTCTCTTTCTTCTTCTTTGTTCTGGTGTGCAAAAGATTCTCAGCTGTCTCAGAAGAAGTGAAATGGGGATTAATTTAAGAAACAGATTGCTAAAGAGGGTAGGCACAGAAGTGACTCTGTGAGCAGAAGTTTTGTGAAACAGCTCAGTTTTAAGTTAACACTGGCTTCCCCAGGTTGTAGGGCTTTGACAGCTAAATAATATTTACAGTAACAGTAGGCTCTTACTGTTTTTGAGTTCCTACTTTGTGCTAGGCATTGTTCTAAGTATATTACATGTATTATCTTGTGTTATTTCCACAAAAGTCCTATGATTTACATCTCAAACTAAGACAAGTTTGGAGGGATGCCTGAGTGGCTCAGTCTGCTGAGCATCCAACTCTTGGTTTTGGTTCAGGTCATGATCTCACAGCTTCCTGGGTTCAAGCCCCACATTGGGCTCTGTGCTGGCAGCATGGAAATTCTCTCTCTCTCTCTCTCTCTCTCTCTCTCTCTCCCCCTCCCCCACTCATGCTGTCTCTGTCTGTCTCTCTCTGTCAAAATAAATAAATTTAAAAAAATAAATAAATAGTTGGACAAGCAAAAGAGAAGAGTAAATGAAAGGGGAAAAGTATATTGGGATCATGTTTTCCAGTTAAAATAAAGGTTAAATCAGGATATGATCGACAACAGTAAAATTTAAAAAAATGTTCCTAATTATGCCGTAAGTTTTCTTTATCTGTGAAAGGATTATCTGTTCTTTGCTTGGTATCGTAAACTTAAATTCTTTTGTCCAGTATTTGTGATTCATACAAAATTGCTGAAACCCTGTGGCCACGGCACACTACTGACCTGGGGGGGGGGGGGAGGGGGGCGGCAGGGGCAGTGTCCCCGATCTATACACTTACCTGTGGTTTGGAACTATTCCATCCATCATAGACTGACAACCTTCAATAGGAAACTGACAACTCTTATCCCTGATCTGACCTAGAGAAGTGTTTGGGGGCAAACACAGCATTTTAAAGATTGAATTAGGAATGCACATTTTAAAATATGGAGGGGTTTCCAGCTGTCTCTTAAAAAAACTAGAAAATCTGGCAGCAGCGGCTTACTTTTTTTCTTGCATGACTTAAACAGGCTGCAGTCGAATAAGCAGGTGCCTACTTCAACTGTGATACATGTTCTCCAGTTTGCCACTGTCCCCACTCTGGGCCATTTCATCTGCCTGTCCCCTCATCACTTTAATTAACCCCCCCCATTCTCTGGGAGCTGAAATCACTAGATTGGCAGCAACACCACATAGAACAGATGCGGTTGATAAAAGAGACTATAACCCAGCCTGGCTGTGCTTGTGTGTGCTCACTGAACACCATCTCTACTTGCTTTGTTCCACAAAGAAATGGTCACACCTGTTGTCATAGGACTAGTAGAAGATAGTGGGTGACCGAGCTGTTACTTTGATGTTCATTTCCTTATATGTCATTTCCATCCACAGCCCGCATTGTCCGTTAGGTTTCCTTTCTCCATTTACTGGTCATGGAGAAGTCACAGGTGTTTCAGGACTTCTTCAGCATGCCTTTCTAGAATAAGAAGGATTTCATGCTTAACATATACAGGAAAAGTGATTCATTGTGTCACTCCCTACAAGAATTGATGTGTATCACCTTCAGATTTTTTAGTTTTTCACAGACTTTATTAAAATTTTTTTTTTAACATTTATTTATTTTTTTTGAGACAGAGACAGAGCATGAACAGGGGAGGGGCAGAGAGAGAGGGAGACACAGAATCGGAAGTAGACTCCAGGCTCTGAGCCATCAGCCCAGAGCCTGACACGGGGCTCCAACTCACGGACCTCGAGATAGTGGCCTGAGCTAAAGTCGGACCCTCAACTGACTGAGCCACCCAGGCGCCCCAGTTTTTCACAGACTTTAAAGAAATGGCATGATTTGATAAACAGAGAACCTAAAATCAGCTGTCTGGTTTTTTTTTTTTTTTTTTTTTTTTGAGAATAGATTGGTAGAGAAGTCACTTAATTATTCAGTTTTCCCACCCACAAAATGGAAACCTTATCACCTAAAATAACTTGACTAGAGGTTGACCTTTCTAGTCTAGAGTCCCAAGGCTAGTAAGAGGGAGGGAGTCTGGAGTCTGTAATCTCATCACACTCTGCAGTGGAATGCTGCACTGCAGAAAGGGCTCAGGGCTTAGTCCTAGAACTGGCTTGTCAAAATGTGTAGGGACTACATGCACATACCCCTTACATTCAACAGCAAAGACTTACAGATTATTTGAATAAAATCTGTTCCCGGCACCTAAGTTTTACACACCTTCCACGGAAACTGAGAGCACTTAGCTGACTCAGAGCTCCAGTAGGAGAGTAGTGGCAGAATCAAACATTTTTTTTCTGACTTTGCTATTTTGTGTCATTTATAATGTAACCACAGCAAATTCTTCAATTTTGTCCAAGTGTGCCCACCATTTAGCAAACTGTACTTTGAGAGCTTATGATCACTTCATGACTCCCAGCATCATCCAGTTCATTTTTCATTTTTGGATAGTTCTGTGTTCCTTCATTTTTGAAAAAACAGCACTTACTTCATAGGTTCTCACTTACCTGAGAAATTTTTGCCTGGAGTAGCCACTGCACAAGTTCATGACTATTGGGTAGAAATCTAGCTCCAATCTGCTGTTTTAAGAAAGGCACATGATAAAACTAATTCTCCCATGGTACAAATAAAGAATTCTTTGAGATTCCTAGGATCAAGATTTTTTTGAATATGTTGACTCATGTTATCTTATCTCAATGTATAATCCACTTCCTTAAGTTCAAGTTAAATTCTTTGAATCGTTTTATTACCCTTTTTATACATCAAAGTCCTGTTTGTTAATTTGCTGATTGTAGGCATCTTGGAAAGAGCAATGATTTTTTTTTCCCCTCTCTGTTTTTGAAAGTACCTAGCAAAGCGTTTGGCACATACATGATGCTCAAACAGTTGTTCTTTTTTGAAAAAAAAAATTTTTTTCACATTTATTCATTTTTAAAAAAAAATTTTTTTTTTTTAACATTTATTTATTTTTGAGACAGAGAGAGACGGAGCATGAACGGGGGAGGGGCAGAGAGAGAGGGAGACACAGAATTAGAAGCAGGCTCCAGGCTCTGAGCCATCAGCCCAGAACCCGACGCGGGGCTCGAACTCATGGACCGTGAGATCGTGACCTGAGCCGAAGTCGGACGCTTAACCGACTGAGCCACCCAGGCGCCCCTCACATTTATCCATTTTTGAGAGACAGAGTGTGAGTTGGGGAGGGACAGAGAGAGAGAGAGGGAGACACAGAATCCGAAGCAGGCTCCAGGCTCTGAGCTGTCAGCACAGAGCACAATGAGGGGCCCGAACCCACAGACTGTGAGATCATGACCTGAGCTGAAGTCTGACGCTTAACCGACTGAGCCACCCAGGTGCCCCTACAAACATTTCTTCTATAATGACCTATGACTGAAAAATCATAGTAGGGATTTGATTAAATTTAGGTACTATGTGCCAACCTTTGTTTTTGGCATTTAACATTAGTGGCATGAAGAATAAATGTAGAAATATAAGCTAAGTAATAGATTTGTCACCATTTTACAGATAAAACATGAGGCTCCCAGAGACTGTGACTTGTCAGAAGTCCTAGACTAGTAAGTAGGGGAACTTGAATTTGAATCTACCTACACCTGTCTGGCTTTGAAGCTGTTACCCTTTATACTATTCAGTGCAGCATTAATGGAAAGAACATTGGATCCAGAATCAGAAGGTCTGGATTTGTGGTCTTAGGTCTGGGTGATGAACATTGTCAACTTCTGGCAATGCTTTCAGCCCATTTTCCTAATTTCTAAAATGAGAGACTAGGCCATATAATCTCTGATAGTGTCTTTGGATTTTATTATTGACCCCACCATACTTAAAAAAAAAAAAAAAAAAAGTTGGGTTTATCCATCATATTGTCCATTCAGCCTTGGGGTTCTCCAATTCACAATCTTCACAATCTCTAAATCCCTATTAGTGACACACACATCCTTTATTTCTTTTCGTTTCTTTTGGAGGTCCCCCTTTCTAACATGCTTGCCTCTGTGGAGCAGTGTGTTCATGTTTCAGTAATACTCTGTATGCTAGCTTTCTAGTGCTTTTTCAGATGCATGACTCTGTGAGGGATGCAGCTTCTAGAATGGTAAATGAGCCGTCTGTAGGAGGGCCAGCTCTTCTTTATGACAGGAGTGAAGTGGGAACGTGGCATGGCCATGGCTTCCTTGGCTCTCTGCTTCTTCAATTTTGAAAGTTGGAAGGGGATGTGTGGGGGGGCTGCAGAGAGGGGGAAAATGCATGCCCTCTGTCTGGCTTTTCAGGAGCTTGGGATAATTTAAGAATGTTGTTTTTGATCATCACTTAAGCAATTTGGAAGTAGGTGCCATGGAAATGACAGGTTGTTTTATCTCTTTTTAACTAATGTTCTTTGTGTTGTAGGATAGAAGAAAGAACTAGCCAACATTGACCTTTTCTTTACGGGAACCCTTCTCATTTATCCCATTCATCACATGCGTAGTCCATAACTGAGGGGAAGCTTGACTGAGCGATGGCCTCTGGCAGGCCCCTGCTCATTGTGCAATGCAGTCACATTTCTAATATGGTCACTCCCGCTGTGAAATGATCCAGGGACAGATGCCAAATGAGACATTAACTTACATTGTACCTTGTTGTCCCCAAGAGAACCAAATGGTATGTTGGCCTCCATTAAACAAAACTTGTAGACTTCCTTTTCTGTCTCCAACCCACCCACAGGCCCGTTCCTAATAGTTTACACATGCTGTTGACACAAAGTTGATTACAAACTACACTTGAGCTGATACAGCTAAACTTATAAAGATACATAAATCCTGTGCCTTTTCCATTTGTTATGTTCTTTGTTATCAACATGATACATTTAAGTGTGTTAGTTCCTGGAGAATACTGTGAGGGGAAGGGAGTGATTTGTAGAGGGATAAACAAAAGCTTCACAATTATGAAATACGATGATTTTATTGAGCCCTCGTGGTATTCCCCTAAGTGCTGATATTAGTATAATTCATTACTGAGATGTCAAATAAGAAAACAGAATTTAAAATGTTGAGAAATATTTTAATTCACTGTTTCATTGTGGGTATATAATACACTGTTAGGCGTTTAGTAGATCTGCTGGTTTACCGGTGTTAAGATGCTTCCCGGGCCTTTGGCTACCTGGAAGCCCACAGGTATATTTGGAGTTTAGTTTTGATGGAAAACACAAAGCAATTAATTCCCTGGCCGACTTAGCGGCCCAGGAGCCCTTTGTCTCAGGCTTCAGGATGCTGTATTGCCTGACATAATTCAGTTATTCCATCAAGTCATGCTCACTGGGAGAGGGACACTGGGTGCAGAATGAAGAATGTGTGCATTACTCATTTGTACCATTGAGACTGATGCTGCTTTTGCACACCTCCTTCATGTACCATCAACTCCAGTCATCCCTCTGGATTCTTAAATGATGAACATGAGTCACTCATGGGGGCCAAGACAGTTTTTCTTTCTTTGGATACTTTATATATATAAATGTAAATGTAAATATAAATATATACACACACACATACACACACACAGTGTTTTATTAGTTTCAGGTGTACAATATAGTGATCCAACAATTCCATACATCACCTTGCACTCATCACAAGTGTACTCCTTAATCCTCATCGGCTATGTAACCCATCCCCCCACCCCCCTCCTCTGGTACCCATCAGTTCTCTGTAAATAAGAATCTGTTTCTTGATTTCTCTCCTTCTCTCCCTCTCTCCCTCCCCCTCCCCCTCCCCCTCCCCCTCCCCCTCCCCCTCCTCCTCCATTTGCCTTTGCTTGTTTGTTGTGTCTCTTAAATTCCACATATGAGTAAATCATATGGTATTTGTTTTTCTCTAACTGACTTATTTCACTTGGCATAATACTCTGTAGCGCCAACATTGTCATTACAAATGGCAAGATCTTATGCTTTTTTTGTGGCTGAATATTATTCCATTGTGTAAATATACACCACATCTTCTTTATCTATTCATCATTCGATAGAGACTAGTTTGGCTATTGTCGATAATGCTGCTATAAACATGGAGGTACATGTATTCCTTGGGATTAGTGTTTTTTTTTTTATTTTTATTTTTTAACATTTATTTATTTTTGGGACAGAGAGAGACGGAGCATGAACGGGGGAGGGGCAGAGAGAGAGGGAGACACAGAATCGGAAGCAGGCTCCAGGCTCTGAGCCATCAGCCCAGAGCCCGACGCGGGGCTCGAACTCACGGACCGTGAGATCGTGACCTGAGCTGAAGTCAGACGCTTAACCGACTGAGCCACCCAGGCGCCCCGGGATTAGTGTTTTTGTACTCTTTAGGTAATTACCCAGTAGTGTGCCAGATTGTAGGGTAGTTCTACTTTTGACTTTTTGGGGAACCTCCATACTGTTCTCCAGAGTAGCTGCACCAGTTTGCATTCCCACCAATGGTGCAAGAGAATTCTCTTTTCTCCACATTCTTACCAATACCTACTGTTTCTTGTGTTGTTGATTTTAGCCATTCTGACAAATGTAAAGTACTATCTCATTATAGTTTTGATTTTCATTTTCCTGATGGTGAGTGATGATGAACATCTTTTCGTGTGTCTGTTGCCCATCTGTATGTCTTTGGAAAAATGTCTGTTCATGTCTTCTGCCCATTTTTAATTGGATTATTTGTTTTTTGGGTGTTGAGTTGTGTAAGTTCCTTATATGTTTTGGACACTAGCCCTTTATTGGATATATAATTTGCAAATATCTTCATTTCTGTAGGTTGCCTTTAGTTTTGGTGATTGTTTCCTTCCTCAGGAGAGACACCTTTCTTCTAGAAAGAAGTTGCTATGGCCGATGTCAGGGAAGTTACTGTGTTCTTTCCCAGGATTTTCATGATTTCAGGTCTCACATTTAGGTCTTTAATGCATTTTGAATTTGTTTTCTGTGTATGGTGTAAGAAAGTGGTCCAGTTTCTTTCTCTTGCATGTTGCTCTCCAGTTTTCCAGTATCATTTGTTGAGGAGACTATCTTTACCATTGGATATTCTTTCCTGCTTTGTCAAAGATTAATTGACCATATAGTTGTAAGTATTTTTCTGGATTTTCTATTCTGTTCTATTGACCTAGGTGTCCATTTTTGTGCCAGCACCATAATGTTTTGATTACTACAGTTTTGTAATATAACTTGAAGTCCAGAATTATGATGCTTCCAGTTTTGCTTTTTTTTTTTCCCCCAAGATTGCGTTGGCTATTTGGAATCTTTTGTGGTTCCGTACACATTTTAGGATTATCTGTTCTATGCTCTCTGAAAAATGCTCTTGGTATTTTGATAGGTATTACGTTAAATGCATGGATTACTTTGGGTACTGTACCTATTTTAATTATATATTCTTCCAATATGTGAGCATGGGATTCTTTCCATTTCTTTGTGTCATCTTGAATTTCTTTTAGTTGTGTTTTATAGTTTTCGGAGTACAGATATTTTACGTCTTTGGTTGTTTTATTCTTAGGTATTTTATTATTTTGGGTATAATTGTAAATGGAATTGTTTTCTTAATTTCTCTTTCTGCTGCTTCACTGTTGGCCATAGAAATGCAACAGATTTTTGTACATTGATTTTTCTATCCTGTGACTTTACTGAACTTGTTAATCATTTCTGGCAGTTTGTTAATTTGTTGGTGATCTTTGGTTTTTCACTATATAGTATCATGTCATCTGCAAGTGGTTGAAAGTTTTACTTCTTCTTTACTGATTTGGATGTATTTTTTTTCTTCTTGTTGTCTGATCGCTGTGGCTAGGACTTCCAGTACTATGCTACATAAAAGTAGTAAGAGTGGACATCCTTGTCTTGCTCCTGACCTTCAAGGGAAACATTTCTGTTTTTCTCCATTAAGGATGATGTTAGTTGGGGAGTTTTCATATGTGACCTTTATTATGTTGAGGAACGTTTCTTCTAAACCTACTTTGTTGAGGGTTTTTTTTTTTTTTTTTTTAATCAGGAACGGATGTTGTACTTTGTTAAATGCTTTTTCTACATCTATTGAAATGATCATATGATTCTTATCCTTTCTCTTATTAATGTGATGTATCACCTTGACTGATAAGTAAATATTGAACCACCTTGTATCCCAGGAAAAAATCCCACTGATTCTGGTGAATGCTTTTTTAAAAGTATTGTTGGATTTGGTTTACTAGTATTTTGTTGAGGATTTTTGCATCCGTTTTCACCAGAGATAGTGGTCTGTAGTTCTCTTTTTTAGTGGTGTCTTTATGTGGTTTTGGTATCAGGGTAATGCCTGTCTCATAGGATGAATTTGGAAGCTTTCCTTCCTTTTCTATTTTTGGAATAGTTTTAGAAGAATAGGTATTAATTAACTCTTCTTTAAATGTTTGGTAGAGTTTGCCTGTGAAGCCATCTTGTCCTGAACTTTTGTTTTTTGGGAGGTATTATTAATTATTATTATTATTATTATTATTTATTCACTTGCTTTGCTGGTAATTGGTCTGTTCAAATTTTCTACTTCTTCTTGTTTTAATTCTGGTAGTGTATATGTTTCTAGGAATTTATCCATTTCTTCTGGGTTTTCCAATTTGTTGGCGTATAGTTTTCCATCACATTCTCTCATAATTGTTTGTATTTCTGTGGTGTTGGTTGTTATTTCTCCTCTCTCATTTGTGATTTTATTTTTTTGAGTCCCTTTTTTCTTTTTCTTGATAGATCTGGCTAGAGATTTATCATTTATGTTCCTTATTTCAAAGAACTGGCTCCTGGTTTCATTGATCTGCTCTATTGTTTTTTTCAGTTTCTGTATCATTTATTTCTGTGCTAATCTTTATTATTTCCTCCCTTCTGCTGGTTTTAGGTTTTATCTGTTGTTGTTTTTCCAGCTCCTTTAGGTATAAGGTTAGGTTGTTTATTTGAGATTGTTCTTGCTTCTTGAGGTAGGCCTGTATTGCTATAAACTTCCCTCTTAGAAGGGAAGGTTTGCTGCATCCCAGAGGTTTTGGATCATTGTGTTTTTATTTTCATTTGTTTCTGTGTACTTTTTAATTTATTCTTTTATTTCCTGGTTGACCCATTCATTGTTTTGTAGCCTGTTATTTAACCTTCATTTATTTGTGGTCTTTGCAGATTTTTTCTTGTGGTTGACTTCTATTTTCACAGCATTAGTCAGAAAAGATGCATGGTATGACTTCGATCTTGAATTCGCTGAAACTTTTTTTGTGGCCTAAGATGTGATCTCTTCTGGAGAATGTTCCATGTGTACTTGAAAAGAATGTGTATTCTGCTATTTTAGAATGGAATGTTCTGAATATATCTGTTAAATCCATCTAGTCCAGTATATCATTCACAGCTGTTGTTTTCTTGTTGGTTTTCTGTTTAGATTATCTGTCTACTAATGTAGGTGGAGTGTTAAAGTCCCCTATTATTGTATTACTCTCAAATATTTCCTTTATGTTTGTTATTAACTGTTTTATGTATTTGGGTTCTTCTATGTTGGGTGCATAAATATTTACAGTTGTTATATCTTCCAGTTGAAGTTTCCCTTATGATTATGTAGTGCCTTTCTTTGTCTCTTATTACAGTCTTTGTTTTAAAGTCTATTTTGTCCGATATCAGTATTGCTACTCTGGCTTTCTTTTGACATCCATTTGTATAATAGATGTTTCTCCATCCCCTCACTTTCAGTCTACAATTCTAAAGTCTAAAATGGGTCTCTTGTAGGCAGTATATAGAGGAGTCCTGTTTTTTTTTTTTTTTATCCATTCTGTCACCCTATGTCCTTTGGAGCAGTTAGTCCATTTACATTCAAAGTAATTATTGGTATATATTTATTCTCATATTATGTTATATCTCATATTATTTGTTTTGTGGTTGTTTCTGCAGCTTTTCCCTGATCCTTTCTTGTCTTTCTTTCATGGTTTACTGATTTTCTTTAGTGATATAATTGGATTTCTTTTCTCTTTATTCTTTGCGTATTTATCAGTGTGTTTTTTTTTTCTTTTTTATATACGGTTACCTTTGGGTTTGTCTATAACTTCTTTTGCATATAGAAATCCGTATTAAGTTGATGACCATTTAAGTTTGAACCCATTCTTTAGTCCTTTCCTCCCCATGTTTTAGGTATATGTTAGTATTTTACATCCTTTTATTTTGTGAGTTCCTTGACTGATATTTTATAGAAATGTTCGTTGTGACTGCTTTTGTGTTTCCTACCTTCATACTGTAAGTTTTGCTCTCTGCTTTCCACTCAGAGTCCCCTTTAATATTTCTTACAGGGCTGGTTAGTGGTCATGGACTCCTTTAGTTTTTGTTTGTCTGGAAAACACTTTATCTCTCCTTCTATTCTGAATGATAGCCTTGCCCCATAGAATATTTTTGGCTACAGATTTTTCCCAATCAGCATTTTGAATATATCATGCCACTTCCTTCTGGCTTGTAAAATCCTCTTCTTGCCTTATGGGATTTCCCTTTCATGTTACTGTCTACTTCTTTCTTGTCGCTTTTTAAAATGTTTTCTTTATCACTATATTTTGCCAATTTAATTACAATATGTCTTGGTCTGGATCTGCTTTTGTTGATTTTGTTGGGGGATTCTCTGTACCGCCTGGATCTGGATATCTATTTCCTTTCCCAGATTAGGGAAATTTTCAGCTCTTATTTCAAGTTCAGTGAGTATCCTTATGATCATTACCTTAAATACTCCAGTGGGCATGTCGCTGTTTTGCTTACATCTCTGGCCGTGGCCTTGTCATGTTCTTTCCTTCAGGATAAATTTCTCTGTCTTCTTATTTTGTCTAAATCTCTGTGCCTGTTTCTGTGTGTTGGGAAAATCTGCATCTCCTGTTCTTGAGGGTAATGGCCTTACGAAGAAGAGGTCCTATAGTGCCCTGCTGTGTAGTAGTTAGTGTCCCCTATTCCGTAGGGCCAGGCACTTCTGTGAGTGTCCCTGATGTGTGCCTAGCTGTTTTGTCCTGGCTGCTTTATCCTTCAGACCAGTCATCTGCAGAGGCTGTCTTTGCCTTTTGTGGGCAATGTTTGGTCCTTGGCCTGAATGTGATGTATTTTAACTAGGTGGGCTCTGGTATGTTTGTGAAATGAGACCTGTTGCTACTGCTGCCAGAACTGAGGCTCCACAAAACTCCCACACTGGGAGACACGATAAGAGCAGGGACTGTCCCTGTCTTCTGGGGGAGGGGACCCTCCATGCTGAGATGGAGGCAAGACTGACTTCGTGGGGCAATTTCACCAGAGTGCAGGGGGCAGGGCTTGGTGTAAGCCAGTTAGGTAGTGGTTGTTGGGGCTTCGCTGGTTCCCACAGGTGGCCCTGTGCTTATGCTAAGGGATGAGGGAGGGAAATAACACCTGCTAGTTCCTTTTTCCCGAGTGGTCTCTCTGTGAATGCTCCCTCTCTGGGACAGTCTCCGCAACGAGCACCTAACCTCCCCACTGTGTGCCCAGGCACTCTTTAGATCACTTTTTCTACACTGTATGTCTGTGGGTTGCTTGCCTGCCTTTTCTCCAAGAGCAGCCCCAGGACTTTTGGCCTCTTCTAGAGCCAAGCACGCTGACCATTAAAGCTCCAGTCTTTAAGTCTCACTGGTTGCAAGAACTCAACAAAATTTGAACTATTCCCTTTCCAAGACAGTTGCTATGGGGAATGGTCTTTTCTGTGTGCTCCCCTGTGTGCTAGTCTGTTTCTCACCCTCCTCTGTGACCGTGGCTCACTCCCCACTGCAGCAGCCATGATCCATTTCTCTCCCAAGCCCCATCTCTGCACTTCCTACTTTCTTTGGTGTAGCATCTTCTCTAACTTTAGTTGTGAGCTTGTTCTGCCAGTGTTCAGTCGATGCCTTGGGTATTTGGGATGATTCATTAGTTATCTAGTTGTATTTCTGGGAGGAGGCCTTCCAGGGCCTTCCTCTGCTGGCATCTTCTCCTAAAATCTGGGCTCCTTTATTTGTTTATGTTGATTGCCTGGCCCTGCAGACATCAGAGTTGATGGCCCTGGTGTGGAGCAAAGAAAGACTGAGTAAGAATGTCCTCATCCTCTTTCTCCATGGTCTCTTGAGTACCAAGCAAAAGTCCCTGGAGCTCTTAGATCTTTGTGGACTTTTTTTAGATTTCTTTTCCTTTTTCCTTCCTCTCTTATCCCCCTTCTTCCTGCCTCCTTTCCTTGAAAGGGCTATTGATGGGATAGGGCATCATTGTTGGAAGAGTAAGTGAAAGATAAACTCTTAGTGCAAAAAATTTGGTATATTCTAGGTCATTTTAGGAAGGGATGGGAAGAAATTTTGTTTGATTTTAGAGTTTTAGTTTGCTTTCTGACTTGATTGGAGATGGTTATAATCAGTTATGGAGTAGGAGTTACTACGTCTATGCCAGGCACTGTGCTCAGTGCTTCATGTACATAATTTCTAATCAGTTGAGACTCAAAGAAGTAAGGTCCTGTCTTGAGTTTTCACAGCTGGTCACTTTGATGGCAAAGATTTACTAACTTGGTGTGTCTGGTTTCCAAATCTCCATTTCCACTGTCAACTTGTTAACTGATTTTGATTCACTTTCTCTAGTATAATGGTTTTCTTAATTCTCATTTTCCTTCTTCCCCTCATCCTATGGCAAAGACTGCTGCAGATCATACCTTATTCTTTTCATATACATGCTCTTCATATGATTAAAAAAATAAACAATGGGGACATTTACGTGGTGTTGGGCAAGAGATATCGGAAGATTCCTCTTATTTCACTGGTTTGAGAAGTCACAAGCTGTTCTGCTTTCTTCCCACCAAAGTACAGAAGAAAAGAGCATGCAGAAGATTGCCCCCTCTGATTTCATTGCTCACAGATTATTCTGAGTCCAGTTTGAAGAAGAGACTCTAGTATTTCTCACCATAATCTTGATAATTGTCTATATTCATCATAGAGATTTGAAACCTGAGTCTCAAATCAATTTGTCAAGACCATGAAGTAAATAAAAAAATATTGGGGCATGGGAATGCAAGCCAGTGTAGCCACTCTGGAAAACAGTATGGAGGTTCCTCAAAAAACTAAGAACTACCCTACGACCCAGCAATTGCACTACTAGGCATTTATCCATGGGATACAGGTGTGCTGTTTTGAAGGGACACATGCACCCCAATGTTTATAGCAGCACTATCAACAGTAGCCAAAGTATGGAAAGAGCCCAAATGTCCATCGATGGATGAGTGGATAAAGAAAATGTACACACACACACACACACACACACACACACACACACACACACACACTGGAGTATTACTTGGCAATCAAAAAGAATGAAATCTTGCCATTTGCAAGTACGTGGATGGAACTGGAAGGTATTATGCTAAGTGAAATTAGAGAAAGACAAAAATCATATGACTTCACTCATATGAGGACTTTAAAAGACAAAACAGATGAACATAAGGGAAGGGAAACAAAAAGAATATAAAAACAGGGAGGGGGACAAAACAGAAGAGACTCATAAATATGGAGAACAAACTGAGGGTTACTGGAGGGGTTGTGAGAGGGGGGGATGGGCTAAATGGGTAAGGGGCATTAAGGAATCCTCTCTTGAAATCATTGTTGCACTATATGCTAACTAATTTGGATGTAAATTTTAAAAAATAAAAAATAAAATAAAATAAAAATACTGGGGCAAAACTTCTAGGCATACCGCCTGCTAGTTACTTCATGGATTTTTGCATCAGGATTCCTTAGCTGTTCTCTAACCTTATCTTCCCTAACGCAGCTTCTTAAACCCAACATTACTGATCCCTAATGTACCTGGAATGATGTGGCTATTACCTATGCTGTCCCCTATTTGTAGGATGTGCCCATGTGTGATGAATGGCACCTGTTGCCTCTTTGGCAAGTCCAGCTTCATGTGGTCTTGGAATCCAGAATGTGAATTTATTGCATGTTTGTGTGTGTGTGTGTGTGTGTGTGTGTGTGTGTGTGCGCGCGCGCCTATATGCCTGTGTACATTCTGACCATCACACTCCAAGTTATTCTAGCTTGCTCTGTGTCCCAGCAGAGGAATAACAATAAGAGTAACTGGTGTTTATTGAGAATTTACTGTGTGCCAGTCTTCATATACGAGGATTAGATGGGTTACTACACCAATTCTATGGGGTGGCCCTCCTAACCTTCACCTTGAACTACCTCTGAAAGTTCTAAACCTTGTAAGTCTTTACCAGAGAGTATTCGTGATATGACCTTGTTTCTGGTCTGACCCTTGGCTTTGATCTGTCTGTCCTTGGATTGAATATCAGTCCTTAAGAGTGGCGGGCCTTAGGAGCAGAACCTGCTGAAGAATGAATTTGTATAGTGAAGTCAAATAACCATGTGTTCAATGAAATGCAACATAATTCCAGGCAGGACAGCTGGATAGGAAACCCAGATGTGGAATCTTCCTTGAGTTTGAATCGTAGCTTCACTACCATAGTGATGTGTTGTTTTGAACAAATTACCTAAAGCTTTCTGAGCTTCAGTTTTTTCATTGAAAGGAGGTTGTGATGATATTGTAACTTGGTTGATGTGTATGCTTTGTGCCAGTGTTGTGATAGGTATGGGACTGGAGCTACACTGGCATACAGTAGACGGCCAATAAATGATAACTATTATATTCGTTCTCATGACCAGCATGCTTGGTTTAAGTCAGTGGCTGTTGAAGTTTATTTTCTGGTGATAAACTTCTTTCAGTACAAACCCTGTACCTATGTAAAATAAAAGCATTATGTGATTAATGTTATACCTAATGTTCCAAAGAGCATTGCTTTTAATATTTTTGCCATAGAACTATGATGCTCTCATTTCTATGACCTCCTTTTAATGGAAGTATTGATGTTTACAGAATACATAAAACCACCCCGAGAGTTACAGCACAGATTTGGGGGAGCCTAAGTAAGATGTTGCATTTCAGAATTGTTTTGCTATAAAGATAAGCACTTCCTAAAATATAATTTCATATATGTAATTCTGCTTTTTATAATCAAATACTAATTGAGCACCTGTCAAATATAAGAGATGTGCTAGGTATAAAACATTGTTTAATAATAACAATAGCAGCTAACATTTACTGTATGCCAGACTTTCTACTTCCTGCAATCTTTGTATTATTTTATCTAACAAAGTAAATTCTTTACTCAGAGGATTTACTATCTAGTTAGAAAAATAGAATTTATTCCATAAAGACTAAATCACAACAGACAGCCTAAAATAAGTATGTAACGTTACCCAGAAACTAATGAAGGGAAGGACTATGTGAGTGTTAGCATCTTTATACTATCTGCTGTTAATGGAATTTGAGAACTTCATATCTTAGATCTCAACTAAGAGAATTATCAAGTCTCAGATTTCCTGACTGCCATAAATGAGTGGCCTTTGTTTTTATACTGTCTCTAGAAGCTGCTGTAGGTGTTTCTATAATACACTTCTGCATACTTTGTTCTAATATTTTGCATGGTATGGCCCCTATCTGTTGCAGACATATATAAAACACAATTTAAAGGTATGTTGCATAGATATATGGGTTTGTGTGATAGGTAATCCGGGTATTTTACAATTTTTTTTTAAAAGCCATTCCCCAATCTTACCACTGGAGGTCAGCTTGACCCTTTTTCTCTTAATAAAGCTCTCAGTAGATTTTCTTTGTATTGAAACAGCTTTCCATTCAGAACTTTGCTTTAACCACATGAATTCTGTTGCTCTTAGTTTACATCTCAAAACAACAGGCACAGATAAGTGCATATAGGTCTGTACTCATACGCATGATGCTCAGTGTACTTACAGAAGCAATATGTGATGTGTTTGTGTGCCTTATGAAATTGATCATCTGTGTGTCATCAAATGGAATCATTAAGAGGAAATTAGAGGTCTTTCTGTCCTTCACTAAATATTAAGTGCCTATTGGGTGTCAGGTACTGTGCTGGATGCTGGAAGAAACAGAACAGACATAGTTTCTACTCTATTGGAGCTTGTAGTCCAGTCAGAGAGACAGCTATTGATAAAATGATTGGTAAATATAAAGTAAATATAATATTTCTGTGGAGAGAAACACAGAATAAGATGCTATTGATAGGATACAACTTCGATTTGAGGTCAGGGAAGGGTTCTTTTAGGAAGTAACATTTAAGCAAAGGTTGGACTATGAAGCCAGTGTGACTGGACGGAGGAGAAAGTCTGGGGATAAAGGTCTAGAGTAGTGGTTTTCAAGCTTTATAAACTGCATCCTGGAATAAGCAATGAATTGTACATCAAAACCCATATTATGTATTTGTGTATGTGTGAGAAATAAGGGTTCTATTAAACAGAACTCATTTCATGTGAACTTATTCCGATATATTTAACTCTCTTGTATTTAAAAAAAAGTGCTGGTGATAAAGAATAAATGGATTCTTTCCCACTAACAGATCGTGGACCACACTTTGAAAAGCACTGCCACAGAGGAGGGCAAGAGGCAATATTCTAGAAGGGCCTTGTTGACCTTTAAGGTTTTCTGATTTTACCCTCAGAACACTGAGAATCCACTAATTCTGAGCAGGGAAATGTGAGACATGAAAAGAGCTGCATGTTCAAAAGACCCTCTCATTCCTAGGCTGCTGCTGTAGAGGGTAGATAGTAGGGGAACCAGAGGGAGAGTGGAGAGGAGAGTTGGCAAGTGTTGCTGGCCTGCAGGTAGAGTGGCTTGGCCTAAGGTGAGAGAGAAAATTCACGCCCTCTGATTAAGCATCTATCTTCCTCCAGTGCTGATTGTTGCTTCTGCTAAAGCTGGAGCTACTGTGATGGCCATTGTTCCTTCCCTGTAATTGTCTGTACAACTTGATTCTCCCTTGGGTTCCTAGACCACTACTTGAACATTGTAAGTACACAGTAGATATTTTCTGAGTAAGTAAATAATAGGGAGGAAGAAGGTGCTGATAGTAATACTATGCTTTCAAGCATGAAATGAGAAAATTCTTTGTTCGATTCTGCCTACCCTTCTCTCATCGTAACTGAATGTATGTACCGCACCAAGACAATTAATTTTCTCTGCAAATAGGCGACAATTTCTTATACTCTGGAAGCTGTTGTGGGTATCTGTATAATATAATTCTGTGTGTTAATAATGATATTAATAATATGGCATGACTCCTATCTGCTGCAAAGAGATATAATTCTTATAAAATATTAATTGATAAAACATAGAATAGTTTTTTTCCTCAAATTTGGATGAGGTTTGTAAGTGAACCATACGAGACTGCTGGTATTTGACCTATTTTGACTTATTTTTAAAACAGCAAATTTATTTATGCTTAATCTAGCATATTCATACATGCAAAGAGATGAATGTGTGTTGGAATTATAATCCTCTGGCTGGACCATACTCTGAAATGTTCACTGGAGCCTCAGGCAGGGATTGAGAAACTATAGCTGAAAATGTCATGAGGCACTGCCTGTAGAATAGTGATGCATGTATTCTGTGATAACTCTTTTCAAATTAGAATTATCGAGCCCTATCATGACACTTGTACCCCATGTCGCTTACAGAATTATCCTGGTGGACAACTTTGCAGGTTTCAGGCAAGCCATGAAAAATTACTGAAAAGTTATCCAACTTAGTGTTCTCTGGTGTAGTGAATAAACTAAACATATCCTTGATCTTTCTGATTGAGCCTCAACTGATGTTTCACTCCATAAAAAATGAACAGTTGTGACCCAGTGTTGATCATCTGGTCTCTGTAATACAGGTCTCTGTAAAACTATTTGCATTTTTCTTCCCTCATAGGCCTTTTACAGTAAAACTTTCATTTCTGGTATTAGAAGTTACAGGAATATCGTGGTACAGATACATAGGAAAATGATTAGAAGATTAGGAAAGGAAGTGAATTAAACACCTGAATTATATTTATTGCATGTCCTTTGCTAAGTGTCTCATTAAATATTTCCTTCTCCTACTGATAGCAGTTTTTTTTAATTTAATTTTTATTTATTTATTTATTTATTTTTAGGTAGATGAAATTTGAAAGCTAAGATAGGGTCTGCCACTCATTAATAATCTGAGGTCTTTTGATTTTTTTAAATTAGTTTTCAATTAGTCTCGCTAGAAATCTATGAACACTAAATCTGATATGTTTCCTGCTTCAGACTTGTATGATAGTTCTCAGCCACATCATGTTCTAACTCTAAGTAGTGACAATCTGTAAGTATTTTCATCCAGAAAAAGGGTTTTATGTTTGATATTTTCAGCATGTAAAATAACAGTGAATCCAGTGTTGGTGACTATACTAGAGTATAATTTTTTTTTCTGGAATTCCAGCACCCTATAGAGCAATGGCTCAGTCTTGAAGCTTGATTGCCAAAAACAAATGGAAACTCCTTTCCTTTGGCTATAAAATAATGGTGGATGGACCCAAAAATGAGGAGGGGAGAAAACAAGATTGCGTTACAAATCTGGCAACATCAGCCACACTAGTAAAATCAAATCCAATGTTGTTTTATGGCTCAGAATTTATGTGAGTGCCCAGGATCAAAGGGCTCCACTCCCACTGGACTACAGGGTCCAAGGTTCATGGCAAAAACTCATCAAAAAGAACATTTTAGTCGTTTAAGCTTTTCATTTTAATCAGCCTCAGTAATAAAAGAGCCTTTAGGTGTCCAAAAACATTTTGCAAGATCAAGAGGTTGTTCTCTCGCTCATAGAAGCAGCTTTCTTATTGGATCCATTTAATGCCTGTGGCCTTAGAGTGTCAAAGGGCCACTGCCTCCACATTGTTTGCCCTTGTGGGATGGTTTCTTTTGATTCTTCTGTGTATTATGTGATAGTAAATTATGGTGTCTGACGGAAGGACCATAAAATTTTCACACAATCTATCAAGCTATTTCAGCCATTTAAAGTTTGGACTCTGACAGGGAGCCAGGTACTTTGTAATGTTTAGACAGAAACAGAGTCTACTGCCGGCATCTTGACACATATCTGGAGACAGGTCTGCATAGGAGAAAGAACACAAGGCTTGACAGTCAGAAGACCCAGTCTTGAGTCCTAGCTGACACCTCCTATGATTGTGGTTTGGGATCCCATCTTCACCACAGGATTATTTGGATCACATAGGCTAATGTTTGTGAATTTGCTATCTAGTGAGGAGAATGGCTATGCACTAGGCAGAGATTATGCATGGAACCAGCCTGAGTAGTCCTGCATTTTCAGCAGGAGACCTGAGTAGGTAAAGGGGAGAGCCAGCCGGAGAGGAACAAATGAAGAAAATGTTCCTGGAGAACACACAAAAGGGTGAAATCAGAGACCCAGGAGGTGGAATTAGCTCTGGGGAAAAGGGGAGGTGGCATTTCTTTTAAGACAAGAAGAACATAAAAAAGAATGAGTGCCTTTGTCTATAGACTATTAACACCTTTATTTCTTTGCTTTGTTTTCAACTTTGGCCTCCCATGCATAGGAAAGGAAAGAAAAGCTCCCAATATTTTGCCACCGGATCTCTTTGATATCCTCTTCCACCACCCCTTCTGCATTTTTTCTCATTCTTCATTCTCCTTTTGGCAGGTGACTTCTCCCATTTCTCATAATAAAATTCCGCTCTCCTTTGCTTTAAAATCCCTTCTCTTGATGGCACTGCGTCTTCTTTCTTTTCTTAATGTTTGTTTGTTTGTTTATTTATTTATTTATTTATTTTGAGAGAGAGAGAGAGAGAGAGAGAGAGAGAGTGTGTGTGTGTGTGAGTGAGGAAGGTGCAGAGAGAGAGAGAGAGAGAGAGAGAGAGAGAGAGAGTGAGAACCCTGATACGGGGGTCATTCCCATGACCCTGGGATCCTGACCTGAGCTGAAATCAAGAGTCAGACACTTAACCGACTAAGCCACCTGGGTGCCCCTTGATGGTACTGCTTCTTTGAGCTTCTGTCCCTCCTCTTACTGGCAAAATTCTCAAACATTAGCCACATGTGGCCAATTCTACCACTTGCCTTTCGTTACCTCTGTACAGAAACAACTGAGACTGCGGAAGAAGTAATTATCACATGCTGTTTCTCCCCTATTGGTCTTCATTGGCTTGGGGTCTAGACCGAGTATCAGTGTTGAAATCCTTCTCAGATCTACTCTTTTGACATCTAGGATGCTGACTTCTCATTTTTCCTCCTCCTTTGAGTGCGCCTCTCCATCTTCTTTGTTTCTGCCCTACCCCTGCCTCCACGGCTCTCCCAAATGTGACCCTACAAAAGGTGGCCTTTGGTTTTCTGACTCTCCGTGTGTTGTCTCTTAAAGATTTCATTGATTGCTGCAAAAATTTACCTCTGGGTAAAGGCTCTTCAGAGCTATTTATTTGGATTCAAATGTTTTTCCTGAGGTCCAGCTCCAGGAAAAGTTCTAGTTTTTGCTGGAAAATCTACACTGGGAACTGTTTTCAGTATCTCAAATTTAAAATTTCTGAAGCCAGAGCATTAAAAATTCTTATAATCCCAGGGTTGAAAAGACTTGTCTACTTGTCTCCTTCTGACTCTTCTCCCACCCAATATAAACACAACACAAAACAGTCTTTTCTGGGCTTCCCTGTGTGTTTAAGGTTCCACTGTTCTCCTAAGAGTAAAAGTCCAGGCCAAAAATCTCAGGCATCTTTGGCAACTTCACCCTTAGCTTCTGTATTGAGGTGATTGCCAAATTATGATCATTTTAGCTCCATGGTCCCTTATATATACTTGTTCTTGGCACTCTGCTGCTGTCTTGTCATGTCTTGCCTATATTTAAGCCATGTCATAAATTGCTTAGAGATTCTTGTTTCTCTCTCTTACCCACCTTTAGTGGGTCTCTATTGCCTATCAAATTCAGTTCAAAGTCCTTAGTGTAGGGTGGGTGATGGGTATTGAGGAGGGCACCTTTTGGGATGAGCACTGGGTGTTGTATGGAAACCAATTTGACAGTAAATTTCATATATTAAAAAATAAAATAAAAAAAAAAAAAAACAAAAAAAAAAACAAAGTCCTTAGTGTAGTATTAAGACCTTCTACAATCAGATTCGAACTTCTAACTAGTCTTTTCTTCCCCTATTTCCCTATACTTTTCCACCTACCTTTTTCTTTCACTTGGATTATTCATAATCTGCTGCTCTACCTTTGCCAATCTTTTGTGACCCAACAAGGGTTCCTCATCATATATGAAACCATCTCTTGATTTCCCAAGACTCCCTGGTCTGAAACCTTGGCTCTTTATACCTGACTCAGGCACTTAGCAAGACTTTTTCTCATATTACAATCATAAGAGTAGGTATTACCCTTTTCTTTCACCCCCAGTGCTGAGCATAAGATGGACATAAACCTTCAATAACTAGCAAACAGATGAATTTTCTCTCACAGTGACACACACATTAATGCATATATTAACCACTGGTTGGTTTTTCCCTTTTTCTTCCTCTATAATGGAAACTTGCTTTAAACCAAAGTGATTGTGCACTTTGGCAGTATTTTTCACATTTAGAAACATGGGGGAATTAGACTAGAAAAACTATGTTCTTGGAATATTTTTAAAAAATAGTTTTGACAATTTATGGTTTTCTACGGGGAGAGTACTACTTGTTTCTCATGGTCTTAGATGTCCATTTATCAGATCGTACATGTTGAGGTAACTTACAGTGAGTGATCATTTATATTAGTTTAGGTGAAATCAACTTGGATTCATTTGAATGTGGGGTAATTTTTAAACCCTTTGATTTTACAGATGAGGAACCAAAGACTAAAAAAGAGCTGATCTTCAAATCGAGTTTAATGGTTCTCAGTCTTTTCTTCCTCAGTGCCCCTAAGGGAGGCGACTTGCTCCCAGCAGGACAGGGCTCCTTACAGCCAGCGAAGTTGACCACCGATTGACATTCACCTTCTAGTTACCCCTCCTTAGCGGTTAAAGGGCCCAAGCCCATGCCAGCAGCTGATAGAATGACCTTGACTAGAGGTGAGGTCTTCTCCCACGCAGTCCAGTGCTCTATCTCTTTAGCCATGTGGAGACTGCTCTGCCGAAGGTGGAGAAAGTGTCAACTGCGATTTAAGTGGTGGACAGGAAGACCATCATGCAGCACAGAAATGGTGTGTGATACTTAGGGTATGCTGAGGTTTAACATAAAATGTTTAAAACCAAAAACTGTAGACATACAAACAAAATTAAACACGGTTCTTTTAAGAATGTGCAAATCCATTAGAGGAAAATAAGGCCACCTATTCCAAATATTTAATTCAGTTTCAACCCTTTGCCTTCCCATCACCTTTTAAGGTCAGAAGGTTAATACTTTCCCCCCTCCTCTTTTCTTCCCTCTGTATCTCTGCAAGATTTTAAATTGCATCTGGAATTTATAAATAGAGCTTCCGAGATTCATTTATAACTCTCAGATGAGATTTTCTAGATTTGTGAGATATAGATCAGTGCCCATATTGACTCTGTTGTGACCTAGACTCAAACACTGGACTATCACTCACTTCTTGCTCGTTAGCAACCTATTCCACTATTTTTTTTTTTTTTTTTAAAGGTAAAGACAGAGGATGCCAGCTATGAAGGAGATCTCTTGGAGTGATTTTACATTTTTTTCCCTGCAGTCTGCAACCAAATACCACTGCTAACAAAAGATTTTTTAAAGTATTAAGAAGCCGTGAATGTGGCTGGAGGGTTTTGCATAGCAAAGCCCCCCCCCCCCCAAAAATTAGCTTTTAAAACCAAATTAGCTTTAAAAACAGAAGACAAATGTTTCCTCCTTTATAAACTCCAACTTTTAGTATTGGACTGTTGAGTGTTTTCCTCACTGATGCATCATGTTTGGGTTTAATTCTATACTTTTGTTCTTACCTGTGTTACTTTGATGTGAAAATATGAAAAGCATATGAAAGAAAAATAAAAGAAAGTGACTTGAGAAGGAAATAGGCATTTGCTTTTATATGTGGCAATGATACTTGAGATTGCGGGATGTTTTAACAAGGTAACTTTGGACCAAGAAAAATAATCTTCAGGTCCATCTTTATAAGAAATCAAAATTCCTTTCTTTCAAAAGCCTCACCCATTCTAATCTGTTTTGTATGTGTATTGATACTGTATTCAAGGGCGTGCAGTCAGAAAGCTTTCTACTGCTCTGATGTACAGTGAGGGCAAGGTGATGGTCCAACATTGTGATTCCTAGTGATCTAAATATTGCAGCGTAAGTAGTTTGTGGTTATTTAGAATGGGTGACTGCTGTGGCTGCTTGAGCTGGTTCAGTTTTCCATGAAGGGTGCATGGCACAAAACTGGCAGGTATAAGATCTTGTAGCTGATGGACACATTCCACTGGACCGTGGCATGATGTTGGTATAGAACTCTACGGCACTCCTGTAGTTCAACAGACATTCTATAGCTGGCCCTGTATCACCGTTAACCTGTGTATTTAGGTACTAACTTTTGAATGAATGACTTGTGAAGAAATTATATATGAGTTTTCAGGTAATGGTGCCCTGTCTTTTTCACATTCTTATTATGTGCAGCCGAAACATTTAAAATAGAAAAATTGTTAGAGAGAAAACTAGAGCCTTTTCAACCCCCTGTCAAACTAAATTTGAAATGGCATTTAAACTTTGCATAGAATAGTTAAACATTTAGTTTCAAAACACTTCATGAGTTCTGTTCAATGTTTGGTCACTTAGGAAATAATAATCATGATTTAAATTCATATCTTCCAATTACTGGAAAGCTGAAAAATGTAATTCTTTTAACAATTATCCTTGCAAAAAGCACAAATTATGGAGGTGAATATCAATCAAAAGTAACAGAGTTTAATCTAAGTTTGTGTGCCGGTGGGGGGGGGGGGGGTGGTGGTTAGTGCAAGAGGAAAATGAGAATGTGGCTTGTCTATATTCCAGGGGAAGAGAATCAAGTCAAAATGAGATCTGATCTTTTCCAAGTTATTGTGCGCATCATACTTGAGCATAATTTAACATGCATCTTGATGTTCCAAGTGTCATTAAACATCTACTAATCAGAATAAATGTTCTGCCAAATTCCATTTATTATCTTCACTGTTAAAGGCACTGAGTACCCTAGATTTATAAATATAAAATTAAAGTTCTTATTAAAAAAATAAACCTACATGGGGGATTTACATTTTTCTTAATCCATGTTTACACAAAGAGATCTGTTTTTAAATGTTACATCAGATCTTTGTGAACTCAAATAAATCATTGTGATACTTTGCCAAAACTATTTCTAAAATGATACGTAGTGACGCCCTGTGGTCAGAGGACCTTCTTTGTGGAGTTTTAAAATTCCTGGTTATTCAAAATGACCACTATTCTAGGTCCCTCTGTTTTCAAGAATAGGTACTACAGATGCACCTGGTCACTTACACCCTGTCAATCTACGTACATCCTCAGCCACACGTATTCTAAATGAAGCAGGCACAACTCTAGAAACATGTATGTCCCTTCCTAGATAGATCTATAACTGGACGTGTTTGACAAACTTGATTGCTTGTATACAGAAACTCAGAAAGAGCCTAGCCACCAAGAAGAATAAACTTACTACCCACAGTGTTACAAGTGCTGTTTTAAGGTGTTTCGTCGACCAAGGCATCCATGATCCCCTTTCCAATCACTTTGGCAACTGTCCCAGTGAAGGAAGGTTGGAAAATAAGTCATAACACTTGAATACACCTGGCATAACTCATATTTGTGACTTCCTCAGTGATTTTAAAATGTAAATATATTTGGAACCCTACAAATTCACACCAATAAAAGTGTGTATATTCAAAATGATGGCATTATTGCTGTCTTTGGTGTAGAATACTCATTTTGACTAATTTGGGGTCAATTTGTCAACTCTCATCTAGGCCCTGTGCATATTGTAAAGTAACTCAGTGTGGAGGTCCACTGAATAAGATAAAATTAACCAGATCTGGATGGAGATCTGGATGTAACTTTGGACTTAACGAACGCTAGAATTTCACGAAGCTTGTTGGAAGGAACATGGTTTCACATCAGCTATGCCCTTATCAGCTAGGACCTAAGTAAGAGCTAATAGCAGTAATCACACAAATCCAGGGCTTTTACCCCTTGACTTGCATGTCATTCCTCAGCAGTCCTTTCCCCTTTCTCTTCCCTGTGCTAACTGAATTGCAATAGTCCCAGGCACAGTAGCCTTGGGACTTGTAAGAGTTGGCTAGGAACATTGGGAAATTCATTTATTCCACAACTATCTGAATGCCTTTACAGGCCAGGTGCTACTCCTGATTCTAGGAATACATCAGCGAACACGGGAGACAAAACTGTGAATCCTCTTAACTTGATGTAGCTGAAGTATTTGGAAGATGGAGGAAGGGAAGGTAGCACTAGGCAGAGTAATTGCAAAGTAGGAAGAGGACCAGGGTGTATACTATCAACGAAAACAAAAAGGGCCCTTTTGAAGTTCAGCTGCAGAGTCCCAAAGGAGAATGAGGAAGAATTCACCAAATCGGGTAACTAAGGGAGCCATTAAATGTGATTTTTGTGACCCTTTTCAGTAAAATGCTGGTGACTTAGACTGGGTTTTGAGAAATTACGCAAAGGGTATGGTAAAAATCCAGACAGCAGGTAACTGCAAATCTTTTAGAGCAACATTTGTCAATGAAGATAATGGGAGATATCTTGAAGAGGGGGCAGGGTTAAGGCAGGCATTCTCATTTTTTTATGTGAGATGTGGGCAGATGAGAGAAGAAGGACTAGAGCACTTTTTAGGTAGGGGAAAAAAGCAAGAGGGGTCCCTGTCAATGAATATGTAAAATATTGCTTGAGAAGACCATATCATGTCTTGTGCAAAAGTGATATCCCAGCTTTTTGTTGAATGATACAATTCTGGTTTATTTAAATGTACATTCTCAGGGTACTTGGATCCTACTTAATGCATTTTATTTAGAAAAAAAGATTGACTTTTATTCAACCATATGTGTTCACCCCTTTCTCGAAGGCCACCTTTTAAACATACATGTCAACCTATACACAAGAGACATGGGTTGTGCTAGTAGCTTCCAACAGACAATGCACTATTAGTTGTTGCTATTAGTTGTACCCAGTATTAAATAAGCTCTGCAGTATTTTTCAGTCTTTCTTACTTTGTTCAGAATCCATTATTCCAAGTTTCTTTCATTTTCCATGAAAAAATAGAAAGCAAGACAGATAATGTCATCCTCTTCTTACTGAACAGAATTTGCAGCCTACACCACAATGGATTAATAGGCTCCCTGCATCTTGGAGACCCTTTGAGTATAAGAGGAAACTGCTCTAATTGCTCCGTGGAATAGACGGTTTTGATAAGTGTTTTTTTTTTTTTTTTCCCTAGTCACAGAGACACTACCTATCAAACTATTGCAACCCACAGCACATTTTTAACCTAATACTCTGATCCTTGCTTTGCAGGCTTGTTAAGTAAAACACTAATAAAGAAAACTCTTCAAGTTGGCCTGGGAATGGAAGTCGTCAGGTCCTTTTTACTTAAAGAAGTAGAGAAGTAGCACCTTGTGTCCTCGAAAGCACTTGGTGATCGACTCCAATGAGAAAATCAGACGCATCGTGAATAATATGATAGAAAGTAGACTGAGAAAAGGAAAGTAATGAGACATCACAGTGTTAAAGGCAATGTAACATCCTGCCTGGCACTCTGAGCTCTTAGTAGTCATTTCTCACTCCCTGGCCATGTTGTCACATAGTGGTGACGTGAGAGCGATGCTGAGTGAGTGTAGTAGTACTGTCTTAGGTGGTCACCCCTAATCCCATCCCAGCCCTAGACAGGGAAAGCTCTGGAGCCTGGGCCACAGGCATGAAAATTCAATGATGAGAAATATAGCATGAGAAATAACCTTTCTTGTAACATAACTTTAATGTTACAGAAACTGAATCTTTGTTCTAGGTACTTTTTTAGATGCTTTTGGGACTCATTTTACCCTGTGTCTGTTGTAATAATGTGTTTTCTTGAAAGAGAAATTTTGTCGCAGACAAAATCTTGCTCGGAAGTCCAACTGATAAGTGGCATTTTATTAGTATATATTTATTTTCCAGTCTTAAATGTATATAAATGCATATATATTACTTAATATAATGTCAGTCTGTAAGATGCTTTTTTTTGTTGAGATTATTTTACTTACTATAAAAATCACCCTTTTTAGCGTATGAGTTTTGACAAACCCATGCAGTCATGTAACCATAACCACAGTCAAGACATAGAACATTCCATCACCATAAAAAATTCCTCTGTGTCTCTTGGAAGACATCCTCTCCCCTGACCTCAAGCCCCTGGCAGCCATTCATATTTTTTCTGTCCCTATAGCTTTGACTTTCCCAGAATGTCATATGAATGGAATCATATAGTATGCAGCCTTTTGAGTCCAGCTTCTTTTCTTAACACATTTTGAGATTTATCCATGTTATTGTACCTAACAATAGTACATTCCTTTTTATTTATTTTTTAATTTTTAATTTGAGAGAGTGCAAGCAAGGAAAGGGGTCGAGTTAGAGAGAGAGAGAGAGAGAGAGAGAGAGAGAGAGAGAGAGAGAGAAAATATGAATGAATCCCAAGTAGGCTCCACGTTCAGCATGGAGACTGATGCGGGGCCTGATCCCATGACCCTGGGATCATGACCTGAGCTGAAATCAAGTCAGATGCTCAACCAACTGAACTACCCAGGTGCCTTCCTTTTTATTTCTAATTAGAATTTACTTTGTGAACATATCACTGTTTGTTTATTCTTTCCCAGTTGAAGAACATTTGAGTGGCTTCCAATTTTGGCAATGTACTAGGGTCCTCCAGAAAAATTGAACTAGTAGGAGGTATATATATATATATAGAGAGAGAGAAAGAGATTTGTTTTAAGGAATGGCTTGTGCAGTTATGGAGCCTGACAAGTCCCAAGATCTGCAGGGTGAGTTGGCATGCTGGAGACCCAGGAGAGCAGGTACCATAGTTACAGGCTAAAGGCTGACAGGCTTGAGCCCTGGGAGTGTTGATGATTCCCTCCCAAGGCAGGAAGAAGCCAGTGTCTCAGTTCAAAGGCAGTTAGGCAGGAGTTTTTTCTTAGCAGGACAATGAACCTTTTTGTTCCATTTACTTCTTCAACTGATAGGATGGTACCCATCCCATTAGGGAGAGCCTTTGCTTTACTCAGTCTACTTATTGAAATGTTAATCTCCTTTAAAAACAGCCTGGGGGTGCCTGGGTGGCTCCCTCAGTTAAGCTTTGACTTCTTGCTTCAGGCTGTGATCTCCAGGGCAGGCTTTGAGGGTTCCTTTGTGACTTCAGTGAATCAGAGCCCCACATCAGGCTCTCTGCTGTCAGCACAGAGCCCACTTCAGAGCCTCTGTCTCTCTTTTAATATGCCCATCCCCCTCTTGTACTCTTTGTCTCTCTCAAAATAAATGGGTCGACTAAACTAAAATAATTAAAACACCCTCAAAGTAACAGCTCGAATAATGTTGGCCCAAATAACTGGGTACCCACTGGCCCAGTCAAGTTGACACACAAAATTAACCATCATGGGTGATTGTTAATAAAACTGCTATAAACATATATGTATAGATTTTCATGTTAACATGTCTTATTTCACTTGGGCAAATACTTAGAAGTGAGATTGTTGGGTCACATGCCAAGTGTGTATTTAGCTTTATAAGACACAGCCAAATTGTTTTCTAAAGTAGCTGGGCCATTTTACATTCCCACTGGCAACCCAACAGAGAGTTCCAGTTACTCCTCACCCTCCCCAGCCCTCAGTATTTCCTCTCTCCCCCTCCCTTCCTTTCAACAAATATGTAGTGGTATCTCATGGTGGTTTGATTAAAGGATGTTGAGCATCTTTTTATGTGCTTAAATGTTATTCACATATCTTCTTTCATGAGCTGTTTGCTTCTTTTACCCATTTTGGAGCGTAGGGGGAGGTTTTTTTAATTTCAATTTTTGTTTTAATGGAGTTCTTTTTTATGTTCTGGGTACAAGTCTGGCATATTTAAGAACTCTATTAAGACAGCACTGAGTGATGCATAGAATTGTTGAATCACTATGTTGTATGCCTGAAACTAACATAACACTGTATGTTAATTATACTTCAATTAAAAAAAAAAAAAATTCTGCCTAACCCAAGGTCATAAAGATATTCTCGTATGTTTTCATGAAGATGCTTTTTGATACACAGAAATTTGAATTTAAGAGTTTAAATCTTGAGTCTCCTATTAGCCATGGCGTCTGATTACTTTTTATTTTGCTAAAAGAAAATTATAAAAATCACATTTTATAAAACATATAGTTAAAAATGGAAACAGTTAAAAATTTTTCCCTTATAATTCTAGGGTTTCCCTTATAATTCAATCAAAACAATCCCTAAGTTTGAAACGTGAACTATAGGAAAATTTTATAGTTGAGTTAATAGCAATTAAGAATGGCTGCAATTATTTCAACCATACACATCACTCTGTCAAAAAGCACTAAGTATAAAATGCCAAAACCACCCATTTTTCTGCTCATTCCTATGCTTGTTATCACACTCCAGACTGTTTTGCCGAAAACGAGGGGCCTGCAGAGCAGATGAACCTCAGCCTTGGCTGTGCTTAATTGAATGCGGTGTCTGTGTGCTGCAGCACTATATTTACACGTAGAAGTGCAAGCCTGAATTTTAAAAAAGAAAGAAACCACTGTAGATTCATGCCTGTCCTAATCAGTGAAATTTGTCTTCAAAACACCCAAATAGACCCTGAAACATGTCAGGGAACACTTCGTCTTCCAGATTGCCAGAAGAACCAAAAAGAAAACACAAACAAAACCGAGTACCTTAGTATTAGATATGCTGTTAGTATTGAAAGGTATATGTTTTTGTATAACTATATGTATTTTTTAAAGTCACTGTTGTTTTTAGGTTAAATATCCTTTTAAAATAACATTACAACTAAGTGTTTGCAGAAGTGCTGATACCTTCGGGGATCCCTAGACACCTGGTTTGTAAGCCTCCTGATCTTTTTTGACCTGTTTATTTTACAGATGAAGAAAATAGCCAGAGATAAGAAGGAAATTCAAGGTCATAACAGCAGTCTTATGCTGAACTTAATCCAGGCACTGTGACCACTATTTTAGTGTTTTTTTCCATTACCTGACCCAGCCTCTCCAATTATAGTAGAAAATATTTCTCCTTGGGTCCATTACTTAGAGAATGAAGACGACTCTTAATTATGTGAGCTCTTTTCTGGCATCTCAACTTATATCTTGTATAATGAGTGTGCCTTTTGGCTGGGGTGAGCAATTTTTGGAAATTTAAGACCTTTCCCTTCCTAGCTTCCTTAGAGGACATGTCCTAGGCCAGAGCCCAGATCTTAATGAAAAACATGTAAACCCTCTTGTTTGTTTTCCTTGTCGATTGGCCTATAATTTTAAATCCATTCAATGGCAGATTTATCAAGTGACTAATCCCTAGGAAGACTTGAAGTGGCAAAGAGAAGGTGGTTGTGGCCTAGGTACACACCATTGGTCATTTATTCAAAATGTTAAGGTGGGAAGCCAAATACTTCCTTGCTCACTCATTGAAAATATATTTAGGGAGGTTAGTTATAAGTATTGGGACCTGGAGTGGTTTGTTCCTGGGTAGTAAAAGCAGCATGAACAATTTTGCTGGACAAATCAACAGATGTGGTCCTTGGTTTTCTTCGGTTCTCAAGGAAAACATGACATGTGATAATAATAATAATAATAATAATAATAATAATAATAATAATGTAAAATCCATACAGCTCAACTATCTTGAAAATTGTAAATAACTTACAGATCTCTTCTTAGCTAGAATGCAAGTTTCTCAAAATATGGATTGTCTCTTAATTATTGTCATTTCTATGACACTTTTCACAAGATCTGATACATTATAGATGCTCGTTAAAGCTTATTTGAATACCAGATGGTAGATCATCTCTTTGGTATAAGTGAGATAAGACTTATTGAGTCTCTCTGATTCATATAACACCACTACAAAGAGTAAGTTCATAAGTAGGAATCTATCACAATCACTCCCCTGAACCTCTTCTTGGTTCCAGAGAGCTAGGACTTTGGGGAAGATGTGGAAGCTTTTTCTAAATCGTAATCCCAGAGTTTATGCATAAGTGTCACCTTTACTGACAGTACCACACAGAACTCAAAAATAGCCCCTCCTCACTTGGCTCCCATTTATTAATGCTATTTAAGTGCCATAATACCACTTTGCACTTCAAGGAAAAAATACAGAGTTTGGGGGTATGTGAGGCAAATGTAATTGACTTTATGGTCACTTACACTTTACAGTTTCTCAAATAATATGATGGGACAGGTTAGCAATGGCCATACGATGGTGCCTCTTCAGAGACAGTGAATGAGTTGAGAAAGAAATAGTAACGTAATTGTTGTTATTACTTGAAGAATCTCAGTTTGTCACAGCATTGAGGACCAGGATTTACCTTCTGTTGCTGCTAAGCTCACATGTACTCTGCAATGGGTCATACATTAATTATTGGACTAGCTGTAGCTCCAGTGATGCTAATAATAATACAACATAAAACTCTAAGTTTTCTCTCTTAATAGAGGAGTTAGTGTGTTAGCTCATGGCCTAAAAATGTGCAGTCTTGGGTTTTTGCTCGTTAGGTTCAGAATTACTTTTTGTGAAAATGAAGTCTGAAAATCATTATCATGGATATCCCAAGGTATATTCATTCTGTGACTTACACTACCTTTAGTGATATTAATAACTTAGAAATAAAATGTTACCAGAATCCCCTGGGAGTAATGATATTTTTTTTTTCCCCCCCGTTTTATTCCACAAAAGCACTCTGGCTGCAATTTTGTTTTGTTTTGTTTTGTTTCCCTGGTAGGAACCTCAGTCCAGATTTTCAAAACTTTTTCTCTTTTATTTCCCTACTATTTCTTTAGATGATGATCCATAGTTGTAATAGATTATTTTTGAAGTACAGGTATATTCCTGAATACTCATAATAACTACCAGATTTCAAAAATAATGCACAACTTTATCTAAACTACCAAGTGAGCCACTGGTATGTTTTCAAACTACCGTAATGAGTCTGTTTGACCTCATGTGTACGTTTGCATTAATAATGAGAGTTGGGACTCTCTTTTTATGTGCCTTAGATATTTAGACATGGCTTAGATATAATATTGTGCTTTAAGTCTTTATCAAGCTTTCATGAGCAGAGCCGTAGTCTAGGAAGTTTTAAGATGAAGAGATATGATTAAGTATTGGGTGTGAAAATTATTAGCATTTTAGAACTAAAGGAAATCTTACTGATTAAGTATTTTAAACCTCTTATTTTAAATGAAGGTTACAGGAAGTAGAAGATTTGAAAGTAAAAGCAGCTAATGACTGAGATAACCAGGAGCAGAATCCAGATCTTGTGAACCTTGGCCAGTACTTTCCTCTCTACTTACCTAGGAATCAAAAACTCCAGATTTATTATTTACTCAGTGACTCCAGTTCTTTTCCCAAAGGATGGAGGACCAATATTTTAATATTTATTTATTTTTGAGAGACAGAGCTTGAGCGGGGGAGGGGCAGAGAGAGAAGGAGACATAGAATCTGAAGCAGGCTCCAGGCTCTGAGCCATCAGCACAGAGCCCGACGCGGGGCTCTAACCCATAAACTGAGAGATCATGACCTGAGCTGAAGTTGGATGCTTAACCTAGACTGAGCCACCCAGGCACCCCGTGGAGGGCCAATTTTTTTTAAAGAAAACATCTTTTATCAGAAATTATCTCTAGCTTTGTACTGGAATTCTAATTTCAGAATATTGAACAGGAAGGATTATTAATAACTGAGGATCTGGGATAAGGTGAAAAAAGCTCTGGAGCGAAACAGTGTGCATTTGAATCTATCTTGTTGGCAATTTACTTAAAGTCTCTGTGCCCCTCTTGTTGCAGTACCAGCCTTGACACAGGTTGTTGCCATGATTTCAGATGTAATATAATACAAATGCATTATAAGTCATAGATAGTATGTAATGGTGTTAGTCATTAATTAATGTAATGGACCGATTTCTTATAGCATACACGGAAGTAAATTCAAAATAGATTAAAGACCCAAATGTGAAACCCGTTAAAGAAAACACAGACAATAATTTCTTAGAGATTGGTCTTAGCATTTTTCTGGGTATATCTCCTCAGGCAAGAGGAACAAAAGCAAAAATGCACCATTGGGACTACACCTAAATAAACAGCTACTGCACAGTGAAAGAAACTATCAACAAAAAGAAAAGGCAGCCTCCTGAATTGGAGAAGATATTTGCAAATGATGTATACAATAAGGGGTTAACAGAAAAAATGTATAAAGAACTTAAACAGGGGTGCCCGGGTGGCTCAGTCGGTTAAGTATCCGACTCTTGGTTTTGGCTCAGGTCATGATCTAGCAGTTAATGACTTATAGCCTTGCATCGGGCTCCGTGCTGATGATACAGGGCCTGCTTGGGATTCTCTCTCTCTCTGCCTCTCCCCTGCTCATGCTCTCTGTCTCAAAAATAAATAAACTTTTTTTTTTTTTAAAAAGAGAACTTCTATAATAGAACACCAACCCCCCCCCCCCCAACCACCAAATAGTCTGACTTAATGGCAGAAGACCTGAATAGACATTTCTCCAAAGAAGACATACAGATGGCCAGCAGACACGTGAAAAGTTCCTTGACATCACTAGTCAGCAGGGAAATGCAAATCAATACCACAATAAAATATCACCTCACACCAGTCAGAATGACAAGGATCAAAAAAACAACAAATAACAAGTGTTCGTGAGGATGTGGAAAAAATTAAAAATAGAAATACCAGAAAGAACCCCCACTAACTTCAAAAGGTATATATGTTCCTATGTTTCTTGCAGCATTATTTATAATAGCCAAGATATGGAGGCAGCCCAAGTGTCTATCAATAGATGAATGGATAAAGAAGATGTGGGGTGTGTACGTGTATATACACACAGCCACAGAAAGAGAACTAGGTCTTGCCGTTTTTGACAACACGGATGGGCCTTGAGAGTATTATGCTACGTGAAATAAGTCTGCGAAAGACAAATACCATGTGATTTTACTTATGTGTAAAATCTGAAAAACAAAAAAACCCAAACCCATAAATACAGAGGACACACTGGTAGTTACCAGAGGGAAATGGTTTGGGGGGGATGGGTAAAATGGGTGAAGGGGAGTGGGAGGTACATGCCTCCAGTTATGGAATAAATAAGTCAGGTGAAAGGTATAGCACAGGGAATATAGTCAGTGGTATTGTAGTCAGCATTGTATGGTGACAGACGGTAGCTCTACACTTGTGGTGAGCATGACACAAGTAGTGTTGTTGGACCACCGTGTTGTACACCTGAAACTAACATTGTGTGTCAGCTATTCTTCAGTTTGAAACAACTGTTATGAAATACCGTTGTTTAGCTGCTATCAATTCGAAATGGCAAAATGGAAAGAGCATGAATTTTGGGCTGTCACCATTCCCAGGTGTGGGATCTTATAGAAGTTATTACATCCGCCAGAATGTCTGCCCTACAGAGTTGCAAGGATTAAATTAAGGCACCTTGCATGGTGTCTAGCTCACTTATTTTATGTTGGTTTCTTTTCCCTCACTCTCTTGACCGAACATCAGCATGGCAGATAGTTACTGGAGATAGCACCATTTTGACACGTGAATAATTTAACCTGGTGCTCTATAGCCTTTGCATGCGTTGGGTTTTACTCCCAAGTCAACCTAAGTGCTATTTTATCTTCTGATTGCTCTTTACTCTGTTTCCTGCCCACTTTCTTTATTTATTCCTCCTAGCAAGTTCTAATTACATTGATGTATCAGATGTGCCTCATATTTCTGAGTGTCCCTGAGATGGCCTCTTAGTTGTAACATGATGTGATTTATTTCTGATAACAACAACAAAAAATATATAGATAATAGTTAATTCAAACCAGCTCTTGTTAACTTTGGGGAATTTTATCAAGCCCAGTGCCGTTCTTTTTATTAATAGAGACTTGTTTTTATAGTAACAAGTGTACGTCCATCACACAGGGAATTATTGAAGTTTCTGTGCAGCCTTCAAAAACAAAACAGAAAAGCCACGATGCCCACATCCAAAGCCATAGAACCACTGTCTTCTCACCTTATGTGAGCACTCTGCAAGGCCTGAATTCCATCCCTTTGAGGTGCTTGATGTTCTCGAGCCCCATTTTCTTTCCTTCTGTCTGCTCAGACTGCACTTTTCTGGTGACGCTTCATTGTGCTTCTGTGCAGTCCCTGGGAATTGCCTAGCTTTCCCCAGCCTAGAATGTAGAATTTGGAAGAGTCCCTGGAAAAGGTTGACTTACTCAAGTTGTACAGCAGATAACCTGAATTTTGACTAGCGCTGGCAGCACCTCTGGGAGAGGTTGTTCGTAATAACAAAATGCTAACAGATGATTTTTCCACATTGCTTGGCACCATCACAATGTCTTTCATCAGCAGGCACTTTGCCGCGTTCTTTTTTGACAGACATGTTTGTGGGGACCAGACAAGCAAACGTCTCCTTCCGTTGCTTGGGTTTCAGTACAGTGTGTTCCTTCGATGGTATCTCTGAGCAGTGGTAATGTGAAGGATATTAAAAAATAATGAGGATTTGGTAGGGGAAGGAAGGACCAGCCCCTGAGGAGGCTGGGGGAGTTGCGTAGAGTCCAATCCCTAATCAGATTAAAATCACAAATGTGGTTCAATTCTACTGGATGGTTTATTATGTTTATGGAAATAGCCTTTATGCTTATTGTGAAAAGCACACTAATCTACGAGATTTTGAATCATTAAAATTAGATCAGTGTCAACTTTTAGAAATACCCAGACTTAAAAAACAAAAAACTAAAAACAAAACCCCTGAATGTTGTATTTGTATTTTGTAGGGGATACCAACTCTAAAATCTCATAGTTTGTGCTGTGCGTTGGACTGTCAGAGAGGAAGTGGCCACATGTGTCTCTCTTTAAAATTTTTTTTGAAGCAACAAGTCTAGTTGGGTGGGTAATAAAGAGGCACAAGGAAGTCTTAATATTTAAGACTAAAGAAATAATTCAATTCAATAAGCATTTATGGATCACTAACTAGCCAAGCAATGTGCAATGTTCTGGAAGTTCAAGCATGAATGAGGCATGGTCCCCAATTGCCTGGAGCTTTTAGATTTACAAAGAAGATAAACATAAATAACTAAAATGTCATGTGAACCTAGCAAGCTCTTTGGCAACAAAGTCAAAGAAAAATTTTTGTCAAGAAAGATCAAGAAAAGTTTAAGCCTTCAGCTGAACCGGACTGAATTTTCCTTTGGGATTTTCACTAGGTGAAAATGGAGAGAAAAGGTGTTTTAAGTAGTGCAGATAGCATGTGCAAAAGCATAAAACTGTGAGGGTTGAATGTATGCTTGAATCTGTAGGGGTGCAGCACAGGTAAAATATAGAGAAGTCTCTGGAAAAGTTAGCAAAAGCAAGGTTTTAGAGTCATGAGGTGTCATGGAAAGAATGTAGGATTATCTGCTGTGTAGAATAACTATTTTCAATATAGATAATGAAGGGGTATTCTCCTATGGGGACATATCAGAATCAGGAAGGGGCTTTTTCAAAGAACACGTGTTTTCCTTTGCAATTTTGAAATGACCCAAGGAAAAGTCGTTGCCAAAAAGAATGCGCTGATATTGTGGTATCATACTGTCTCAGCTGTGCTTGGAGCAGAGTACAGATTAAGGACAGTTGCTGTTGACTTCAATTCTGGATGCCCTTTCTAATCCCTCGGGGAGCTTTAAGGGTATGGGTGCAAGGGTACCATCTCAGATCTCTGATGATGCTTCTGCCCATCAGTGTTTTGTTTTTTTTTTTTTACAGAGTCGTCTAGGTGTTTCTTTTTCTTCTTCTTTTTTTTTTAAAGCTTGCTTATTTTTGAAGAGACAGAGTGAGCAGAGGAGGGGCAAAAAAGAGAAGGAGAGAGGGGATCCCAAGCAGGCTCCTTCCACCCTGCCAGCACAGAGCCCGATGTGGGGCTCGAACTCATGGACTGTGAGGTCATGGCCTGAGCTGAAATCAGGAGTCGGACACTTAACCAATTGAGCCACCCAGGCACCCCGAGAGTTCTCTTGGTGTTTCTAATGCAGAACAGGCTGAGAAGCACTACATTGGACAGATAAAAGTAGTTTCAGTAAGGAAAAGGATGATTAAAACAGAATGGTTTAATTGTGATTGCTCTCTTAAGGATTATGAATTTGAATCTTCCTTAGAGGGAGGGACATAGATACAGATTAATAGGCTATTGCAAGTGGGAAGAGGATGCAATTAAAAATGAAAGCAGTAGAATCAATCAAGTTATGAGTAAAGGAAGATGAATAAAACATGGATGGCCTCTGGTAGATAGAGCTTGGGGAAGACTGGAAAGATGTCAAACCTCAGCACCTGTCTGCTTTCAAATGATATACTGGGACGAAGGCAGAAAAACAGCAGATTTTTTTAGCAGGGAACATCAGGGAGAGGGAAACCCTTAGTGCTTCATATGTCCTGAGGATCATTTAGCTAAGAATAAATAGAAGTTTTATAACGATTTTGTCTCCTGTGTACAAGCATCCTATTTAATGTGAAAGTAAAGGAGCCTGAAAAAGAAACTCACCAGGGCTCAAAAACATTGTGTTCCCTTGACCCAGCCTCATCTGTAGTTTTGGCTGTAAGGAACTGGGTTTGACAGTTCATAAAGATTCCCAGGGATCTTAGGCAAACGTTGTCCAGGAAGGAGTACATGATTATTCTATAGAAAGTTCTACTGTCTGTGTTTGATTCACCAAACCACTAGCAAATCACTGGCTGTAGATAAAGGTGAGGAAATAGCACATGGTTTCCACGTGCAAAGAAGAAGTAGAGTGGAAAACAGAGTTAAAACCTAGCTTTGCCGAAGACTCGATGCATAGTATGTGTGGACTTGAGATACTTCCCTTGTAATAGAGCCAGGCACACCTTGAAATAATTGGTAGGATATGGACGGATAGAGAATGAATGAGGTACTTAGTACTTAATCATTTTGAATTGCTGTGCCATGCTAAGTTCCTGAGTATCAGAAGTTCAGGGAAGGGTGCCTGGGTGTCTCAGTCAATTAAGGGTTCAACTCTTGGTTTCAGCTCAGGTCACAATCTGAAGGTTTGTGAGATTGAGCCCCTTATTAGGCTATGTGCTGACAGCATGGAGCCTGCTTGGGATTCTCTCTTTCCCTCTCTCTTTCTGCCCCTTCCACTCCCTCTCTCCCCCCTCCTTTATCTCTCTCAAAATATATAAAAGAAAAAGAAAAAAAAAGTTCAGGGAAGCGGGGAGAATTTCAAGGTACAGGCAGTCAACTTTAACAATGCAGCCTAGAGGGGAGGATCACTGAAACGTGCTGACCAAATGTAATGCTCAAATCACAGGGTTTCAGTAAGTTGGGGGTCAGGAAGTCAGGAGCCAAATGTAATTGGATGAAAGGGGAATGGATGAGAAAATATATCGAGAGAGTTGTGGCTCTTTTCTGCCAAAATTCTGCTGTGAAGAGGAGACGGTGAGAAAGAAAGGGCAACAGCTAGAAGGGATTAAAGGAACTATCTTCATTTTTGCTTTAGATGGATAAAGCATGCTGCCGGGAGCCTGCTGAGAGGGGAAAGCAAGGTGGTGTAGCCTCTGGAATCTGTCAGGCATGAAAGAGACAATAATGTAGCAAACTTATGTGGCACCTTCTATGCTCCAAACACTCCTCTACGGGCTGTTTTATATACATTAACTCATCTTCTTCTCAACTGCCTTATGAGGTAGAATCTGTTAGTATCCCTATTTTACTTATGAGAAAACTGAGGTCCAGAGAGGTTAAATAACCTGCCCAATTTGTGCTCTCCCCACTGCACTAAGCATGTGTGTTACAGAACCACCAAAACAATACATAGGCACATACATCAGCCTCAGCCGTCTCTGGGATCATTGGTTAAGAGGGTGGAAGGGAGCAAGGTGATTGCTGTTGGATGGAAGGGACCAAGGTGATTGCTGCAGACACAGCTCAGTCACGTGATAAAAGGAAAGTTTCTCTGCGGAACATGTCTTTGCAACTTGTTTCTATTATTAAGAAGTTGAAGACTGAGTAAAATGATTGGCTCATCAATGTCATTTGACTCTCAACCTTCTTGGAAGGTTAGTTGGGAACAACCACCAAGAGTTAGTGTGATGTGGCAGAACTGAACTAGTCGCTATAATGAAGTTGAAATGTTGGTAAGCGGTTCCGTGGAACTCAGGGCTGGGATGTATTAGAGGTGGGCAGGGGAGGGAGAGGGCAATGGCGACAGGTAGGATGTTGAAACAGATTATTTTGATCACATCGTTGAATGAAACTTGAAATTACTTTCAGGTATTTGATAGCACAACTCCTGAAATTTTGGGCAAACTTTTGTATTTGTAGTACCTTGTTTATTTAGACTTGCTTAAGCTTTTCCTGGTTTTGCTCCCATCACTCCACAAAAGTGGCCTTATTTGGAAATTTTGAAGAATGACTATAAATCTGTTGGTCTTTTATTCTAATATTGTCATTAGCAGCAGTACCTAATAGTAACATTTATTCAAATGTTCTATAGCTTTCTCAAAACCCTAGAGATGACTCACAATCCTCCTCATTTGGGGAAACTCAGGCTTGAAGACACAAAGTTCCCTGCCTGAGGTCACAAAGCTAACAAGTGGCTGAGCTGGGATGCAGACCAGGTAGTACGAATCCAGAGCTCAGGCGCCTAGCCCCCTGTGCTGTACAAGAAATAGACAGTGTCTGGATTTCAGCAGTTTGTTGAGAGTTGCATCAGGCTGCCATGTCCACATGTGAGAAAACCAACTTTAGAAAAACCTTGCCTCTAGTTCTACTGACCATGGTTATTTGGGGGTTGGTTCGTGAGGGAAACGAGCTAGTAAAAATATAGTTAAAAGGTATCTTAATGTGGAGAATCTTCATATGTCTTTACCTTCCCTGATGAGGTCATTAAACATATTTCTTTACCTTTTCCATGCAAAAGGGATCTATGCTTGTGTACAGTTTGGTGTTCGACATATCTGTGGGCTGAAATTACAGTGGAGAGGGTTTTGTTAGGCCATAAGGAAGGTCCATAGGATAATGACCGGATAGAACCATCACAGTGGTTTTTACCTACCCATCTCGTCAATATTATGTGCTTGTCACGTCAGCTGCTGGGATACAGAGATGGGGGGCAGATCCATCTCGTGGAGTTTATAATCCGATGAGAAAGGCAGACATTAACTAAGTTCACCAGAAATATTTAATTACTGTAAAACTGGATTCTGGAAACCCTAATAACATCATAAATTTAAGTGCTTCCCCTTTAACCATAATAGGCTAAATGACTTTGAAGGCTGGAAAACAGACGAGCTGATGACCGAGAGCTTGCCAGCTCTGTGCTACTAAGTGTAAAACCACAGACTCGAGGCGCTGAAGTAACTGAAAAGATAACGGTTAAACAGCTGAGGGTCTTATAAAATGCAGTTTAAAATGTTGGTATGTAGAAGGGAAAAATAGCAAATCTTAGTATTCTCATTTTCTGTACATTTGTATAGCTTATTTATTACTATATTATGAAAGATTATGAAACAGACACAGATACTGATCAGAGACAGCTTTGATATGGAAACTTCTAAAAAATACACATGTGTTACAGCTTCTTCTCACACCTTTTGTTTCTGCTGTGTTGGCCCAGAAATGGCATAGAAGAGGTGTTCTAAGGGAGACTATGACTTAGAGACTATGTGTCTCTAAGGTACACAGCCAGAAGGAGCTCTCTTTTTTTCTTACAGTGTTGTTTTTCCAAACTAAAAATAATCAAAGATATATTCAAGCATGTTCAAATCTTTACGGAGTTTGTTTTGCCTTTGATATTAAAAATGGGTGAAAGTTCTTAGGGGATAGTTTTACTTTAAGCCTTAATCCATGGCAGTTATTCCCATGAGATCAGATTGGCTGCAATTACGCTTCTACTCCAACTATCTAAGTCTTTGGAGAATTCATAAAGGGAAATTTATACCCTGTTGGATTCTGAAGAGAATGTCTCTGTGTTTCCCTGTGTTGATGTGGCCTGGGCTATGGTGGCACAGGGATGGTACTGAATATTTTTTTTATTTCTGCTATATTTGATTTTTCTAAAATCTTTACTTTCTTTCCCATTCATATCTCTACAGGCTCAGTTTGAACTTCAGGCATTTCATATCCGCGGGGAGCATGCAGTGGTTACAGCAAGGCTAGAAGAAACCATTGAAAATCTCAAACATGAGATAGAACACCGGTGGCGAGGAGGATGTGAGGAGATGAGAGACGCGTGTGTCTCCACCGATGACGACCACCCTCCAAAGACCTACAGAAATGTGTGCATCCAGACAGACAGAGAGACTTTCCTTAAACCCTGCGAAGGTGAAGGCAAGACCATCAGAAGTAACCAGATAATACCCAAAAAGCTGAATATCTCCTCTTTAAGCCAGCTGTCTCCCCCAAATGACAACAAAGACGTCCATGTACCACTTCAGTCTGTGGAAGGCATCTCACCACCTCAGCCAAAGGCATCGCCTCCCCCTCCCGCCCCACCCCTTCCAGCAGCCATCCCTCCCCCTCCTCCTCCCCCCCTCCCTCCCGGACTTGCAGCGTTGCCACCTGTACCTCCACCCCCACCTGTAAGTGCCGGACCTCCTCCACCCCCACCGCCTCCTCTGCCTCCAAGTGCCGGACCTCCTCCCCCTCCCCCTCCACCACCACTTCCCAACTCCCCTGCTCTGCCCAACAGTGGGGGGCCTCCTCCTGCTCCAACACCCCCAGGACTTGCACCCCCACCTCCTCCTGGACTCTTCTTTGGAGTTGGCCCTTCTTCTAGCCAATGTCCTCGGAAGCCAGCCATTGAGCCGAGTTGCCCCATGAAGCCTTTATACTGGACTAGAATCCAAATAAGTGATAAAAGGTAAGCCCATCCCCTGGCCCATTCTCAGCTTGTGAATTCCCAGGATTTTGCACGAGTGACATTTTATCCTTACCAGTTGGATATCTGTGTACTGTATTCCATTCTCAAATGTGGTTTGTAGTGAATACCTTGGATTAACAAGGTTGCAGTGTTTGAGGGGGAGAATGTCTGTCTCCACCAGGTCTTATCTGTGTTCTCTACAGACTGATGCTGGGAGAAACAGTGCGTGCAATTTCAGATCCTTCTGTAAGATAAAGCTTCCATTTGACAGACTCTTCTTAGAGAAGAGCTCTGGTGTAAGTTAGAGCCTTCTCCAACATCCCTACAACTAGCCAGTAATCATAAAGACACTGAGCCTGAACCTATACTGCAGGTTCACTGAAGATGTTTAGAATATCTGTCTTGTCTTTAGATGGTATCAGCAACCTTATGATCTGGATATTTAACAGGTACGTGTAATTTTTCAGGTTTTATTAGAAGAACCAGACACAACTGAGTCATTAGCTCTTTAGGTCAGAAGGGCATCCTAAAATATAAAACCTCTGCTTGAACTCTCATCCCCCTAACTGCCAAATGCCCTCCCATCTTCTACCTTGTTGCCCTTCAGAGAAAGTGCCAGTGTGACAAATCTTGCATTTGTATAGCTTGTTAAGCTGGGTTCTGTAAGGCAGCAAGACAGGTTGCTTGGAAACTTCCATATGAACATATTTGGATTGAATTTCTTCTGCCTCCTTTCAGAGTCTGTCAAGAGGACAATGAGAGAGGTGTTGAGCTGCTGCTTGATTAACCAATGTCTAGATTTGAAATTAATTTGTTTGTAAAGGACAACAAATAGAAAACATATTTTTAAACATAAATATTTGAACTTATTCCCCAAATCGGTGGGTGGTGGTGAATCTTTCAATTTATGTAACATTTTGCCTGTGGAAGGCAGGATGTTAAACAAAATACTGTGAAATTCACAATTATAAAGCAACTGGAAATCACTGCAGGAGGAGTGGGGAGTGACTTAAAACTAAGCATGTGGTGAACTAAGTTGATTATGTGCCTTATATTGGCCCCTTTCCTCTAACCAAAGAATAAGGACCAAGAGTTTATGTGTGGGAAATCCTGATACTTTTTTTTTAAACGCTGATACTTTATTACTTCCCAATTGAATGGTTAAAAAGAGAGAGAGAGAGAGAGAGGGAGAGAGAGAGATCCTAAAGTGGCTCCTAACGATTACCTAAAGTACTATTATTATTCCTTCTGTCCCATTCAAGACTCAGAGGACATTTCCTAAATGTTTCCCAGAATATTTATTTCGAGTTCTGTTCCCTTATTAATGTTCTCAAATTAATGTACAGACATTCCAGGGTGACGAATCCCACCTGTCAGCCGTGGGGTAGTGTGTTGTGACAGCACATGGAACTGTTCCACACCTGCCTCACGAGCCTGTCTCCACTCCATTCCCCTCAAGACTTCATCAGCAACCAACATCCTAGACCGCAGCGGTGGTCTCACAGTACCACTGGGATATGGGCCCTTTGCCCACTGTTCAACATAGGACAAAGTCATGCTGGAGAGAATCATTACGTTTTCCCTCCTTATGTAGTTGGCCATTTTGAGAAAGAAAGCAATTCAATACTCAAGCTCTTATTAGTTTTACTGTAAGTTTAGGGCTTCATTGTTGAGCCAAATGAAAAGTAGGTGAATGTACTAACTTTTCTACGTGAAGATAGCATCATGGCCGCTTCCTGCTGTTCACACATTTAGTCTCTCTGATCATGGGTCCCTCAAAGTGATTTTATACCCTCAGAGCATGTGTACTTCTTTTAAACTAAAAGGCTGTAAAGATTCTGTGTAGTGTTTTATTCGTGTCCAAAACTAAAATTGTTTGGGGTGTGTTTGTTACAAAGAGAAGAAATGGTATTTTGAGTATTTTGTACAACCAGAAGGGTAAGCACTTTGCATAATGTGTGCATGACAAATTTTAGCCTTGGTCTTCTGGGGAACTGGAAGTAAAATATGATTTTTCTCCATCGTATGTGCACTGTCTCTCATCGACCTAGATTGCTTTTCACTACTCACCTGAACTGATCTTTTTTTTAATTTTTAATTTTTATTTATTTTGAGAGGCAGAGCGAGCTCGAGTGGGGGAGGGGCAGAGAGAGAAAGAGAGAGAGGGAAAGAGAGAGAGAATCCCAAGCAGGCTGCATGATGCCAGCGCAGAGCCCAACATGGGGCTGGAACTCATGAACCATGAGATCATGACCTGAGCCGAAACCACGACTCGGTCACTCAACCAACTGAGCCACCCTGGCACTCCAGGGCACTCATTTTTGGTCTTCCTTGTGAGTATCTTCACCTTCTTCCGCCACTTCTCCCTCCTCCTCCACCATTTCCCTCCTCCCCAATATTTCCTCCTACCTCCTCCTCCTCCTACTTCCCTCTTCCTCTTCTTTTGAGCTAGAATTTTACATTCAGTGATGAGAAAGGAGTTGATCATTATAGCAGATGAGATGGTCTATTGTGAGTGAGTCCTTGTTACTCCTCCACCAAATGCCAATTGCTCCCAACTCACTGAGAGGTAGTATTCCAAAATTCTTCTATTCATTATTGGAAATGCCTTTTCCCACAGAAACAATGTGTAGTAAATGGTGATAAAGCATGCAAGCTGTCAAAGCCAGTTTACTCTAGAATAGAAGTGAGTTGCAACACTAGTCATACAAGTGTGGGCTCACACTTTGTCTTTGGAGCTGGGGCCAAGCAGTACAGGTGCAGGGATGAGAGGGGAATGGGGTGGGGGGAATGGATGGGTCTGAACAATTGCCCTTATGCATCACACCATCTCTCTCTGCACACCCTCTCCTCAGCTTCCGAGAACCTCCCTGAGGCCCAGACCAGGAGCCCTTAACAGGCTGCATGCTCCAAAATCCCCTGGCTCTTTTCTGCCATCGAGACCCCCTTCTGTAGTGCAGCTGAGATTAACCCTTGAAATTAATGGTGTTCCTGTTCCAAATGGGAGTTAAGTGAGTGGGGGAGGACAGGAGCACATGGATGGATGTACTTCACTGGAAATTTCTAGCTCTTGGGTGATGATTTCACAGGTATTCACTATACTCTTATATGTTGTACATGTCACACATATACTCTTAAATGGCTCAAATATTATATTAGAAAAATTACAATAAAAGAAGTGGAGAGAAGTGAATCTGGACAGATCAAGATGTTCATATTTCATGGGAAAGGCAGACATATAGCAAAATGTGAACACCCGGGTCTGAGAAGTCCATCTTCCCACCTGTTTTGAACATGATGAAAATTGCCTTTTAACATCAAAAAATTGTGTGGACCATCCCATGTAATAAGAGTTCTTTTAGTTTTCAGTGATGGAGAAAATACATGTTAAAACAAGGGTAAGTACTTAAAAATATTCTGGATCATACTATATACTTACATTTGAAAAACAATGTGTAGATGAAATATTATGTTTGTCTGTCCATGGGTATTAAATGTGTTTAAAAATAAGAAAGTAGACATTTGGGGGAAAATGTGTTCTGACTAAAAGAAGCCTGGATGGTAACCTCTCTGAGCCTGCTCTCAGAGGCAGTTTTTCTATACCTGATTTTCCATAGCTTCTTCCCTTTCTTTGTTTCAAAACCAGGGTGCCCCTCCCTGTTTTTTTTGAAGACAAAAAAAAAACCCAAAAAACAAAAAACACCAAAAAACAAAAACAAAAGCACAGCCTCCCCATGGCTACTTTAGTTGAAATCCCTGTGCGGACTGGTTCAGTGGAGTTTTTTGGTTTGTTTTCATTGTTAATACTGTTGTTGGGGCGGAGTATTATAAATCAAGTACTTCTAAATGAACTCAGTCTGTTCACAAATTATGGGTCCTGCCCTGACTTGACCCAAGCTAATCCTAAAAATCACTTTTAAAAGTATTAGAAGAAGTCCAACAAGAAGGTAAATCTTAACTTAGGAAAAGGTGAAGAATTTTATTCTGTTTAAGTATTGTTATTAAGAATTATCCCATTAATGGGGTGCCTGGATGGCTCAGTTGAGCATCCGACTCTTGATTTCGGCTCAGGTCATGATGCCAACATCATGGGATTGAGCCCTTCTTTGGGCTTTATGCTGGGCCCAGTGCCTTTCTCTTTCTCTCCCTCTCCCCCTCTCGCTTACTTGCTCATTCTCTAAAAAAATAATGAAAACAAGAATTATCCCACGAATGTCCCAGAATTGGTTATCTTTTTAGCGTGTACGTGATGCCTATTTTTACCTATCATGGAAATGCCACAGACTGAGGGAGAAACAGCTTACATGGCCTCGATTATGTGAATCCCAGGATCTCTGGTCCTGCATGTTTTCTCTAGATCTCTTTCTTTTTGATTGCGTCTAATGATCATTCAGTTTTAGAAATGTGTGTTGGCTTCGATGTTCTATAGTATATTTTGACTTAAAAAAAAGATATAGCACAAAAAACTTTTCTTCCAGCTTTATTAGGATATATATACATACACACACATATGTATATACACACACACACATATTTTTAAAAATGAGTCATAAAGTGAATTAGAGATTTTACTATATTCTATTCTCATCTGTTTTGATTCTAATATTTAACTTGTCATTTTTTCTTTTAAGCCAAAATGCTACACCAACCTTATGGGATTCCTTAGAAGAACCTGATATTCGGGATACTAGTGAATTTGAGTATTTATTCTCCAAAGACACAACTCAGCAGAAGAAAAAGCCTCTGTCAGAGACCTATGAGAAAAAGAACAAGGTCAAAAAGGTATTGGGTGACTATAGTAATTGTATTTTTTGTCATACATGGGAATTCATTATTGAATTGGAATGCTTTTAAGTCACTGATTGGAAGCTTTGGAAGCTTTTAAGTCACTGATGACGAAAAGAAGTCAGTAGTTTGAGAAATCTGTGCTTATTCTTGCAGGCACACCCGAATTTTCAAACCATTTTCTTAATAATCTGGACTATTTTCCAACTATTCTGTTGAAAAAAATACAAAATTTAATTTGCACTTAGTGAAACTAGTATGCATGTTCTATGGAAAATGTTTTACTCATTCACTTATGTATAATTTCGTTCATCTAGCAAATGTTTATTGGGAGTGTATTTATGCCAGGTTTTGCTTTAGGCCCATGTGGTCCAGTGTGGTAGCCATTAAGCACATGTGGCTGTTTAAATTTAATACAGTTGGATAAAATTTAAAATTCAGACCTTCATTGTCACTTGCCACTTTTCAGTTTTGTTTTTATGGCTAGCGGCTACCATATAGCACAGATTTAAAAAGTTGTCATTATAAAAAGTTTTATTGGATAGCACGGTCTGAGCATCTGGGATGCTTTGGTGAGAAAACCCCAAAGAACCTTGGCCTGTGGCACTTATATTAACAATCAGCATTACAAATGAAACATTGAACCATGTGATAGAGCAGGGTACGGAAGATGGATTTGGGCACGGTTGGGACGGGGCTGCAGTTTTAAGTGGAGTGCTCAGAATAGTTCTCCTGGATACGTTGACTTCTGAACAATGACCTGGGGACTTGAAGTCAGAGGCCGCCAGCCTTACAACAGAGAGCAAGTTCAAGATTCCCCACGCCATCAGGCAGATGTGAAATTGAATCGCAGCTGAGCCATGTGCCAGCTGTGCAACCTGCCTCAAAGTTCTTCCTCTCTTTGCCCCATCCCCTCCCTGCGACATGAGGTAATGACTACTCACAGTGTTATTGTAAGTAGTTATTAAATGAGGTAATTGATATGTCCTGCTCAGCACAGTTCCTGACACAGTCAGCCCCCAACAAATGACGGCTACTCTTGTCATGTTACTGTTGAAGTCACTGCTGTGATCTCTCGGCGTTAGCATTTTGATGATAGCATAGCTTGTGCTGGGGAAAAAGTATAGTTCACCTGTGGCTCTGCTATTGATTTGCTCTGTGAGTCTGGGCTGCTCATCTGTATTCTCTAGGCCATATTTTTTCCTTTTCTCTAAAACAAGATTAACAATATCTGAGTGTACCTGACCCACCAGGATGTTGTGAAATTGAATTGAAGAGATTTTGAAGGAAATGTTTTGAAAAGTGTAATAATGAATGATGTTATCATCAACGCTTTATTGTTAAATTATATAGCAGGCTTCATCCATCAGTTCCTGTCTCAAGTAATATTATGATTATGAAATCAGTGTGCCTTGTAAGGGAAAATAGGACCAAAACCCGAGTCCAGTTTTCTGTTAATCAAATCAGGTTCTCCCACTGACTTGAGTTACAAATGAAAATCATGATCAAAGTCTTTCACCTGTCAGATTCATTGCAACTATGTTTTCATGAGAAAAATGTGACACCGGGAAGCCTGGGTGGCTCAGTTAGTTAAGTCCGGCTCTTGGTTTTGGCTCAGGTCATGATCTCATAGTTCCTGAGTTTGAGCCCCACGTTGGGCTCTGTGCTGACAATGCGTAACCTGCTTGGGATTCTTTCTCTCTTCCTCTCTCTCCCCCTCCCCAACTCACGTGTGCTCCTCCCTCCCCCGCCTCTCTCTCTCTCACAATAAATAAATAAACTTAAAAAAATAATAAAAATGTGATGCTAAAAATAACTAAATATCAGCTCAACTCTTTTAAGAGGACATATTGCATGAAACAATTCGAATTTTTCTAATAAAACTATCAGTTACTGGTAAGGAGTCAACTAATATATATATTATATACTATATATATATATTATGCATATGTACTATATATAGTATATGTATATACATATATACATATATATACATATATATACATATATATACAGAAGCAGTAGTCTTCTGTGTCTATAGATGGTATTTAATAAACCAGCTGGCCCTTAAAGCACATTTATTTCTATCTTGTATGAATCTCACTGCATGCAAATACGTGATATATATATATATCTATACATACATATGTATATACATATATATACATATATAAATATATATATACACTAGTATGTATATATATGTATGTATATATGCTAGTATATATACTATATACTCTCACTGCATGCGAATACATGATATATATATATATATATATATATACATATAATACTATACATGTACATAGTACTATGTATACATATGTATACATATATATACACTATACATATAGTACTATGTACATATGTATAGTATTATATGTATATATATCATGTATTCACATGCAGTGAGATTCATACAAGATAGAAATAAATGTGCTTTAAGGGCCAGCTGGTTTATTAAATACCATCTATAGACACAGAAGACTACTGCTTCTGTATGAAAGACCAAAGAAGAATGTCTGTATTCCAAAGCTAGCCTAGATTTACCTCTTCCAGGGAGCCTCTTCTGGCTAACCAGGAACTCCACTGAATGTTTTCTTACACAATATCATATTAAACTTACTTTTGTCTTCTCTTTCTTCTCGGATTGGTATTACCCCTTTGTTTCTCCCTCTGGATGCTTGGTAACATGTTGTTTACTCATAAAGCTAATTATTTCTGTTTTGGCAAATGAGTATTTTTAAAACATCAAAGAATTTGTTTTTTTTTGAAACATCAAAGCATTTGGTTGTTTATTCTTATTTCTTATCTCATAATTGTTTGCCTATTCAACAGAGGATTTCCACTAAGGCAGTTAGTACTTGATATGTTTATTTTGCTTCCCTGTCTGAGGGGGAAAATACCCTTCATTTGAACTCTTTAATCTTTCTGAGCAGCAAGGTTGCGGGCATCCTGTAGAATCTGTGCACGTATATAGTCTTCACATTTCTCTTGAGGTAGAGGCAGACATGTACATCTACTGGGCTTTCTGGTCCTGAGACTGGTTGGAGTTTTCAGTGAGCTTGTGACTTACATTAGGGCTGAGATTTTAAGATTAAAACAATGAACTGAATCAATGCCAAAAGCTCTAAGCCTGTCCCTTAGGAGCCTTCTCTCCATGCCCGTGGTCAGATTTCACACATCAAGATGGATTCCTTGGTCTCCTCTCAGAGCCAGGTTTTTTATTTGTTTGTTTGTTTCTCTTAAAATGAAAGTGAAAGTAAATTACAGAGTTTTTGAGCAGCTGGGGAGTTTCAGCATCAGAGGCCAACTTCATCAGCTTAACCACAGCATGATTCCCACACAAGATGACCAGGAAGAACCCTGGCCAAATCGGTCTTGTTTATAGTGATTGGAGTGGAGCGTATGTTGGAGATTTAAAACTCCAGCATTCTGAATCTTGGCTGTAGGGGCTCAACCAGCATGGAGACCTTTATGTGAATACCTCTTAAGTGGAGCTGGTCTTCCTTCCTCTGTGCAGGCTGCATTCCTTGTTCAGAAAGAACTGTCAGAACTGTTAAGATTCCACTGAACTCAAACTCAGATACTGGTTTCTATTTCTCCTTCTCTAGGAGCATTTGAAGTTCCCATCGCCAGTGGTGGCTGTCAGTAAACAGATACATACACTCTTCAGTGGGGCAGGGATCCCATCCTGTAATATCTTCTAATCTGAAAACCAGAAGGCACCTTCCCAGCCACCAAATTCAGTACCCTCATTTGGCACTCGAGAAACTGAGACCAGGGAAGATGACGTGACTTCGAGGGTTTGCACACTTGTAACTGGAAAGGTGTTAATAGTGACAGATACTTGAGAGGATGTACAAGAGCCTCAGGATGTGCCTTCATTTCCCCTTAATTTAAACATGAATTTGCCCCATCAACGATGGTCACATATTTTATTGGGATGAATGAGCCTACATCTATAAATGAGAATGGCCATTATTAAAATCAACAAATACAGGCACACTTGGGCAAATCCAAAGTATTTCCTACATTGTGAAATCAGCCCAAGTTTTTTTCTTTTTTCAAAGTCAATCTTCTAATAGGAAGCTAAATCTTAGCATAAAAAGAGGCTTTAGGTATCGCTCCAACAACAATATATATATAGATTTAGAGCTGTTTTCCTTTGACTCTACCAACTATTTTATTTTTTTTAATTTTTTAAAAAATTTTTTTTTAATGTTTATTTATTTTTGAGATAGAGACAGAGCATGAACAGGGGAGGGTCAGAGAGAGAAGGAGGCACAGAATCTGAAACAGGCTCCAGGCTCTGAGCAGTCAGCACAGAGCCCGACGCGGGGCTCGAACCCACGGACAGTGAGATCGTGACCTGAGGTGAAGTCGGCCGCTTAACCGACTGAGCCACCCAGGCACCCCCCAACTATTTTAAATATTAGCTGTAGGGGCCCCTGGATGGCTCAGTTGGTTAAGTGTCTGACTTCGGCTCGGGTCATGATCTCACAGTTCATGGGTTCGAGCCCCGTGTCAGGCTCTGTGCTGACAACTCAGAGCCTGGAATCTGCTTCAGATTCTGTATCTCCTCTCTCTCTGCCTCTTCCCCTCTTGTGCTCTGTCTCTCTCTGTCTCTCAAGAATGAATGAAAATGTGAAATAAATAAATATTAGCTGTAATACTAACACAGATTTGTATTACGTACTCAGGCATGTGCCATCCTCATTTGTGACACCAGACCATTCTGCCACTTTGACATGGCAGTCACCAAACTGAGAACGGAAGCTGCAAACATCAGCTCCTGTCAGCACCACCAACACTCAGTACCAGCTCCTTTTTTTTTTTTTTTTTTGGTCCCTGATAACCTCTGTGCACATCATTTCACTTTCCCATAGTTTCCTTTTCTATAAAATGGGGAATAGCAACTCTTTACAGGCTTGTTATGAGGATGAAATGAAATCATGCTTATGAAAGTACTTTATTTCCTAAAATGTGTATTAATCGTCTTAGTTTATGGACTAATGGGAACGTTTTATGAAGAAATTCTTGAACGTCATTCATTCCCAAGGTTGTTGAGGAGTCTTAAAACATTAGTGTGTCCATTCCTGAAACTACTTGCAAATGGTAATCTCCAGACCATTCCTGTTTTTCAGGATTCATCCAATTCTACAACTTCCCTTAATGACACATGCAGACATCTGGGAGTTCATCTTACATTGGTTTAGGTAGTCGTTTGCACTGTAGAACAGAATTTCCCCTGTCAATATGCCCTACTTCTACGGTCTCTAAGTACATTTGTTCCTGGGAAAGGTAGCTCGGCACCTTGACACTGAGCCAGGAATCTGCCTTTATTGTCTGTGAGGCGTCCTCCTGGTACCTGTTGGGGAAGTGGCTGCTCTGGTGCGCTTTCCAATTGCTTCCTAAACTCGCCCTACAACTCACAGAAATCAGCAGGACCTGTCACTGTTCTTCCTGTCTCGAAAGGCCACGATCTCACTTTGGATTATAAATAATCTCTCGCTTGTTCCCTCCTCTGTAAGTTACATAAAATCATTCCTTTCCCTCTGCCTTTTTCATAGATACATCTTAAGAATTAATGAGATAAAGGCTATTCCCTAAGCCCTTTGGGATGGGGGAGGGCAGCTGGAGAGGGGTGGCGATGATTCAGCAGACACTAGTCTGTTGAAACGTCCTGGAGCCAAGAGCCTTCAGTTGTAATTTGGTCACTTTGGCGAGGATCATAGCTGTAACTCTCAACTCCCAGACTTGGTGTCTCAGTTTGGCAGGGAGGGGAGAAGAGTGGAAGGAGAACATTGTTTGGACGTCTGAACGTAAATTTATAGGGTTTTCATAACCTGTTGCCTTCCAAGTTTATATAATTTCAGCTTTTGTATACAGAGATAATTTCTCTGGGCTGCCTCGGTAAGGTACGTGCACGATTCTTCCCCCAGGAGTGGGGATGATTTGCCAACCCCTTTATATTTCTCGTGTGTTTGAAAAATGAGCAGTGAGGTTAGGGGTTATCATATATAGAAATGAGTGAAATAACTTGCCCGCGTGTTGATTGCACCAATATATGATCTTGAGGTGGTGCTATGTCCAGATTCCTTGAGTGATAGCTAGAATGATAAGGGCTTTCCTGTTCTTCAGCTTAACGGCAGCTGACTGGCCAGATCTACCAAAAGCAAACAGGAGCTTCTATTCCATGACAGGCACTCGTTTACAAATGTTCTGCCTTGCAAATTTTATTTGGAAATAAGGTGGCCCAAAAAGTTAAGTTAAGTTGTACTTTTACTTTATTTACATATATATATATATATATATATATATATATATATATATATATATATATATATATATAAAAGGTGGCTAGAGCTTGTCAAGTATGGATATCAATGATTCTTTCAGAATGCTAAATCTGAATATTATTCTTGGAGTTCAACTATATTTCTCTGTTGGCTGTTAAAACAGTAACAATCTGGACTTGTACCTCAAGCCAGCTGTAGTATCCTTAGGATGGTCATTACCTCCCCCAACCACAAGAGGGCATCTTAGAATGCCAAGATACAACGTTAAATTCGCTTCTTAGAACAGGGAGAAGGGGAAGTTGCAAGAGAGTAACGGCCCCTCAGCACCCTCCTGAGTCGTGTTAAGTCTCTTCATTGTGGACCATGAGAGCAAGTTATCCACACGATAAGGTGACAAGTATTGGGAGCCAAGTCCATATTAGGAAGGCTTGTAGGTATTAACGGAATACAAGTTATTATTTGACATAGTTCCCGTGCTTAGAATGAATGATTGCAGTATAAAAATGCATGAAGTATCAGACTTAGCCCTTTTGTAACTGATCCTGGAATCACCTCCACAACACACATTCACACACACACACACACACACACACACTCACACTCACTCGTATATACACTCACACACACTCACACACACAGAGCTTCTTAAATCTTCCATATCTAAAGGGAGTGAAGATTTATTTGAATAAAGATTTTGTTTTGAAAAACAAAAACATGATTAGATATTACAAGACAGGCTATGAGAGAATCGTTCTATGTATATATATTTTTAATGTTTGTTTATTTGGGGGGGGGGGGTGGGGAGGAGCAGAGAGAGGCAGAGAGAGACTCCCAAGCAGGCTTTCCACTGCCAGCGTGGAGACCTGACGAGGGGCTCCAACTCACAACTCATGAGATCAGGACGTGAGCCAAAACCAAAAGTCGGACGCTTAACCAAGTGAGCCATTCAGGTGCCCCATTTATACTTTTTAAAGTATCCTTCCTCCTGGTTGAAGAAAGCTTTTTGAATTCTTACATAGATTTTTCTGGACCTCATTCATTTATGCTTAATTTGGGCCCTTTTCTAAGACTGTGACATGGGATGGAGCTAGACAGCAATTTAAGGCTGAATGCCAATGCAGTGACTCCTCTGGCCTCCACTTTGGAGCTAGAAGGATGTGAGGCTATTGCCAGAACAGGCAAAGACCTTGTGTGTGTATTTAAGTCACAAAACCAGGTCACTGGATGCTTTCTCAACTAAACTCGTACAAGCTTTGCAAAGTGCACTCATCTCCAGTATACACTGTGCATACATGTGTTCTCACAGGTTCATGCTTAATATGGACAGAAATCAGTCTTAATAATTCCTTGCATTTATGTAATGTCTATCAAGTGAAGATGACAAAGATTTCAGTAGTGATGATAATAGTTAATGCTAAGTAAGTGGTTTTTGGTTAAGGACTTGGCATGTATTAACTTCTTTAAGAATAACAAGAACCCAGTAAAATGGTTACTACTATTATTCCCATTTTGTAGGTGAGGAAGCTTCAGCCTAGAGGGGTTACATAACTTGTCCAGCCTCACACAGCCCTTAAGTGGTAAGGAAATGAATTTAACAAGAACCCCAGAGCTTGTGGTCTTAATTATTTGACAAATGGTCTGTTGGTCTAAATTTAACTACAAGTCCTGACTTCAAGTTCACTTGCAGAAGGCTAAATTTTATTCCCTGGTCATTGTTTAGTGAAAGAAGCAGCGGCTTTCATGTCCATAGACCTGCGTTCTACTTCTGGCTCTGACCTCAACCAACTACTGAATTTTAGGCAACCTCTTTAAATTCTCTGGGTCTCAGGTCTCATCTGTCAAACGATGCAAACTTTAAATTTTTTTTTTTAACGTTTATTTATTTTTGAGACAGAGAGAGACAGAGCCTGAACGGGGGAGGGGCAGAGAGAGAGGGAGACACAGAATCGGAAGCAGGCTCCAGGCTCTGAGCCATCAGCCCAGAGCCCGATGCGGGGCTCGAACTCACGGACTCACAGACCGTGAGATCGTGACCTGAGCTGAAGTCGGATGCTTAACCGACTGAGCCACCCAGGTGCCCCAAAAGATGCAAACTTTAATTTGATGAATTACAACGATCTGGTCATTACTTCACTTCCACTTTACAAATAGGAACACTCAAGATCCACCAACTTTCATTTCACCTATGAGAAGATAGACAAGACAATTAGATGGGAACCAACATCTCTGTGCTCAGGCACTGTCTGATAGATCGAGCTGCTTGACAGCATCATGGCACATTGTATGAATCACAGATGTGCAGGAGCTCAGGGAATGTTTGCCAATAGCTCCTAAAATAAAGCAAGTTTCTGTATGTCCTTGGGGAATTGAAGGGCAAGGGAATATGATGGGCAGGATGGCCATGGAAATGCACCAGAGATCTTGTCTTAAAGGTGAGTAGTTCATAGTAGCTGTGTGTCCAGTCACGTAACCTCTCTGGCTTTAGTTTCTGTAACTGTCGGGGCACCCGCAGGGTACGTTTTTAAAGGTGCTTTCCAGGGGTGCCTGGGTGGCTCAGTCGGTTAAGCGTCCGACTTCAGCTCTGGTCATGATCTCACAGTTCGTGAGTTCGAGCCCTGCATCGGGCTCTGTGCTGACAGCTCAGAGCCTGGAGCCTGCTTCAGATTCTCTGTCTCCCTCTCTCTCTGCTTCTCCCCGGCTCATGCTCTGTCTCTGTCTCTGTCTCTCTCTCTCTCTCTCTCTCTCTCTCTCTCCTTCAAAAATAAAAGAAAACATTAAAATTTTAAAGGTGCTTTAAAGATGGAAAATATCAGATCATCTATGTGTGGACACCTTCCCACACACATCTTAAAACTGAGTGTCTACAAGTGTGTGAGTAGAAGAAACTGCACATTCGGCCCTTCATCAGTGAGTAACACGGGATAAAAGGCAAACCAAACTCACACCACAATTTTCTTCCTTCAGAGATGCCATGCGTCCCTTCTCACCCTTGTCTCTACTTAACCAAAAATGCATCTGGCAGCACCAGCCATTGGTCAAGTTGGCCAGCCCCCATTGGCTGGTGCAGCCCTTCGCCATTAGGCCCTTCTCGATCTCTCTGAGTTTCCAGGGTCCAGAGGCCAAGCCATGCCTTCAGGTTCCACTGGACAAAGCTGTCCATGTGTTTCTCAGGACCGTCTGCCTTGACCCCACTACCAAGGCCCCACTTTCAATTTTTGATGAAATACCTTCTGGCCCAGAGCTTGATTTCAGTTAGGCCTGACCTGATTTCTCTCCAGCTGAGGCTAATTTGCATGGCTGTAAACACAGGGCCTTACAAAGCTCACCAACTGTGATAAAAGCAAAGGAAACCTGAGACCACTAGAAACTCAAAAACCCGCCTTTGCCTTCGGTATCTGAGCCTGACTCTGAGTCACGCCTCAGCCGGGGAGGTTGCCAGCGTGCAGCAGCTAAAGAAATGTTATTCTGATTGATCTGATTAGGGCAGCAAGGTTAGCCATGGTCAATTTACAAAGACAGTATGAGAAGAAATCATGTGTGTAGCCATGTTATGGGTCAGTGAGGCCCCTGCCAGAAGTTATGAAAAGCCACAGCTCTGCCAGGACCATTATCAGATCTCCTGGGTGGGGTACAAATGAGATTGGAAGGTTAGGGGCCCCTTTGGTGGAATGAATGACAAAAGGGATTGGGCTGAGAAGAGCTAGTGAATCATGCTAGCTTCCAGCTGGCTTCCTTAGCTGCCAAGCCCCTTACATGTGAGTGGGAGAGCCTGGGAGTCCCCAGTGCGGTGTGAGGAGGACTGTCCTTAGCTCCTCACCGCAATGGAAAGGAGAGAGTGGAAAGGCTGATTTGGAAAGAACATGAGGCTCTAGGTTGACCCACTGAAACAGCCAGATGGAACCTATTGGGTATTTCGAGCCCTTCCTCCACCCAAGAGTGGTTTAATTGGGATCTGGCTCCAGGCTCTGGTTACTAAATAACCTGAGTTTTAGTGTTTTCATTTTCATTAATTAGCTTTTATGCTAGGTACCTTATTAGTCAATTAGGCATTTTGCATGCGCAAAATATCCTAGGAGGTGAGAAGGGGGTCTTTAAAAATAATTTAGAGCTGCAAGTTCCAGGGGGTTAATTCATGACCTAATTATCACATCACTTTTTACTCTCTTGTAGACTCTAGCACAACTTCCTTACTTTACAGCAAGCACAAAAACTAACTTTAAAACTTTGCTTTCAGATGGTTGTTGCATTCATGTTGATTTTGAGGATTTTGGATCCTCCACTCTGGGTGTGGTTCTCTTTTACCCTGCCCAGTTTAGGAACATAAATGTTACTTACAACACTGGGATAAGGTGCATTAATTAACAAAGAAAGATTTATTTAAAATGTAGCCAACTGAAAGCCACATTACTTGAGCTGGGGCTCATTATGGATCACTCTGTACTATAATCATCTTACTAATGGAAAAAATGAGACATTGCGATGGTTGCTTAGAATGTGATTCAGAATGTAGCAACAGAATGTCCAAAGCATAGGATGTTTAGACTGATTTAGTAAGATCTTGGAGAAACTGGACCATGTGACATCTTTGTTGTCTATTATGTATTCTCTTGGTGTGTGGAGATGTCTGACAACTCAGCCCTCAAGGGCGGCAGCCATTCATTTGCCATCAAAGGAAGGGGTAGGCGTCTGAGGCTAAAGGTACATGTGGAAGGAGATTGGTACAAACCCCCTGCACTGGCCTGTGAGTCCTCTCAGCTGAGATCTTGGTGTTTGCCCCCCAGCCACCAGGAAGCCAGGGACAAGGCTGTTGTAGGAGCCTGATCGCCTGGCCCCTGACCGGCTGCTTCCTCCAGCACACCCTGAACCGAGAGCCACAGCTAGTCTGAGTATGGAAAGTGGTAATGGAGTGGTTCAACGTGGGTTTCTTTCTAAGTCATCACTTTATTCATGGGGCAAGTCCCTTCATCTTAGGCTCCTTTGGACAGTTTCCTCTTCTGTGAGGTGAGAATAATCACAATACCTACTTGAAAGGGTGATTGTGAGAATTAAAATAATCTCTGTGTTAAGCTTTGTGCCTGATGCACAGATGCTTGCTACTCCCTCCACGCTATCCCCACCGTCGCCATTACCATCAGGAGTAGGAATAAGAACAGTGTCACCACTAAAGGAAAACAGAAAGTTGGACTCAACCAGAGGCCCCGCTTCTCATTCAGTGATGGCTTCTGAGCCCCCAGAAAGCTACAGGAGGTCCGTTTTACTCTATCCTTTCTTTGTGTGTCCTACTGAGGGCACAGCTATGTAATTAAAAAAAATGAATTTAAGCTGGATGCTCTAAGGTGAATGTCCTCAAGGTGTGCCAAGAGAAAGCAGTGTAATAGAACAAAAAGGTCTAAAATTTGTCTCCGTTTTCTAGTACTATTTTTATTTGGCTTTCATGATAATCTGTGTTTGTGGTACAATTTTAAGTGCGCCAGCTGTTGGCAGGGCCTCCTTGAATCCTTTCAGAACATGGTAAGCTACAAATAAATATAAACACATGTAGAATGGCTGATTTAGGTGATGATGGAACTCAAAGTATGATATTTTAGGTTGGCTTCCATGTTAATGAAATAGGCTGAATCATTTATTAATTTTCACCGGCATAATATATGGATATAATTTTAAGAGCTAAGCAGAATTAAAAGACTTTAAAAAATGAAAAGGTCCTGCAAATATCAATAAATTTCAAGCAGCTTTTCATATGGGCACATCCCCTGATCAAGTTGAAATTATAAATCAACAGAAAGACGACTTCAATATGTCAATAACAAAGAACTCCTTGCCTTTTAAAATTTATATTCATACTTGTAAATAATTCATGGATCAAGAAGGAAGTTATAATGAGACTCAGAAAACACTTTAACTCAAAAAATAAAAATATGTGTTATCAACACTCCTAGGATGTAGCTAAAATATATGGTCATGAGTGCTTATATTAGGAAAGAAAAAGCTGAAAAATAAGTTAGCTTCCAAAATTAATAGCTAGGAAAAAAAAACATGAAATTAAAAGCAAATATTAGGTTAAGTGACGGAAAAGCCATTTTTTGAGGTCAAATGTAATAAAATATTACAATGTGATATGCTTCAACCAAATACTGCATTTTAAAAGGCGAGAATGGGAATTTAAAAGCAATTTTATATTCTTTTTTTTAAATGTTCATTTATTTTGAGAGAGAGCACAAGCGAGCAGAGAGAGAGATGGAGAGAGAGAATCCCTAGCAGGCTCTGCAGTGACATGGGGATCGACTTGGAGCTCAGTCTCACAAACCATGACATCATGACCTCGGCCAAAATCAAGAGTCAGACGCTTAAGCAACTAAGCAACCCAGGCTCCCCTAAAGTTTCAAAACACAGTACAGAAGATCAATAAAGTTAAAAGTTCTTTGAAAACAATAATAAAATCCACACACTTTTGGCAAGATTGAGAAAACAAACATAAAAATATTGGGAAAGTAAAAGCGAATATAACTACAAGATGCGATAGAAATATATAAGATGCAAGAGAATAGCATGAGCAAACTTTTGGCAATTAAAGAACATGAAAGAAACAACTTCCTAGAAAAATATGAATTACCAAAACAGAGTCAAGAAGAAACAGAACACCCGAATGACTGTAACTACTAAGGAAATTGGATTGATAGTGTAAAATCTTCCCACAAAGACCAGGTGGTTTGATTACAACAAACATTTTCTTCTTACACAAAATACTTTAGAGAAATAGAAGATAAGCTCGTATATAGTCTTGATGGCACTATCAGACAAGCAATGAATACAAATTACTATATTGAAAGCATTAAAGTTAACCTAAATGAAAGGAGAGATCTTCTCTTTCTGAATGATAAAACCAATATTATAAAGATGTCAGTTAACACCAAAATGATTTCTAGTTTCAAAGTAATTCCAATCAACACCTAAATAGGATTATTTGGAATCTGACAAGCTTATTCTAAAAATTTGTGTGGAAGAGCTAATGTTCAAAAATAACCTTACAAAAGTACCCTTAAATGTGATGTTTAGTGAAAAAGTCACAAAAAGTGATTCCACTGATCTGCAGTTAAACACATGGAAAGTTGAGGTGCATTTGTGGCAAAACTATTTTTTAAAAAAGCAAGGGAGTAAGAAACATAAAATTCTAAAAAATAATCTGAAACAGAAAAATTGGGAGGATACTTTACCTCATATCAAGAAAAATAAAGTAATGGGTAGTAAGGTAGTTATGAAATGTAATAATTGGCACAGAAAACAAAACAAAGATTAATGGAAAGAGTTGAGGGTTCAGGAGGAAGACCGATCGATGTATATATGCAAATAATATATGATAAATGTGGTATCTCAGATCAGGGAGTAAAATTGATGATTAAAAATACTTTAAATGTTGAATATATGGCCCAAAAGAAATAAAATAGATCCCTCCCTCACATCATGAATCCAAACCAGTTCCAGATGTATCAAGTACATGAAAGGAAAAAGTTAATAGTTTTTAAAAAAGAATATAGGAGCATATCTTTTAACCTCACATGGAAAAGACACAAAAAACATAAATCACATAAGAAAGATGTACCTTAAAATAAAAAACTCTTGTTCATGAAAAGATACCACAAAGAATATGAAAAGATAAGCCACAAGATTGGGGAAGACATTCATAACATATATAACTGAAGAAGAATTACTGTCGAAAATACATGGAGAATTTTTACTGATCAATGATAAGTTGTTCACTTTCGATCATTAGAAAGATAGGCAAAAGACATGAAGAGGCTTGTCATGGACTGAATGGTCAATAAACATGTGAAGAGGTAATCAACAAGTCAGCAGCTAGGAAATGCAGCAGTCTGATTTTGGACCCACCAACTTGGCAAAAATTAGTAAGTCTAACTGAGATATTGGGAGGGTGTGGAATGGTAGGAATCCTCATTATGCTCATTGGAAGGTCAGGTCCATTTACCTGGAAAGCAATTTGGTTTTATCTAGCTCATGTGGGCATGTGTACACCCTCTGTTCAATCTTCCTTCTGCACATTGGTACCAGGAGACTCCTATGAGAATGTTTGTTAAAGCTTTGTTTATAATAGGAAAAATCTGAAAATGACACTTTCATTAGAGTAGATGAATGGACTGAGGTCAGTTTCCGTAACAATACCATCCAGCTTTGAAAAAGAGTTAGGTTATAGCTACACGCATCCACATCGATGATTTCTAAGCAACATGTTGAGTGGAAAAAGTCATGAATGATCCCATTGGTCTGAAGGTCAAAAATATGGAAACCTACAAAGTTTATGAGATCATACATTTGTGACAAAATGATTTTTATTAGAAAAAATAAGAGCAAGGGAATAATAGACATAAAACCAGAAGAGTGCGTCCTTTGGAGGAAAATTGTGCGGAATCTAGAGACCCTCCCCCCCAAAGTATTAGTAGTTCTCATTCTCTGAGTTAATAAATTATAGTTTCTTTACCTGTTTGTTTTTGCTTACTACCTCTGCTCCATCTTCCAACTCCCTTTTTTAGTATTTTTTGCTTCTGACATCCGTATTTCATGTTAGAGGATTCCTCGAATAGTTGGTAATCTTGGCTGCTATTTCACGTATAAAACTGAGGCATGACAAACCTGGATGGAAGCTCAGTAGAAATGGACATGATTTGCTCAGTGGTGGGTCTCACGGTGGGGTAAACAGTTGTAGAGCAATCATTTCATTTGGGAGTTTGTCTTTGCTTTTAGACTGATCTGTTTTTCCAGATGGAATTTCTCCAGGCACCTGATTGGGGCTGGGGAGTAGTATGTCAGCCTGACTGCTAGCGTTCTGACAGAGAAGCTAAGAAAGGATGTGGAACTTTCATAATTACTCCATTCCACTACAAGACCTCATCCCCGTGGTCTGCTCTGCCTAATGTTCTTGAATCCCAAGTCTGTCTGGTTGAATTTCACTGGAAACTCTATTTCCTGAACACATAGGTGAGGTTATATATCTGGCACCTAATTGCACTGTATACCAACTTTTAAATAATCCCCTTATTTTTAGCTCCCCACCTCACCCTTGCCTTCCCAAGCACACGATGCCTCTCATTTGCGCATGTGTGAGGGTCCCCCTTCCTCTGCAGACAGTTAGGTTTGTCCTTCCGTTGTTCCGTAGAATTTACCACTCTTTGAACTACTTCTGCCTTCACACCTTCTGTTTTGGAATTGAATGGGGTCTACTAGTTTCACTGAAGGTAGATTTTGTTTTTGATACTCACTCCCATAATTTTGGGTTGGCTTTATAGGAGACAAGAAAGTGAAAGACCTTTCCTTTGCTACCCTAAAAGTCTAGCACATTTTGATTTTCACATTTTAGAGGCTATCGCCTTGTTGCAATATGAATGAATGATGAGGGATGTATCCTTGCAGGAATGAGATGTACTTCAAGGGAAAGTACCCTGGACTAGTAGTCAGGCATCTGGTGACTTTGGGCAAATGACCTACTGTGTATTTGTTGCACTTGTGCTATCAGGAGGTGACTTGTCCATAGGAGAGGACCTCAGGGTACATACACTGATGACTCTAGTCAGGATGGAGGTGAGGGCTCACTCTTCACGGATGAGGGTGAGTAAATATTTTGGGTCACTGTGTTGTTCCATTCGCATGGATGACTGAAGGATAGAGTATAGCATATGCTCGCTTTCTATGATGGATTCCCCGTGAGCATGAGGAGAATGCTAAAGACTGATTACTAACTGGGGGTAATATGCCGGGTTATGTACCATAAGCCCTGACAGAATCTCATAGCAGTTTAAAAATACATATACACAGTGCTCTTTCATCTTGCCTCTCTTGCTGGAATTTCCTGGAATCCTCATTTTGTGTTTATAGAAGGAACTCCGCGAGCTTACTAGAAGCCGTGTGGTTCTTATGTCCGCTATTGTTGCCCAGAAGGTTAACAGAGTAGAATGACTTAGGTTGCAAATACTGTACATGACAGCAATGGCTGCACATGAAGACTATTCACATTAAGGTGAAGCGTGTACATAAAAGGAAACACTGAAGTAGCCTCAGGTGTCCTTAGGCAAGGGAGCGTTCCTCTTTGAGTTTTGCCACAGATTTTGCCTCCTGGTGCCTTGAGGCCCCGAAGCTAGGAGTGCCCACTCTTACCAGCTCTTCACCATCCGAGCAGGAGTGGGAAAAAGCCAGGTAATTTGCATCACGGTACACTCTGAATCAAAGGCCATCCATCATTTCTGATATCTTGAATGCAGTGATTATCATATCAAAGACACATGATGACATTGAAGATAATAAGATTTCTGTTGCCCATCATCACTACCCAGCTTGGAGTAATTATTAGCACGTGTTCTTTTCAAAAGCCTAATACTCTAAGCTGTGGAGAGAGAAAAAGCCCTATTTGAGTCACCAAGAATATATAGGAGAGTGGGTTCAGGGTCTTAAATGAGAAATATCGATAAGACAGGGAGTCCAAAGGTCTTACAAACTTTGTTATTTAGAATCCTTAGGAGGCTGGCATGGCCATCTGTGTTCGCGGACTTGGCCTTGTGTAAGAAAGCAGTCATCCTTGACTGAGCATACAGCTTGAAGAGACTGATGGAGAAAGGGGCACATTTCTAGCTGGTTGGTCAAAAAAAAAAACAACACTGGCAATCAGGGATTGTAAACACATACATACGTATATGTCATATATGGCACTGTGCTTAAGTGCCAGTGATCGTGAACAAAAACAATACATTCATTTGAGATCACCTGACTACTCAGGCAGCAGCATGAGCCTTACCTAGTAGCTTGCTAGAAACCTAGGGCTCTCAAGCCCTGCCTGCAATGGTTTCCTAGACCTACCTCAACCAAGTGGGTGACTAAAAACACCAAAAATCTATTGTCTCAGAATTCTGGAGATTAGGAGTCTGAAACCAAGATACTGGAAAGGGCCATCCTCCCTCTGAAACCAGTAGAGGAATCCTTCTTTTCCTCTTCGTATCTTCCTGTCTTCTGGTTGCTGACAATCTGTGGCATTCCTTGGCATGCAGCAATGTAATTCCATTCTCTACCTTTGTCATCACTTGGTATTCTCCCTCTGTGTCTTCCCATGGCCATATTTTTTTTTAAGTTTGTTTACTTTTAGAGAGAGCACAATAAGGGGAGGGGCAGAGAAGGAGAGAGAGAATCCGATGCAGGCTCCGCACTGTCAGCCAGCCTGATGTGGGGCTTGAACTCACAAAACCGTGAGATCATGAGCTGAGTGGTAACTAAGAGTCAGATACTTTAACCGACCGAGCCACCCAGGCACCCCCACCTCAGCTTTTTTTTAAGTCATAGCCATCTTCTTTTTTTTTTTTGATTTTTTTTAACATTTATTTTATTTTTGAGACAGAGAGAGACAGAGCATGAACAGGGGAGGGTCAGAGAGAGGGAGACACAGAATCGGAAACAGGCTCCAGGCTCTGAGCCGTCAGCACAGAGCCCGACGCAGGGCTCGAACTCATGGACCGCGAGATCATGACCTGAGCCGAAGTCGGCTGCTCAACCAACTGAGCCACCCAGGCGCCCCAAGTCATAGCCATCTTCTTATGAGGACACCAGCCACATTGGATTAGGGGCCTATCTGACTCCAGTGTGACCTCATCTTTATTACTTTTGTCTTCAGTGACCCCATTTCCAAATAAGGTCATGTTCTGAGATACTGTAGATTACGACTTCAACATATCTTTTGTAGGAGAAATATGGTTCGATCCAAAAAGATTCCAACTCCTTCCTAGTGAAATAAAGTCTATATTTATAATGAGGTCCCTCATAATTCACATGTGTACTAAACTTCTAGAGGATATCCCACAAATTCTTAATTGTCTTCTACAGACAGCTTTCTGTAGACAGTTGCAGGCTTTGCCTACAGTTGTAGAGGTATGTAGGATCCCCATCCCATGCCATCCCATGCAATTTAGGAAAAATTGATAGAAAGCTTTCACTTTTCTCCTTAGTGCTATGTCCCATGGGGAAGAGAAGGAACATTTACTCTACTAGTTTTGATAGCCATGCAGATTGATTGTTGGGATGGAAATCTAAAGTAGGATTATAGTACAGAAATTCAAAACAAAATGATAAAATGTGACTTAAAGTTCGTGTGGCACCATGTCTCTAGTGTATCTTGAATGGTGAGCCATTATACTCCCATCCCTCCTAAACCAGAGAGTAAATAAACTCTCCATCCAGCAGTTAAAGGCTGAGTTATATGAATAGAATAAGTTTCTGGCCTTGGGAGAATTTGAGCAATGATGACTGCAGGCTGCCTGAAGGCATGGAGTTGAATTTTCCTGCGTTGTCTGTCCCAGAGAGTCCTTCTTTCCTCTCAGTCTGAACACTGTAGCTTAGCATTCATCCCTTGAGTTTATTTTTTTTTAATTTTTTTTAACGTTTATTTTTTGATAGAGACAGAGCATGAGTGGGGGAGGGGCAGAGAGAGAGGGAGACACAGAATCCAAAGCAGGCTCCAGGCTCCGAACTGACAGCACAGAGCCTGACGCGGGGCTCAAACGCACGGGCCGTGAGATCATGACCTGAACCAAAGTAGGATGCCCAACCGACTGAGCCACCCAGGTGCCCCCATCCCTTGAGTTTAAAAGGCAGAGTCTTAGACAGTTGGGCCTTAGACAGTTTTGTTTTGATTCTGTTTTATGTTTCATGAGAAGTTGGATCTTTTCACAGTTTTCTGTTTTCTTTCTGCCATGTAGAAGAAAGGGTTTCAGCCCTCTGTCCGGTTGCTTCTCACCAGGTCAGCTATCAGTAGTTTAGAATTGTTTCATGTTCATTACAACCAAGCACTCTTGAAGGGGCCTGGAGCTCTCAGACACCATTGATTGGCGTTTCTCATCTGTACCTTTGTGTGATGGTACTTTGGTCCACCCTGAAGACAGGGCGCACTGATGAATGCACTGACGTCTCTTGATCGTTTTGTCTTCTAAATCTCTGATCAATGGGAAAATGCATGTGATTTCATTTCAACACAGAAACTGTCAAGGCATTGGAATTATCTCCTGCCCACATTCCCACCCACCTCCACCCCATGGTGCCCCCCTCCAACCGCTGTCCCAGCCTTAGCCTTCACCTGCTGTGGTCTTCTCTCCATTTGCTTTGTGAGCAGAATTCAGTGGCCTGAAAACCAATAAAAGGGTTTTTCTGTCTCATCAGTCAGGGCATGGGATGCCAAATATGTTCTCAGACGCAAGACAGGATGACAGTTCGCCTTTTCACATGTTTTGGTGGGGAGCCTAAATCCTTAAAGTAAACTTCATTTGAGCAATTTTATGTGTCCCCAAAAATAAGGCCATGGAAGAGATTCAGACCTAGCAGTTTGACAGAACAGTGAAGCTTAGTTTTCCTTGAAACATTTAGTGGGACAGATAATCAGGCTGTGTGTGGAAAGCTTATTTTAATGGCATCACCAGGCCAGTTGACAGAGGCCACTACCCAGAAGCATACCTGGCCATGCTGACCATCAGCAGTGAGGGCTTGTTTGTACCGAGTCGGGTGACACTTCATAATATGGCATCATGGAGCCAGCCAGCCAGCCAGCTCTTCAGGCTGCAATGCCAGAGAGTGGTGGGGCCGGGGGAGGGGAACACAGGAGAAGAAGGGACAACGAATCTGAGTCAGCACTTACTTTCCTGAGCACCTGCCAAGGAACAATTGCATGTTTCCAATGAAGCTCTCCCTCTCCCTGAGGAGAGAGAGCAAGATGACTGCCAGCTCTGGTCTTGTTCCCCTCCAGCTGGCCCTTGCTCCTGACATCGGCTGGGGGCAGGAGTTGCTTACCTATCCCATCTCCAGTCAGTGCCACACTAGAAATGGCAGGGAGGGCACAAGAACAGTCATACCTATGAAAGGGGATTGTGTGAGTTGCTTTATCCCCTGAATTTTTAAAAAAAAATTTTTTTAACGTTTATTTATTTTTGAGACAGAGAGAGACAGAGCATGAACGGGAGAGGGTCAGAGAGAGGGAGACACAGAATCTGAAACAGGCTCCAGGCTCTGAGCTGTCAGCACAGAGCCCGACGCGGGGCTTGAACTCACTGACCGCGAGATCATGACCTGAGCCGAAGTCAGCCACTTAACCGACTGAGCCACCCAGGCGCCCCTGAATTTTTTTTTTTAATTTATATATAAAGCCTGCCTCCCTGGACTAATATGCATCATGGCCTTGTGCATTATCTTGTGTCACTTCATAGTACTTCTCTTGGGAAAGTCTCACTCTGTCTTCTAAATTAGATTTCTATTACTTGTAAAATAAGAATTTGCAATCTGGTGATGGTGGGGGGAGTTGGTTATGAAAGTTTTAGTTTCTCTAAACCAAAGGGTTCCCTATTATACCATATCTCATATCTCAAAAGATGCTCTCCGGCCAGTTTAGACTCCATACTAATTTATATTTCTGACTTGAAGGTATCCGGAGTAGATTATCAGCTTGACCGTCAGAGCTTGTAGCCCATAGGATAGGTTCATCAATTTCTACGTCTCTAGTATAGGATTCTACCTGCCTCTCAACTCAGTCCACAGGAATGTCTTCAAGGCAGTTGCAACAGTCATGAAAATACCCAGATCCCTTTGGCACCCAGTGGCTTAGAAATGTGAAGGATTACTCTTGATGAGATTAGCTGACTTTTCATTTAGTAGTGCATGTGTGTTATGGCAGCCTCATAATGTCTGTGGTTGTGCCAAATAATGGTATTGATAAAGAAGCATAAGCCAAAGATCACCAGCCTAAAGGCACAAAAATTAAAAAGAGTGTTTTTTAGAATTTTGCTTTGAAGAGTTACATGGTCTCCTTTCTGTATATTCTCCACTCTCTTCAGTTTCCATGAGAGAAACAAACCACATACTCATTTGTTCTATAGAGTTGGCCATGTCCTGTATATGGATATTTGAAATACATGCCTGTCATGGAAGTAAATATCTGCCCATGTATGTGGATCCTTCATTATTTGTGTTTTTTGGGGGGGGGGTGGTGGGTGGGGGACGTGATTCAGACAGGAAAGGTAGCAGCTTTTACATGCATTTATTTGCCCGAAGTGCCCAGGAGATGTTTGTTGGTAATAACATAGGTGGCTGTATTTAAGTAGATGTGGTGCCTGTTCTATGATAAAACCGAATTCACTGGAAATGGAAATCCTGTGACTGAAACAGAGAAATGTCAAATATGAGGACTGAGCCAAAGAACAGAGTAACTACTTGGTCTGGTATTGGTTTGAATGTGTTTGATGTCTAATGAAGGTGTAGGTGTAGAAATTCATCATCTTCATTTTCAGACAAGGAAGGCTCCCTGGAAGAAGAAGGCTTCTATAATTCTCTTAATTTTGTAGCTGTGCCGAACTCACTTGGCCAAGTAGGCTTCCAGCATACGTGGTCTATTCAGTCCGTTTATTTTTATATTTACTTCTGGCCATGCCTGCCAAGCTCAGGCAGAAAGCTGAAGATATATGTGGATTTTATGTAAATGTGAAAATCCCACTGGGCCTGGCAGGAGTTCCTTCTCAGTCTGTCTGGCAAGACCTTTCTAGCTGAGTAGTCAGGGTGTGGTTTTTTCCAATGTAACAAATCTGTCTTCCCATTTCTGTCTTAATTCTTATTCAAAGTGGCAGGTTCTTCTGAAAATCCACATATGTAAGAAATAATAATCATTTGGATACACTGGCTCAAGGTGCAGGATTAGGCAGTGTGGGATGTGGGCCTGCCTCTCCCCGCTCTGGAAGGCATTGCGAGAGCTCCTTGGGCAATGTAATAGTACGCATGTGTGACATGCCCTAATCCAGCATGCGGCGGGGGTCTGGAAAGGCTTTGCCTTAAACTAGGCATGTCTAATAGGGTTTAACGCAACCTGTGAATTCGCCCCTGCACAAGGTCAGCTTGTAGGTCAGTGGAATGCTGCACAAATTGCATTCTCCTCCAGACTGTAATTATACCTAGGAGAAAGCTCTGTGCTGCCCAGTTCAGCTGACTCCAGATAGGACCAAGATAAACTGAGGGCTTGCTAACATTTCTCAAAAACTGATTTTTAAAGATTTGATAGAAAGTGTCTCTTGTTTAAAAAAAAAATGACAGTCTTAAGGTTTATGAAGGGGCTTTGTATACGGGATGGTGAGACCTGCTATTGTCTGCCTTTCCTAGGAGCAGAAAAAGATTACTTGAAATGGAGGCATGAGGAATTTGAGTCAGACATTAAGCAAAACTCTTTGCTGCCAAAAGTTACTCAATACTAGAAAATGATTTTGAGGATTATGACAAATCAAGTAATACGCACATGAGGACAAAGAGGAATGAGAAATGGATATCGAGAGTAGTCCCAGAATAGGAATAGGATGAAAAGTTCAGGTTGTGTTTGCAATTAGCTGAGGTACGACTGTGTTTTATGTGTTTGATGATAGAAAATGGCTATAAATATACGTGTGCTGTACGAAGACACTCTTAATAGTTTCTTAAAGTATGAACTTCCTTGTAAAGTAAGGTCCGTCTTTAATTTCTGGGCTTGCCCAAAGGCAGAAGGTTAAGTTAAGCAGCATTTGCAAGTTTCTTCAATGCTAATGGTAAATGATCCCCAAACCCACTTCAACTAGTGTATGGACTGAATGAACAAACTTTTGCAAGTACTCATACTCTCTTGTAAATTTTCTCTAAAGTATCTATCTTGAACAGCATGGGGTGGGCACTTTTTTCCTAAGAGCCTACATGGAAAGAAGTCACATTGGGAGCTTCAAGGCATAATGCTGTCTACTGGCTCCACATAAACTTGGAAAACCATTTGTTTGACATTCACATTATGAAGCTATGGGCTAATAAAATTGGGAAGGTGACCAATATCCAGCAATCAAATGCAGTGGATTGGCTTCAAGGTCTTCAATAGTGTGAAAGCCCCTCTGCTTGCTGGTCTTAATGCCTGGAAGAACCTTTGCCCCAGTGGTCATACAGGATGGAAAGAGCCCCCTTCTATAATGGCTAAGCGGAACACAAGTTACACATACGTGGACCTTGAGAAACTTAACAGAAGACCATGGGGGAAGGGAAGGGGAAAAAATAGTTTCAAACAAAAAGGGAGGCAAACCATAAGAGACTCTTAAATACAAAGAAAAAACTGAGGGTTGATGGGGGTGGGGCAGGGGAAAGGGGAAAATGGGTGATGGGCATTGAGGAGGGCACTTGTTAGGATCAGCACTGGGTGTTGTATGTAAGCGATGAATTATAGGAATCTACCTCCAAAACCAAGAGCACGCTACATACACTGTATGTCAGCTAACTTGACAATAAATTATATTAAAGGAGAAAAAAGAGAAGAACATGAATTACAGTGTCATTTGGGGCTCATGGTCTGCAGAGCTTATCATCTCTCTCTTTTTTTTAACGTTTTAAATTTATTTTTGAGAGACCAAGACAGAGCACGAGTAGGGGAGGGGCAGAGAGAGAAGAAGACACAGAACCTGAAGCAGGCTCCAGGCTCTGAACTGTCAGCATAGAACCCGACGCGGGGCTTGAACCCATGAACTATGAGATCATGACCTGAGCCGAAGTCAGACGATTAACCAACTGAACTACCCACATGCCCTAGAGCTTATCATTTCTTAAACTCCTTCACAGAGAAGTTTTCTGAACACGAGACCTGGATTTTTGTTTCAGGAAAAGAGCACTGAATGTAACTTTGGTGAATGGTTTCAAGTTACCCAGAGGAAGATTGTGCCCCAAACAGCCATCTCCTTCAAAACCCCCATTTTCAGTGAGTCCTGACATTTTTAAGGATCATATACAAAGAACAATTAGAATCTCTTTATGTTCACTGATCCCTGTAAATAACTCCCTTGTTTCAGACTTATTTATATGAGTTTCCCCTTCTAACTAGTCTTTGAACTCCCACTGAACAAGGATATATACATATATATTATTTGCACCCCTTGCAGTACACCAACATAGGAGTTTCCATGTTGTGAGTTTTGTTGCATTAGACTGACTACATTTCTGCATCAATGTAAGGATGAATCAGGGAAGGTCTAGAAATAGAAGGCTGGTCTCCTGACTTTTTTCATGACAACTAGTCACCAGACTGTGATGCTGATGACTTTTCAGAGTTGGCCAAGAGGCCATGGCAGCTCAGTGTGCTAATGCTAAAAGAGGAAAGGACTGTTGTATTTCTGGCTGTAATTATTAGCTGTGTTTGTATTTTTACTTAGATTGTCATGTTGCTGTGAATCTTTGACTTGGGCCAGACAAATTTAAAAAAAATGTTAAAATGGCACAGGATAGTAACAACTGGAAGGCTTAAAGAAATGAGTGGTGCTGGTTAATTATTTAATTAATAAATGGTTTGATGAAACTTTTAAATCCTTTAGCTATTCTTTTAATGCATCAGTTACATTTCCTATTATAGAAAGGGCAGACAATTAGATATCTGACAAAAGACAGGAGATGTAGGGTTCTAAAAATTTTCCTGATAATCATTATGGTCACCAGTCCACACTTTTCAGTAATGCAAATATGGAAGGTGTAGATGATTTTGATTTCTTCCAAGCCCTGAATATATTAGAGAAGCTAGTGGATAGGGGAGAATAAATACCCAATATTACTTCATCTTCTTTTCATGTATTCTTTCTCTTCAGAGAAGTTTTTTAAAGTTTATTATTTTGAGAGACAGTGTGTGTGCATGTGCATGAGCAGGGGAGGGGCAGAGAGAGGGAGAGAGAGAATCCCAAGCAGGCTCCACACCATCAGCACAGAGCCTGACACAGGGTTTGAACTCATGAATTGTGAGATCATGACCTGAGCTGAAACCAGTAGCCAGAGGCTTAATCGACTGAGCCACCCAGACACCCTTCTTCAAAGAAGAAGTTTTGAAGTTCACTTTATCTATCTAGAAGTTACCTTACCAAGAATGCATATAATGCGATATAAGAAAAACAAGGGGAATTTTCAGTTAATAGAAGGTTCTGCATAAATTGGATCTGGTTATTTGAAACTTGGACATGATTCTAAAAAATTATTTTTAAAAATGTAATTATTGGTTGATAACAAGATGATCTTCTCTTTTAAAAAATCTGTTGTGTTATAAATCTTTGTCTTCTTCCCTCTTCTCTTTGTTTATTCTCTCCACCAGTTTTCTTTATTCTTGTCTTCTTCCCTCCTTGCTGTTTTCTTCCTAGCCACTCTGCAATGAAAGCAAATGCCTCTGATAACAGGTGTAGATCTGGGTAAGGAGTTGTGAGATTTGATCACAAATATCAAAAAGGAAAATCAAGTACTGGGTGAGCAGAACAAAGTGTTCTTCTATTTTTGTGCCTCTCGCTTTAATGCCCTAGCAGTGAGGCAACTACAGTTACTTTATAGGGCCTCTTGAGCATGAAGTATTGTTGTCCCTGGAAATCCATTGGGGGCCACTAAAGAAAACAAAGTTTACAGTATTCTGGTGTTCATTGCCCCCCAATTCACAACTGCCCATTTGGATTGGCCTGTGTGCAGAGCTAGCACATACCTACGGCTCACTAAAGGTACAATAAAAGGTAATTCTCATCTTCCTTCTTCTCTTTGAAGATGCCCCCTTCCCACAGCAATCTCTGTGTAAACCTCTTTCTCCTTGCTATTCAGCTAGGTGCTTATTTAAATTTCTTTGCATTGTACCAGCCTAATAGATCTAGTAATTGGAAAACATACTAAAAACGAAACAAAGAAAATCCACAAGAACATGTGACTGGTAACCAAATGTTTAACCTTGCTATGAAATCATTAGAAATGTAGACTAGTGCAGGGTGCCTGGATGGCTCAGTCAGTTAAGCATCTGACTTCGGCTCAGGTCACGATCTCACGATTCATGAGTTCAAGCCCCACATTGGGCTTTCTGTTGTCAACATGGAGCCTGCTTTGGATCTTCTCCTCTCTCCCTTGCCACTCCTCCCCCACCCTCACTTCTCTCTCCCTGTCTCCCCTCCCTCCCAAAAGTAAATAAACATTAAAAAAATTTTTAAGAATATAGACTTGTGAAAAAACATTTTACCTGCCCTTTTGGCCAAAAAATTTTAAATTGGTAATACCCAGAGGGTGAGAGAATAGTGTAAATTGGTATCCCCTGTTAGAAATAGTTTGGCACTGTCTGTCAAAATTCAAAATGGACATATTGTTTGAATAACTTCTGTAAATCTATTCTATAGAAATATAAGCTCAAGTGACTAAGAATACACCCGTGTGGTTGCTCACTGCAGTATTGTAAATAACTGGCAAGTTTTGGAAAATTCCTAAGTGTCCATCAATAGAGGAATACTTAAATTAAGTGTCATACTTAAAGTGGCCCTGCCTCTATTGACATGGAATGTATCTGTATAATTAAAAAACTTATACAGAACCAGAGGGAAAAGTTGCAGAACAGAATGTACTGCCTGTCATTTTTATAAAGATAAAACCCTCCACACGTGTGGGCACGCATACATGTTTAGATCTGGAAGAAGACAAGCCCCCATTACTAGTGGTGGTAACCGAGCAGTGGAATTGGGAGATGAGAGAATTTCACCTTCTACTTTTTTTCTGGTCTTCTTTACAGTTTATATTTTATTACAATAAGCACTTGGTTTTGTAACTAAAAGTAGTAAACTCAGAAAAATAAAACAGACAAAAAAATAACAGAACAAATATTTCTGTAAACTTGACAATTCTCCAAAGACAGAACTCAGTCCCAAGCTCAGTACCTGGCAAATGGGAGTCATTTGATAGATGTGTTAAACGAAGGAGCCCTTGCTTATTCCAGTCTCTTTTCCCATGATCATGTTGGCCAAGACTTGGGCAGAAGCTTGTAAAATATGACCTGAGAACCCACAGAGAGTTTCTCTTCCTTTTTCCTTCTCCTCCCTGTCCCCAACACCATCCCTCACATCCTGCTCAGCCCCGTTGTTAAGCAATTTCAGGAAGATAAGAATATATACTGAAGTCTTGGGCCAGCCTTCTTAGTCAACTGAACTTTCACTTGGTCTGTTTATTAATATAATGGGTTCCTCCATGGGTTTCATTTTATTCATTTTACATATTGGACTTAAGGATATTTTAAAGTGTATGTTCTGCTCTTTTTCTTAACCCTCTCTTCTAATTTTTTCCTTTTAATTTGTTTGGTATTGTTCTCCACTTCCTAACTCCAAAATGTATTACACACTACAGTATTTGAAACAGTGTTGATATCAAAGCAAACATATAGACCAGTGGAAAAGAATAGAGAGCCCCAAAATAAACCCATGTGTATATGGTCACATGATCTCCAACAAGGGTGCCAAGACCACAAAACAAGGCTAAGATGGGCTCCTCAAAAAACAAAACAAAACAAAACAAAACCCACATATCCATATGCAAAAGCATGAAATTGGACCCTTACAGCATAAACAGAAATCAACACAAAATGGATTAAAGACTTAAATGTAAGTTCTGAAACTATAAAATTCATAGAAGAAAACATAAGGGGAAAAGCTTCATAATATTGGTCTTGGAATTATTTTCTGGATATGACACCAAAGGATAGGCAACAGAAGCAAAAATAGACAAGTGGGACTACATCAAACTGAAAAGCTTCTGCATAACAAAGGAAGCAATCAGAATGTAAAGGACCTATGGAATGGGAGAAAACACATGTAAACCATATATCTGATGAGGTATTAAGAACCCAAAACCTATAAGGAATGCCTACAACTCCATAAAAAAGAATCCCAATTGAAAAATGGGCAAAGGATTTAGACATTTCTCCACAAAAGACCTACAAATGGCCAACAGGTGTACGAAAAAATGTTCAACATCACTAGTCATCAGGGAAATGCAAATCAACACCACAATGAGGTATCACCTCACATCTGTTAGAATAGCTATACTTTTTTAAAAAGGGGTGGGAAAAAGAAAGAACAAGTGTTGGTGAAGATGTAGAAAAATTGGAACTCCTGTGCATTTTGGGTGGGAATGTAAAATGGTGCAGCTACTATGAAAAACAGTGTGGAGTTTCCTCACAAAAATTAAAAAGAAAACCACCACATGATCTGACAGCCTCACTTCTGGGTATTTATCCAAAAGAATTGAAAACAGGGTCTCAAAGAGATAACTGCACACCCATGTTCACTGCAGCAGTGTTCACAATAGCCAAGAGATGGAAATAACCTAATGCCCACTGATGGATGAATGGATAAAAGCCGTGTGATGTGTGTGTGTGTGTGTGTGTGTGTGTTTAGGGTTGTGTGTATATGCACACACACACACACACACACACACACAATGGCATATTATTCAGCCTTAAGGAAATTATGTCACATGCTATAGAATGAATGAACTTTGAGAAAATTATGCTAAGTGAAATCAGTTAGTCACAGAAGGACAAATACTGCATGATTCCACTTATATGAGGTATCTAAAGTAGTCAAGCTCATAGAAGTAGAAAGTAGAAGCAGAAAACTGCCCCAGAGGCTGTGGGGTGGGGGAGGAGGGGTGGAGAAGGAAATGGGGAGTCGAGTTTTTATTATACAGTATGAAAAATTCTAGATATCTGCTGTACAACAGTGTGATATAGTTAACAATACTATTAAATGTTTAAGAATTTAATGAGGTAGATTTCATGTTATGTTTTTTTTTATTATTGTTATTGTTGTTATTATTATTATTATTATATCTTTTAATCCATGAAGGAAGGAAAAGGAAAGAAAGGAAGATACTAAAAGGGTTAAGACATACATCCATTCAGTGTCCATTTTGTTCTCACCATTTTGGCTGTTTTTGAGAAACCTTGCATTATTCCACAATTAAAGAGGGACTACATAGAAACTTAGAGGTATATTTTTTAAAGCTCTAGTCAGAGAGAGATAGGCAGGGAATTTCACACAAACAGGGGAGAGAATACAAATGCTCTGACTTTACTACTGGCCATCTCCCTTTTGGGAGGCAGCACTGCATTTCAGACAGGTCTTAAAGTTGTAGTCCAGCTAAAGGTAACAAATACTCTCTTTTCAAACACCTGCCATGCTGAGACATCAGACAAAATTGCAAGAATGGCTCACTATGGTGAGATCCTTTCCATATTTCATCCTGGTTGAACACTGAAGGGATGGATATGCTTGTTTTTCCCAGTGACAGGCGATCTCAATGTCGGTCCTTTCCTCTCTCTCTATCTCTCCCTCAGTTCCCTTCTGATTACTCTCTTGCCTTCTTTTAATTAGCTATTAAAAGAACTTGCATCTAAGCCTTCTCTTGCTTGTAGGTAGAATGTGTTACTCATGGTTTTCAGAACCCGAACTGGATAGCTTGATGAATGTTTTCTTGAAGAAAATTTTGCTACCTTTTTGTGATCTTGTCATAAATTTGATTTCCATGCCTATCTCCTTGACATCAGTGTGTATTCCATGGCCAAGGTTTTATCAGTTACTATCCTGGAGATTTAAGAATAAATCTAGTCAGGGGTCCCTGGGTGGCTCAGCTAGTTAAGCATCTGACACAGGTCATGATCTCCTAGTTCGTGAGTTTGAGCCCTGCATCAGGCTCTCTGCTATCAGTGCAGAGCCCACTTCAGATCCTGTCTTTCTCTCTCCCTCTCTCTCAAAAATAAATGAACATTAATATATATATGTGTGTATATATATATATATATATACATATACATATAATATATATACATATTATATATATACATATGTATGTATATATGTGTGTGTGTATGTGTATATATATATATATATATATATATATATATATATAAAATCCAGTCAGTTCCCAAAGCCTTGCTTCTTCAGAATTTTCTTTGTGACTAGTTCAGGTGTTGTCTTATTTGCCTTTTTAGTTCTTTTCAGCAGTTTTACCAAAGTGATTTTTATGGAGGTATAATTCACCTACAACAAACAGTTTTAGCTGTACAATATAATGATTCAATATCTGTACAGGTTGCAAATGATCACCACAATAAGTGTAGTTACCATCACCATATAAATTTATGAAACATTTTTCTTGTGATGAGAATTTATAGGATTTACTCTTTCACAACCTTTAGGTATGTACTATACTATTATTGACTGTAGTCACCATGTTCTATATTACATCATGTACATACACATACATTCCATATATGTATATACTGTACAAGCTATTACATACATGGCTTATTTACTTTATAATTGGAAATTTGTATCTCTTGACACTCTCACCCATTTTTCCTGCTCCTCCCAACCTTTCTGCCTTCTAACAAACACCATTCTTTTCTCTATCTATGAGTTTTGTTTTGTTTTTTAGATTCCACATGTAAATGAATTGATATGGTGTTTGTCTTTCTCTGTCTGGCTTATTTCACTTAATATAATACCCTCTATGTCTATCCATGGTGTCACACACGGCAAGATCCCATTCTTTTTTATGACCGAATAATATTCCTCTGTGTGTGTGTGTGTGTGTGTGTGTGTGTGTGTGTGTGTGTGTGTGTGTGTGAGACGTCGTCTTTATCTGTTTGTCCATATCTTGGTAATTATAAATACCAATTATAAATACTTGGTAATATGTTGTTTCCATATCTTGGTAATTATAAATAATGCTGCAATGAAATGAGATGCATATATCTTTTCATATTACTGTTTTTGTTTTCTTGGGATAAATACCTAGTAGTAGAATTGCTGGAATAAGATAAATTGGTTTTAAATGACACATTAGACCAGGTGGACTTAACAGATGTCTATAGAACATTCCATCCAAAACCAACAGCATATACATTTTTTCAAGTGCACATGGAACATTCTTCAAAACAGATTACAATGTTAGGCTATAAAATAAATCTCAATAAATTTAAGAAGATTGAAATCCTATCAAGCATCTTTTTTCTGACCACAACGGTATGAGGGTAGAAATCAATGACAAGAAGTGGAAGAATCACAGATAAGTGGAGATTAAATGACATGCTGCTGAATAACCAGTGAGTCAATGAAGAAATCAAAGGAGAAATTAAAAAAAAAAATACCCTGAGACAAATGAGAATAGGAATGCAACATACCAAAATCAGTGGGATGCAGCAAACGGAGTTCTAAGGGAAAAGTTCATAAGGGCACAGCTCCATCTCAAGAAACAAGTAAAACGTTAAGCAATCAAAATTCACGCCTGAAGGAACTAGAAAAAGAACAAACAATGCCTAAAGTTTGTAGAAAGAACAAAATAACAGAGGTCAGAGTAGAAGTAAATGAAATAGAGACTAAAAAGTCAAGAGAAAAGATCGATGAAATTAACGACTGGTTCTTTGAAAAGAAACATGACAAATCTTTAGCTAGACTCACCAAGAAAACAAGAGGGAGAGCTCAAATAAATTTAGAAATAAAAAAGAAGTTATAATTGATACCACAGAAGAACAAAGGAATATAAGAGACTACTATGAACAATTATATGCCAACAAGTTGGACATATCCATGACATGGATAAATCGCTAGAAAACCAGTCTTCTAAGACTAAATCATAGTAAATCTGAACAGACTGGTTACTAGTAAGGAGATTGAATGAGTAATCAAAAACCTACCAGTAACAAAAGCCCAAGACCAGATAGTGTCCCTATCAAACATTCAAAGAAGATTTAATACCTATACTTCTCAAACTCATCCAAAAAATTAGAGGAAGGAATGCTTCCAATCTCATTTTAAAAGGCCAGCATCACCCTGATACTGAAACCAGACATGAGCACCACACCAAAAAAGGAAAACTACAAACCAATATCCCTGATGAACATAGATGCAAAAATCCATGACCAGATATTAGCAAACCAAATTCTGCATCACATTAAAAGGATTATACATCATGATCAAGTGGGATTTATTCCAGGGATACAAGGATAGTTAAGTATCTGTAAATCAGTCAGTGTGATACATCTCATTAACAAAATGAAGAATAAAAATCATCATCTCAATAGATGCAGAAAAAGCACTTGACCGAATTCAACATCCATATATGATAAAAAATGATCAACAAGCCCACAGCTAATATCATACTCAAGACTGAAAAGCTGAAAGCTTTTCCTCTAAGATCAGGATCAAGACAACGATGCCTTCTCTTTCCACTTTTATTCAACATAGTACTGAGAACTAGCCAGAGTAATTAGGCAAGAAAAGAAATAAAAAGCAACTAGAAAGGAAAGGAGGAAGTAAGACTGTAACTATTTGCAAATAATGTGATTTTATATATAGAAAACCCTAAAGACTCCACCGAAAACTGTTAGAACTAATAAATGAATTCAGTAAAGTCTCAGGGTATAAAATAAATACACAAAAATCTGTTGCATTTCTATATACTAGCAGTGAGCAATCAGAAATTAAGAAAATAATCCCATTTATAATTATATCAAAAATAATAAAATATATAGGAATAAATTTAACCAAGGAGGTGACAGACTAATACACTGCAAAGTGTAAGACACTGATGAAAGAAATTAAAGGCACAATTGAATGTAAAGATATTCTGTGCTTATGGATTAGAAGAATTAATATTGTCAAAATGTCTGTACTACCCAAAGAAATCTACAGATTCAATGCAATCCCTATCAAAATTTCAATGTCATTTTTCACAGAAATAGAAAAAATAATCCTAAAATGTGTGTATAGAACCACAAAAGACCTCAAATAGCCAGTGCAATCTTGAGAAAGAAAAACAAAGCCGAAGTGATTTTTTTTTTTTAGATAACTAAACTCTACAGACTTCACAAGGGCAAGGACTTGATCTATCTCAAGCACCTCCATATCCTCAGGGTCCAAAGCAGTGCCAGGCACATAGAATATTCACAGAATATATACATATACATACATATATATATGTATATGTATATATATATATACACATATATATGTATGTATATGTATATATATTCGTGTGTGTGTATATATATATTTGTGTGTATATATATATATATTGTATATATATATATTGTGTGTGTGTGTATATATATATATATATATATATATATATATATATATATATATTAGAGAGATAGGGGAGAGAGAGAGAGAGTATGTGCAGGGAAAAGGGGCAGAGAGAGAGAGAGAGAGAAAATCCCAAGCAGACTTCAGGTTCAGCACAGAGCCTGACACGGGGCTCAATTCTACAACTCTGGGATCATGATCTGAGCCGAAATCAAGAGTTGGTTGCTCAACTGACTGACTGAGCTACCTAGGTGCCCACAAATCATTTCACGTTAAATTTGTGTTCTCAACCTAAGAAAAAGCCAGAAATTGCTTTTAAAAAAATTTTTTTTTTTAACGTTTATTCATTTTTGAGGCAGAGAGAGACAGAGCATGAACAGGGGAGGGTCAGAGAGAGGGAGACACAGAGTCCGAAACAGGCTCCAGGCTCTGAGCTGTCAGCACAGAGCCCAATGCAGGGCTCGAACCCATGGACCGCGAGATCATGACCTGAGCTGAAGCTGGCCACTCAATGGACTGAGCCACCCAGGCGCCCCGAAATTGCTTTTTTAAAGAAAATATTTGAGGGGCACCTGGGTGGCTCAGTCAGTTAAGCATCTGACTTCAGCTCAGGTCATGATCTCATGGCTCGTGAATTCAAGCCCTGTGTAGGGCTCTATGCTGATAGCTCAAAGCCTGCAGCCTGCTTTGGGTTCTGTGTCTTCCTCTCTCTCTTTATGTCCATCCCCAATGTGTGCTCTTTCTCTCTCTCTGTCAAGAATAAATAAACATGGGGCACCTGGACGGCTCAGTTGGTTAAGCCTCCGACTTTGGCTCAGGTCATGATCTTGCTGTTTCTGAGTTAGAGCCCCGCATCAGGCTCTGTGCTGACAGCTTGGAGCCTGGAGCCTGCTTCAGATTCTGTGTCTCATTCTTTCTCTGCTCCTCCCTTGATTTTGCGTGTGCTCTCTCTCGCTCTCTCTCTCTCTCTCTCTCTCTCTCTCTCAAAAATGAATAGACATTTAGAAAAAAAATAAACATTAAAAAAGTTTTTAAAAAAAGAAAATATTGATTAGATATAATCTCTTTTGTTTTTGTATATAAAAAAATTAAAAAGACCAACTACCTACCTTCCTAATTCCTTTAAAAACTCTTGAAATTCTGTGTCTCCCAGGAATCTTTCTCTAAGACTATTGAAATTATTAAACACATTGGACTGAAAAATCAAATTTCCTTTTATTCGGATAAAATCTTGGTATTTACTATATTTTAGGTCTAATAGTTACATAAAAGTAGCCATTCTGAGAAGGGAGAGGAAATATGAGGTTTGGCAATAATTGATTGAGGATCAGCTGATAAATCGGTAATTAGACAATCTTGGAACAAACTCCTTTTGTTCCTTATTGCTCAACCAGCAGGTAACTCAGTCGGTCCAGGGCCAATATAAATGCAGGTGCTTGTTGCTGTCTGTGTCTTCATTATATTTTGGTAAATTTATAAGTACCTAAGTGGGAGGGGAAACACAGCTGTTTCATTTAATTTGTATTTGGTCCAGCAAAGTGCATTAAAAAAAAAGCTTATGATTTGGTGATGTTTGGTGTGCATTTTCTATTGGTTTTTGTAGCTGTGTCACATGAGAGAAAAGATCTCCCGCCCCCCACCCCCTACCCCCTTAGTCGTGACTGTGTGATATGTTAGAAGGAACTGATTTGGCTGACTAGTTTTAAAGAAGACAAAACTATGAAGAGCTTTCTCTTCAGAATTGGCAGTGAGGTGTTTGGAGTTTATAAAAAGAGTGTAAAGTTTTGATATATATTATTATTAAAAAGCAATTTTAAGCAATTTAAAATTAAGGCTTGGGGCGCCTGGGTGGCTCAGTCGGTTAAGCGTCCGACTTCGGCTCAGGTCATGATCTTGCGGTCCGTGAGTTCTAGCCCCGCGTCGGGCTCTGTGCTGACAGCTCAGAGCCTGGAGCCTGCTTCATATTCTGTGTCTCCCTCTCTCTGACCCTCCCCTGTTCATGCTCTGTCTCTCCCTGTCTCAAAAATAAATAAACGTTAAAAAAAATTAAAAAAAAAAATAAAATAAAATTAAGGCTTAATGTACAAAGTATTACATTGTTAATAAATTTCATATATTGAAAAAATAAAAAGTAAAAATGTAGGAATACTATGTAAATTAGTACAATGCGGGGAGAATTAAATAATGAACATAAAGCATTTATAAAAGTGTAAAAAAAATAAAAAAATAAAGTGATTCTAAAAAAGTATTACATTGTTTATATTAAAAATAGCACAAGAAGAGGAAATTTTATTTAAATCTATGTTAAGAATATATTATACGAGGTGCTTTACAGATATTATGCAAGTTTTAGAATCAATATACAAAAAAAAATGTAGTCAAGCCCTATCCCTGAGGAAGAAATTAAACTCCTCCTAGAGGGTAAGTCACTTTTCCAAGGCCATTATCACTTTTTTTTTTTTTAATTTTTTTTTTTAACATTTATTTATTTTTGAGACAGAGAGAGACAGAGCATGAACAGGGGAGGGGCAGAGAGAGAGGGAGACACAGAATCTGAAACAGGCTCCAGGCTTTGAGCTGTCAGCACAGAGCCCGACGCGGGGCTTGAACTCACGGACCATGAGATCATGACCTGAGCTGAAGTCGGACGCTTGACCGACCAAGCCACCCAGGCGCCCCAAGGCCATTATCACTTTTAAACAGCTAACCAGCTGAGTTGAAATCCCACTGATCTTCCCTCTAAACCACTAGGCAGATGACACAGCCAAGAAGATTAAAGGCTATTGAAGTGACCTAAGAAGTTGCAATGTGGAAATATGCCAATGATAAGTAGAAAAGCTGGATATAAAATTACACATATATTGCAATAACAGTTTAGTTAATTAAGTGTTTGAATAAAAAGATCTGAGTATAAGATCATAAAGATTTTAGCGCTTGTGTTAGACTAGCAGAGTTTGGGGTGGTGTTTTTCCTTTATTTTCTAAAATAGCTATAGTTAGGGGCACCTGTGTACCCACTCTTGCTTTAGGTTCAGGTCATGATCTCACAATTTGTGAGGTCTCAGGCTCCGCGCTGACAGTGTGGAGCTTACTTGGGATTCTCCTTCCTTCTCCCTCTTTCTCTGCCTCTCCCCCACTTCCACACATGTGCTCTCTCGCTCTCAAAATAAATAAATATTTTTTAAAAATCTACAGTTGTGGATAAGTCACTTTAGTATTAAAATCTTGTTAAAATAGAGTGTAGCATCAGTTTAATTCATCAAAGTTTCTAAAAATCTTAATGTTTTTGGTATGCTTCTGAAAGATTGCACAGATATCTGAGTGTGTATTAACTTTGTTTTTAAATTCCAGATCATCAAGTTATTGGATGGAAAGCGATCTCAAACTGTGGGAATCTTGATATCTAGTTTGCATTTAGAAATGAAGGATATCCAGCAGGGTAAGTCTTCGCTGTTGCTTTTTTCCAACTTTAAAATTTTTCAGCATTTTATTGTGAAAAGTTTTAAATGTATAAATTATTAGAATGCCATATAATAAATCCCATGTACTCAGTACCCAGCTACAAAACTACCAGTTCATTCCTGTTTCATCTGAAGTACGCTCTCTCACCAGCTGGACAATTGTAAAGTCATCCCAGCCATTTACAATTCATCTGTTAAAAATGTCAGAACACTGATAAAAGTTAAGAGATGCTTTTTCAAGCATAATTCTAGTGCCATTATTGTGCATTTAAAAACATTTATGATAATTTCTCAGTATTATCATATATGTAATTCTAATTTCCCTGACTCTATACATGCTAATTCATCCATTTGTTTACAATTAGTTTGAATGAGGACGCAGACAAATTTCATGCATTGCCTTTGCTGTGTCCCTCAGTTTTCTTTTAATCTATAAGTTTCTGCACTCCATCGTATTTCTTTTTTTCCTTTGTAATTATTATTGTTATTATTTTTTAAGAAATCAGGTCATTTGTCCTGTGGATTTTCCCACATTTTAGATGTTCTGATTGCATTGCCGTGTTCTCATTTATTACATTTTTCTGTACCCATGTGGTTCCTGTAAATTGTTAGTTTGATCTAGAGACTTCATCTGAGTAGGGTGACACTCACTTCGTGAGTGCTCTCGTATATTATATCAAGAAATACATAATATCTATTTGTTTATGTTGTTAGTGGGATTCATGATTTCATTAGAAGTGCAAAATAATTATAATGCTAACTCCATCAATTCTTCATTAGCTGGAATACTTCTGTGGAGGAACACTTTTCCTCTTCATGCACTTGGCTACGTCATTGTTTTTTAATCCCTTCTTTTTTTTCAAATGGTATTATTTCAACTTGGTTATCTTTGGCATAATTTAAAATATGACCTTTAAAAAGAGGAAATATTACTTCCATCTATTTTTCTTCGTCTCTAGAAAAGTAGACCAAAACCCATCTTACCTTTTTGAAATCTGTGTTTTGCATGTAAACAACACTCCCCTTTCTCAGTAATCATTTAAATGTAATCTTTATTTTGACATGTCATTGATAATATTTTCTGAATAGTAATCTCTCGTAGATGGTTTCAGTAGAATTTAGCATGGGTTTAGCGGTGGAGGCAATTTCAAACCACATTGTCCTTCAGGTCTCAGTCTTTGTTACCTCACAAACGTTTGTTTCACTCTGGTGCACCGCAGAAGGCTCCCAGAGGTCCCGAATCAAAAGACACTCAAAATATACACACGAGTTCTCCTCTCAAAGGAGTTTTGCTTTATTGCAAACATTAAAAATTCCACATAAAGCTAAAAATATTCTGAATTGGATGATAGTCATAGTATTCAAATGAACTATTTGTAATATTTAAGCTTAATTAAGTAGAAATAAATACATAAGTGTGAATATTAAACCTCAGAAAATGTTGCAGGAGTGGATTTGAATCTGGACAGGGGTAGCTAAAGGGGTCCACCATCACAATTAGAAAGGGATTCTTTAGTGATTTTAGGGGTTAGATCTTCTAGAAGAATTGAGTTTCATTTCAAACCAGGAAACTGTCATGCTAGTGAAAAAGTGGAACAGATAAATCAGCAGGAAAGTTTATAGCCATTTGTCAAAGAGACTGAGTTTTTTATGTAGTCTGAATTTGGAAAGGAATTCTCCAGATCTAGCGGCAGAGTCTTATCCTCAACAACAGTATTCTTCCTAAGTTTGGTGAAAATCAGTTCTGCTTGGTTTCATCATGATGATGTGTGGCGCTGTGGATATGAATCTTTACAATGGCGGCAGCATCTTAGACTTTATTCAGTTCTTTTTAGGCACATCCTGCTGTGGTATATCAGATGGCCGTATGATGAGAGTCATTCCAGCCATGTGGTATTCCATTTACCAACTCCGGACTATAAACCTTCTTTCCATGGCACTTCAGCCTTGTTGGAGTGAACGCTCATTGTGAGTTAGATAAGAGATGAGTTCACCCATACCTTTTCCAGTATTCTACTCTAGATGAGAACATGCTTACCTGAAGCACTAGCAAACTTACATGTTAGTGTTAGAAATGGCACTTGTAACATCATAGATTTCTAGCACTCGTGGGCACCATTTTAGTCCTTTCTCCTTTTTCAAGCACCTCCATTCCCCACCACAGAGTTGGCTCCTAAGTTCTTAAAAAAAAAAAAAAATCACCTCTATTCCATGTCTTCATTTAGTAATGCATTCCAGATGAACATAACCCGAGCTTAATTTTTCTTTAGAACCATTTGACTGACACTGGCATCTGAAGGTCACTTAGGAGCCCGAGCTGTGTCAGTTACATTTCATTCTGAGTCTGTGTCTGGTCGTGAATGGAATGCACTTGGCCTTGTGTTGTCATCCTGATGAAAGGACTCCCTGTGCTGATGTTGGCCCACAATGCGTGTTTTAATGTGAGAGGGGCTGCAGTGAGATCTGATTGGGGCTGGCCAGCTGGCAGCCAGGCAAGGTCGCACAACACATCAGCCCTGGTGAAATGACCACAATTAAGAGGCCATCCTTCAGCCTTTGGTCATATATTCATCTTTGTCAGTGCACAAAGACAGATGCACTAACTCGCATTTTCCAAACTCACAAGATGCTGATGTATAAACCAAAAAGTGAGAGGATACACTTAGAGAACAGACTTTTCCTTTGTCATGATGAAAATGTTTCTCACCGCTGATCATTAATACCTCCTTATCACTTGCCTCTCCTTGGCATTGTATCTTTGTTTATGCTCTTTCTCTCCTAACTGGGATCACAGGTTGGTCACCTTGATAATGGTTTAGGTACATCCATTCACAATTACCTCCCATAGATGGATAATCCAGTATTTCCTGGTTCAAGTCTTAAAAAACAACCTTGTCTTCCTCGTTTCTAAGGGTGATTGCTTCTCTGTTGTCCAGTAGACACTGCCTTTGATACATACTCAAGAAGTGGGATTTTGAGGCTCTGTACCTCCAGGTCCTACAGATAGCAAGTTTGCTCCTTTATGTCATGTTGTTTTTCTTTTCTAAGAATTTCTCTGATAATAAAGCTTTGTTTACAACTCATTGGGCTAATGTAGCACATATAAAGCCATTCAATATTTAAAATTTTAAGTTAATTAAGAAAAATAGACCAAACCTTAGAATAGATGGAATCAGAATGTCATATATTCATTTTGGTGCATTCGGGCAAAAACTTCCTTCCTTCCTGCCTTCCTACCTTCCTACCTTCCTGCCTTCCTGCCTCCCCTCCCTCAGTAAACATGGATTGAATACCAGTTGTTGTTGTTGTTGTTGTTGTTGTTGTTGTTGAATATAAATTATTGTCAAATTGGCTTCCATACAACACCCAGGGCTCATCCTGACAAGTTGAATGCCAGTTTTGTATCAGGCACCATGACAGCCACAGCACACAAGATCCAGACTCAAACATTCTCAGGAGTGCACAGGATAGTGGGAGAGATGTGCATAGCAGCCCAAGTGGACAATAGAGCTACTTACGAAATAACAGCGTAGCATCCAGACTCCTGTAAAACTCGAGCCTTAATGGACAGAACAGTGGTCATCACACAGAGAAGCTTTTCCAACTAAGGAAAGAAGGCATGCAAGGAGGAGGTCCTGCTGGAATCTATGGATCCTATGTGAATGCGGGTTGTTTCAGGCCTTGGGGCTAGAAAGGCAAGCAGCGTCCAGAACAGGAGGAGCCCTGAATATCGTCATATCATCATGCAAAATTGGGATATTATCTCATCAGTAACAGGGAGACAGGATTTAAGAGTTTCAGTCCCGTGATCTAATTTTGAATACAGAACCACCTCTCAGGCTGTGGGAGATGGGCTTGCAAGGCCTTGCGTGCTGTGGCCTCAGCTGGTCCCTCTTACTTTCCTTGGCTGTTCTTGTTCCCCGCCTCACTGCACGCTAACCACAACAGAACTCTTTGATTGCTTAAAATGGCCAAGTTCTTTTCTTCTTCTGTGTCTTTGAAGGCATAGCACTTTTTGAGTGAGCCACATTGCACATTCCCTATGTTTGAAATGCTTTTCTGCCCCACCATAGCTAGCTTCTTTCCTTTGCTAGGTTTTGGCATATAGAATCTCCCTCAGAGACCCTCCCTTCAATTGAAGCTACCCTAAGTTAATTCTCTTATATTCTACACAGCTCTCAAGACTTCATTTGTTCATTTACTGATGTTTTCATTTACATCTACCATCAGAGTGTAAGTTCTGAGATGGAGATTGCTCAGTGATGTGTCCCTAGCACCTTGAAAATGTGCCTGGCACCTGAATGATGATCATCCAGTGTCTGCTGAATGGGTAAATAGAAATCATCCTGAAGGTGGATAAATCTGCTAGAAAGGGATTGCGGGGCTTCTGGGTGGCTCAGTCGGTTGAGCATCTGACTTGGGCTCAGGTCATGATCTCATAGGTTGTGAGTTCAAGCTCCACGTCGGCCTCTGTGCTGACAGCTCAGAGCCTGGAGCCTGCTTTAGATTCTGTGTCTCCTGCTCTCTCCGCCCCTCCACTGCTCACACTCTCTCAAAAATAAATAAACATTAAAAAAATTAAAAAATCTGTTGGAAAAGGATTGTGATGATTGAGATAATAAATGGTGAAGGCCAGAACTAAGGTGTTATCTATAGAAATGTATGGAGACCACATACAGGGGCTATTTGGAGAGAGAATTGCTTCATTTAGCCACATCAGAGGCAATCTGTGACGGAGAAGTCGTATATGTACGTTGGATTTCTGGCTTCAACAGGAATGTATATAAGTACCAAAACATAAACTGGAAATACAGAAGAAAAAGTGTAGGTAGAAGCAGAAAGATCAATTCGGTTTTAGATGATCTGAGTCCAAAATGACTGGAGACATTGAAGCTATTGTATTCACCTAGCGTCTGAAAACTCTAGTCTAATGCTAAGTAGATAGGGCTATGTTGAAGATACGATGTCTCCAAAAAGGGAACCACCTTTATCGCTTTCTCTCTACCCAAGATGGTATTGGACATCTTGGAGAAAGCTGGGTCTCTAAACTGACTGAAGTTTAAAGCAGTGCATGACTAAAGGCAGGACCTTGGTTGTGGGGGAAGAATGGCTTCAGGAGACTGACCATAATACCCACAGCACTTGTATTTGGTCCAGGAGGGACTCTGAATAAGTGATTTACTTCTTGCTGGCTTTCCATCTGCTAAACTGGATGACTTGTGTTTAGAAGCATTTTGGCATCCTTGGACGCAGTGACTGCCTACATGATTGCAAATTAGTGTTTTCATTCCACGTTAGTGATTTCCTCTCATTCTTTTCCCAGGGGAGATGGAAAATTGCTGTTGACTGTTCTTGACATAAACCTCTGTATGCCTTGCAACACACTAGGTGCCAGAAACCTCTTGGCATTCATTTGGAATTTCCCGTACACTCACAATTTATATTTATAATATTTAATCTAACATCAAAATAAAACATTTTTCAGTTCAGTTCTTACCAGTCCAGAATCTCAGTTTGGGAATTCAGTTGCATCAAAGACTATCTTTCTGTTTACGAATCTCAAATCAAAATGTGGGAGGACGCCAGTTAGTTATATGCCCAGAATCTAAGACCCAGATCTGAGAATGCCCGCTGGACTTTGCTCCCTTTTACCTATTAATTTCTAGAAATCTCTGTCCATGTTTATACCAGGTGTCTAAAACATAATTTTACCAGGCATCTGAAATTCACCATGAATTGCCTAGGATTTTCCTGGGGAACATTCTAATTCTAGCCTGGAAGACCCTTTACTGAAGGCAGGTGGTCTCCAAATTTTTTATTGTGCACTCTACCAGTAAAAAGTTTCAGAACACGCTTCTTAAGCTCTGTTTTCTAAAACATGTATATCATATAAATGTGTGACAGAACTAATATCCACATTATAAAACAAATGCCAAAATGTGAATTAAGGTGAGATTCATATTATTTTTAAATGTCTTGCTAATTTCTCTGGCTTTGGGTTCTCATTGGCTAATATCTCAAGGCTCAGTATAAAAATAGGGATGGACTCATTATTAACAATAGTGTATTTAAACCCATGCTTCAAATAGTCCCTTGATAAATTCTGTTATAATATATGGGGGTCAGTGTCTTGGCAAATCTGACTCAACTGTCCTTGCTTTTAACTCATTGCATGACTGGTGGAGAACTTGTACTGTCAGTCAGAGTGTCTGCTCTGCCATTTTCTTATTGTTGATGGATTATTTTGGGGGGTTTCTCTGCAGGAACCTTCTTTTTTTTAACTTTTTTTTAACATTTATTCTTTTTTTGAGACATGGAGACAGAGTGTGAGCAGGGAAGGGGAAGAAAGAGGGGGAGACACAGAAGGCCCTGAGCTGTCAGCAAAGAGCCTGATGCAGGGCTCGAACTCACGAACTGTGAGATCATGACCTGGAGCCAAAGTCGGACCCTTAACCGACTAAGCCACCCAGGTGCCCCATCTGCAGGAACCTTCTGAAGCCAACTTGTTTATTTTGTCCAGTTTAGCTAAAACCAGATTGTAGAATCATAATACTTCATTTAAGTGGGCCCCCCAAAACCACAGTATATTGAAAGTAAAAGAACAAGTAAGGATGCCACATAAGAAGGAGTTTACCCACCAAAGGTGACATGTGATCCCGAGCTGCTGACATACTGAATGAAGGTGCCAGGGTCAGTCAACTTACTGAATATTAAAAGACCTCAATTTTTAAAATGATCTCTGGGTGAATGGAAACAATAGGCCTAATACTTCCCTTCCCTTTCCCACCTTCTTCTTCCTCTGAGTCTGAAACACCTGAGCAGCAGGGTTCCCACCCACCCCTTTCTAAACCACTGTACATTCCTTCACTCACAGAGCTGAGTCCTGAAAGCAGAGGGTGGCATTTCTTTGTACTTTACCTTCAGGCAACTGGCTGAGACCATCCAATCTGCCCGGAATGTAATTTTGGCTTAAAAGAACCAGAACTAATGGAAGAACAGAAGCAGCTTAACCCAAACTGTTTCTCATTCCACTGCCCTACGGAGAATAGAATGGAGGAAGGAGGGGAGGTTTTGTGAATTCTGCGCCTGTGTCCTTCTTTGAGGTTTGAACCATGGACAATTTTAATTACACCTATAAAATGGTACCTTGGGCACCTTCGGGCATAGTACATGCCTGAACTTAGGTGAGAATTGGGAGTTTTGCTTTATAAGACTGAGTGATTTTGAGTTTTGGCAATAGACAAGCGTCCCTTTTGGGACAGTCCTTTCTTCTACCGCCCAGCCAGCTCCCGCCGACTATGTCATTTACACTTGCCTTCTCTTTCCATCAAAGCCCAAATTAAGGTCTGTACCAACTAGTATGACACATTAGCAGGCATTTGGTGATGTAGGTGAGACTGTAAGTACAGGCCCTTGATAGTTCTTGTTCTTTATGGGACTGGAGGCAAATTTTGTTTGTGTTTCTTCATTCTTTGTGCCTTTGCTGTTCCTTTTAGTCTGTTCCAGCATGCAATTGTTAATATCTTTAAAAAAAGATAAGACTTTATATTACTCTAGCTTGTATTTTCTTTTTATATTTATATTTTCTTTTAAGACAATGGCTTTTCAAGTTCCTCAGTTCTAGTTTTTAGAAATTTTTTGCTCTGACTTTGACTGCAATACTGATGATTTTGAATAACTGCAAGTAGTTCGCAAAGATTGAAGTTAGACTGTTTTCTTATGTATATTGCGATAGCATATTAGGACTGTATTAAATATTAGTGATTATTAAATAACGGTGAGTTTATGGTTGTGTATAAGACACAAACAGAATTTTTGTAGCATGAGGCATATCTGGTTCCCACCGGGAGGCTGTTGATTAATGTAAAAAAAAAAAGCACGTAATGCTATTTAGAGACCACAGTGTTTGTGTAGACTGTCGTGGGGAGTTGGCTCACTGATTTTTTTGTTTGTTTTTTAAGATGGTAAGGATTTTAGGTGGAGGGATTATTTATAGCCTAGCACTTATAAAGGATAAAAGAAGCATAATCCTAGTCCAGTAAATTTGATTATGGAACTGAGCTTGGGAAATCAAGCTGTCTGACCTCGTGCCTTAGTTTCACCATCTGTAAAACTAGGTCCAGCAGCAGCACCCACCTCACACTTAGAATAATGCCTGGTACACAGGAAATTCCCGATAAATGCAGCTGTTCATTTATTAAGTATAACTGTTTAGGTAGTAAGGTCTGCCTAGACAGAGATTATTTTAAGCTTTAGTAATCGGTGCCTTTAGCATTTCATCTGGAAAGACGCATAGAGCTAGGCTTTGTGCGTCCCTATATCTGCCCAGGTGTGCCTGGTGCCAGAGGTGGAACGTAGTGGTCAGTAGGGAAAAGTGAGGCATATTGAGAAAAGGTTGTAGGAGATCTATGACCATGGCAAAGAGACCTGGTTACAGACCTCTTCAGTGGGGGCAGGCTCTCCCCCCCGACTCCACACTTCAATCTGCCTGGCCCCCTTTTCACCTCTTGCCAAGTTTTATCCTGAATTTGGTCTTCCCTCTCCATGACGGCCTTGTCATTATGAGGTGAGCCTGTGGGGAGATGTTCCTGCTGGACCTTTCCTCAGCTCTCGGATGCTACCCCTGCCTCATCCATGACCCCACATCCTTGCCTTTTCTTTGGTAGAGGTCAGGGTAGTTGGTTTGTGGGAGTTTTGAGGGGTCTGTTAGCTGAGAGTTTTAAAAACCCAATGCCTTCTATGATATGGTCCCCATTTCATTCTCTTTCCCTTACAAGTTGAATATTTATTAAGCCGTAGAAATATCAGTAATTTGGACCAAACAGCTAAGTTTTATGCTGGCCATTTGGAAGTTAATGTTGTTAAGAAAATAATTTCTATTAGTAGAGCCAAATAATCCTATTAATCTTTGTTTTCGTGGGCTGAGAATAAATCTGCAAACAATTTGCAAACAATTATTAAACACCCACTTTGTGCAAGGTGTTCATGTCAACCACTTACTGAAGGAAACAGAACAAGGCATAAACTGGGCAGCATAGAGGTGATTTTTAAAATCAACATCAGCCAAATCCTAGTAAGCTACCCCAGCTCTATCTGTCTGTGGCATCTTCCACACCTTGGATGACCAGATTTACTTTGGCTAATCTAACAGACCGAGGCGTGTGCCTTTCCTACCTCAGTCTTCCATGTGTTTCTTGCCCAGAGGTGTTCCTTCAGTCAAAAAGAACAGCTCCTTTAAGTAACTGCTTGTGTTTTACTAATTAGAAGCCCTTCAAACAGCAAGCACAGTCATTTTTGGTTTATTTGGAAATGGTTGCACTCGGGGATAGAAAAGTGTTCCGGGTTAAAAATGGCTAGAGGGCTGAGAGAATTCCTGCATGTTCTTTCTACTTACCCTGGTCTTGTGAAAAGCCGCCTCCAAACTGGAGAGGGAATTTCCCTATCGTGTAAGACCCTGACCCTGTGCATGTGCCTGAAGCAGGCACATAGTTTTTATGTGTGCCTGTTAGTTTGAATCTGTGATACTGATCTGCTTTTTGTCCCTGCTGACGGTTATTATATCTTAATGGGCGAAACACTACTCTAATGATCCTTGTGTATATAATTCTTGGAGTACAGAGCAGGCACCAGAGGACCACATAAAAATGTTTGCCTCAATTTCCCTGCAAAAAAGGGGCCCAGAAACCAGACTTGACCAAGTAACAGATTTTTAAAGGTAAAGGAACCCAATAAAATTACCAGCTTTTCACAGCGTGTGTCTATTTCCTTTCGACATATTGTGAGGTGTAGGTGAAATATTCTAACCGAACTGACAGTGTGAGTGGGGATAACTAAGGAGAGAGGGAGATAAAAGTAGAAACCACCAGCAATGATTGATATTGCAGTAGCAGGGAGTTGTCGGGGTCTCCCCTTTGTGGATTTGACGCTTCACCTTTCTGACACCATTTGCAGGAGTTGTTGGTATAATGAGCCCCAAACAGATGGGAACAAAAGCTAGAATGACCCGGAATTACTGTATCAGGGCTTTGAGGCATGCTATAGAATTGTGTAGGCTGGTATTTGCTTATCCAGCTCATAAGATACAAGGTAGGGGTGTGTGTGTGTGTGTGTGTGTGAGAGTGTGTGTGAGAGAGAGAGAGAGAGAGAGAGAGAGAGAGAGAGAGCGCGAGAGCACATGCATGCTACAGAGCAAGAAAGACAGAGTGTGGTTTTTAAAGTATAAAATGGAAAGAGTTACCTAATCCCTAGTAATTCCAAATATGTTTTAATCAATGACTAATTTCTTTCTGTATAGTAATCATCTGTGAACTAATTAATGGGCTCATGTAATGGTTAGAAGTTTGGTGATAAGTGCCTTCAAGAACAGACTCTTGGGGCATCTGGGTGGCTCAGTCAGTTGAGGGTCCGACTTTGGCTCGGATCATGATCTTGTGGTTTATGGGTTCAAGCACCACATAGGGCTTGCTGCTGTCAACCTGTCAGAGCACGGCCTGGTTCGTATCCTCTGTCCCCCTCTCTTTGCCCCTCCCCAGTTTTTGCTCTCTGAAAAATAAATATTAAAAAAAAAGAATCAACTCTGTAATACACTGTGCCAATATTTGTGGAATAGAATGATCAGTTATTGATTCCAGCCCTATGTAGGAACTTAAAATGTTTCTGGTGAATAGGAGGCAGAATTATGTGCACGAAAACAGCTCTTCTAGGAGTCCTAGTACCTATGCCCTTACTTTTTAGACCTTTGGCCAATAATCTAACCTTCATTGGCTACTCTGTAGTAGAGAAATGATAGAAATAATTTCCTTAAGGGGTGCCTGGGTGGCTCAGTCGGTTAAGCGGCCGACTTCAGCTCAGGTCACGATCTCGCGGTCCGTGAGTTCGAGCCCCGCGTCGGGCTCTGGGCTGATGGCTCAGAGCCTGGAGCCTGCTTCCGATTCTGTGTCTCCCTCTCTCTCTCTGCCCCTCCCCCGTTCATGCTCCGTCTCTCTCTGTCTCAAAAATAAATAAAATGTTTAAAAAAAATTAAAAAAAAAAAAAGAAAGAATTTCCTTAAGCTCCTAGACTCAACCAGGATATCTCTTCAGAGTGCTTCTTCCACCTCTGAATTTTATTTTGTTTTTAAGACCCTTACATGGAAGAGAGAAAACCTCAGTGGAATACTTGGCATTGACCCCAAATTAATCTAATTCTTCCTTCATAACTAGTTTTCCTCTCCCCCATTTCTCCCCCAGGTCCATATCTAGCTCTTTTTTTTTTTTAATTTTAAAAAATATCCATTTTTGAGAGAGACACAGAGCATGAGTGGGGGAGGGGCAGAGAGAGAGGGAGACACAGAATCCAAAGCAGGTTCCAGGCTCTGAGCTGTCAGCACAGAGCCTGACACAAGGGTTGAACCCATGGACCGCAAGATCATGACCCAAGCAAAAGTCAGATGCTCAACCGACTGAGCCGCCAGGCACCCCAGGCATATACAGCTCTTAAGCTCCTCTGCCTATTCCTGTGGGTGGCCCAAAGCCCTTCCTCCAATTGTAGATGTAGGGCCTCAGGTGGTTTTCACTCCAGCGTCCTCAGTCCCATAGCTACTTAGTTATGCCACTCGGTAGTGCTCTGTAGTGTCCTTCTCCTCTGTCCTGTGCTTTCTATCCATGGTATTTGCTACTTCTTGCTCATTGGAATAGATTCTAAACCAGTTTTTCCAAATTTTGACATGTCCTATAGAATATAACTGTTAGGTTTACTACACCACTCATAACTTCTCAGTGCCTCCATGCTGTGTATTGAGTGCCTTATAGGCTCTTCATCATGGCCTTCATCAGAATTCTACCGATCTTGCTCTAGACTAGAATTAACACTCTCTTCAACCAAAATGGAACTACCTGCCCTTGCCTGAATCTTCCATGAGCCTGTCTGCATCTGTTTCTTCCATGTGAAATGTCTCGCATCCTTCCAGTTGATGTTCACTGGAACTTGTAAATTTACAGATTGTCATTGCTTGGAATGCATTTGGCTCAGTTAATGGTAATTCATAAATGGGTGTCTGAGGTATCTGCCTGAAGCAATATAACCATTGAATTTTTACTCGTAACCTTTTCACCTAAGGTGATACTGCTGTTTAAAACATTTTTGGAGGTGAAGAATGAAGGGAAAGCTATTTTCCTTATTATTTCCTTGAAAATGAGGCAAGTAGCGTATCTCCAGTGAGTGTGTAGATGAAGGCATGATTATGCAACCTGACCAAATAAACCTTGATTTCTTACCGGGGACTAGTGGGGGTGAGCAAACAACCCTAATTCAGATACACCCCTCAGAAGACAATATTTTCATCTACCAAAATCCTATCCTTTTCCAAAATTTGTTTTCTTTTAAAGACCCTATGCTCTCTTATCAGGAAGCATTTCCTGATACCTAACAGAAGAACTCCCGTTGGTATTCTTGTAACCTGTATCCCACTTTTATCCCTGTTACATACCAGGTGTGAGGCCAGATGCTGGGGTTATCGGGATGCTTAGAAACCATCCCTGACTACAGGCTTCCTCAGTCCAGCAGTGGAGGGTAACTGTTCTGCTACACGCTGTTAATACAGGCTCTTTATTAGACTTTCTTCCCCTGTGTAAAATACACATGCAGGTGAAAGAGGAAGAGAGTGAGGACTTAGGAATCTGAAGGTCAAGGAGTTCCTTCCAGGGCAGGAAACCTTTCCCCTGGGCCTTGGGGGAGGGTGTATGGGAAGGGAAGAATCCTTGGCATGCCGCCCCAAATGGCTGGAGCACAGGCAGCCTGGGAGAAGGGGAAGTGGTAGCGGATGAGAGTGGAAGTGTAGCTTGGGACTGGGAAAGGAATGGGCTTAAACATCAGGCCAAGGCATTTGGGGTTTACCCAGTATTTAAAGGAAATACGTATGAGGTATTGTAAGCATCAAAGTAAAATGTTGAGACCCATGGTTTTAAAAATAGAATGGTGGCAGGGCACCCGTGTGACTCAGTTGGTTAAGCGTCCGACTTTGGCTCAGGTCATGATCTCATGGTTTGTGAGTTTAAGTCCCCCATCAGGCTCACTGCTGTCAGCACAGATCCTGCTTCAGATCCTCTGTCCCCCTCTTTCTCTGTCCCTCCCCTGCTCATGCTTGTGCTCTCTCTCTCAAAAATAAATAAACATTAAAAAATCATAATGGTGGTGGTTTGATGAACAGTAGATTGATAGGAGAGATGGAAATTGGAGGTGACAATGAGGCTGACTTTCTGAATGGACCCAAAGGTATCTTGTATTTCTTTGAAAACACTTGAGCCATTATTTTTTGTAATGACAACTATTTGTGCATATCCCTTACTATTAATAATGTTTCCTGAAGTTGGGCTTGGAGCAGGGTTTTGAAGGACCAGAAAGTTTTAATAGCACTACTCCTATCTGGAACACTCATGAATTCTGGAAAGTTTCCTTTATAACACAAACTACTCAGTAGTTGTTGTCTTCTTTCCAGATATTAAAGGAGATAAGGCATTAACAAGCATTAAAACACATTAACCATGTGTATATTTATTTTTTATTTTATTTTTAAAGTTTATTTTTTTTTAATGTTTATTTTTGAGAGAGAGAGTATGAGCGGGGAAGGGGCAGAGAGAGAGGGAGGCACCTAATGTGAAGCAGGCTCTAGGCTCTGAGCTGTCAGCAGAGCCTGACATGGGGCTCAAACTCACAGACTGAGAGATCATGACCTGAGCCAAAGATGGACGCTTAACCAACTAAGTCACCCAGGTGCCCCTAAAGTTTATTTATTTTTGAGAGAGAGAGAGAGCAAGAGCGTGGGTGGGGAGGGGCTGAGACAGGGAGAGAGAGAGAGAATCCCAAATAGGCTCCACACTGCCAGCACAGAGCCTGACATGAAGCTTGAACCCACGAACCATAAGATCATGACATGAGCTGAAACCAAGAACCAGGAGCTTAACCGACTGAGTCACCCAGCTGCCGCACCACGTCTATATTTAAAATCCCAATAGTCATCATTCATTGGTACCATTTTCAGTTCATACCATTCTCTATGTGCTATGCCATGCATACATACTCCCCTGCTTAATATTTCCAGTACATGGTATTAGACCCGTTTTATGGATCTGGTGAGGCTCGGATACTTGAACCTGCCAGGATCACATAGTAAGTTTTGCTCCTTCCACGATAGTCATCTTGGTATTTTTTCTGTACCTTAAGCTTGTTCCTTCGTCAGAAAAAGAAACTTCCTTTTGCAGTTATCTGTTCCTAGAAGGCTCATCTCCCAAATATTCACAGAACTGACTTCTTCAGCTCTTAAGTTAAATATTTGTTGCCTCCTCAAAGAAGCCTCATCAACCATCCAATGCAATGCTGCCTATTTCTGTACTTTCTTCATAGTATATTGTTATCTGAAATTATTTTCTGTCCCCTAGGCTAGAGTATAAATTGCATGAGATCAAGTGTTTTGAACCTCCTACACACTTTTGATTTATATAATCACAGCATTAACAGTTTCTAGAACTTAATACACATTCAATAAATATTTACTCAAGGGCTGGGTGAATGAATGAGTGACTGAATGAATGAGTGAATGTTGTCAGAGCCCATGCTTGTTCTCCAGTTCCGTTTTCTAGATGTTTTCTTTCTGTTACCTAGCACATTGGAGCAGTATTGGCTGACCATACAGCCCATCAAACTGTGTGTCTGGGACCCAGACTGATTAAGTTTTAAGAACCAAGTATTTGTTCACCAGAACAACAACACACAGGTCATTCTAATTCTCATTAGTTAAGCTCACTTGGTTATATGTAAGCTTGCAGTTCATATAGAATACCTACAATGTGGAATTAGTTTAGAAGTGAACTTCTCTGATAAATTGTTTGTAGAACTTCACCTTTTCTTACTGCATTCCTGTTGGCTGATTTTTGTAGGAGAATATTGGAATTTACATAAATCAGACATTGTTCCTGGTTGTTTTTTTTAAAGCACCAGACATGTAAAAATTCCTGGTCTAATAAATTAGTAAATTCATATTATCTCCACACACAAAATAACCATCCTGGGAGGGCAAATTCTTTCATTCTTTCCTCAAACTACATTTTTCTTCTGTGGTTTCAGATTGCCCTTTTTAGAAGTGTGATTTTCCTTTGTCTTAGTGGGATCTGAGTCGACTTTGTCACTAGCATGTTAACCTCTCCTTTCCCCACACTTCCATATCTAAGAATAGCTTGTTGACTAACCCTAAGTGAGTGAAGGTGGCCTGCGGAGGAATTTTAAGTACATTTCTCGGTGTTCTGTGAAGTTACATGATCTTAGCTCAGTTAATTAACTTTGTTAAAATTGTATAAGGGGATTCATACAATTCAGCTATAGACGACGCAAAACAATTTGAAAGGAACCTGCCCTTTACCTTGATCTCTACCTTCTCCAGAAACCATGCTGTAATGCCAATGAACAGAATAATGGTTGACGAGCAAAATTTTAAGGCATTCTAAATATCACTGGTTGGTTTAATAAAATTAATTAGCCTGCCACGGAGAAAATTTACTAGCGTGCTGGTTAATTTCACAATGTAAAGTCAGAGAAGGGAGGTGGGGTTGAGGGAACAAACCTTATTAGTTTTGAATAATTATTTAAAGATGTGGAGCTGCCTATTCCAAACACTTTGATTGCCAAATCCATTAAGCCTTTACAATCTCAATGTTCGTATCCCGGTATATATAGAAAGGAATCTCTCTAGGTGAAATCATATGCATATTAGTTAACAGCTAGATGACTTAAAGATATAGAATAACAAGTAGAATCCTGATAAAACCATGGGAATGAGAACTTGCCTTAGACTAACTCATGGGAGGTTTCCATAATCTTAATTTGCCATTGATGCAATTATTGCTTTTTCTTGTCTTTTTAATCCAAACAAGATGTTTGCAGTGGCCATGGAAAGGTGCCTAAATCACATGCCTGAATTCATTTAATTTGCCAACATTGTCTTTTTTTCTCTCTTCCTGGTAATGGGCAAGAGTCAGTTCTGGTGCATTAGGTACTAAATCTCTTCAATTACCAGCCGGGAAGAAAGATTTAAAATTGTGCTTCAAACCTACAAACTGATTTAGTTTTAAAGCACAAACACTTCTCCTGTGGAGCCTAAATTAAACTGCAGAAAGGACGCAAAACTTGAGGAATTAAACCAGGCAGGGCCAAGGCTCAGGCCAGGGATAGGAGCCATTTTGGTTTCTTTCACTGGAGCCCCCCTGGCGCAAGAGGAAGGGGAGCAAGAACATGCTGCAGGACACAACTGTGTAAGGAAGTGCAGTGTCCCATTGCCTGGAAGCTAGACGTGTAATACATGTTAGTGTGGGGGAGTCTAATTAAACTTTCCTTTTTTCCCTCTTTCTTTTTGGGTATTGACAGCCATTTTCAATGTGGATGATTCTGTGGTTGATCTGGAGACCCTGGCAGCCTTATATGAAAATGTGAGTATCAAAGACCTACAGAGCCAGAGTTTCCAGATTATCATATCTTCACTAATTAAAAAAATGTTTAGGTCCAAAAAAATGGTCATATGTGACTCCTTCTGCCCCCCCCCCCGCCCCCAAATCACTGAGCCATTCATGTTCTTGGGCAGAGACAATTTTGACATAGTATGGAAGAGATTAAGGCATAGTTTCTATAAACATAAGCTCCAATGAGAGCAGATGTGAGAAAAGCACTAGGTTCTGACCGTGCTGTGCCATCCGGGTTAGCAGATCTCTTTGCACACCTGCATGAGAGGGTGGTTCAAGGTGAAAGACCCCTTCTGTGCCATGGAACCCAGCCCTGTGGCTTGCTGTCAGAGTGAATGAAGGTGAGCTACCTGCTTACTGTTGCTGCACACTACTGTTTTCTTCTAATGAATGGAAATATTGTTACCATCTTGGATGATTACTTTTAGACCAAATGAGCTGATGACCTTGAATGTGGGAAGTAGTAAAAAGGTGGTGGGTGTGTGCTTTGGATTTAGAGTCAGACAGTTTTACATTTGAGGTCCCACTCCGTAGACTGCTGAGTGACTCTGGATCAGTTAAATCCCTTAAGCCTATTTGATCATCAGTAGAAGGGGATTATAATGGGCTCTGTCTGATTTTTGTGAGTGTTAAAACAGAATTCAATATAAGTAGCAGTAGCAATGTATCTTGAAAATAAACAGCACCAGACACATATGTGGTCTTTAAATTTGGGCTGTATGTGGAATAACCAGCAGCACTGGCAGGCTTTCCTGAGAAGATGACACAGGAAGAGTCAGAGTTCCCATGATTGTTAGCATTTCTGGTTCATTGACTCTGTTAGGATTTGAAAACAGAGTGAACCAGATTCTCTTTACTGAAGTAATGATATTTCCCAGGAAGCTGGCTGGGAGCTCTATAGTATGCCTTGGTCACCATGCTCAAAAAAAGTACTCATTTCGTTGATTATGTCCCCTGGGACCTTAAGTCTCTTATAGAAACTTTCCGTAGCATAATAATCCAACCTAGGGAGATTGCCAGTTCCTTACACATTTTACATCATATAAAATTAGAAGCTATTTAGTACACCTGAGTGGGGCCTTCTCGCATTCCATCAGTAAGGCTTTCATTAATAGACAAGAGGGTGCACAAATACCAGGCCTTTGGGAGCTAGCAGTGCATTTGTTGAGTACCCGGAGGGCAGCGTGGTATTATGGGAGGAAGAGAGATTCTGAGTCAGGACGTTTATCCAGTACTTAGTGTGAGCTTATGTAGGATCATCTGAAAAGCGAAGATACAATAGTTGATACTGAAGGACTTTCCAAAAAGCCAAGTGCCTTCTAGATGCTTTTTGTTGTTACTGTGAGCTCAGGACTGTGCATATGGGCAGTACTTGTTAGCTCACAGTAGAGGAAGGCTGCATGCAACTGAAATTGTTGGATAAATTGAGAAACTGTAGCTAAGTGCCAAAATAAGCAGTACAGACGAATGTTTACCGAATCTACAAACAGAGAAGGTGGAGACTGGAAATTAAAAAGTCAGGAGCCTACAGAAGTTAGGAGAGCTGTTCTAAGGGTCAGGAAACAAATACTAAGGACAACTCACTGATACCTGCTTGCAGGGGATTCAGAGGCAGCCGTCAAATGTCCTGACTTCTGTGTCCACCTACAGTCGCTTGTTAGGACCATTTGCTTCAGCCAGTGATTCGCAAATGTTAGCATGCATCAGAGTCACCTGGAGGGCTTGCTGCCCCAACCCCCACCCCAGCTTCTTGTGCCTGGGGTAGGGCCAGTTATTTGCATTTCTAACCAGAAACAGGTGATGCTAGTGCTGCTGGTCCAGAGACCACACTTTGAGACACGTTGCTTTAGATAGATTCTCATTGTTCATTCTACCTGTGCTTTGTTTGGTTTCTCTTTTAACACAGAGAGCCCAGGAGGATGAATTGGTTAAAATAAGAAAGTATTACGAGACATCCAAAGAGGAAGAACTGAAGTTGCTGGATAAACCCGAACAGTAAGGACGTTTGAACACTTTTCTGTTAGGCCAAAAGGAGAAATGCATCTCTGTCCTCCTTCCTCCCAGCTCTGGATAATTGCATCTTGACTGTGCCGTGAGCTAAGTCGTAGCACCATGTCCCCATGACCTGTTGCATGCAGCAGAATGACCTGACTGCCCGGAAAAGCATCCAGGGGATTTGTCTCAGCCCCTTTCCCTATCCCTCATGATTCCCCTTTCTTGTTCTAGCAGCTTGTTAATTCCTCCCAGACTAAACATTCTGGCCAAAAGGGTAACTGAGGAAGGAAGAAGTCATTGCTCTGTTTAAGGTTCTGCCGATGCAGTTAAAAAGATGATGTCAGAGTCACAAAATTCAAATGGATTTTCCTAAATGTCGTGTCCGGTAAATGTAGTCTGAATGTGCCAGCTTTCCCCCGAATCTCTCCACCTGCTCTGCCCAATTTACATGTGACCTTTTTATCATCTTTGTACGTGCTGGTTGGTCACTCTGTTCACTATCTAGAGTTGTTTGCTTTATGGTTTGGGTTGTCATGCCACAGCCTTTGAACACCTAGACCTCCGATGAGTAACTGAGTGGCTCTTGCCTTGACTAAGCCCTTGGGGTCTGCAAACCACAGATAAGTACATGGGGTTCTGCAGCCCTTGGGCCCCAGCTAGCTTTTCATGGCCCAGGATTGAGGATGTGGAATGGGTCCAGAGTGGACAGCAGCATCCTTTGCCTATTGCCACCCTTGAGTGCTTGGTATCCAGTTCAGGCCACTCCCCTCAGCCTGGAGATGAGGTGAGTGGTAAAAAACAAAGAAGAAACTAAGCAATCAGGTTTCGGGGAACAAGTGAGCCCTAGAGACATCTAAGTTTCTTTGGCTTGTGTTGAAACTTTTGTGCCTTGAGCTTGGGTCCCCTAGAATGCCCCACTCCTCTTGGACTGCCTGGGCATTCAGGTTCAGGAAAATACCTCTAAATGACTGGGTGGATGATTTCTAGGTTTATTTGGTTATTGAGAAGCCTTCATGATAATTTGGGAAACCTTAGATGAATTGTTCTCACATGGAGCATAGGAACCACTCCCCATGCCACCCCTGCCCCTCCCCAAGTTATTTCATGAAGCCCAGGAATATTGTGAATCATTGCAGATGGGGTTCTACTGCCCTTTTGGTCTGGCAACTTGAGCTACCCTCCCTACCAACTCCTGCCCCTGACCAATCCTGTGGTCCACTCCCAAGTCACGTTTCCTAATATAACAGATTAATTCCCACTAAGGTGCTAATGACTGAATGTGAAGTGACTAATAATGGGATGTTTAGACACCAACAAGTCCATGGGGAGTGTTTGAAGACTGTCTTAACCTAGGCTGCTATAACAAAGTAACCCAAAGGATGACTTTATAAACAACAGAGATTTATTTGTCACAGTTCTGGAGATTGGAAGTCTGAGATGGAGGTACCATTACAGTTGGGTTTTGGTGAGAACCCTCTTTCAGAATGTAGACTGCTAACTTCTCGTGGTATCCTCACATGGCGGAAAGCAAAAAGAAAGAAGCAAGGTCTTATGTCTCTTCTCCTAAAGGCACTGATTTCACTCAAGGTCTCAACCCTCCTGACTTAATTACCTCCTAAAGGCCCTACCTCCTTATTGGATTTCAATTGGGGGTTAGGATTTCAACATATACGTTTTGGGGGAACACAAACATTCAGTCCTTAACAGGGACAATAGGGCATATCAAGCATTTGAGTAGTGGCCAACCATACCACGCTGGGCAATGATCTCTAAGCCTGGAGTTCACAAGCTTTTCATGTAAAAAAAATCAAATAGTATTTTAGGCTTTGTTGGAAGTACTTAAACCTGTTGTAGTGCAAAAGCAACCAAACAAATGGGCATGACTGTGCATCAGTAGAGTTTTGTTTATGGACACTGGAATTTGAATTTCATACTATCTGTGTAGATGTCATAAAATGTTATCTTTCTATTGATTCTTTTTCAACCATTTAAAAATATGAAAACTATTCTTAGGTGGCAGGCCATACAAAAACAAGTGATGAGCTGTATTTGGCCTGTGGGCTATAATTTGCCAACGCTGGCTCCATGCACTGGGAATGGCTGACCCAGTGAAATGAACAGTGGGTTTCTACAACTGGAAGTGTTCCCCTTATCCTTTTGGGTTAATGTCTTTCTAGCATTATTTTTCAAGATTAATTGCCAGGACACAGAATAATGGTGGCAGGTAATTAGCAGATAAACTTATTATTCCTGCTGATGTTGATCTGATGATATGGATACTGATGATCTGGGTAAGAGAACATTTTCAAGGTGTATAAGTAGTCATTTCAGTGGCTTCCCAAAGATGCTAAGCAATTACTGGCAGCAAAGAGGACTGTCGCGTTGTCCTGGTAAGGTGATGTGCTCAGGCTCAGCTGCTGGAGGGTGAGGTGCACGGGGGTAGGGGCTTCAGGCCTGAGTGAATTCACCTTTACTGTTGACCTCCTGCATAGTGCAGCGTTTGTTTGATATTAGCCAGGGTCTGATTTCCTGCCAAGTTATTTGCCATTAGTTCCAAGTTAGTCGACTATAAGCATGTTTTACATACTGGAAAATATGAATCATTTATAGTTCCAGCATTGAAATTTTCTGAGATCCCTATGATGCCCAGTCCTATAAATCAGGGCAGGGAGAGGTTGGCCTCATCACTCACCTCATCAGCTTTCTTGTAGCTCAGGGCCAGATTTAGAAAGCCATTTCGCATAGAGGTGTCATCTGCTTGGGCCTGGGCTGTCTGAGAACCACTCCCTCCAAGGATGGCCTTCAATTCTTTGCATTCTGCCTTTAGATGGTGGTGAGATGAGGTGAGCTCTATTGGATTTGAGTTAGCCAAACACATGCCTTTTGCGGCCTGGATAGAGGACACCATGTAAAGCCTATTGGGATGCCCCACTCAGGGTCCCCAGTTTCCTCAGCACCCTCACAAACACACTGACTTGGTGAAACAAGGCTCTGTGAGTGTACTCCCCTGTGGAGGAACCGTGTACATCCCACTGTGTACACAGCCCTGTGCACACAGCCCTGAGATGGTACCATTTGGGGGTTTAGGGAATGATCAATTAAACATTAGTCCCTTGAAATAGTGGGCCGTATTGCCTCATTCCACCTGTCAGCTGAGTTGGTGCTGTGGATGGGGATCCACACAATGTCATGTGCAGAACTTCTCTCCTAAAGACGGACTGGAGTCGCAGCCCTTCCTGGGAAAATGAACCTGCCCTGGGAAAGAATGAGAAGATCCCTAGTTTGTGGCTACTTTGCTGTTGTTTAGTCCTCTTTATACCTGGCCCTAGGTTATAAAGTTAGATTAGTCTGACAGGAAGTAAATCTATACGTATCCATAAGTACCAAGGCCCAATGCCCCAGACATATACTTGGAGATTTGTAAAAGAGTTCTTATCCCTGCTCATAGGGGGGAGAGTATAAAGCACAGCTGGGGGGAATAAGATATTTATCAGCCACTTGCCTCATAGCCCTTGAGGTTACTTATGCCTCTGGTACTCTTCCAGATAAACGGGAAAGGAGGTATTTGTGGTGCTCTTCCTCAGGCCTTCGCACGGCTATTTTAGAACAGAAAGTAACATAAAATCGCAGTCTTCTCAAATTTATGTCTCCAGTAATTCTTATCTTCACATTCCACCAGGTGTCCAAGCCAAAAACCTGCAAGTCCTCCTGGACGCTTCCCAGCATCCCTCGGGGTTGGTCAGTTACTCTGGTTCCAGCTGCCTGAGTAGCCTTTCTCATGTATCTGCCCCTCTCCCTTCACACCACAGACCCCCTTCCCTGCCCTCTGAGAACAGTGTGGCTGCAGCCCTGGAGGTCTTCCAGCGTCAAATCTGCTGTCCCCTTCAACTCACCGGCCAAGCCACTGCCATGGTGATTTTCTTAAAAAAAAAAACTCAAAGTATCACCTCTCTGTTTGAAATCCTTTAAAAGTCTTTATTTTAGAACGCAAATCTCCATTTTAGCATCTGAGTTCTGGTTGTCTTCTCCCACAAACACCATTCATCCTGTCTGGGCCTGCCCTGAGAGTTGGTCACATGTGTCCTGGGCAAGCTCCAGAGGGCTCCAGGGAACCTTGGCTGACATTGTCTGTCGAGGGCTATGACTTGGATGGCCTGCACATGGCTCTCATAGGCCCCATCACTGAAATATTTACTATACCCTGCAGCAATGGGTGCTTTATTTTTCAGATTACCAGGAAGGAATTGTGTGTAAGTTAAATCCTCTTCTAAGGTCTTAGCATGGTACCTGACACACTGTGAATGCTTCCTACATGTCTACGGGACTGACTGAAATTCTTGGTGACTGCTACTCTGGCATTAATTTTCGGTGACACATTCCCCACAGTTGTATCCAAAAGTCATGTAAACTTCTTGAATTTCCCTTCCCTCCTCTAACTCTGGATATGCGTTTCAGACCCTTCTTCATGCACAGGTCTCTGGATCTTTAAGGTTCTCTGAGAACCCTCCTAGTCCAGTTCCTAATCCCAGTGAGGCCTTGGTCCTGGAGAACCTGGTAGTTCCTTTCCACTCTATCCTGGGTAACAGGAAGTTGATGAGCCTAGGGGCTTGTCTCCTTATACTAGTCCCAAACCTCCTTTCTTGAGGCTTGTTATAAGTAACTGTACATCCAGCATTCTGTCCTTTTCACCTGCATCCTCGTTGGATAGCTGAGGTGTCCATCTGTATCTTCTCTCACACAGTCTCCACAAACGCTTAACTCACTCTGTTTATTTAAACTAGAAAGTGTACATACTCTGGGGATCTGGAGCCTACTTGGGGAGGAGTGTCTTGCGGTCACTGCTGGGAAAGGAGAAATGCAGGGTGTGGCCCTTGAGTTAGCTCTCAGCATTGTCTGTATAAACAAAACTTCCCGACAGCCCCATGAGGACCAGATGCTGCTAGTCCCAACAGCTTTTCACTGCTTATATTTGTGAAAACTGGTGACACTCCTGATTTCGGTCACAAGTGAATCAATGCTTTAATACTAATTCTGTGAGAAACAATTTACATAACAAATACAAGTTTTCATCTCATTTTAACTCAGAATTTCTATGGGTTTCCACTATTATACTCCAACATGGTTTTCATAATAATCAGATTTACAGAACTTTAAAAAACAAAGGTATCTTTAGTTTTATGTGCATTCTTTGGTTCATCTCACTGTGATTTAAAAAAAGAAGAAGAAGAGGGCGCCTGGCTGTCTCCGTCAGTATTGCTGGTGACTCTTGATCTCAGGATTGTGAGTTCAAGCCTCACAAATGGGCATAGAGCTTACTTTAAAAAAAAAAAAAAAGAGAGAGAGAGAAAGGAAAGAAAAGATAAAGGACCATGACCTGGATATAGGATTAAAAAACAAAAAAAAACAGCTGATAATTAAAATCTTATCAAAACCCAAGGCCTCCTAAAAACAAAGTAAAAGAGGCCCAAAGTACAAGCGAAGGAAACTTCTTTGGGTATGGAAAGAAGGGTTCAGCTTTGCTCCTATGGAAAAGCATTCTTGGTGAGAGATTGCGAAATGTCAAAGTAATGATGTTATGCGTTGACCAAGGCTTTCAGAAATATCAGTTAATCATCATTTCAGCCCCACACTGAATTTAATAGCTGTTAGTGGATTTTCTCCTTCTCTGAATTCGTGTCCAACTCTTTCCGCCCATTTTAGTTTATACCCCTTCTTCTGGTGGTTGGCCTGGAGAGTAGGTAGCTCTTCCAACTTAATTTTGCAAAGGGCACCAGTGCCCAGCTGCTCAGACAGTGAGCTTCTGTGTGTACGTTAGCACTCACCTTTAGCTTTTAAAATCTGTCTTACTGTAGTTTTTAACACTGATGTCTACTTAATGAGTGCTTGCTTTGTTCCACACACTGAGCCGTAAACTCTGTCTTCATAGGCAAGTTGATGTGGGAAAGTAAATATCTGTAGAATAGGGTCACTGTAGACTGTTAACGAATTCAGTGAGCAACAAATAATAGTAATCTCACCTCAGGAAGAAACATTTTGTCACTTCTCTACAGACATCTGCCTCAAGCCTTCACTTTACTGTGCCTGTGTTAAATAGACCCTTAGAGAATGCTGCGTTATAAAGGGAGTTCATTATTTATTTTCATATACTAAAGGTAACACTCCTATTGGCATAGCAGGAGATAACTCTTTGTGGTTCAGGATAATTGCATTAACACTCTGTGCCTAAAGTAATGTATACACCGTACATTTATATACCGTCCTAGAAGCTCATTTAAAAAATGGCTTGGTTGTCAACAATATAACACACACCCTTCGAAGTCTTAGGTCTGCCTGTCAGGTACATTTTATAATTGTTAAAATTGACACTATCAAGTAAGGAATGCTCTCATGGTAGATCTTTTTCAACTGTTTTTTTTTTTTTTCTTTGTGAGTGTGTGTGAAGCTAGATGATCCATTATTAATTTTTACAGATTTTTACACGAGTTAGCCCAGATACCTAATTTTGCTGAACGGGCCCAGTGCATAATCTTCAGATCTGTCTTTTCTGAGGGTATCACCTCCTTGCACCGAAAGGTAGAGATCATCACAAGAGCTTCTAAGGTATGTTTGCTATCTAATTTAAGAGGGTGGTTTTGCCCTTATTGAGGGTAAAGAAGGAAGCAGGGAGTGGGAGAATCAACTAGAATCCCTTTGTAGGAAACCTTTGGATTTAAGACTGTGTGTTTTGCTAAGCAGAGCTGTGATGATTATCCTGAGTATGTGTGTGCATGCAGGTGAGGGAGGGAGGAAGAGAGAGAAAGAAAGTCAGGTGCAGACTGACAGGGAGAAGGAGGAAAAAAAATGACACTTATACAGATAGATTCTTAAATATCACAGATACCTTCTAAGGTACATATTGGCCTCTTAAAAACAACCTAAAAAGTGTAGTGTGTTTGCTACTCGACTGACTGGATTGCAAGAGATTTTGCTTGAGACCCATGCACCTGATCATCTGACATGTGTCCACACAGTGAAATAAGATTCTAGAGACTTGATAAGCAAAATAAATGACTGTGATAATAAGTGGTGGGCAAATACATTTTTGTTGGCTTTACCACACTGGTATTCTTTGTAAATTCTAATACTTGTTTGTTTGTTGGTTTGTTTTTCCTCACAATGACCCATGTCCTTAAGAACATGATAATCCTCTCCACACATATGTAGTATTGAGTTCTTCTCCGAAGGCATGATTCTTTTCCTTCAAAAATATAAAATGCTTCAATAAAGAAAGTAGCAATACGACCAAGGAATAATAGATACCCTCTGATAACACCCTAACAAGGAAGGAACAGAGGTTGCCCTGGAGCTGCATTTCCCTTTCTTTCTTTACCCTACAATAAAAGAAAACAAAGTCAACTCAGACTTTGAGAAGGGGGAAAAAGTACCAACTTGAAAATTTTGCACTTTGGGGCGCCTGGGTGGCGCAGTCGGTTAAGCGTCCGACTTCAGCCAGGTCACGATCTCGCGGTCCGTGAGTTCGAGCCCCGCGTCGGGCTCTGGGCTGATGGCTCGGAGCCTGGAGCCTGTTTCCGATTCTGTGTCTCCCTCTCTCTCTGCCCCTCCCCCATTCATGCTCTGTCTCTCTCTGTCCCAAAAATAAATTAAAAACGTTGAAAAAAAAAAATAAAAAAAAAAAAAAAGAAAATTTTGCACTTTGAGAAAAAAAGAGGAAAACTTTAGTTTTAAATGGTACGAGGAGCTGAAGAAAACCCTAAGCAGCTTGAAATTGTGAAAGTTAATAGACATCTCTGCAGATACTTAAAGAACATAACCTATGGCCTGGAAATACATTATTATAGTTTATCTCTGAGGACTACACCCAGAGATAAAGAAGAATAGACTTGGTATTAAACTTGCCCGACATTTAACTGTACTATTTATACAGATACATTGTCCAAAAACAGATCCTCAAATGATAGCAGACCTGTTTCTACTTAGAAGTCATCAGATGTAAAGTGTAACTCTACCAAGTCTCTTTGTTCCATTTACATAAAATTTACAGATTTAAAATAAATATTTAAAAAGTAAAACTGGCTCAAATAGAAACACTAATATTTAGTCCTCACTATTAAGACATGCAGTTCGTAATTCATTGAAAGGATAGAAAATGATGACTTTCAGTTCATTGAAAGGATAGAAATTTTCCATGTCGTCAGCTGTCAGTCCAGCCACCAAATAACCTGATGGCTACTCAGTAAATATTTGCTGTTGAATGAACATAGGTACCTTTGAAGTCCAGCTCTGTAATAATCGGTATTTGCTGTCACAGGGCTTGCTGCACATGAAGAGTGTGAAGGATATTTTAGCTCTCATTCTGGCTTTTGGAAATTACATGAATGGAGGAAATAGAACTCGGGGACAAGCAGATGGATATAGCTTAGAAATTCTGCCCAAACTCAAGGACGTCAAAAGTCGGGTATTTATTTCTCACAACAAGATTCTATGATTTGCCATTATATTCCTTCTATACCTTTAATTTAGACATATCTATGTGTTTTCTTGGTTGCTCCATTCATCTCTTTTCTCCCTTTAACAATAAACTTTTTCTTTGCTTTCTTTTGACTTTTGGATAAAAATTGGTTTTTCATGTTTGGTCTGACAGAGACGACAAAATCCCCAATATTGGTTTGTTCTAAAAGAACGCAATTGGATGTTGAACTGTAATGAGAGAAGGAAACAGCACGCAGTATCAGCCATAGCACAAGGCTTGAGTCTGTTTGAATTTAGTGTTGACTACTTGTAATTTACTCATTCCTGAGTAGGGAGCAATGTTGAATCACCAGTTGAGCTGAGCATTTGAATTATTCTTTGGCCCACAACAATTGGGCCGAGGGTCTACTGTCAAACTCTCTGAGCCTGATTATCATTTGGCTCCACACCCCTGCAGAGCTTTCTCTTTAGAAACAACCAGCCCATATCTAGGCGTCCCATGGGGAGCAGGGGCAGTGAAGGGAGGGGAAACACACAGGCAAATTAGAATTAGACCCATGTGAACAAGACACAAAGGCTGCCTTGTGGGAGGGCCTGCTTGCCCCTGGCCTCCCAGGGTCATAAAGTGGCATGGCGCTCCTTTTAAGCTGTCCTGATTGTTTTTCACGCCATTAAGAACACACATTTTTTGAAAGGTGGGAAGGGAGGGATGGTTTTCTGTTCTAGTCCCTGGTTCCCTTTGGCACTCCCCCACCCCCTCCTGTCTTGGCTTTATGCCAGAAAATAATGAGACCGTGTATATGTTTGTTTGTTTGTTTTAGTCATTACCTCAGAGGTCTTATGAATTATCTATTTGATTCTTTTTTTTTTTTTTTTTACCCCCACAAAGAATAGTGGAGTGTCATAGATATATAGATGACATAAAAAAAAAATTGCTGGACAAAGAGGAGAGTGGGAAATCTTGCCAGTCGCAAACAGAATTAGGACCAGGTATTGCAAATTAAAAGTATCAGGGTCACAAACTGAGATTTCAGTACTCAACTATATAATATGTTAGTCTCATGTGAATGATTTTCATTTAAGCTTCTCTTTTAAACCTAGGATAATGGGATTAATCTGGTGGACTATGTCGTGAAATATTACCTGCGTTACTATGATCAGGTAAGAAATAGCATTATGTGGAAAACTACACTAATGGGGTTTCAACTCTTACACATTGTTGGCATTCAGAAATTAGATGATGGATGGGTGGATGAATTTCAAGTCCAACATAGAATTTGAGAGCTATCCAGCCTCCTTGGTTTACAGATGGGAATGCTGAAGCCAAGAAAGTTTAGTTGACTCTTGTAAAGAGAAGCATTATTCAGTGCCTTTCAATCTACTGACTCTTAATCCACTCTATAACACAGTTTCAGAGAGACCCCCAATGCCTTCTAACCAGATCGTGGGGGTCTTTGTGAAATCTATATCCATTCAGTAATTGGTTGTATCTGAAACTGGCTCTGGGCTGCAGACCAAAATGTAGGAAATCAAGATGCAGTAATACCCAGTACCTTATCAGTAATGTTCATCTGTGAACAAGTTGAAGAAGTGGAATTTGAAATCCATCCTCTCTGCTCAGATTACATTTGCAATTAGAAATAAAAATTTCAGTGAGAATCCACCTGAGCACAATTTTCTATGTTTAATTCCTTCTCATTAAATTGAGAACAAGGAGTCCTAACTTTGAGAAGAAAGAGGTACTGTTGTAAGGTGTTGGGAAATCTAGCAATCAATATGAATGGGAAAAGTCTCAGGAAAATGTTGTCAGGACTCCTGCTTAGCTGTCCACTCAAGCAGGGTTTTTCCTAGGCTCCAAGGGAAGAAAAGTAAGGATTCCAGGGCCTTGTTTTCAAAAGGCCTATGATTCCATCCAGAAGACAAGCTAGGCACTGATGAAGTCTATAGGCTTCTATCCTCCCCTCCTCATCTGTCTGTTCTCAGTGTCTCTGAAATGAATCATCTCCCAACCCCCCTCCTCAAACTTCTCCTGTTTCTAATGAGGAGATTATCATTTCGGTCATTCAAGCATGAAGCTTCTGCTCCTCTTTGGTTCCTCTCTGTCCTTCGACTAAATTGTTTCTCATGTTTCTTTCTTGTTTTTCATCCCTCTGCCCCACTCATCCAGGCTTTAAGGTAACTCACCTGGACTATTCTGGTTGCTTCCCAGCTTGTCTCCCCACACCTGGTTGCTCCTTTTCCAGTCCATCCCACGCCCAAGGCCCAATCAGTTTTTATAGTCCCGGTCCTACTGCATCACTCTGTTACTCAAAAACAGAAATGACTCCCCATTTTCAACTGAATTAATACTCTACCCAATTTAATTCCAGTCTTTTACAACCATGCTTTTTTTTTTTTTCCATTTTCCCCCTACACGTAGTCTGTGATTTAAGACCCCATGTTTTCCAAACACACCCTATGTTTTCTCACTGGTGTGTTTTTATTTTTTTTTTTAATTTTTTTTAATGTTTATTTATTTTTTGAAAGAAAGATTGACAGAGTGTGAGCAGGGGAGGGGCAGAGAGAGAGAGGGAGACACAGAATCTGAAGCAGGCTCCAGTCTCTAAGCTGTTAGCACAGAGCCCGACTCGGGGCTCAAACCCATGAACTGTGAGATCATGACCTGAGCCGAAGTCAGACGCTCAACCAGCTGAGCCACCCAGGTGCCCCACTGATGTGTTTTTATATCCAATGTTCTCCCTGACTGGACCTCTTCTCATCACCAGCCTCTTTATATTAAGCTTCTGTCTTATTAATACTCTCTTGAAATAATAAATTAACTTTTGGGAGAAAGCTCCCAGTAGCAACACATACATTTGCAACCTAATAGGTAACAAGCTTTTCAGAAATGACATGGAAAGGACAACTGGTCCCCTCTCATTTAAAAAAAAAAAAAAAATTGGTACAAGAGGCTGCAGGTAATTTCCCAAAAACACAAAAACAAAAGCAAAAATCAAACAGAAGATATAAATCGCCAACTAGATACATAGACCTAGCGGTACAAATTGATCAAAACTTTATTAGGACTATCACAAATGGCTGATGGAATTCTTCCCTGTTTAAGATCTCCATGTATAATGGGACCCATATCTAGACTGCCCTTGACTCACCAAACTGTGTCCTATAAAGGGCACCTTTAAAAAAAATCACATGAAGATGGCACGTGCTTGCCAATCTGTTTCCCCACGGAGCTATACCTACTTATGGGGGACACATTTCCTCATTCATGCAAATGTACAGTATGGCTTAGCAAGACTTTGACCTTTCTGTATCAGAAGCCCTAGAAATCTATATAATATTTCTAGGAATTTTTATCCTAAGGAAATAAATAAAGATATGTATCACTATTATACTTATAATAATTTGTAATAACAAAATATAGCAAGATTTTGGGGAGGTGTCCAAAGGTAGAGACTAAGACCACGTCAATTATGCTAGAGTTACAAGATGGAATAATACACTGCCATGGAAAGTATGTAGGAGAAAATCTAGTGGCATTAGAAAATACTCTTGATCTGCTTTTATATTAAAAACATGGGTTTAAAACAATATATAATTTCAAATATGTAAATATAAATATACATAAACACACAGAAAAACCTAGGATACCAGAGATATAAAAAAATGTTTGATTATCTCTGGGTGGAAAAGATTTTAACTTTCTTCTGTCTTTCAATTAGACATAATGAACACATGTCACTTTGGTAAAAGGGAAGAAAGATAAAATAAAAAATAGTACAAAATAGTACAAAATAGTACAACTATTCTTCCCTTCTTCCATGAAATCTTTTTTCACTTCCTTATCTTTTAATCCTTTGAAGCCGGGGAACACTTGGTTTGAACTTCTGTCTTGATACATCTTATTCTGCCTTGTATGTAGATATCATTGAGCAATTAATTGTTAGTCTGGCATTGCTCCTTGAGTTCCAAAACTCATTGTTGTCTGTTTTGTAGCATCTGTAATTTAGGTGTCTGACAAATACTTACTAGGTTGAATCTGCTGTAAATATCCGCAAGAGTGTAATAAGTGACATTTGTAAATAATTAGGTGCAAAGAGGTGAGAGCTTTATTCTGGTAGAGGGGGCAGACATGTTGAAGCTTCAGGCAATAGGTATATACCCAAAGTTCTGGCAGCAGGTACTAGTAGGACAGCAGAATTATCCGGAAGAATCTTGAGAGGTAACATTTCTGATCTAGGGTTAGCATAAACAGATTTATCTTGTAGTGTCTGTAGCGTCTACACAACCAAGTCAGATGCATTGTGTAGGAAGGCTGAAATTTGCCAATGAAATGTGACCCTCAAAGAGAGCTAAACCTAGTGGAATTGACTTCACAGAGGAAAATCTTCCAGTAAGAATAGTTTCAAACATGGGAATGGCTCAGTATGGGAAAAATCAGAAGTCAACATTTGTGTGATGCTCTCCTGCGTTTCACAGTGCAAAAATTGATTTCACTCAGCAAGAGTATAGAATTATGTGATTTATTAAGCTATCCCCTCCCCGTAGGAGCATAAGTGATGATTTTTGTGGTTAGTTGTGATGAGCAATTAGCAGGAGAAAGGTGACTCCTGTTCCAAGCCTCCTTCTACTCATGTTGGTTTGGGGTCCAAGTCCAGGTTTGTGAAGCTTACAGAAATCCATCTAGAGCCATGTCTTTCGAGCTCTAATGGAGCAGCTTTCTCAAGAGATGCTACCAGGCTGATTTGCTCAGTAGCACTTTCTCTTTTTCTAGCTTAAAAAAAAAAAAAAAAAAATTGAAGCCAGTGCTGAATCTGATAAAAAAAAGTTTTAGAAAATAGTTAGAGATAACATGCATGAGTTCTTCCAATGTAGATTGCCATGGAGCTTCTCGGCAAGCATCTTGGATGGTGTTCCATCCTGTCGCAAGTACTACTTCGTTGTTTTGAAAACAGTAAAATAAGTATAGAGAGATGGGGAAAAAAGCACACTGATCTTGCAGAATGTTTCAATAAAATGAGGAAAACCACCTTTTCTTAGCATCTCACGTGGAGCTAAAGGTCTTAAAGGAAGGGAATTCCTGAAACCATAAGAAAAAATGACGGTAATTGAAATGTCTCCTGCTCAAGGTACACACTTTTCAGAACAGTGTTTTTATAGGTGCCAAACAAAGTTTGTATGCCACGTGTTGTATGCTGTACTGAGAGCTATATACAGTACCTGCCCTCACAGTGCTTGCAGTCTAGCGGGAGAAGCCTCTAAGTTAACACAGCAATTTTGAAATTGACATTGATAAGCGCCGTGACAACGGTAAACAGCAGGGGCCCTTGTAAACACCCAGGTGCTGAGGGTTAGAGGCAATCTTTGGGGAAGTGATACCTGTTTTGAGACTTGAAGAATGATATGAACACATGCAGGTGTGAGGAGTTTCTACAGAAGAGTTAGAAAGGGACAGTTTTATAGACAAAAGCCCAGAGACAAGAGATTGTGGCCTGTTCTGTTATTTTATGAACATTTAGGAGACGGAGTTAGAGATAGGGGGAAGGTGGAAGAAGACTGAGGGTGGAAGAGGCCAGATCATAAAGTGCCTTATAAAGCAGTTTCAGAGTTTGGAATTAGTCCTAATGGCAGAAGGAAAGATGGAATGTGAAGGAAAGCTGGCAAAACAGCCTGTGTGGAGAGAGGAATAACTGAAGACTGCCTGAGATATGCAAGATGCAGGGCTTATGTTAAACAACTCAGGGACAAAGCAGGATAGACTGGAAAAGATATTTGAGGCTCAGCTTATCTTTCCATACGCCTGAAACTTGTGTCCCTCAAGGTATTTCTCAGCTTAGATCCTCTATGACGTATAGTCGGGGAGCTTGTCAAAAACTATGGCAAACCAGGCCCTCAGCAAGTATATACAAAGATAAGCCAAAGAACGTTTGGGAAGTCTTTACATATATGTGAAGAACTTGATCCCCCCCACACACCCTCTGGAGCTTAAAGCCGCAGCCGAGGGTAGGTCACAGCAGAAGGGAGGGTGATTGTTTCTTCCATTGTAGTGCCTTCTTGTTCAGCACCTTCCGACGCACACCAGTTGGCATACCCCAAAGATGAGTTATCTAATTGCTACCACGTGAAGCTCAAACGGGGACTTTAAGTACTTTCATGTGTTCCTCCTGTGCCTTTTTCCATGAGAGGACGGCGTCCAAGATCAGGGCATACCTGACAATTTTCTCTTCGATTCATGAGGCAAAATAGAACCCAGCCCTCAGTGGCATTAGGACCAAAATGATATTGTGGAAGACACGAAAGCATTTCAAAGTAACCAGGTCCAAACTTAGGAATGGCCAAGGAGCATTTCTCGGATTCTTATTTGCGCTTTCAATAAAAGATGCTTTGGAATTTCAATTGATAGTGACAATTGGGGAAGTATAACATACTTTGTTAACCATGTCTTTTAGGAAGCAGGAACAGAAAAGAGTATTTTCCCTCTGCCTGAACCACAAGATTTCTTTCTGGCTTCCCAAGTCAAGTTTGAAGACCTCATAAAAGATTTGCGCAAACTGAAGAGGCAACTAGAAGGTAACAGGAACTGTTCTGTTATTATGATAATAGCTAAGCTTTTCTTTTTTTTTTTTAATGATTGAGGAGGAGGATGTATGTCTGGTTCATGGAAGGGAATTGGCGTAGACTTCAATTCCTCGTGAAGCTCTCCATCTCTTGTGCTCTGTTTGGAGGCGCTATGTTTGATTAGTGTTAATTAGTGCTTTTTATATCCACATCTTTTACATCTACATTTTCCAACATATTACAGATGATCATTTTAATAACAATAGCAGCAGCCCTTTATTGAATGCTTATTGTTGTCTCGTATAATTATTACGGCAACCCCAATAAGCAGGAACTGTATACCAACTCCATTTTACAGAGGAGAAAAATGAAGTTCAGGGAAGTTACATTCATACAGCCAGTGAGAGGCAGATTTACTGGGCTCTAATCAGGTCTATGTGATTAGAACTCATGCAGTTTCTAAGCCAGGTTATTGTGCCGCCTGAAACATGTCACATGTGTGCACACATGTGTGCAGCCACACACGCCCCTATATATGTGGTTCACGTGTAGGAGTCTAATAAAGGTGTCAGGACACATAGTCAACATTCTCTTTTAGTTTATTTACATTTTTAATTATTCACAACAACATGCTGAAAGCCCCTTTTAGGTTGTTTGTTTTTTTTTTAAGGTGAAAATATGTCTCTCTCGAGCAGGAATTTTCCTTTGGCATTGCTAGAGTCTTGTGTTTTCACTGTGGAGACATCTCCTTGTCCAAGAATATAAATACTTGCATTGGAGCTTGTCTAACTCCAATTGAAGAGCTCCACGGAGGATTTAGGGAGCGTGTTAATGTGGAAATGGAGCTCAGAGTGCCAAAAGGAGAGCTTGAGGAAATGAAGAGCTTGAACCAGGAATATTTTTACACTAAGACATAAAATAAACATTTTAAAAATGTTTATTGTGAAAGGGCGCTCAGAAACCCAAGTCTTAGACAGAGAGCAGCCTGGAAATGGAAGTGAAGTGGGACAGATCCCTGGTGGCGGGGAGAGCCATTTAGCTTTATTTTGGGCATAAAACTTGCTTAAATAAGGAGAGCGGTTACAAGTGAATATTTCTACCTTGTAAATTATTTTTAAAGGAACATGTGGATTTTTTTCCCTCCTGTTGATGTGGTTAAGAGCGTGAATGCAACCAAATGGATGCTTCATTTAGGAATGTGATATATGAACTTGTGGTTATCCTTTTCCCTCTCATAAAAAAAAAAAACAAAAACAAAAAAAACCACTGACAGTTTTATCCTTGTCTGAGATGAGGGGCTGGACTCTCACTGTGATGAAACAAAGTGAAGCGTCCTGCAGCAGGTTTCTGTCGCTCTCCAATGGCAGGATTAGGGCCCAGGCCAGTCCCCAGGATGGCTGCAAGCTTAGCTGTGGCCAAGAAGAGCCATGCCTTTCACTCCGTGGCTGTCCCTGAATACGACTCCCCCCTGGTCTCCTGGCCCTTTGCTGTCTTGTGTCGTTTTGTGAGCAGAAACCTGGTGTATGTGTGACCTTTCCTCCTCTCCTGCGGCCTCTTTCAGGCACCTTTGACTTCTGCAAGTGTTTGATGATGATAACAAAGGGATGAGAAGAGTGAATTGGGAAGACAGTGGAGAGGCAGGTGTTCCCACAGAGCATCCCCTTTAGCATACCTTATTTTCTCCAGGGCGATCCCAGGTGCCATTCCACATCCCTCCGTATTCAACTGACACTTTTCCTCAGTCATTTTAAGGAGCTGCAAGAGCTTCTGGAGCTGGAGGACCCACCCTGGGAGGGGAAACTAAACATTACCTCAGTTGTTTTTCTCCTTTGTATTAGACTTCACCAAGAGATGTGAAGCACCACAAGGCAAAAGGGAAAAGTGGGGCTCCCCTCCAGCCCCCCCACATTGGATATTTAAACAAAAATGCCCTGCTAATCTTTCGAGATGCCAGTGTTTTTAACACATGAAAGGTACCTAGTAAATATTTAAAGAAAATACAGACCATTGGTTCTCTAATGAATTTCTTTTTCTCCTAAATGCCATCTGGCAAGATGGCCAGAGTCGTGGCGGTCTGTTTCATCTCCCTTCCCATTCAGGTTCCACCTCCTTTTCCATAAGGCCTTGGTGTGAGCCTAGATTGAATGTTTAATTGAAGAGGACATAATTTTCACACATACAGCAAAGATTTGATGAGGCTTTGAGGTTTATTGTAGCCATTAAAATGTCGTGGCTGCTGGCAAAACCCCAGAAAATGTCTAAAGCTAAACCAGATGTGATTAGCAAATTTCAAGACATCTCAGGCCCCATTTCTCCAGGCAGGCGTAGCCCTTTAGAAGAAAACTGTTTTCAACCACACCTTAGCAATAGGGTGGGAATTAAACTATAGTTGTTGGTTGTGCAGATGTCAGTGATACAAATAGATGTTGCTGATAAGCATCTTTTGTAGAAACGAGAACTTTGAATAGCACTTTTATGTAGATAAAAAGAGCAGGCAGCTGATGATCATAGTATCAGCCAGTTTCTTGTGTGATTATTATCTATCAGATGTTTTACATAATCATGTCTTTTAATCTTTACAACGACCCCACGAAGCAGATACTATTATCAGTCTCTCCTAGGAGGAGGAAACTGAAGTTCATGGTGTTCACATAACTTGCCAAATTACAGGTGATGATCTAGCCACATTTTGAAGCTAGATATGACTCTAAGGCATGCACTTGTCATCTATCCTGCCTGTGACCCAGAGGTCTCCATATTTGAACCCAGATCAAAACAGTAAGTTATGTGTTAAAGGCAGAAAGCCTCATGGTGGTGCCAATGACAGAGAGTTACTGAACATGTGCGCATGAGTGAGTGTGTGCGCACGCGCGCGCGCACGCACACACACACGCACACACACGCACACTCTTAGAGCCACATGTGTAGACCCTCAGATCAGAGACAGGAGAAAATTTACTTGGGCATGGGGAAGACATATAGGAAACAGGGGTCACGAGAAGTGAATACACACACACACACACACACACACACACACACAAGTGAATAGACACAATTATTGTGTAGGATTAAGAACTCGGGCTTTGGAATCAGATGATGTACTTTTACTGGTTTGTTGGAAGCAGGATCTTGTCAGGTAACAAAACCATAAAGAAGATTCCTTTTCTTACCTGTGAAATGGGAAAATTATAGGGCCTATGTCAGAGGAGGTAATGAATGCATGGTCCATTAGTAAGGAAAACTTCAGTAAAACTGATTAGGGGTATATACCTTTTATTGGAAAATGCACACCTTGTAGAATCAGGCCCATATTGCTGAGAGGCCTGCTGGATATATTTGTGGAGAATCAAATTCCCGGAGCACTTGCACTCTCTTCTCTACCTTAGTGGTGACAGAACCCAATTCTTGGTGCTTGGGAATGTGTCCCATATTTTGTTTACTGTTCTGTATCCCTTACTCAGACAATAATTTTAGCTTCCCTGATACTGTGGTAAGTAACAATTAGGAAAAAACAAATGGTAGAAATAGTTGCTCTCTTTCTTATTCTTTGACCTTGTTTACTGGTCAGAACTCTCAAGGTATTTTTACCAACCCATATGTGGTAGGCAGAATAATGGTTCCCAAAAATGTCCAAACCCTAATCCCTGAAACATGTTACCTTACATGGCAAAAGGGAACTTTGCCGATGTTAAGATGGGGAGATTATCTTGGGCTATCCAAGTGGGCCTAATCTAATCACATGGATCTTTAAAATGAATCTTTAAAAACTGAGAATTTTCCTTGTCTGTGGCCAGCGGGAGATAGTACAGTGGAATGATCAGAGAAATGCAGTGTTGTGGGCTTTGAAGATGGAAGAAGTGGGCAGTGAACCAAGGAATGTGGGAAGCCTCTAACACTGGAAAAGGCAAGGAGCAGATTTTCCCTAGAGCCCCCAGGAAGGAATGCAGCCCTGTCAACACACCTTGGTTTCAGCCCAGTAGACCCATGTTAGACTTCTAACACAGAGAGCTATAAGGTAATATATTTAGTACATTTGTTTTAATCAGTTAAGTGTATGATAATTTGTTATAGTAGCAATAGGAACAAATGCACTGTGCAATGTATCCTAATTGTGGCAGTTAATACTAATGATAGACACACACACACACACACACACACACACACGCACACCATTGCTGAGGCCATAAGATGTACGATTTCTCAAGTGGTGATGTTCACCGGTATTGCATGAAATGTGAATTGGTGTTTTCTGAGAAAGGTTCTACAGAGGCATCTGGGTGGCTCAGTTGATTAAGCGACCAACTTTAGCTCAGGTCATGATCTCACGGTTCGGGAGTTTGAGCCCTGCATTGGGCTCACTGCTGTCAGTTCAGAGCCCGCTTCAGATTCTGTGTCTCTCTATCTCTCTGCCCCTCCCCTGCTCATGCTCGCTCTTTCTCTCTCTGTCTCAAAAATAAACAAACATTAAAAAAAATAGCAAAACCCCCAATCCATATTGATTTGATATGATCCTATGGTAGTATTTTATTATGAAAATTTCACTGTGGCTATGGAAGTTGGAAAGCTGAATTTTTTTTTGTTTTTGTTTTTGGAAAATGAGAGGGGAACTCTTCAGATAGATGTTGAGAAGTCAGCATGGTCTGAAAAATTTAAAAACAAAATTAAATCACTCGTATTAGCCAGCAAGAGTTACTCAGTATCCCCTGTCATTAAAGATAGGCTATTTAATCAACTAGCTATTACTAAATCGTGCCTTGAAAATGATGCATTATTAGCTCTGTTATTCCATATATGAATTTGGGAAAATGTAATTGATAGTTAGCCCTCAGTGGAAGATACTCCAGCTTATTTGAAAGTCTTGGCTGAGATGCAAGTGTGTGTGTGTTAAGATAATTCTCATGATGTCCTTTTCTCTAAATATTTAAGAATATGTATTTGAACATGTCCTTTCTTTTGTACCATTTAGAAATATTTGGGAATATGACAGTTTAAGAAAAGCAAGAGTCTGTGTTGACTTTTTGATATCTGTTATCATTCTAGACATGTTTATCCTGCAAATACTTATGTTAACTTGTTAACCTTTTTAAGCTTTCTCTAAATGAGATCCTGTGTGAGATGCATAGTCCAGGCATTCAAGAATTGTTATTAAAAAACTTCATTCTAAGTTTGAATGGTAGTAATATTTCCAAACTAACTTTACATTAAAGTACATCCATCACATCTTTAAGCATTTTCAATCCCAATGTCCTCATTGTAATGGAGTGATCAAATTAGCCCAAAGCCATCCTGATGAACCTCTGTTTTGTACAACACTAGGACCTGAACATTCTATTTCCACATAGAGAGGACAGGAGAATATTAAATTCATAAACACATGAAAGTAACAGTTCAGGAAAGAGAGGGGCTTTTTGTTGTAGGGTTTTGTTGTTGTTGTTGTTTGTAGATTTTCCAAACTATAGTCAGTATGTCTTCCAGGTAAAGAAGGCAGACCGAATTCTTTCCTTCCTTTAGCCCCAAATCCCTGGTAAAGACCCACCCCAAAATTAATACTCCTATTATTTAGAGGCATACAGTCAATACCAATATAATCAGCTAAAAGAGGAGGAATTGGGGAGGGAACCACACACCTCCACACATAAAAGCAGAAAATAAGAACCTTCTACCTGGTAGTTTCTCATGGCCATGGGCAGAGACTGGTATAGAGGCAATAGTCTAGCTATTTGGATATGTATATGAAATTTTTACAATTAAAACTAGATTTAAAAAAAAAGTTATAATCAACTCTGAGTTCTCGGTAGGTAGGTTAGTGAGGTTAAGGACTAGTCATAGTTTTTTTTTTTTTTTTTTTCAAGTTAATATATTATTTTTAACAATCAGTAAGTCAGCTCTACTCTTTACATGCTGGAAAACCTTTCTTATATGAAACTACACGGTAAGCCATAGACCACCTGTTGTGTCTCCTGCAAGGTAGAAACAGTCCTCTCCTTTGCTGTTTAGCTCATTTAACATAATCAATAAATTAAGCGTTTGGGCAAATGCACTGATGAGCTGATATCTGTGAGGTGCTGGAGGGTGAGATATGTGAGGCGGGGTTTGAGGCTCTGAGCACTGTTGGCATCGGGAAGGAGGAGAAGCTGTCTCCAGTAGAATTGGCGTCCCCAGTGATGGAGGGAAGGCAGAAGGGCTGGTCAGCAGAACTTGCACTTCATCGTGCCCATGACCACTTTTATTTTTTTTATGTTTTGATTTGGGGTTGTGTAGTATGTCCTTTCCTCTCCTCAATACTGTAGTTAAACAAGATTTGGCCATGAAAAATAAGGAGAAATGCTAATAACTGTCATTGCTAATCTACTAGTGGATATTAAAGTTTGCATTACTGGGGGTAGTGGGAAGGATGTGTCATGATTCCACTCAACAGTTCTCTAGTGAAAGTTCGAGTCTCTACCTTCCTCTCTGACTCCATCTTTCTTACAAGCATGTTGGTTTCTCCTTGGTCAGGAATCTCTGTATCCGTCCACCACTTGGACAAAAGTATAGCCTTTGGCACACTAAGTCAGTACTACTGACCCCAAAACAGAATTTAGGAAAAGCGATTGCCTACTGAGTTTATCCCAGGAAGCAAAGAAGATGATTTAAAGAAGGTCTGTGTGGTGACTGTTCCTTTGAATTTGCAGTAGACACACAGTCAGGGGAACAGAAGACTAGAATGGCTACAATTCTGCCCCCAGTGCATGCAATATGGGGGTATCCTTAGAGTTGCTAGATTTATTAAATAAAATGCAGGAGGCTCAGTTAAATCTGAATTTCAGATAAACAAGCCTTTTGTTTTTAGCAGGAGTGTGTCTCAAATATTGCACAGGATACACTTACATTAAAAAAACACACACACACACACACACAACTATTCCTTGTTTATCTCACATTTAAATTTAACTTGCTGTCCTTTTATCTGGATGTCTATAGAGAGTTTAAAAGCAATAAGAAAACCAACTAAAAGTTGGTTCCCTTTTTTATGACCACCATGCACTGGCAATTCTAAGCAATCTCAGAACATCCTCCTTTCAAGGATGGGCAGTGGACACGGGCGCAGAATATGTTCTGGGGTGTGGTGCACGTCCGTTTCCACCATCACTAACGATGACAGTGGCTGCTTAATGCACACTTAACCAAAAACCTGCAAATTGGCTTCCAGCTCCTCTGTTTCTTAAAACACCTTCAAACTGAGGACTGCCTGCATTCTAACAGTAAGGAAGTTGAAGCAACTTTGCTGCTAATGATGAAGCTCAGACTGGAAGCAGGTTTATCTGACTACAGAGTTTATACTCTGTGTTGCACCATGCTTTTTTCTTCTACTGTTTGTAGACCCTCCCCTCAGGCACTAACAGTATGATCTAGAATGAGAAATCTTGACAAATAAGCCCCATTTATTTCTCTAGTTCATCTGCTAAAGGGATTACAGGTGGTAACTGGATTGACTTTAGGCTTTTTTGGGTCTCTACCCATAACCACTCAACTAATTTACCTGCTGTGATCTCTATCCTTCTGCTTCCTCTCTGTCCATTTCTTTTGGTTTCTCTGATACACTTGCTCTATCTCTGTCTCTGAAAATCGCCTTCCCTATGTTTTATTCCTTTATGACCCAGAAGGCAAGCATACTGGTCTGAGATGGGCAGCCAGATGAATATCAGAGGACTACAGGGCCACCCAGGGTGACCTGCGTGGTGTTGACTCTTTGTTATCTCTTCCATTCGTGGACATTACATGTAATGTGGTTCTGGCATAGATGGGAAATTAGGGGAACCTTCCAGGATTTGTCAAGTCACGTGGCAAAGCAGACTGTTGCTTCTGTGCTCTGGACCAGCCCTGTCTGTGCAGGAGAAATGAAGTCTATCAAGTAGCTTTCTTCCCACAAGAGTGTAAGTGTTCTTTAAGAGAGAAAGAAAAGAAATGAGAATGAATTTTTTTCTTTAATTATTCGTTTGAGCATGGACTGTAAGCAGTATAGCTCTGATGAAGGGAGAAAACAGATTCTGGAAGACTTTTGGAGGACTTCTGAGAAAAGATGGGCAGTTGAACACTCATCTGGATTAAGCACTCATGTAGGATTTCAGTTCCTCTTAAAAATTATGTTAAAAATAATAAAATTCTTTGAAAGCATCATGTCAAGAGCACAGAAGGATAGAGAAAACCATAACTGCAAATTTTCTGAAGCTCAGGAAGTAGATGGACAAGTGGTAAATGAATCCACCAAATACAAAAGTGGAATTCCAATCCAGGAGCGGAAAAAGGTGAGAAGCAATCCAATTTTCACTGCCACATGACTTGACACAAATTTGTGTGTAAATGTATATGTATAAATACATAAACATTCCTATGTAGTCATACATAAGTAAATCAATGAAATCATTCAAGAAAATTTCCCAAAGTGGACACAAGTTTCTTATTTTAAAAGTCCCAAAGGGATTCCAGCAGAATGGAATAAAACAGATCCATACCATTGTTAGAACATTTCAGAATACTCAGGACAAACTTACACACTTCTAGAAGGGAAAGGGAGTTGGAGGGGTGAGATGTGGAAACCAATTACCCAGAATCAGGAAGCAGAATGGCTTTAGGTCTTTCAACAGCAACACTAGAAGCTAGAAATGGATCCGAATTCTGAAGGAATTATTCCCAATCCAGAATTTTACATCCACCAAATCATCAATCAAATATGAAGACAGATGAAAGTATTATCAAACATGTAAGTTATCAAAAATATTTACTTCCCATGCAGCCATCCTCAGGATGCTACTACAGAATGTGCTTTATTACGAAATAGGAAGACAAAGATGACAGGAAATTAAAAATCCAATGGAGAAGAGAGGTAAAGAGATACTACAGGGTGGACGGCCCAGGATGGCAGCCAGGCACAGAGAGCAGACATTCCAGATTAGATTGGGTCAAAAGAATCCTGGAGAAGATCCTTGAAGATACGTACCTAATAATGTATCTGATGTGTCCTGAATGTTTTGACAAGAGTTACACAACTAGCAACACGTTTGGAGTTCATTTCATGAAAAGAACATAGAACACAGAGCATATTAGAAAAAAAAGAAATATCGTGAGGGTGAGGGAGTTTGAGCGCAGGAGGAGGTCTAGGAAAGACAAATTAATCAGAATTTGTGTATCTGCTGAGACAGGGAGCTGTGTTTGCAAAGGCATGTTAATGTTAACACAGGATGCCAGTCCAGCCAAGCTGTGGTTGTGCTATCCCGAAAGGGGGCTCGTGTGCAGTAGGTATCCGGGAAGGAAAGACAACTGTATCTTTTATACTGTATCAAGAGAAAGATGTGCACCGAGTGCCGATAGACGCTTGCTGGAGACCTGCAATTAAGTACTGAAATCATCAGGTCAGATTGGCACAAATGTCTGCCTCTGGGGAGGGAGAACTGAGTGGAGATTGTGGGATGGAAATGGGGAACTGCTTTTCCTGGAGTAGGATACGTGTCTTCTCTTAACTATGTGCAGGTACCACTTTGATAAATATACCAACACGGCAACAACAACCACCCAGCGCATCTGTAAGTGAGAGTTAAGTCTCGGTGGCAGAAGCTGGCTTGTGGAAAGGAGTCCCAGCTGGGGGTTCAGGAGATGCAGTTTAAAAAATTTAGTTCTGCCTCTTGCCAACCATGTGATAAGCCGTGCAACTCTAACAAATCACTTAACCTTTGTGAGCCTCGGCTGAAATACTGCAGCTGATCATCCTACCCTCTCCAACTCTGGGATACTAGAAGGGTCAGAGGAGCAGATGTCTGAGGAAGTACTTTGGGGAGATGTGGGAGGTTTTGTTTAAACTCATTCGGGAGTCATACAGTTTGCAATTCGCGCAACGCGTATCGGTGTGTCCTAGAATGGAGAGGGGGGTTATCAGCCATTAGGAGAACGTGGCTAATTTATCACCTTTAAGGAAGCTCCAGAAGACGTGACTTGACTGATTATTGACCATGCCTAATTTATTAGCTCTTTCCTCCTTCGCGGCCCATTTGTCCGCGGCAGTAGTTTGCTAAGCCTGGTCTCTGGTACACGACTGGATACATTAGCCAGAGTCCTGGCTGTGTTGCCATGGTGTTAAAAAATATTTAGTTTTGCAAGCAAAGTTTCAGGAATAATAAAAGAAAAACTTTGATATGATTTATTTTTGTAAGACGATTTCAACAAAACAGACACAAGGAACTGGGGTAAGTATTTCAGAAAGGCAGTGGGTGTAAAATGTTGATCAGCGTGGTAACTTTTGATGCAAAGCATTCAATTAAGTGCGGTGTGGTGGGTAAAGGTCACACATTTCCCAAACAGAATGCCTTCAAAGACAAGTTGTACAGAAAGGAGAGAGGATACGGAAACTGAAACCTGATTCATTCGTTTAACTAATGGAAGAAGTTTGTGTTTTCCTTTGAAGCCGCGGTTGTGACATCTCTAGGTGGGAAGGATGAGTTACGTTACGCTGGTTTCCTCCTCTCAGCTTTCACTCTGCTTCTACTCTTTATTTATAAATGAACACAGTTAATAGAATTTATTTTGTTTTCCTTTTCTTTGACAAGAACGTAAAATGTGGAAATAAGAGCTACTGTCACGGAAAAGTCTGAGTCACAAGCCCTGAGTTCAGATCCCTGCTTGACGAGCTGTGCCTCCACATCCCTGTGTCCTTGTATAGAAAGGCAGGTGTCACTGTCTGCCTTACTGATTATTGGAGTGGAGGGACCAGGGTCATACGAAGGAAATCCCTTTGCGGAATATCAGCGAAATGTATAATACTTATCCCTGGTTCTCTTTGTGCACCCATTTCTGATATTTAGTCCAGCAGCAAATCCTGCTGGTTCTTCCTCCAAGACGAGCTTTGAGTCAGTTCACTGCTCTCTATATCCACAGCACATTTCTAGTCCAAACCAGCACCTTCTCTCATTGGGGCCCTAACAATGGACCCCTAACAGATTTCCCTGCTTCCGTTCTTGCCCTCCCTTTAAATTCAGTCTCTGCTTATCAGACAAGTCAGGCCACCTTGTTTCATATTTGTAGCTCTTGGACTAAAATCCAACCTCAAGACTTGTACCCATGCCTTACAGGTGCTAAGATGTTTTGACCACTTCTGACTTTCCTGTCTCATCTCATGCCACCCTATCCCCTCCTGTCCACTAAACTCCAGCCTCACGGGCCTTCTCTGTGTTCCAACCCAGTAAGCTTGTTTCAGAAGACCATGGGGAAAGGAAGGGGGGAAAAATAGTTACAAACAGAGAAGGAGGGAGACAAACTATGAGACACTTAAATAGAACAAACTGTGGGTTGAGGGGGAGGCAGGGGAGAGGGGAAAATGGGTGACGGGCCTTCAGGAGGGCACTTGTTGGGATGAGTACTGTGTGTTGTATGTAAGCGATGAACCATGGGAATCTACCCCCAAAACCAAGAGCACACCGCACACACTGTATGTTAGCCAATTTGACAATAAATTATATTAAAAAAAAAAAAACCTTTGCAGCAGTCGATCCCTACACCTGGAATGCCCTTATTTTAGATATTTCCGTGCCTTGGGCCTTCTCTGTTCACCCAAACTATAGCAGCCATGCTTTGAATAGTGACTGTTAGGACTCCCAGTTTTGATAGAGCTATTGTTTTCTATTTATTTGTAAACATTTACCACCCTTACTTCCCTCCTGCTCCATCCCTCCTGCTCCATGAAGGCAAAGATCTAAGGACCTTTTTAATGTTTATACCTACTGCCACAGGGTTGAGTGGATGAATGAATGAGCAAATTAATAAATGTAGGAAAGACTCAGCTTTCCGTAGTTGCTGACCTTGCTATTAGAAATTAGATTTTTTCCTTATGGACAAAGATGTCAAATAAGCATAAATAGGTAGATACTTTAGGGAGACATATTTTAAGATTGGACAAAGGGACAGCTGATGTCCCTGAGAGGTAACAGGTGCCTCACCCACTTCTGGTTGGAAGACTGTGTTACAGCAGATGGGTAGGATAGGTGCCATCAGAAAGGGGAGTTTGTGGGGCACCTGGGTGGCTAAGTCAGTTGAGCGTCTGACTTTGACTCAGGTCATGATCTCACGGCTCGTGAGTTTGAGCCCCACGTCAGGCTCTGTGCTGACAGCTCAGAGCCTGGAGCCTGCTTACGATTCTGTGTCTCCCTCTCTCTCTGCCCCAACCCACTCGTATTCTGTCTCTGTCTCTCCCAAAAATAAACATTATAAAAAAAATTAAAAAAAGTAAGGGGAATTTTGCTAGATGATTTTGAAAATGAATCCAACTCTGAGTTTCTAAGATGATTGTTACTATGTGATTTCAGTGCATTCTACAGTTCTCCTTATTCAGTAAAGGTTACTGGTCTCTCTCCTAGACTTAGTTAATTGAACAGCTAAGAATTCCTGGAATTCTGGCCGTTTATAGGATATGGGATATAAAAATCAACCGTAAAATTATAGCAGGTTTGGATCTCAGATATTCTCTTTCTAAATGGCTCTAAAGGATTTGCTCTTGAAATCACCCATGCCTCAAAGAATTCGGCGTGGATACCATCTAGAAGTGATCTTTATATAGTAGAACTCTTACCCAATGTGATTGGTTAATGGATAAAATTTGGCCCAAATCAAGAATCATAGAAAATGATACTTGGATCCCTTAATATTTAATTTAAAATAAGCTAAGGGGGCACCTGGGTGGCTCGGTCGGTTGAGCGTCTGACTTTGGCTCAGGTCATGATCTCACAGTTGGTGAGTTCGAGCCCCGCATTGGGCTCTGTGCTGACAGCTCAGAGCCTGGAGCCTCCTTCAGATTCTGTGCCTCTCTCTCTGTCTGCCCTTCTCCCAATCACGCTCTGTATCTCTCTCTCAAAAATAAACATTAAAAAAAAAAAGTTATTAAATCTTCTTATGAAGATTCAGTAATCTTCCAAGTTAATCAACTTCTAAGTTAAAGCCAAGTTTGTTTCATTTTAGATAGCCATAATGAGCTAAACATAATTTCTCCCAAGAGTTAAGGACAATAGGGAGATAACAGAGCACAGTTAAAAGTTAGGTTTGAGGGGCACCTGGGTGGCTCAGTTGGTTAAGTGTCTGACTTTGGCTCAGGTCACGATCACTCAGTTTGTGGGTTTGAGCCCCATGTCGGGCTCTGTGCTGACAAGCTCAGAGCCTGGAGCCTGCTTCGGATTCTGTGTCTCCCTCTCTCTCTCTGCCCTTCCCCTGTTCATGCTCTGTCTCTCTCTGTCTCAAAAATAAAAAACATTAAAAATTTTTTTTAAATAAGTTAAATATAGCATCATTCCCACACCTTTTTAAAAATGAGCTTTTTATTGTTAGTTTGGAATAATTTCAGGTTTACAGAAAAGTTGCAAAGATAATGTAGAGAGTTCTCCTATAGCCCTGATCAAGTTTCCCTATTGTGACTGTTATGTTAACGACATCTTGCATTGTTGTAATGTAGTCATCAAAACTGAGAAACTGGCAGTGGTACGTTTCACTTAACTAAATTCTAGTATCTCTTTGGATTTCGCCAGTTTTTCCACTAATATACTCTTTTTGTTCCAGGATCCAAACCTGAGTACTGTGTTGCACTGGGTTGCCATGTCCCCCCAGTCGCCACTGTGTTCTCTTGCACCTATATTTAACAACAATATTTTAGCTTCTTGTACTTAAATTGGCAGAAATAGTGCTTTTTCACAGTCATATTGCTACAGTTTACCATCAAGTAATTATGTTACATAACTACAGGGAAGCTTGGCTGGCTCAGTCTGTAGAACCTATGACTCTTGATGTCAGGGTTGTGGGCTCAAGCCCCACGTTGGGTGTAGAGATTACCTAAAAATAAAATCTTAATTTCTTAAGAAAATTATTTAATTACAATAAAAAGAACAACTTGTATAAATAGGTTTGGAAAAAACACAACCGTTCTTGATAAGGATCCTACTCAACAATGGGAAGAATTGCTCAGGGAAACCAGAGAGTAGCCTTCCAGCTACAATCTTTGAACATGCTGTGGGAATCAAGTAGGAGGAATAGAAAGTAGCATTGCCTTGGCAAGTCCATTAATGAAGTATCTTCTATATTCCCATTCAAAAAAAGAAAAAGGTATTAATGCGGTTGTAATGGTGATCCCCAACCTGTGGGTATAGCTTCATCCTTTGAAGTGGTTAGGGCAGGCCTGTAGAGGAGAAGATGGGTCTTCGAGATAGGAAGCAGAATGGCCAGCATAGGACTTGGGTCTTGTCATTACCAAGCCAGAGCTTATGCTATGTTACCGTAAACTTGTGTCAGGTCAAAGCATTTCTTCACAGAAAAAGATTTGTGGGTGGTTTTGCGAATATCAAAATATTTTCCTGCGCAAGTAAATTGTGTATCTTGGACCCTGTGGAAGCTTCACAATCCACAAATGGATGCTTTTCATGTCAGACGATGAAATGAGTGAAGTTGGAGGGAGGTCTCTTTAGCCCCAGCAAAGGGGATTGGAGTTTTTGCCAATGTCCTTATCTCTTCCAGATTTCTTGGCCTCAGTATGGGTCTTAGAATGGGTAGAGGTCATGGACTGTGACTCTACCCTGTAGGTACCATAGAAAGATCACTGACCCGCCTGAGAGTCAGTAGCCCTGCTCTTGGCCTCCTCTGTGCCGCTTACTAACATAACCTCCACCTAACCTCGCCCAGCCTTCTGTTTCTCCGTTTAAAATCAAAGGATCCCCTGGTGGCAGTGAGCGATTTTTAGCTTTCATTACCTTGTTTCTTACTATTTGCAAAGCACTTTCATAGCTACTCCATACTGTTTCTAGAACTTCCCTGTAGGTGATTAGGGTAGAAGGTTGGATAGCACAAGGCCAGTGGGTCTGGCATCCCTGGGTTCAGATTCTGACTCAGCCACTTAATGTCTGTGGAACTTTATTCATCCCTATTTATCAAAAGGAATAATAGCCAGACCAAGTTTATAGAGTTCTTGTAAGGAATAAAATGAGACACATAAGGCAGGCTAAGGGCCAAGACATCTTTGGTTATTAAGGGCCATTTGTTACCAGTCATACAAGTTGAGAACTTGGTATAGTTTTCAGGGAATCATAGCATATAGAGATAGAAGACATTATGCCCAATTCTGTGTAGCGACAAGGTGCCATTAAACCAGTAACTTTTCCTGTGCCATTAACCATGGGCTAAAACTGCTAATTTGACTGTGTTTTTGCACTGTTTTTCTTGACTATTTTGATGGACTGTAAAAACACTATCAAATTTCCAGGTATCCAAAAAAAAAAAAACAAACAAACAAACAAACAAAAAAAACACACCCTCTGAAATATGAGGTGGGGCTTGTTTGACCTTACACTCAGCTCCTTTGTTTAGCAAATATTTACTCATAGCACCGAGTTAGCTGCTAATTTTGAATAAACTAACTAAAATATCAAGTCATTTATAAACACGTTTTGAGAGCAAGTGTTACTCTCATTTTCTAGTGGGAGAAACTGATTCCTACTTACTCTTCAGATTCCTCTTCTCTCAGGAATAGGAATCTGTCCCTAAGAACAGTGATTAAAACTTGCTCTCTGATAGGGGTGGGGAAGGAAAGCAGGGTTTGCCCTCCAGCTGTTGTGCCATTTCACGAAAACAGTTGCAACACCCTTCCTGATGGTGATATTATAAAGGGAATCAACAAATAGTTGCTCCCTCCTATTAAAGGCACTATATCTGGGAACTACAAATACCTAATTTGTTTTTGCAATCCAGGACACATCTTTCCCCTTAACCACCTACCCTCCCCCCAAATTGAGCGATTTAAGCTGAGGCTGAGTTTTTTTGTTTGTTTGTTTTTACCTGGTATATACCTTTAATGTGTTGTTTTTCTTCCTTAAAGCTATTGTACAATTAATTGTGAATCCTAATCAACACCATGTTGAGGTCAGTGGCACAGAGTAAAACTGACCAGGCAACTCATCTAATGGAAATAACTGAACGATTGAACAAAGTCCTGCCACAAGTACGTGGCTCATCTGGAAAGACACGGACAAGTTCCTGGGGTTCCCCCAGGGCAGCAGGAGATAGCTTAACATAGGCCTCTTCTGCCTTTTCCGTGGCATCAGCGCTGAAGACTTTAGGGAGTTTAACAGGCATTTCATCATCTGTCATACCTAGCCTCTCCCGGGGGATACTGCTTCTGTGTCACCATTTCGGCTGTCTCCTTCCACCGCCCCACTTCAGTCCTGCTCGGCATTTCCCCTTTCCTCTAAGAGTCCCATCCTTCCTGACACACTCCTGCCTAACCAAATAACGGTGTCCTGTCGCAGACATCACCCGCTCACCTTCCCTAACCTGCCAGGCCCTGGGAGGCAGACTACCAGGGCCTCTGGACCAGTAACTTTCCCTGTGCCGTAACTCAACAGAGAGGTAGGCTCAATGACAGGTTTACAGGAGAGCAGGACTTTAAATAGCTGAGGTCAGTGTCTGGAGGCTTCCCGACAATACCACTAACATCATCCCGCCAGCGAGACTATTGGCCGCTTGGTTACCCGCTCTCAACTGTTTCTGATGTTCAACTTTATTTTCAAACACATCCTCAGAAATCCTGACTCCTAGCAGATTGACAGCGCAGCCCTCTTTATTTGAAGCCTTGTTTATAGGCCACAATTCTCCCGACAGATTTACAAGTGTCTGTGGAGTTTTAAAAGACAATTGCTTAACAGGCATTAAGTGAGACACATAGGACTGTGTAAATATTTTAGCTGGAATAGGGGATTTTTTTTTAAACGTCTGAGCCAAATATTGCATTAAATCTGAAAACGGTGGCAAACTGATTAGCTGCCGTTGCCAGCTTCATGCTTTGCCAGGGATTCCTTTAGCCAAGAAGAGATACCAGAATGTGTCCACCAGTTGAGCTTGGGTGTTTTAAAATAACTTTCCATCCTTTGCTTTCTTCTCCTTCTGCCTTTCCATCTTTTTCCCTCTAAATTTCTTTCTGGTTTATCTGGATGTAAACACTCTCCAGAGTAGAAAATTACGGTTAATGTGACTAACCAGCAGAGGCCGAAATGGGAACGGGGGCCCAGAGGTCAGAGAAATTGCGGAAGGCTTGCAGCTGTCCTGGTTGAGCAATGTGGAAACAGGTTGCTTTTTGCTAATGGGACTTATGTATCTTAATCACTGGTCTCTTTGCAGCCAGCTATTGTACTGCTGGAAGGAAATAGTCCTCAGATCAGTTTGGTTACCCCTGCCCCTTACTGATTCTCTTGAGTTGTAAGGAGGCAGGCCTGTTGCCTTCAAGATTTATATGTACTGGAGAATCTGTCGCTTAATGTTAGTAGAAACTACCGTGTAATAAGCATTTTGGCTCTAGAGGAAGCATTTTTAAGTTTATTTACTTATTCTGAGAGAGAGAGCATGAGCAGGGGAGGGGCAGAGAGAGAAAGGGAGAAAGAATCCCAAGCAGGCTCTGCACTGGCAGTGTGGAGCCTGATGTGAGACTCAAACTCTCTACCGTGAGATCATGACCTGAGTCGAAATCACAATGTTTAACGGACTGAACCACTGAGGTGCCCAAGAAGCATGTTTTATTTAAGAATTCCTATGGGGAAGCCATTTTCCTGATTCGAGCATTGGATAAGACGTATTGTTTGACCTCAAGTATAATTTCTGTGAGAATAAGCCATATACTACTTAATGTGTCTTTGGTCTGCCTTTGCTGATCCCATCAGCAACCTCTTAATTTTCACCTGCTCATTTTCACTAAAGACCCTCCTTAATGCAAATACTCCATTGGTTGCCCAAAAATATAGGTTCTGTCTCTTCTCCAGAAATGGCTTGGATTTTTTTTTTATTTATTATTTTTAGAGAGAGAGCGCACTCAAGTGTGCTGGAGGGGCAGAGAGAGAGAGAGAGAGAGAGAGAGAGATTGAGAATCCCAAGCAGTTCCCATGCTGTCAGCACAGAGCCCAGTGTGGGCTCATGAATTGCGAGATCATGACCTGAGACCAAATCAAGAGTTGGACGCTGACCTACTGAGCCACCCGGGTGCCCCTGAGTTTTAATCATGTGTCCAGTTTAATATCCTTGGTTCACAGGTCTGAACATCTTAAAATAATGTGTTTATAATTTTATAAATGTATACTTCAGAAATCTGAGTGCTTAATGTAAATATGCCTGTAGACAGTTCCCCAAGCCCATTCAGATAACTCCATTGGTATTGGTGATAGTGTAATTTTCATTCCAATTAAATGGGGCCGGGGGGCCTTTCAGAAAGGCTGCTTTCAGGGACAGACCTCAAACCTAGCCTTATGTTGCAGTTACATCACAAATTATTTTGTGTCAACTTTTGCATGTTGCCAGGTACAGTCATCTGTCAGAAAACTACCTCAGTGCATGGATGATCATCTCATATTTTACATTCTAGAGTAAAATCACTTGAAATGCAAGGACCCTAGCCCCCATATTATGGTGATGGGCGCAATTGTAGTTTACATGTAGCCAGCCACCTCTGCAAGACACAAATACAGAAGGCACAGTTGTAATTTAAAAAATCTGTCCCTTTGATCATTCCCATTTTGGTATAATCTGTGTTGTACCAAAAGCAGTTTGACCATAGGTATCAAGAACCCTAACAATGTTTTATTTTACCCATAATTATACTTTTCAAATCTATCCCAAAGAAGCAATCTTAAACTGAATAAGTTTTTCTGGGCACAGAAATTACTTAAAGCCTGCCTGACTACAAGAATAAGCGAGAAGGGACTTCACTGTTCAACTGTGGGGGCATTGTTAGATAAACTAGGGTACATTTATTTGATGACATTTGATATGGCTATTAAACACAGTGCATGTGCATTCTGTGAAATAAATGAGAAAGTGTGCGTGATATCTTTCATAGAATAAAGGTACATGTGTTTCTCTGTCAAATACAAGTGTATAAAATACATATATAAATGCAGCCCTTATAAAACTATGGAGGAGAGTATGTGATGCAGAGGCCAAGACACTTTAAAAAAGGTATGAAAGTATTAAATGATGACTGTTCTGATCATGATAGCATGAGTTCCCTTCCCTTTCAGTTGCTCAGGAACTTTGTGATTAGGGCTGCCTGCCTGAGGTTTCCTGTTAATACAGTCTACCTGGAGATCAGAACCTTGGCTGAATGTGCCTTTTTCTTCCATTATAACACAATTTTCCCATCTATTGCTTGACATCCCCAGCCTTTCCAAACCAGTCTGAGAAATTAATTTATACTAAAATGTTAATGAATTCTTCTTTAATAGTGTTTTCCTTTTAAATTCATATGTATGCATGTCTAAAGAGATCTCCTGAAGTTAACATCTTCAGTTCAAGGGAAAGCTTCTAATGGTGATGATTTTCATGGGGACCATGAGAAGGGATGTTTTTAAATAAATGGATGGATCGCTTAACACCCTATAAATCAAGTCATGCCTGATCCGTCTATATTTAGGCCTAGTCATGGGTAGGTGATTAATGAATACTTTTCATGCTAATGTCTCGCAGACCAAGGCTGCGTCTATAACCACATAATCATCACAGTGGAAATTCTGACTCAGCTGTGATGTTTGATAGGGGGGACTTTTGAATAGTGCCTTAGACAATTCCGTGCAAAGGCTGTAGCTGGTGGCCCAGCTTCGCAAGTCTTTCCAAAAGTCCTAAAGCATGTTGGCATGTCCTCACTTGGCCCTGTCACTTTTGCTTAAATTTTTTCATGGAGAATACTCATGATCATGGGACATTAAGGTGAATTTCATCTTGGTCAGCCTCCCTCTGTGAAGTGAATCAGCATCATGGGACTCCCCTGGGCTCAAGCTTCCTGGTGGGTTTATTTTTACACAACATTCCTTTGGGGAAAGGAGCACCCACTCTTGAACAGAGTAGCTCTAGACAGTATCTTCTTGGGTGGAATGATTTTCTTCATCTTGCTATTCTTTCTCTAGCTTAACTACTTAAACAAGTGGCTATAGAATCTGTCTCCACTAACCTCACCCCTCTTCCTCTTTTTATCCCCTGGTCCCTGAAACTGCATTTGAGAAGACCAGAGACCTCCATGTTGCTAGAATCAGTGGCCACTTCTCTGTCTTCTATTTGACCTTTCAACAGTATTGCACACAGATGACTGCTCTTTTTTCCTTGCAATACTGGGTTCCTCTCAGACCATGTGACTCCGCACCCCTACTTTTTTAAAAAAATTTTTTTTTTAACATTTATTCATTTTTGAGAGTGAGAGAGACAGAGCATGAGCAGGGGAAGGGCAGAGAGGGAGAGGGAGACACAGAATCCGAAGCAGGCTCCAGGTTCTGAGCTGTCAGCACAGGGCCCAATGCGGAGCTTGAACTCACGAATCGTGAGATCATGACCTGAGCTGAAGTCGGATGCCTAACCGACTGAGCCACACAGGCACCCCCACAGCCCTACTTTTCTATCCAGCTGCTCATTCTCCATCCTTCGCGGGCCTCTCCTCCACCACCTGTGGAGGACAAACCAGGGTTTGTCTTGCAGCCCTTCCCTTCTTTGGCTACATTTTTCTATCCCATCCATGAAGCCTGAACTGCAAACTTTTATATAGAACATGAGTATCTAATTGACATCTCAGATTTAACATGTCCTAAATAACACTCTTGATTTCCCTCCTCAAACTTACAGCTCTCTCCCTTACTCTAGTCAAGTCTGCAGCCAAATATCTTCACACTGAGACTTTTCCTGGCTACTTTATTTAAAATGACAAGCCTCCTACCTCTGTGGCACTTTGTGACTTCCTTTCCCCAATCATGGTGGTCCTAGCTCCTTTGAATCCAGTTTCCTGAATGCAGTGCCTTTGAATCAAAATCTAAGTGATTCAAAACACAGGACACTAAATATCTGGGAAAGAGAACAGCTCTTTGTCCCTGAGGTTCAGCCATACTATTACCACTTAATTTATCCCCCAAGACAAATGCATTCCCATCATGCTTTACTTTCACTCATCATATTTCCTCTTTCTGAAACTACTTCCCTCTTCCTTCATTCTCCTTGGCTGGCTGGCTAACTCCTCCTGAACTTTTTTCAATTGAACTCATAAGTTATCTGTTTTAGAGAAGTTTCCCTGGCCACCACCTCCCGACCCCAGTCTGAGTTGGAAGCCCCTACCCAGTGTCCCGTGATACTGCACTACATTACAATTTGTTGATTTATCTCTGTTTCTAGATTCTTACAAGCATTTTTAGAGGAAAGATGGCCAATACCTCTGGTTAAATACTACCACCCCCCAACATTTAACACAGTGCTATAGTGCAGATACTCAATATTTTGAATGTATGAATATTTGTGTAACCCATGTGTGTGCATAGTAGGCGTAGAAACCACCCTGTCTCCTGTGATCTAAGAACAATTTACTCCAAAATCTCTTTAGAAAAACAGAGCTGTCCATAAGGTTTGATGGAAAGAGGATTGGTACCTCCAATCTTCTATTTCCTTGTTGGAGGGGGCACCTCTACCTCCTTGTAAGGTATCTTTGTTCTGTGCCAGGTCCAGACTTGGTGTAAGATTCAGCACCTTGAGTATTCACAGCCCATGCTCACAGCAAGCACTGTGAGTTCAGTAGGCTTTACTGAAGCTAAGGGGATGCCCCAGCGACCAGCCTTCTCCAACTCAACGGTTCCTCTCTTTCTTTCTTCCTCTGTATTCATCTCTCCTTCTGAAAGGGACCCAAGCTCTTCTTCCTGTTATGAAAGACAATGTCACTTTTCCCTAAAGCCAGAATATTAGGTAACACCCTAACACCCACCCAAGCTCTCCTCTAGAGATGGTGGGATGCTTGACCCTAAGAATTAATCAAAGATTTTTGTTTCCGATAATGACTATTTCCTTTCTAAGAATTCCGAATCTAGCTTTTGAGACTAAAAAAAGAAAAATGTGTATCTCAAAAATAAATAAATAAATAAATAAATAACGAATCTGTTATCTCCTATCTGAATTCATGAATGTGAATGAACATGGTTGATATCCCGTCCGTTTTCTCCAGTCCCTGTATCCATCTACATGGATTATACATATACATATCAAGAGATATATTTTTCACATATCTGTGTGTATATAAACATCTATATATGTACATGTGATACTAGAGCCAAATGCTATCAAGGCATTAAGATCTGTACTGCTTGTGTATAGGACTCCCCACCACCACCCCTGCTATTTGGTGGTTTATTCATTTATTTAGTAAATACTCATTGAGTATCTTCTATGGGCTAGACGATATAATAGGTGCTGGGAATACAACAATATGCAAAATATACTCTTTCTGCCTAATGGGAGAGACAGCCAATCATGAAAGTTATAATTACAAAGGAGAAGTATCAGTGCTATGAGACTATAACAGAGGAAACCTCATTAGTATAGAATGGAGGGTCCAAAAGAAATACTGATGAAGTGACCTTTGAGCTGAGATTGAAACAACAACTAACCACTAACAAGGCCTGGTTACTAGGAGCACAGGAGAATGTCACTGGAGAAGGAACACACTGATGCTGGGAGGGACCTGATGGTGTTTGAGGAACTGGGAGATGGCCATGTGTCTAGAGCGCAGAGTGTGGCCAGGAGAGTGAGGCTGGGAAGGCAAGCAGGAGCCACCCATGCAGGGCCTTGGAAGGGCCAATCTGGAGGAGTAATGGAAGCCACCGGCAGGTTTAAGCAGGGGATTGGTATAGTCAGATGTGTATTTTATAAAGATCACTGACTCTAGTGTGAAGAACAAATCAGATGGGGAAGGTTAGATGTGGGAGGACCAGGCAAGAAGGTACTGAGGCAGCTCTTTTGGAGGTGAAACTGTGGTCTAGACATGTCGGTTTGGGAGTCGTAGTCTTCATGATGGTTACTGCAACATTTACCTGCGTGAGATTTTCTTGAGGTAGAGAGCAAGCACGAGAAGAAAGCAAATAGTAAAGAACGTTAACACTTAATGGTTGATTATAGAAGGGTGAGGCTGCAAAGGAGACAGGATGGTCAGAGTTAGGAGGAAAGCCAGGAGTGGGGCACAGAGCTAGGGGACAAAGTATTTCAGGAAAGGCAAGTGTTGAACATGGAATCCTGCTGGGCAGTGAGCCAAGACAAGGTTAAAAAGAAGAAAAAGGGAGCAGACAGTAGGATGGATTCCTTGGTGACTTCAGAGTGTTTTCTCAGTGTCCTCAGAGGAGTGAGGTAGATATCAATGGGTCTGAAAGTACATGGTGAGTAAGAAATAAAAAAAAAAAGAGCCTGAGCAATTTTTAGAAGATGGTTTGGATGTGAAAGGGATTCAAATATTTATAACATAATGATTTGTTTACTAAACACGTAAATATTAGAAATGTTAACTTAATTCAAAGAGTTTGTGGGATGATTGTTACTGTTTCCTGGTTCTTGGAAATGAAAAGAGTACAGTCATGTACAATATGTTATCTATCTAGGCTTAGTAGTGTTTAAATATTTCAAATGGATAAAGAATATTGCAGATAGAATGTACTGTTCGATATACAAAGGATTTTTCAGGTACATTTTGTTTAGTCCTCATGAAATTTTATGTATCAAGAAACTAATAGAGGTATTAAATAACTTCCCCTGCCAATCAGTGGTATGGAAAACTAAGAAATAAATGTATCTTTAGAGTAAGAGTAGTTCAGGGAAGAGGATTTTCTAAAGTATTGATTGTTGCTCTGTGTGTGAGTGTGTGTGTATACATATATATATAGTAGATACACTCATATACATAAGCATTATTATGCCACAAGAAAATACCAAAGCTTGGGTTGAATTTTTTTTAAGTTATAAAATTCTTTTTTTTTTTTAATGTTTATTTATTTATTTGGAGAGAGAAAGAAAGAGAGCATGAGCAGGAAAGTCAGGGGGAAAGAGGAAGAGAGAGAAAGAGACAGAATCCCAAGCAGGCTCCATGCTGTCAGCACAGAGCCCGATGCAGGGCTCAATCCCACGAACTGTGAGATCATGACTTGAGCCAAGATCAAGAGGCAGATGCTTAACTGACTGAGCCACTCAGGTGCCCCTAAAAGTTAGCAAATTCTTTAAGTGTCTTGCCAGTACTTCTCTTAAGTCCAATTATTTATTTAATGGGTCTTTTATTTTTATAACATTTATTGGTACCTTTCTAAAACTAATGTGTTTGATTTCTCAAGTACATGTGTATTTCAAACTTCAGATCCATGGTAACTGTTGAAATGAAGACACAGTCACATCTAAGATTTGAAGAATCATTCTACCTTGCAAAAATAAGCACAAAAAGAACATTCTTCACTTATCTGTGTATTATGGTTTTAATTTAAGACTCAGAGTTTCTAATCGCTTTTTTAAAAAATGGCTTGAGATATAATCACATTTTCTATAATTCATCCACTTAAAATGTACTATATTATGATTATTGGTGTATTCACAGCAGACCATCACCACAAACAATTTTAGAAAATTTCATTACCCCAAAAAAACCTCATACCCTTTAGCTATCACCTCCTCAGTCTCCCCCCTAGCCATAGGCAACCATCATCTACTTTTGGTCCCTCTAGATTTGCTTATTCACGACACTTCATACAAATGGAATTATACAATTTGTAGTTCTTTGTGATTTGCTTCCTTCACTCAGCATAATGCTCTCTCAATGGCTTTTGAGCCATAAACACTGTGCATGTACAGACACGAAAAAGCACTGGCATATGTGAATCCATCTGTGTGTCCACATTATTTCTGTGTTAACGAGATAACCCAGGTACCACGTATATGAGGCCTGTAGTTTCACTCCTAATACCCAGTTGCCCAGTCAAGTTTTTTGAGTACTCAGGATACAGATTATTTTTTCCTTTGGATGAATACAGTCACTAAGAGGCATGATTTGGACGTAATAAATACATCAGTTGAATTTCCAAATCAAGGGTAATGAATGAAAACACCTTTGATTACATATAGGTTGTCGACACCAGAGTCATTAATGTACATTGGTTTGATTCAAGCCCAGAAATTTGACTTTAGGGGCTGTTTAGCAGAATATGTCTGGCAATCCCCTACAGAATATAATCTGTGTAGGTCTCTTCTAGAACAGATTTTCTATTCCCCCTACCCAGGATTTCCTCTAATGCTACTTACCACTCACCATGCTAAGCCTTAAGATGCCCCCCGTATTTAGCATCAGAGCTCAGGAACTTGCAATAAGCACTTTTTATTTTAAGCTTTTATCATTTGTGTTTGACTCAAGTCATCCTGAAGCCTTCCTTCATGTAGTCTTTTTTTGTAAGAAGTTTTTAAAAATAGTATACTCTCTATTGTGCCTACCTTTAATAATCAAAGTTGAAAAATTCTTAATTTTTTACTAATTTTATGTATAATTTTCCCCTTCCATAGAAATCCCCAAAAGCTGTTTTTATTTTACCATTTTAATGCATTGGATTTAATGTAATTCCCTAGCCATTTCAGTTCAAGGCCAATACCATGAAAAAGAAGTGTGTAGGTTTATTGTGCTAATATTGTGATTTTGATTTCTGAATTTTTTTTTCTTTTTTTGTTTTTTTTACTTTCTTTTGATAAAAGTGTGTTTGGGGGTAGAAAACTGAAAGTTCTGTGTGTGTGCGTGTATGTGTATTTCATGTGGAAAACACTAGGAAGGACACTATACTGTGCTGGTATTGCTAAAAAGAGATACCAGAGTACAGTTATGTTAATACAGGAGGAAATAATTCACACTGTTTACAAGCAGTTCTAATTCCTAGAAACAATAATTACTATGTGCCCTACCCATTGTTGTTGGTGACCCATTCACTACAATGTCTGAGGGCATAGATTTTAGTCTGGGTTTTTCACTAATACATCCTCAGTACCAAATATAAGTTGTGCGTTTAGTTGACACACAAGGGGATATTTGGTGAACTGGTGTATTTGTTGAATGAATTCCTTTGGGATAAACTCCTTAACCCAGCATTCTATGCCCTTTGTATCTGACTCTGATTTATATCTCTCATGTAAACCCTATTGATAAAAGACTTGCTCTGGTCACAGTTCTGAATGTTGCCACAACAATCCGCTATAATGGTCCTTGGAGCTTGGGACTTTTGGAAAGGATGGGGAATTTGTAAAACTGAGGGGGAAGTAAAACTGGCACAGAGCCATGGAGGGGGTGGAGTAGGAATTAGGTAAGCAGAGAATAGAGCCTTCCAGACTGAAAAAGCAGAGTCTGGATAAATCTCTCCTTTCCTCTAAAAATGTATTGTGACTCCTCTAAGCCCACAGATCCTTCAACTCAGACAAATAAACATGTTCCATGTTCTCCTAAAAAATGCCCATGGACGTTTGAGCAATTAGACATGTCTTAGGTTTTGATGAATTAATTATATGTAGGCCTTGCCTCTATAGTCTTGCAGCCTACCCATGCTTTTAAAATGGTCCAACAGACCCACTGGTGTCTGGGTGGCTCAATTGGTTAAGCCTCCGACTTCAGCTCAGGTTATGACCTCATGGTTCATGAGTTCAAGCCCCACATTGCGCTTTCTGCTCTCAGCACAGAGTCTATTTCAAATCCTCTCTCTCTGCCTCTCCCCCATTCATTCTCTCTCTCAAAAATAAAAAGAAACATTAAAAAAAATTTTTTTTAATAAATAAATAAATAAATAAATAAATAAATAAAATGGCTCAACAAACTTTATTCCTTGTTCTCATGGGGCAAAAACAAAACAAAACAACAAAAAACAAGACAACCACCTTTGACCTTAACAGTCTAATATCTGAAATCTTAAAACATTCAAGGCCATATCCTTCACTGAAATGCTTCACAAGCACTCATCTTTTAAATGAGTTAAAATAACTCTGTCCATTTAGTGTCCATTATTCCCTTATGTTTTGCTTTTCAATATTTAATCTCTCTCTCATGACCATCACTTACTATCTAACTTCAGGAATCAATATATTTTTAATTCTGCCCCAAATTTAATAGATAACAATAAAGAGAATGTAGGGTGACTTAGGCTTTAAACATTGGAAACGCTGGCTCGGCCTGTGTCTGAGGCAACCTTGGTGGTCTGGCGATATTGTATACGTGCCCTCTGGTTGGAAAATAAGCGACATTTGTGGATTTGTCAGTGACCTCTCCCCTTTGTGCACTGCCGGTCTCCGGTGTCATCATTAATTAATCTTCAGGTCTCCTATTTGTCTGCTGGAAAGCATCTCAGATAAGCCAAGTTAATAAGTGGGAGTGGGCGAGCTGCCTGGTCACTGGAACGTGCAACTGTGTGGGGACGGTCAGTGAGCTGGTCAGAGAGCACCCTTCTGCTCTGATCACGGAAAGAAGTTTGATTCTAACAGGTCACGTGGGAAGCTGGGTCAGCTGGGATGCAGGGAGGACCTCCAAGCCCAGCCAGGGAGCTGCTCTTGCGCGCACTGGCTTCAGTTTGAGTTCAGAACCTTGAGGCCCAGAGGCCTAGGGCTCTTGCTTCATACTTGCTTCATCTTTCTCAGGAGCTTCTTCAGGGAATTCTAACAGTGGGTGGTAGAACTTCAGCAAAGGAACAAAAATTATCATCCTTGTGTTCCTAACAGAGAGCATGTTTCTGTAAATCTGGTGCGTAGCATTTGTAGTCACTGATTCTCGGCCGTGACTCTCTTACCATTCTGGATGGGGCATGTTTCCCGACCAATGTTACTAAATCATAAAAATAACAAATAGTGTTTGTGAGGCCACTTGCCAGTGCCAGGCATTCTGCAAACCATCTTATATGCATCATCTCACTTAATTCTCATATCATGTCTGGGAGGGGGTCCCTGCTGTGCAGATGAGAGAAACAAGGCACAGCCCCCTGCCGAGCCCACGAAGGACTTGATCCAAGCACAAGCCCTTCACTATACCACTATATGGCCTCAAAATCTGAGCTGTTCCCTAGACCCCGTGAGCTCTATCACCACAGCCAGGACAAAGGAAGAGCCACAATGATCAATCTTTTTAATTCAGGCAGAAGTAGCGATTTTGCTTTTGTTACTGAAAAAACAAGCTGTGCCTTTGGCTTTACTCTGGCTAGGGAGCAGTAACCTTGAAGAAATTATTGTCATGGCTTTAATTATGTCCTATTACTGAAGTACAGACATACCTTACCATATATTATCTGTGTTTATGAAAAATAGTTCTCTACAAATGGAATTGTTGGAATTTGGACATAATAGAGGGCTAAAGAATTTAAATTTTCCCAATTTATATTGTAAGAAATTCCACCTTTCTTTTAAATATGGCTACCCGTGCTCTCAAAATCATAGCTGGGTATCATCAGGAAAGTTTATGTGGCCATGAAAGTTCATTGAAAAATGTCGATTCTTGAAAGCAGACACCTTCCAAAGTGTTTCTGACCAATCTCCTGCTTGTAGGTCTACCCTCAGAACTAATCTGGAGGTACCATAAGACAGGTTACCTTGCTTATGTCTTATGCCATAAAGGAGTGGATGTTTGGGGGTGGGGAGAGTCTTTAGATGACACTGAGCCCTTTCAAATCAGCATGGGACAATCACAGTGTTTGCAGAGTGGAGACTGGGACCCTCGGTGCCAGAAAGAAAGGAAAGAAGGAAAAGATGAGGAGGTCATGCTGTACTCCTGGAAAGCCCACTCTGAGTCTGGGTCAGCATTGCTGATGTTTTTTTTTAATCTTCCTTCACATGAGAATGTAGTTAAGGGGCACCTGGGGTGGCTCAGTCGGTTGAGCATCCAACTCTTGATCTCTGCTCAGTTCATGACTTCACTGTTTGTGAGATCGAACCCCATGTCGGGCTCTGCACTGACAGCATGGACCCTGCTTGGGATTCTCTCTCTCCCCCTCCCTCTGCCCGTCCCTGCTTGCGTGCACTTGCACGCACATGCACTCTGTCTCCATCTCTCTCCAAAAAAGAATAGAATGTAGTTAAGATGAGGAAATCATACACTTTGGCCACATCTGCATGGAACTCTCTGGAGAAGTTTTGGGGCAAGTAAATGACACCTCCATGATGACTTCATAAGTATTAATATAAGTACACAAATAAATATAATGAATGGTAAAACATAAATACAGAAGGTTTTAGAGATACTTGAAGGATGCCAGAATTTTGGATTGGAAAGGGCTTTATGACATGGCAGCATGTCAGAGAGACGTTTTAGGATGAGTGGGACTTTGTCTATTGCAGTTATAAGTATGTATGACACTCCAGAAGAACGGATGGAGAACCACATGAATGTAGAGGTGGAACTGAGAATGTTGGCTGATAGGATTTGGAAGCACTGCAGAATTTTGGTTTGGTTGGTCAAATGTATGTGGAAATAGACCTGAAGGGTACAGATGGTACCATGATGGAGAAGGCCCAGAGTTTGCATTTAATTAGCAACGAGCACCCATCCATGGTTTTATCTTGTCTTACATCTTTTCCTCTTTGTTTTCAGTGGACGAGTTTGGCTTATAATTCACACGGACCAAAGAAAACTTTTTTTTTTTTTTTTTTTTTTTTTTTTTTTTTTAAATTTTTTTTCAACGTTTTTTATTTATTTTTGGGACAGAGAGAGACAGAGCATGAACAGGGGAGGGGCAGAGAGAGAGGGAGACACAGAATCCGAAACAGGCTCCAGGCTCCGAGCCATCAGCCCAGAGCCTGACACGGGGCTCGAACTCACAGACCGCGAGATCGTGACCTGGCTGAAGTCGGACGCTTAACTGACTGCGCCACCCAGGCGCCCCAGACCAAAGAAAACTTAACAAGCCTCCGAGTTAACCCTTGATCTTCTCTCCCTTAAAACAGAACAATAGAAAGATCATAACTTTCCACTATTCCCCATCTCAGCAAATAGTAGTCATTACCCTGTGATGGTGAACTGTGGGTTAGTGGGCTTTCCATATGACCAAATCAGAACTGTCTAATTTGAGGGGATGTGATTATCCAAAAAGCTATCTATTATAAATGAAAGATTGTAGATTATAAATTATAAATCCGTTTATAATTTCTATCTGAAGTATGTCACATGTAAAACAATTTCACATGCATTAGTGGAATATTAATGGGAAGGGTGGGTGAATGAGAAGCATGAAAAGAGAGGGACAGTCCTCCCTGACCTGGGCTTGCTTCTCATGCTGGGATGTTCGGGGGGGTTCCAGGCAACTTGGTTGCTTGGGAATTTCTGCAAAACCTATTTCAAGCTCTACTTTTGGAGCACAAATCTGAAGAGGATAAGGGCCTTTAATTCCCTGGGAATTCAGTAGTTCTTGCCTTTTTTTTTTTTTTTTTTTTTTTTTTTGAGAGACCAAAAGCGCAATACTTTACCTGCCCCGAGTCAGGTTTTTCTGCATCTCTAAAAGGACAGTTGAAGGTGGTGCATTTCTTTGTTGCTGAAGAAAGGTGTGGAGTAAGATGACTATTTTTATTTGTTTGTGTTGCTTCTGGTTTTGTTTTCATTTTTTTTTTTGCCCTGGAATTTGCTTAAACAGTGACTGATAAGGGTTTTGCACACTTAAAACCAAAGAGCATAGCACAGAGCATAAGCTCAGCAAGTACATGTTCTTCAAGAAATCTAATTCCCAACTTTTCTTCACAGCAAGTGAGAAACAGATGATGGTGGTGTGCAGGGAGTCACCGAAGGAGTATCTCCAGCCTTTCAAGGACAAACTAGAAGAGTTCTTCCAGAAAGGTAGGGAACTGCATCCGCTACACATCCCTGAATCTCTGAAACATCCCCCATTCCCTGGACCTTTCTCTGAGGCCCACGGCCCGTCGCATCCCTGCTGACCACTAGCAGCTCCAGTGACTGGAGCCAGTCCATCTTCCTTCCTCCCTCTATCTACTCAGTGTAGATAGAATTGTTCTGCTACTTTTTTTCCCAGTGTTTATTATTTGAGAGAGACAGAGAGACAGAGAGAGAGAGAGAGAGAGAAAGCAAGCAGGGGAGGTGCAGAGAGAGAGGGAGACACAGAAGCGGAAGCAGGCTCCAGGCTCTGAGCTGCTAGCACAGAGCCTGACGCAGGGCTCGAACTCACTAACTGCGAGATCATGACCTGAGCCGAAGTCGGCCACTTCAACTGAGCCACCCAGGTGCCCCTGTTCTGCTACTTTTATATCACCTTTCAAACCCTTTTTAATATGTTAAATCCTTTAATGTTACTCCTGTTCTTGTAAACTTCTTGAGGGAAGACGTTTTCTTTGTCTCTTCATGGAGCCCAAGGGAATCCTCAGTACATGTTACCTGCTGAATGACATACAGTCAAGGCTTATGCAGTCATGCCTTTCAGATTTGCAGGCAGCCTGAACAAGCAGCTGGTGATTATCTCCCAAGGTTTATCAGTGTAGCATCTTAAAAACTTGTGTTGTATTTTTTTAATGTCTTTTTTTGAGAGAGAGAGAGGAAGAGAGAACACACATGTGCAAGTGAGTGTGGTTGGGGGGAGGGCAGAGAGAGAAAGAGAGAGAGAGAATCCCAAGCAGGCTCCACATTGTCACTGCAGAGCCCGACGCGGGGCTTGATCCCCAGACTGTGAGATAATGACCTGAGCCAAAATGAAAAGTCAGACACTTTACTGACTGAGCCACCCATGTGCCCCTTTTGTTGTATTTTTATTCCTTTTCAGAATGGAAAATTGGGGCCAAATGAATGTCACACATGAAGTCACTTGGCCCTCGTCAGCCTTTTGGGATTAGTAGATCGAAGTCATAGGCATGAGACTACTTATTTAGTGCATTTATGCACTTATTTAGAAATCTTACTAAGTTATGTTCCTTCCTCCGTGATTTTGGCAGGGGTAGAGAACTTTGGTTGATCTCTATTAGTGAATGTAGAAGTTTAATGCCTTGTGGATATTTCCTATTCAATTTTTTTCAAATCCAGCTTATGATGTGAATCATAATATAAGAGTGGGTCACAAACTTGCAGTTATGAAGCAAGTTAAGTCATGGGAATGTATTGTACAGTATGGGGACTATAGTTAATAATACTGTATTGTATATTTTAAAGTTGCTAAGAGAGTAGATCTTAAAAGTTCTCATCAGAAGAAGAAAAGTGTTGTAACTATGTATGGTGATGGATATTAACTAGACGTATTGTGATGATCCTTTTGCAGTATATACATAAATGATTGTGTTGTACCTCTGAAACTAATATGTTATGTGTCAATTATATCAGTAAAAAAGCATGGGGTAGTTAGAGGGAGCTTTTGTCTTTGCTAGAAAGTCAGAGGAAATACATGCAGGAAGCTCTGGGGATGTATCAACATGCTCTTTCTAGTTGTTAATAAGGCCCCGTGATACCACACCGTCAACAAAAGACCATTTAAGCAGGGTGAATCCAGAAAGTATGGCCAAACCACCTTGGGAATTGGCAGGAAAATTCTCAGTCCATGAGTCAGAGAAACTCCGTTCCAGCTGTTCCTTTGGTGCAGAGATCATTGTTCCCTCCTCCTTGGTGAGGGCTTGTTTGTGTGGAAGCAGAAGTCAGGAGTTGTCTCTTGGCCACTGCTGAACCTCTTATATGATGGAAGTGATATTATCAGACAAAGTACCATCTTAAGAGCAAGAGTGATACCACCCCTTATGTGTTATGTGACTAAAATTAGGTGTATTTTATATGTGAGTTATCACAGTAGATACATTGCTTTAGTATTATACCATATAAATATAACCTAAATGTCCTGAAGAAAAAGCATGAAGGGTTTCCTTTTTGCTGACCCCCAATTAATAACTTGTGCTCTTGAAATATGTAGAATTAACTTGAAATGAGGCTCATATGTTGTTAGATTCTGTTTTTATTTTTAATTGTTACCCTAAATCTGGAAAATTCTGCAGTGTGTATATTTAGGTATTATCAGCCTATATGTTACAATGGGTTTATACTCCTTTCTCTTGGAACTAGCTAGCATCTTAAAACTTATATCGTGAATTCTATTTTTTGTTGTTGGAAAAATAGAGAATACAAGTAGATTTAGAGCCTTGAAAATCTTTAGTGCCTTAGAAAGGGAATTTGCAAATCACCGTCTGGAGGTGTATGTTAGATTCTTCTCTGTTAAGTTTCTTCTGGTCTGTTCTGAAAGAGGAAATTGAGTTGAGGCAAACTGAACCTTATGTCAGTGAGGCAAGAGTGTGGCAACAGTAAGATGTTCTAGAAAAACTCTAGAGCAACCCTGGCTGCACACTAGAATCACCTGGGAGAGATTTGTAGACATTCCGATACCCAGGCCAAACTCCAGACCTACCATCAGCATCTCTGGGGGTGGGCCCAGGCATTAGCATTATTGATTTACTCCCCAGATGATGCCAGTGTGTAGCCCAGGTTGAGAACCTCCATTGTCCAGCTTAGGTCACCCTTCACACCACACCATTCCGTGTGTCTTCGACGATGTTTATTCAGTCAGGGGCACCTGGCTGGCTCAGTCGGTGAAACACGACTCCTACTCTGAATGTTGTGAGTTCAAGCCCCACGTTGGGCATCGAGCCTACTTAAAACAAAACAAAACTAAACTAAACAAAACATGTTTATTCAGGAGCCTGCTGTACATCACTCGCTCCTTGTTCCTCTCTCAGGGACTGTCTTACTGGGAAAAGATCTGCCACTGAATAAAGGAGTCAGTGCCCCTTGAACCCACATAGTGAAAGGAAGATGGGAAGGACATTAGGAATAACCTCAAATCACATTTAAAACAAAAACAGCTAAAACAAAGCACAAAGAGAATTTAAAGGAAAGCTATCGTTTATATAGAATTTTAAAATATAAAAATAAAATGTAATATTGTAGGAACCTTAAACATTCCCAATATTGTGTGGTGAAAAGAGCCCCTGTTGAAATAGCCTGTTACTGTTATGACGTAGCTGAGTTGGTCAAACATCAGTCTAGAATTGTACTGTCCAATATAAATGGCAGGCACCAGCCACATGAAGCCGTTGGGCAATTGCAATGTGGCTGATCCAATTTGAGATGTGCTCCAAGTGTACAAGAGCAGATTTTGACGACTTACTATAAGAAGACACAAAATATTTCATTTCTGATATTTTTATATTGATTACATGGTAAAATAATATTTTGAATATATTGGGTTAAAAATAAGATATTATTAACATTAATTTGCCTGTTTCTTTTCATTTTTAAGCATGGCTACTAGAAAACTGAAAATGATATCTGTGGTTCACAGTATATTTCCATGGGCCAGCACTAGTCTAGACACAAGGCCCTTAGCCTTTCTCATTTCATTCCTTCACTCCCCTTGTCAAGTTCTTGCTCTGCTTGAAGCCTGGGTTCCTGGAATGCAGTTTCAGGAGCAAGCCCCTCCCCACTTTTGCTCTGGTCCTGGCCATTGTTTGGCTCAGGTGGGGGTGGATGCTTAACTGAAGGATATGGCAGCCTGCCAGTTCATGAGGCTGTTCCTCTGTGGTTCAGCAGGCGGGGTTCTGCCATGTTGCAGAATATACACATGGAATATCTCTTGGCTACCATGGGGTTCTAAATAGTAGTAACTTTTTTATGTAGATGTTTCAGTGATTGGCAGAAAACGTGGGGTTTTCCTTCCACCATAAACATGCAGTATTTATCCTGGGTAACCGAATTTTTATGACAGTTACACATCTTTAAGTGTACTATCTCATGTAATACGCCATTCATTGTAAGAAACACCATTATTACAAGTACTACTAAGAATGAAAAATTGTTGACAGTTAAACCACAATGTGTCATAGATTATAAGATGTGCCCTGAAAGCATGTGCTAAAATATGAAAATTCCATCAAGTTTGAAGTTGACGTAATATGGTACTATAAATAGGGAAACAGACTCAGAGAGGAGCAAGGTCTAACACTTTAAGGTAACTTAGGGGAGGGTTTCAACAAAGATGTTTTTGTTTGGGGGGGGGTGCGGTGGGGAGGCAAAGATAGTGATAATGATGGTAACAACAATGGATGATAGTTAACCTTTGCAGTGTGCCAAACACTCTGGGGAGAGAAGCTCTCCTTTCTTTTTTAGGCCTCATGACTACCCTCTGGAATAAGCACTGTTATCACTCTGTGGTACAGATGAGGAAGTAGAGGATCAGGAATTCTCAGCAGATAGGTTGTGAAGGGCATTCCAGGCAGAGGATGGAAAGACATGATATATTTGGGCAATGGCAAGAGACTTGCTGTGGCGAGATCACAGGGCATATGGGAAGAACACAAGACCAAAAAGGAGAGGAGGGTCCCAATATGACTTGCTAAACAATCTGAACTTTATCTTATAGGCAACGTGGAGCCTTTGGAAAGTGGTATGTATGGGAATGATACAGTCACACTGGGTTTGTTTTGATTTGGTGCATGGGATCCTTTTACTTTGTGCTGTCAAGAAATACATTATAAGCAAGAGCAACATGAAGAAGAGTTGGAGTAGTAAAAGATAGGGAAGTAGTCTATCAAGTTATTCCACAGTAGGCCAGGCAAATGACAGTAAGAGCAAAAGCAACCACAGAAAAATAATGAAGGAAGGGACATATTTCTAAACCTTTTAGGAGTTATAGGACTAGATGACCCATTGAAAGTACAAAAACGAGAGACAGATCATTTCCCTTTTTCTTGCTTGGATAACTGGCTTGATACCAACAAGGAGAACCAGATTTGGGGTGGAAAACAATGCAGTTCATTTTGAACACATTCGTTTGACACATGCAAGAGACACACGCCAGTGGAGTTTTGGGTTCATGAGAGAGCACTGGATGGGACGGGAGAGGGTGGAATTCAAGTCATAGGAATGAATGAAAAAGCCCAAAGAAAGGGTATAAGATGAGAAGTTCCTGTAGTATCAAAGTATCTAAGTACAGGATATAATAACCACAATTGAGAAAAGATACTTCCATACTTTCATAATATCTGAGTATTTGGCAGACAAGCCAATTTTCTATTAGGAGTCTTATCACTCATAAAGTCTTAAGCAATTGAGTTCTTTATTCCTGAGAAGTCACCCATGTGTGATGACTCAGTTGATTCATGGTTACACTGATTTTTTATATGAGCTGCAGTTCAGTTCTTATAACACTCATGATGATTTAATTTTTCTTTTGTAAATCATATCCTGTTGCCACACTCAAGTGGAGATGATGTGTTTGCCCTTGTGTCATCTTTCGCTTCTCAAAATGCCCTTAAATAGTGTGACTTGACAAAATTGTGGTACTTGTTCTTAACTAATTTCATTTCCTGTGTAGAATAGAAAGTAATTTTAATGGCACCATTTTTCAGAGTTGCAATCTCCATAGTATCAAGCCTTTTCCCTTACATGGTTTTGCTTTTCCACAGTAGGCTCTTGTTGATTCCAATTTACAGCTCAGTTCAGAGTAACCTTGTGCAGGCATTATTTGAGCCCATGTTTTCCCACCCTCAGATCAAACATAGTCATAATGATATGGCCTTCAAAAATGTGATGCTCACATTAAAAGTCCCCATAAACATGGCAGGGATCCTGTAATTGAAAGAAGGCGCAGAGCAACTGATTAGATCCTAGGTATAGATCTTGTAGGTGGTCTTTGCATGCTGTTAAATTGGTCATTTGTATTTATAGCTTCGGCAGGGAGGGCTGGAACCTAACCTGGTGCTAAGACTAGCCGTCTCCCACACTTGCCCTATCTCATTCTCCATTAGTTTCAGCTGGCATCCATGAATGGAACCAAATCGAAATGAATCTTAATGAGCTGTGCCAGTCCTACTTTATCACACTATCCTCCAAAGTTCTTTGACCAGCTGAGATTACAGATATTCTTAATGTCAAGACACTTATCTAGTAATAAGTAAATATATACATTTACAAAAAACTAAGAAACAAAACAACTCTGATTGCCCACATTGAATGCAAAAAGAATCATTTAAATAGATGATCTGGTTCTATTTACTTTCTCATCCTAACATAATGGAGCCTCAGCATGGCCCATGATAGGTGTTAATAATTATTGTGGAATTAATGAAGGAGCAGCCTGAATCTTGTAAAGCGCCTGGAGGCTATTTTTCCCCCTCTGTGAGTTTCCTGTTTAAATTCTTTCAGAACTGGTAAATCATAGCAGAATCTGGTGAGATGCACTTTTGGTCTATAATGCACATCTGTGGTCAAACCTCCTGGGTATCAAAACATCTTTCTCCTTCACAAATATGCATGTAATCCATTCTTAATAAATACTTAGATTAGATTGATAAGGTCCATTACTGAACCTCAAACCATAGACTAAAATCAGGTTCTTAGGTAATCTCTTCAACCCCCAGAATATTCAAGCATCAAGCTTACAGAGAACAGAAAGAACCAGTGATCTGGACAGTGTGACCTGTGAGAAGAAATAATTCTTACATCCTCTACAGTATTGTGTTGTAGAAGGAAGAACTATGGCCAGGAGAAAGCACACTACTCTGTTGGGCCAAATCAAGTTCTTGTACACCTCACTATTCAAACAAAACAAAACAAAACAAACCAGCAAGGCTGGCTCCAAATAACATCAAATGGTCAAGAATTAAGATTGTTGTGATTTCTGGGTCACCACAGTAACACAGCAGTAATCTTCAGAAAATGGAGTGACTATTTTATCAAAGGTTTTATTAAGTAGACTCTTTCCTGAAAGGGTTAGTTTGAATCAGTTTGTTTTGTTTTGTTTTGTTTTTTCCCAGAAATTTCTGCAAAGAGCACAATCCCTCCCCCCCACCCCACCAAGTTAGCTTCTCTCTCCCTCGCTCCACTTCTTCCTCCCTCTCTTTGCTCCCTCTCCCCTCTCTTGTTCTTTCCCTCCCTACTGACCACCCCCCCCCCTTTATATCTTTAACTTACTTCATTTTTCTTTTCTGGACAAACATCCAATAAGTTGTCTTTCCAATAACTCTAGTTCTCTTTTTCTTTTCCTTTATTTCCAGTGAAAATTTTGCAACAAGAGGAAAAATAACTAAATTAATTGTGTGTGTGTATAATAGTAATATAAATTTCTGGAAAACATTGTACCCACCTACCCAGCCCCCCCACCCCCCCACCAAAGAAAGAAAACTACAGACCAATTTCACTGTAGTTTTAAATGTTTAAATACAACAATACATTTTATGGTCAAATGGAGTTTATTTCCACAATGTAAAGATGATATGATATTGGGAAGTCTGTTAACATAATTCATCACTGTTAATCTCTCTAACAGGAAAACTCATATGGTCATCTCTTTAAAAGGCACTGGCCAAAATTCAACATCCATTCTCCATTTAAAGCTCAATAAAACATTAACATATGCTTCCTTATTGTAATGAAAATTAATACGTGTCAGCCTCAGATTTGCAACCCCTATCACACACAAAAGATAAGTCTACACAATATATAAGAGCTCCTAGATGTTGAGAAACAAGACCAGCATTCAGTACAAAGGCCAATAATGTGAACAGTGGCCAAAACTGCTCTTCAAACATATGAAAAGATGCTGTTCTCAAAATAAATACAAAAGAAATCCTATTGAAACTCCATTCTTTCTAAGATTGGCAAAGTTATAAACGTTTGGTAGCAAACTCTTTTCCAGTGCAGTGCAGTAAACCCCTGTTCTCTATTGCTTGTGAAAGTGGAAATTGTTACACTCCATATAGAGGTCTATTTAGCAGTGTCTATTAAAGCTACATATGCACATGTCTTTTGACTTGTCAGTTCTACTTCTCAATGCATACCCTCAGATGTTTACACATGCAAAGTGATTTATGTGCCATGCTACTTATTCAGACATTGTTTGTAGCAGCAAAAGATTGGTAACGATCTCAATGACCATCAGTAATGAAATTGTCAAATTATAGTACTTCCATATGGAAGTATAGAATACTAAGCATCTGCTTTAAAAAAAAATGAGGAAATGTTGTATCTATTGTCATGGAAGAATCTCTAAGGTATATTTTAAGTGGAAAACAAGGGTCAGAAGAGTAGGAATATTACCATTATTAATAATAAAAATGGATACTAAACAAAAATCTCTGAGGACAAATAGGAAACTAATCTTAGGGGCTGATATTTAGCTGATTCTTACCATCTCAACCATGCAGGTAATCTGTCCTGTTTAGTGGGCACCCAGGCTATTGTGAAATATTTAAAATATTACCCCTAAAAATGACCAGACAGGTTCATTGCTGTAGTGGATAGAAAAAAGATGGGTGAGGTTCAGATATGGCACACAGACTCTTCATAAATCTTCTAATCAATGTGTACCTGTTCAAAACAATTAAACAACTATTTTTTTAAAAAAACACTTTCTATGGTACTTTGGTACTTAGATTTTTTCTTTCAAGGTTGTCTCCCCTTTCAGGCTTTTCCCATTGTGGTACCAGTTGGGGTCCCTTAGCCTGCTGAACCTAGCCCTTCATGTACAATTTCCAAGGAATTAGGAATTAAATGCTCTCATTCACAGCCTCTTTCCCTCCTCTGAGGGCTGAACTGGACCACTTAGAAGGAAATTTGAGGACATTTTTTTTGTGTTTTCCTTCTCTCATGAAAGGAGAGCCAGATGTATGAGCTAGTACCTTGGCTTTCTTTCCTAATGCTCTCGTACACACACACACACACACACACACACACACACACACACACACACACACACACACACACACTAAAGTCCCTCAAGTTCTTTCTTCTGGACTTAAACTGCCTTTACTCATTTTGCTCATGGTTCTGCCATGCTCTTGTGATAACTCTAACTGAAATGTCCATGAGAGTCCTCTTTGCTTGAATATGTAGAGCATTTTACTTTTCCCTCATCATTTGGTCCCTGTTTCCATAGTCTTGTTCTCCATTTCACCTGGGTCATCTTAGCTCACCATGACTTTCGATGAACTGTTTCCTGAGCATACAGGGTAAGAGTATAGGAGCCTACATTTCAAATTACCCTGACTCAGGCCTGTAGGGGAGGACCAGTTATCATTCATTTATAATTAAGATGATTTTAAGAATCTGACCTCGTCTATGGATGTATGTATTTTAAGCCTTACCTGTAATTTTTGAAAGAGAGGTTTTGTCTGCTGTTTGTAAACAGTGTCTCAGAACTACATGCAAGTGGAAGAGAGATGGTAGTGGTTTGGGTTGGAGGGAAATGTAGGGTAAGTATCATTAACTCTTACTGGGTCTTCTCTAGAGCCCAGATATTTAGACAGATGTGCACTTGCGTGCACGCATATGCCCACCGCAACAGCTCCAAACCTATGAGACCAAGCTGCTTTGGTGGAACAGGGACTATACCTTAGCAACTATACCTTTACAACTTTGAGTAAAGCTTTTAACTATGTAGGTAGTAAAGTATTACTAGTGCCCACCTCATGATGGTATTTTTGGTGTTGATGTAATCCCTTCATTTCCCTTCATCATGGCAGACTCCAAGATCCTTTAAGATTCTGGAGCTACAAGCCCCTGTTTGATGAATAGAAACATCCCCAGGTAGAAGAAGGGCATGAAGCCAAGTGAGCCGGCCTCTTTCTAGGTGTAGACCTTCTTGCCCACTTGTGAATTCCCTTTGCATATTTCATTGGCTTGTTTTGGAAAAACTAGAAATAGACTAACTTGTGTTCCCTAGAACCAGGGTTTTAGGAACTTCTGAAGTCTTATACTTTTTTTTAAGTCTTATTCTTGATACGAAGCCATAATCACAATATTTAATCTTCCAATCATGACTACATGTACACCTTTTGATTAAAAAGGGGTTTTTTGTATGAATTTTCTGAATATAACAGAAAGAGCATTGTGTATGAAGTTGGAAGACCTGTGTCTGAACCCTAACTTTACCACTTAACTTTCCTGTGTGATGTTGGACAGGTTTGTAATTTTCTTTGAGTCTTTTTCTTCTTATCTGTAAAATGGGAATAGTAGTGTCTGCTGTATAGTATCATTATGAAGATTAAATAAGACAACATCATATGACTATAGAGCATTAATAAATACGTTATTTTTAGAGCATAATTATTATCCCGCCCCTGCCTTCTGTGAGAAACACCAGTTGGTTGAAAATTTCCCTCAAGTCTTCCAACTCCCTTAAGGGAGTTGGAAGGATGCTTCTTGACTTCAAAGGTTGAAGCACAGAGCTTCATTTAATCTCTGCAGTAGCTCTTTGAAGTTGATTTTGTTTTTACCAACTCTCCAGATAAGGAACCTGTGAGGATTTCAGTAACTTACTCAAGGTCAGTGTGATCTCAGTCTCAATGTTGGTACTATGCTGTCCTAATAACCCAGAAGAGCACCTATTTTATCTGTGTCCCAAGACCCTTGTGGGTAACTAGAAATTACTGTTTTCTCTCAGCATCAAAATGAGAAAAATAGGAGAGTAGCTGACTTGCCTGCCATAGCTTAACCCCCAGGGACTCCTGTTCCTGGAGTCCGGATAGAAGCCCTCCTTCTACCTTCCCTAGCAGTAACAAGAAGGGTCATCTGTGCTTTGGAAAGAATTGCGGTGACAAGTAGTTAAGTATTTTCTGGAGTCAGTATTGAGATCTGCATTCTTGCATAATAGTTGTTTTCATGATAAATTGCTTCATGTAATCGTTGGCACCACCACCACTTCCTCTTTGGATTCTTGACAACTATCGGCAAGGTTTTAATCAGTGATTGATTGCAGTTGCCATCACATGGCTTCTCTTCGAATCACTCAGTTATTGTCTTCTTTATGCTGGAGGAACTTGACACCTATACTGCCTTCTGGGAATTGTTTTGCAGAATACATATTATATAATATGTGATTTTGCAGATAATGTACAACTCTGGAAAGATCTCTTCATTCTTTCAAATAATACAGGTCTGTTTCTTCTTCTGCTGAGTCACTTTTGCTGTAGAAGAATTGTGGCAGCACTAGTAGGAGTCCAGAACTGAATGAGATAATGTGTGTGGAGCATTTAGCACAGAGCCTGGCACTCTATGTTGTCAGCACCTGCTGCCACTGTTACGTTCTCATTTTATCGTATGATATCGCAAGATATCATTTTATCTCAATCTTATCAGATGGTTCCGAGAGTGGAGCTCAGAAAGTCCATCACAAAAGTGTTACTTTCTCAGTGGTGTGAACAGCTGCAGTTCTGAATTCAAATGGCAAGTAATAATTCCAGTGAAAAGTCTTAAGTACTAGAAGGAAAACCATCTTGTCCATGTCCTCTAAAAGTATGCCAAAAGCAGTGGTTTGCTACAGGAGTGTATTCTTTCACCATTAGAATATTTTTAAGTCTAATTATAATTTCTGTAGTTACATCTTAATGATGGAAAGTATTTACATAATTCCATTAAAGATGGCATGCCTTGTGGAGCTCATGTCATGGCTACCCAAATCAACAATATTACCACCTAGTGGCCACTGAGTTAAACTGCAAACATATGATCCTGGAGACCCACAAAGTCCAAGCGCCTCGTCTCAGAGGCTAAAAGTGATTGGAGATGACAGTAAACACCACTAGCGTAAATGATTTTATCTTTGATAACTGTTAATTACCAGAACATTCAACTCTGTTTTATAGCATATGAGACTTTGAAAGGCTGCAAGCTGAGGCTAGAAAATGTGATCATTTTTTAATCCTTTTATTAATCTTTTGAATTGAGAAGAAATATACCTACCTTTCTCTACCAGTTTTTATATTCAAGTTTTGGTTGATTTCTACTATTTTTTCTTCTGAAAATGAAAAATTTGCATTTGAGTAGATCATAATTGTTTTCAACAGGGATAGAGAAGTTTTTTTTTTTTTCCACTATAGGAAATATGCGGTATCAGTTCATATCCTTTCGTAAATTTGGCAGAACTTAAGTGCTTAGCTTCTTGAAGTGCCGATCCTTGATAGCACATCCTTTCTCCACTTCTGAGTCTGCAACCAGGACCTTTGTTATTTACCACTTCCCCTCTCCCCCTAGCATCTACGAACTTGTTGACATTCAAATTGTTCATTGAAAGGAACAAACCATCTGCCTACTGAGCTGTGTCACCATCCCGTTTCCTTGCTGAAATAAATGAAAGGTGGAATAGTCATAATAATTGTAGGGAAGTGTAATATATTCAAGTAGGTAATGTAGGAATCCACTAAAATATCTGAATTGCTATTCTTGCCAGGAAGGCACTATTCTTCCCTTAAAATCTTCCCTTCGGTTTCACGATTCTAGGATTAAGCCTAATTGCTAACATAATATATGTGCGTGATCATCTGCTTTCTTAAACTTAAGCTTCCTCTGGCATTGGTTCCCAGTTTATAGTCATGGCTGTGGCATTAATTGTAATTGGTCTGAGCTTCATGTGGGGAAATGGGTTCCAACATGTTGACAGCAATTACTGGAGCTAGATAGTCCTGGGTAAGATTCAAGGGATGGGTTTTGCATCTCTTTCAAATTATTTTCTTATTGTTTCTGTTGTAGTCTCCCAGGAGACTAGTGAAGAGAGGGCTGGCTTTAGAATTACACAAACCTGAATTCAAATCTCTTCCCTAACTATCTGACCTCGGGAAAACTTACTTCATCCAAACAAGACTGAGTTCTCGCATCTCAAAGACAGAGGGGATAACACCAGTACTATATAAGGTTACTGTGAGAATCAAATCAGGTAGCATACATCAGCCATCTAGTACAACATCCACCATAGTCATATGCGTAAATACTTGTTCTCTGCCTTCCCTTTACCCTCTCCTTATGTTCCTTTGTGCTTTGCTGTGACTTTGATTTCTTAAGCAAAGTCAGATTTAGTTTCATCTAAGGTACTTTGTGGACCATGGGTCCTGCTTTCACCACACTAGCACAGATACAGCTGTTCAAACTGTTCATTAAATATTAAGACCTTATTATGTCCTAGGCACTGTGGTACTTGATATTGGTAGAAGGATGAGCAAGATGAGCACAACCTTGCCTCTGGAATTTATATTTGCTAGTGGAGATGATAGCCTGTTGGCAATAGGAATCTATAGGGCATATTCTGGTTATCTCTTGCTATATAACCAACCGCCTCAACACTTAGTAGCTTAAATCGATAATTTATTGCTATCTCCCACAGTTCTGTGGGTTGCCTAGAGTGAACTGAGTGGTTCTTGTTCTGGGTTTACATGAGGTTGGAGCCAGAAGGTGACTGTGCAATCAGCAGATGACTTCTTCATGCACGTGTCTGGATCCTGGGCTGGGGTGGGTGGCACAGGTGGAGATTGGCTGGATCCTATGTAATGTCTGAATCCACGTAACCCCTCCACATGGCTTGGGCTTCCTCATAGCATGGTGACCTAAGGGTAGTTAGACTACTTACAGAATTGCTAGTTCTGTCCAGGGAAAATGTTGCAAGAAAAGGGAAGCAGAAACTACCAATCCTCTTGAAGTCTAGGGATAAGACATCGTGTCACTTTAGGTCGAAGAAGTTACAAGCTGGCCCAGTTTCAAGGAAATAGATCAATAGACTCCACCTGCTAGTGGAGAACAGTGCTGTATACAAGGAAGGAAAAAAGTGATGGTGGCCATCCTGGAGACCATTATGTTTAATGGAGGCGAAGCTACCATTATGTTTAATTGATTGTTCCTCAGTTTCATGTCCTTGATGTCTAGACTCTCAACTAGTAGATCCTGGCTTTTATTTGACTTAGTCTATCAGGATTTGCAAAGCTGACCATTAGCACTTGCCCTAAGAAAAGGCATCATTGTCTTCTTTAAAGGTCAGATAAATAGCAAAATATAGATGTGTTTGCTCTGGTCCTCATGACTTGTTCAAGATAGATGAGGTTTCCAGGGAATGAGGTTTTGTCATTCTCCTCAATATCCCTCTAAAGAAACCTCCTTAATTTCTGTGTTACTACATGGGAAGAAGTAAACAGCCTCATAGACAGTAGCCTCACAAACCCACCTTAACATATGACTCACATGTTACATGCCTATTTTAGCACATGAAAACCATCACCATCAGCAAGGATGTATTTCCTGGAAGTCAATATAAAGTCCCATTTGCTACAATGTCTATTCCACTTTTTTTGACATTTTTCTCCTTGGAGTTGGAGCCCTAACAAATCAATCCTCTGAGAACTCAACATTTTGTGCATTTGGCATGTTGAAGACTCTCCTCCTTCCTTCTCCCAGGGACAAATGGCATTGAACCTACTCTCCTGGGCATTTTCCTACAACCTTACCATCATCCTATTTTAAGTATGGTTCAGTGCATTGAAAAACCATAAAGCCCAAAAGTCACTTGCTTTTCCAACACAGGCATAAGAAAGAAGAGAATGTTTGAGCTGCCATATTCTTATTGTCAGTATAAATGCTCACTTTAAGGTGTGGATTTAACTATTTTTATACCTTTCAAAGAAATAACTTATCAGCAAATGGACACAATTGGGAACGTGGGTGTCTCCTTTCCCATACTCTTGCCCTCTTGTTCACTCTGAAGCCCAGTGGTAAGTTCTGCCTGCCTTTCTAATGGATCAGGATTTGCTTTCTGGTCCCTCAGTGACCAGGTTAGTGATGCTCGCTCTGACACAGCTGAAGATTGAGTGGTACTCTCCTGCCAGAAAAGCATTTGCTGGCATATTATAATCTTATATGAATCCATAGAGTTGAGTTTGGTCCCACGAGGGTAAAGGATGTTTTAAAGATTCATGAAGACTCTTCTTAGCTACAACAGACAATATGGTCAAGTGAGATGAGGATATGTCCTTTGTACTTGTATGAGTTCTTGTTGTGCTTGTCAAGGTTGTTGTAGCTAACAGTCTTATCTATATGACCTACTGAATAACAGAGAAAATACTGCACTATGCATAGACAGGCTTTAAAATGCTTTCTGATAGAGCTGGAGCTGAGGGAATGGCTGATGGAATGTATAGATTTAAGAGTCACTTATAAATCACACTGAGAATAGGGGCGCCTGGGTGGCTCAGTTGGTTAAGCATCCAACTCCAGCTCAGGTCATGATCTCTCAGTTTGTGAGTTTGAACCCCACGCGTTGGACTCCGTGCTGACAGCTCAGAGCCTGAAGCCTGCTTCAGATTCTGTGTCTCCCTCGCTCTGTGTCCCTCCCCTGCTTGTACTCTGTCTCATTCTCTCTCAAAGATGAATAAACATTAAAAAAAAAAAAAGTGAATCACACTGAAAATAATAGTTCTTTCAATTGCTAGTTTATCTACCAGTTTGGTTTGTGAAAATATAGGTAAGAAGCCAGAATTTGGAATTTAAATTAAAGCTCTTAAGTTTTTATTACATCTTCCAGGTGGATCAATTTGAAACTCTACCTACCTTAATTTAAAATAATGGCATTGTTTCCTTGGATTTATGTAACCTCTCCTCCAGTGCTCCAGGGGCACACTACATGTACTTTGAGATTAAAATACCGTATATGTGTCTATATTTAGAGAGAGAGACAGACAGACAGAGACAGATTTCTCAAAAATGTTAAATGGACAACATCCAAGAAGCAACTAAGGAGGAACAAGCTAGAAAAGTAGCCTAAATTGTTTCTCACAAACTGTGATAATCCAAGCTCAACCAAGATCAATGAGCTGTCAGGAAAAAGGAAAAAAAAATTCCAAGCAAAAATATCTAAAGTAATAGCCAAAGGGATAAAGAAAAACCACTGGCTGGATAAACTGTGATAAATGTTGTGGTTTGTTTGTTTTTAAATTTTGTTCCTATGTGTAAGTCCCTCTTTGAGCAACAGTTTCAGTGTAATACAAACCTTTTGTACTGTGTGACACTCTTGTCTGTGTGTATCTTCCAAAGAGTGGGAGGGTGGAGTGAGGAAGTCTTCTTTTCTTCTTTAAACAACTGTTTCTCATATTTCAGAATTAACCAGTTGTATGCATTCATACTTATTTCTGGGACTCCAGTTGTCCAGAATTTCAGTCCACTCATTGCTCTGCATGGGACATGCAGATCCCTGACACAGCTTCCTCCTGTGTTTGTGCCCAATTCTCACACATTCCGCCTCCCTCTTGGGTGGCTCTCCTCATCATCCCAAAAGATCGCTCCACTGCCCACAGGACCGCCTCTTTCTCAGGCGGCCATCTTTGCTGTGGTGCTTGATGACATAGCCAAGCTTCTGGGATCCCTGTAACTTGCCTGCATGTGGAATCCCACATCATCGAGGATGCCTTTCATGTACCTATTCTACATTTCAAGCAAAAAATGGTTTTAGTCACTTGCATGCAATTATCTGCAGAGATTAACTCCCTAGTAACATTTTAAACCGTGCTGTTAGCTCCTTAGGAGTGTTTTTAAGGTGCTGATGGCAAATGTTCCCGTTCTTCTACTACTGATTTGGGGAAAATACTGCTATCACCAACTAGATATTCAGATAGCATCACAGCTTCTCCTGAGGGTACAGTAATCTTAGAGGTGACCTGTCTTCAGCTCTTGCCATAAAAAAGAAACCTCTTCTCCTTCTGGCTTTTCTGTGCCCTGCCACTGACACAGCAACTCTAGATGCTCACCAAGGGCTGGGACACAGCAGTGATAAGCAGAAAGCTGAGGTGAAGGATGAATGGTGCACTGAGGTGGGACCCACAGACCTCGGACTGTCACTGACCTGTCAGTGGGGATCCCAGGGCCACAGTACCCCTCCTTGGGAGAGCTGGTCCCTCTTCAGGTTTATTCAACACTAGTTTATTACGTTTCTAATATGTGGCACTCTGAATGCTCAAAGCACCAAATCTGAAATTTGTTTGTGTGACTTATTATTGTCGATCTTCCTCCCTTTACGTATACAATCTTTGGTGTACCTATAGTAAATTCTGGATAATTTCTACCTCATGGCCATATTGCTACACATTGACAGTCACTAAGGGCAGTACAGAGATAGATTTTTTTTTTTAAACCCATTCTCATTTTGAGGAGAAATAGTTCCTTAAGACAATCTTCTCAGTCTTATTTCCAGGAGTCTGATATGTGCCAGGCGTTGCTGGTTTCTACAGTCAGCCAATGATGGGGTAACCAAGAGGTCTGGATCTCTTGTCTCAAGAAAACCAATGTTCTGATACAAGCAAACAAGCAAAAACAATGTCAGAAGTTGTTAATCGTCATTAACAACCATAGGCATTTTCTGGCTAATGGGTCTTCACTAGGAAAGTGTCCTGCTGTGGGATCCATGGGCTTCGGGTTTTTGTCCTCAAGTAGCTCATAGTCTAGTTCAGGCGACAAGGAGGACTTTACAACAGTAAGCAGGTATACAGCATAGCGCATGCTAAGTGTCAAGGGAAGTCTAAAAGGGTGAAGAAATTCACTGGAACAGAGTCCTCTTACCTGTAGAAGCCTTGGAAGTTAGCTTGGTGGTGACACTCTCTGGCCGATCCTTGTATCTGAATATGTCAAAATTGCCTGACCACAGGGAGTGGTGGTATGAGTGGATAGGATGCATAAAGTGGTGGACCTGACCCTACCTAGGGAAAGCCAGCTACTCGAACCAGTCTTTGTTCAGCTTGCTGGCTGCCGGCTTTGATCTGGAATCGTGTTTCCATGAGAATTCTGCCTGCTCGTCCTCTGTCACATATGACAGGCTCCCCCCCAGTTTGGTCCACTTTCAAGGGAAATGAGCTGTTTGTCCGGCCACCATCCCTGGTCTGTGTAAACAAGCAGATGGGCAATTAGTGGCTCTGTCAGGGCCTTGGCCCGCCACCCCGCTTGCACAAACGGAGAATCCTCACTCATCTTTTGGACTGTAGTCGTGCAAGCATGAGATAATGGGGACTGCTCAGCTTTCGAGATTTCTTCATGCTGTTTAGATTTCAGTCTTCGTGTCAAAATCCTATTGTTCAAGCATTTTTGGCAAAGCAACCACTGCCAGTCAGCGCATTTGGGGGAAAAAAATAATTTCTATTCTGGTTCCTTGATTTTTTTTCTTCTCATTAAACCATTTTTTTAACGAGCAGGAAATAGGACCAAGACCTAGAGATCTGTAGGTAATATCTTTCCTTAATTAGCCAAATGCTGACAAGAGAGGTCACCCAGTTGAACACAGTTTTGTTTTGTTTTTTTCTTCTCCCCTTGAAATGGCCATTTGTGTTGTACACACAGACTGGATGCCAGGAACAGCCTGGAGCCTCCTGGGCTGCTGGGCCGCCCATGGCCTTGTCAGACTCGCAGTCAGGTCACTCGTCACCACAGGGCTGTTGTAGTTTGTGTTTACTTGAGCATTTCACCCTGGCCAGTATGTTTCTTCTTGGATTCAAAATACCCACAGGCTTTGTGGAGGACTCTCCTGAATTTACCATTTATCTTTCCTTGAGGCACATAGAGATCAGACACCGGTCCCCCAGTACCCAGGCCAGTCTCAGCCTAAGCCCACGCATTGCATTTCCTTTGTTCTTTCTCCAGACATTGGTATCACCTCCTCACGTTTTTTTTTTTTCCTTTGTCTCCTTCTGCTTTCAATTTTCTTTTCCCTCTTACCTCCGCTTTCTCTGCCTTCTTCTGTAGCTTTCTGTTTTCTCTCTGCTTCCCCCTCTCCCCTCACGTTTTTGGTTTCTTATAACATGCCCTCCAGAATCTTCCTTGTTCAGGCATCACTATCTTTGCCCCGCATCTTTCCTACCATCCTGGTCTTTTTTTTCTTTCCCCACCACTTTCCCTCTTGCATTCATCCCTTTCCCAGTCCCCTGCCTCTATCTCCTAGGACCTTTGAAATTCTTCAGACTGGGAGTGTCTCTGAGTGGAGCCACATAAATAAGGCAAGAGCATTCAGTGATCCTTTCAGTGTGACATCTGTAGAAGTGGTCATCTTTTCCCCATTTTGCCTCAGGACAGGCGTCTGCTGGTGGAGCACACCCTGTTCTCTGTGTCCAGTCACAACCATTCATTGTTAGGCATTTCTTCAGCATTATCTGCTGTGTGGGAGGCCCTGAGAAAGAATGACAAATCAGATGTGAATTCTCGCCTCAAGGACCTGATAGCTCTGACACAAATCTCACCCCACCTTTCAACAGTCTTTGATGGAGTTGATTAACCCATCCTTTAGAAAATGCCTTCTCTTTGCTGTAGGCCAGCATTCTCTTTTTTCCCCTTTCTACTTCATGAATACTCCCTAAAGTCTTCTTCACTGGTTCCTCAACTTCCTGACCTCTACACTTTGGTGGGAGGAGGGGGGCACCTCAGGACTCAGCCCATGGATTTCTCTCTCTCTCTCTCTCTCTCTCTCTCTGTCTCTCTGTCTCTCTCTCTCTCTGTCTCTCTCTCTCTCTCTCTCTCTCTCTAGCTCTGCTCACTTACCAGGTGTGGTGTCATCAAGGCTTTAAATAACCATCTATATTCTGATGACTCCCCAGTTTCCATTTAAAGTTAGTGTAAGGTTAAGTCATTCATTTTCTGAAAACTCTCCAGAGACTTTCTATTTCAATCATCATGGAATTCAAAGTCTTTATTGAACCTACAACGCTCTGTGTGATCTGACTCCTTCCACCTCACTGTCCTCAATTTTTATCACTCCTTGCCTTGTTCTCTTAGTCCTGGCACCCTTAGTCTTCCTGCTGATCTTTGAGACTGGCCAGCATACTTCTGCTGTGGAAAGTGTACAGGTTCTTCCTTTGGTCAGAATGCGCTTTCCCCAGATATCTATATGGCCTGCTCCTTACTTCATTCTGGCCCTTCCTCAGAGAACAGAGAGAACATCCTGATAACACCTCCTCAGACTCTATTATATAGTCTCTTCTCATTTCTCTGCTTTATATAGCTTTGTAGCACTTATCTCCATTTGAAATATCATGTGTTCATTGTTTTCTCTCTGCTTCCATAAGAAGTGTATTTCTTGAGATCAGGGATTCTGTTCTACTCATGGCTTACAGTACCTGTAGGCATGCCATGCTGTGAATATTTTTGAATTAATGAACAGAGGGGGGTTCTTTCAAGGATATGCATAAAAACTGCCATATAGCTCAGAGGTGAGGGAAAGAAGGTAGGCTCTGAGCTAAGTATTGATGTAGGGAATATGAAGACTATTCCAAGGAAACTGAGTTGACTCCATGGAGCATATAAAAATTATAGTGAATATATCCACTGTAGGTGGAATATTATAAACAGAATGTCTGCCCAGGAGAGATCAGGAGGCCAGGCCATGCTAACCATGCCCCTGACCACTTTGATCTAGGTGCACCTGTCTTACGTAGATCAGATTTCTGACCAGCCAGTACTAGACCCACAGGAAGGTAACAGGGGGAGGGAGGTAGGGGCAAGAGGCCACCAATAGAACTAGGAGGTGTTCCTGGCACAGTCACCTGCAGAATCACTTCAAGGAGAATGTGAGGAAGATAGAGAGGAAGTAGATGTAAAGAGGCAGTGAAGATTGAATCCGTTGGCAGACATGGTTTGTAGTCTTACAGATGCACTCCTAAAAGCTAAAAATTTAAAAATGATACACTGTAGCAGGATTTATCAGGACCCTTCCATCTACCTAAGTTCTCTCTACCTGTAAATGCCACCTGGAAGGTCCATTCCACCTGGGGTTGAGGATATGCACAGGAAAGCGATGTGATACGAGCTGTGGAGTAAAAAATGATACTGGCTGCAATGTATGCAGTGAACTGGAGGAAGGGGGACAGTGACTAGAGGTGATCATGTAAGAAGCCACGCAGTAACAGAAGGGAAAAATGATGAGGATCTGCACTAGGGAGCATCATATGGGAAAAAATAGGAGAAGTTAAATAGGGATGACGTTACATAGGCCAGGGCTCCAGGATTTAGGCAGCTGAGATAATGTAAGCTCCATGAAGGCAGAGACCACTTCAGTTGTGTTTCCTGCTCTATCCCCAGGACCCGGCACATGATGAGCGCACTTTAACTGCTTAGAGGTGGGGGGAATAAGAGTAATTGGAAGTGGGAGAGTGGAAATGTAGGATGACAGGTGAGACTCACAACTTAAGTGACAGAAAGAATAGAGCGCCAAGACAAGAGGTGACGAACGTGTGCTGAAGAGCTTGACTTCACCCTGGAACATACAGGGAGTATGCCTGAATGTGTCCAGCAGGGGATGGAGACTGGATTCTGGTGCTCACAGCTGGGAAACAGCCACAAGGCAGCGAGTGGTGAAACCGTAAAAAGAAGAGAAATGGAGAGCGAGCACAGGAAGAAGCAAGCAATAGGGAGAATTGAGGTGGGCTGGGAGTATACCATGGAGACAGGGGAAAAAAGAATCTGAAGAAACAGGAGAAGCTCTGAGACTACAGCACTCAAGCTAAGGTGAGAAAGTTCCAAGGAGCTGATGTTAACTCTTGTAAGGAATTGAAGAGGCTGAGTATCAAGTGGCCACAAAAGCCAAACCGTACGTGAGGAGAATGGAGACTGGAGATCAGAAATGATCATGGGCTGACAGACTAGCCAGTGTAGCAATGAAAGTGGTTCCAGGAGGTGGTGTTCATATCACATCATTCCCTATAGTCCCATAGCCATCCCCGGGTACCCGGGTCAACCATGTATTTGTGTCTCACACCCAAGCTTGCCTGGAAGAACTTCTCTCTGCTTATAGAGAAATAAGTCTCAAGGCTGACTCTATACATAAATGTAAATAGACATTTAAGTCTGTAAAGAGACAGAGTGAGACAAAGTGAGAGTGGGGGAGGGGCAGAGAGAGAGGGACACAGAATACGAAGCAGGCTCTAGGCTCTGAGCTGTCAGCTGTCAACGTGGGGCTCGAACCCGCAAACCGTGAGATCATGACCTGAGCCAAAGTTGGATGCTTAACCGACTGAGCCACCCAGGCATCCCTCAAGGCAGACTTTTTACAATGATGAAGTATTTGCCTAGTGTTACGTTATTATCAAGCCTGGAAAAGGCAAACAAAACTGCCATTTTGATTCCCTTGTGTGAGTGGGCTCTTAGGAGGAGCTTAGGAGAGGAACTAGAAAAGCCAGGAGTGTTCTGGAGCATAGCCTTTCAGCATGGGCATTGGTGGCACACTGTCATTACCCTGTCCCCAAAATGCCCTATCACAGCAGGACCCACACTGTTCTTGTTTCCTCATGTTGCTTAATGGAAGCCCTTTTGGCCTTACTGTCAAGATTTCAGAGGAGTAAAAAGCTTGAGACTTTCTTGTTGATTAAGTGTACAGTGAAGCGACTGAGCAAGACATGTGCTCAGATAGTGGGTGTGTCACCTTCACCAACTGAGGGAGGCAGTTTTGTATTCAGTAAGTGCAGAGTTTGTGAGATGTATCAGTTAAAGTGGAAAAATATGAAGGGGTTGTTTCTAGGGAGAGAGCATCTGGGCATTTATAGTATTGAAGCTAAAGGTATGAAGGAAAAGGAATTGCTGAAGTAAAGCTAAGTTAGAATATGGATTACCGTTGCTATAAATTACAGTAAATCGAGCCCCTGAAATAGGGATGTGAACATTACGATAGTCCTAAATAAAAGTAAAATGAGGAGCAGTGAGAAGGACAGCAGATGAAAAGCTCTCTGCTTTTTAATCGTCAGTTCACAAAGTGCACTTCCTCCCTGCCCCCCTACCCATGTATCAAAGGGACATTTACTGGGACTCCTCCTTGTGTGTGTCCCAAGGTTACCTGAACACCACGGTCATACTTAGGAAGGGAAGACTATTAATTCAAAGGATTGAGATAGGATGCCCATGGAATTACCTGTAACATCTATTTGAAAACAAAACCTTGCAAACCTTCACATCATGGAGATCACAGTCTAGAATGAAGAAACTGCCAAGTTTTTTAAGTTTGCAGCTTAGACCATGGGAAAAAAAAAATGTGTCTTCATCGGCAAGTGTCTTTGGTTTGGAAATTGGAAGAACAGGGCAGGCTTCCTCACAGGATATCTAGTACTTTCCCCACTTCTGGTGGCAGAAACCTGGTTGGTGGTCCGGACTAGGAAGGAGAGTGATATTCCAATTTGGAAGAGGAAAATAACTCTAGGTTAATTTTTTAAGGTCATGATTTAGGAAAAAATTCACTAGGGGCACCTGGGTGGCTCAGTTGGTTAAGCATCCGACTTCAGCTCGGGTCATGATGTCACAGTTCGTGGGTTCGAGCCCCACATCGGGCTCTGTGCTGACAGCTCAGAGCCCAGAGCCTGCTTCAGATTCTCTATCTCCCTCTCTCTCTGCCCCTCACCCACTCACACTCTGTCTCTCTCTCAAAAATAAACATTAAAAAAATTTTTTTTAGAAAGGAAAAGATTCACTAAAATAAGGGATGCCTTTTATTTAAAGTCCATTTTAAATGTATCTGAATGATTTTCTGGCCCTTATCCATGAGTGTCTATGATTACGTGGTCAGGACCAGACATGCATCCCAGGAAGGCTGGGTGATGTGCATGCGCTCTGGCCTCTCTTCTGGTCCTTCCTCTTGGGCTCTCCAGCGGCTGTGTACTTGTAGGAAGAAAGGGACTGGATTCCCTGATGCTACTCTGCTTCCAAACCAACCCTACATAATTCAAATTCACAAACTGTGACAAAGGTAATGCCTTTCCCCTGAGAATGCCCCAGAGTCACAGTGCCATGTTTTGGCGGAGTGTTTTGGTAGTATTGTATTAGCATTGAGAAGGGCTTGAATGAGGTAAAGCCTCTGACTACCTCTGCAGTGACTATGGAGCACGTGCTCTAAAATTAACCATGGTGGTCACTGATGGCGAGAGGTACCCCTTTGAGCCCTTTGAAGAGTGATTCCATTTTCAGGATCAAGAGAAAGAAGAAAAAGATGAAAGAGTGTTCTGAGAAAGATGGTACTTGGATTACCTTTATCTGCTCACTTTCATAATGCTCTTTTCTTGGAGGAAAAAAAATGGCTGAAAATAATAATGGTGGGAATGAGAGAGACTGGGAGGGAGGTGAGTTTTGGCTGCATTTGGGGGGAGAGGAGCAACCAGCTGAATAGAGCCTGGGAAGTGGGCTGATTGGTTTCTTTGTTTGGGGTAATGAATAATAGTCTTGATGTGGGCCTTTGGCTTCTGTATTTGTTTGTTTGTGTTTTGTGTCTCAATTTTTTTTTCTCCTTTGAGGCAGCCTGAAAAGAAAGAGCAAGGGACCTTAGAGTGAGTTAACATAGAGTGAGCAACATATCTGTCTGTGGTTAAGGTTTCACTTCCTCTATTTGCTACTACCAAAGCCCAATTCCAGAAGCTATGTAGGAGGAGACTGACTCAGATAAGGTAGGCAGTCTCATCAGCTTGTTGGCCGAGGCACAGAGGATCCTGAGCCTGGCTCAAGACCGTGTTGACACGGCACAAATGTAATTTTTCTCATTTTTCTGAAGGAAAAAGAAACGAGTTTCAGAAGAGCAGTTCACCATGCAAGGGTCTAATTTGGTTTTCAGCGGAGTCTGGCAAAATAGGCATGTTGGGGGATGGTCTCAACTGACTAGAGTTAGCTGAGAACAAATAGAACTGGGTTGGAAATAAATCTCATGAGGTTCTGAGAACCAAGAAAAACTGGGAAAAGTCCCAGTAGACATTATACAGGGCTATCACTTTCAAAATCCCTCTGTGGTGTGAGAGGTACCTACCTCTTTGTATAAAATTTGAGCTTACGAAGGAGCCTGAGAAAATGAAAATGGAAAAAGTAAATTCATATTTAATTAAATGAGATGGCCACATTCCTTTTCCTTATGGATTTCAGAGGTTGACCTTGAACTCGCGTCAGGTTTTTTTTTTTTTTTTTTTTAATGTTTATTTTTGAAAGGGAGAGAGAGCAGAGGAGGTGCAGAGAGAGAGGGAGACACTGAATCTGAAGCAGGCTTCAGGCTCCAAGGTGTCAGCACAGAGCCCGACATGGGTCTCAAACTCACAGACTGCAAGATCATGACCTGAGCTGAAGGCAGACACTTAACTGACTGAGCCACCCAGGCGCCCCAAGTTAGGTCTTTAGTACATTTAAAATCTAAGAGTATTTGCTAAGAGTGTAAAAGGGGTGGGGCAGTGTGCTCCTCAGGATGCAAAGTCTATTGCGCTTGGATCAGTGATATGGGTGGTAAACAATTCCCCAGGCTGTTGTTCCATCTCTTCTATGTGTTAATTTTAGGCATCTCGCATGAGCTGGGTCAGAAGGCTTACTTCCTTTGCCCTTCGCTTTCAAGACTGTTTTGGTGCCAGTTGGCTTTCTGTGGGTCTTCTTGCTCATCAGTATGGGATACATCCTACTTTTCCAAATGAGACCCTTACAAATCAGCCATTGTTTCAAAAGACATTCCATAACCCAAGTCTTTCCTCCCCATAAGTTTCATTCACTGAAGGCCAAAATCCTTTTCTTTCCCCTCACTATGCCTTTTCTACTTATACTAGTGAAGAATGACAGAGTGGGATTGCTTTAGACGAGGTAGCAGCCATTAGAAGGACGACTTCTTAAAATATGACCATTAGAGATGAAGAAATTAGGAAGAGAGCATACAGTAAACATTCACTATACGATGGGGGACAAGGGAGAGGAGAGAGGAAGGATAGTAAAATGGAGACGGGGAAGATAATGTTCCAGAAGAAAAACAGAGTTGGGGCAAAACAGTCTGTCCCTTGCTTTCCTCTCACTCACCACTCCAAGTACAGTAATTTGCCTTACCTCCTGTCCCTCTCCCCCTCCCCCCCCCTTCACCCACCCACACACACACATGCATGCACAGACACACACAGACACACACCATACTCTCTATTCAGGTAATCCTGAATCACAGCTGAGTGATGAACAAATAGGAACCTCAGCAAATGCCTTACATACTATCAAGCCTTGACTTATCAGCCATTTCAAACACTGCTTGAGTCATCATCTCAAAAAACTCTTCCCTTTCCTCTGAAAATGTTCACAACATCATCTCAGTAGCCACCACATTGAAACCCCTCTCCACACGATGTGCAATTGTCAGTGAAGAAAAGTCAGGGAAGCTTTAGAGAAACAATAGCTCCTTTGCAAATTGCTGCTACATCAGAAGAAAAGCTGAGGCAGGCATAGACTATTTTATTTTACACACCACAAACAGACAAACAACCCCCAGATTTGGAATCCAGAGTTAACAAAAGCATTAAATCCATCAGGCTTTGAGAAAGGGCAATGTTTTTTCATATTTTTCCTCTGCTACCATTATTTATATAACAAATGGCTGCAAAATGCAATCATGTCAGATGTTGGAAATAAACTCTTTGGGGTATAGCTATTTTTAAACAACCCATAGTTATAGGGATGTTTTAAAAACATGCAAAAGCTGAGTTTGTGTTTTAAATCCTAAGTGGTCTCAGAAACTCTGTATTGTTAGCCTAGTGCTAACCTATGGAACAGAAAAGCTTTTCAACAGAGCCTGAATTCCCTCAGGAATGATGATGTTTTCAAGAGTTGCAAAAATTCAAATTGGCCATAGATTGAAGCCCAGTATTTCTAGGCAGATACACCGAGATCCCTGGTGCTTAGTCTTTCCCACTTTGGAGATCTTTGAACTTCTCTTGCAAATATGTGCAAAGTACTTCCTCACCAGAAGATTCTATTTACTGACACCAGGAGCAAGCATTCCTTCCCTACCCCCCTTCGCCCTTGGGAATCAGAAGTTCATAAAAAGAATGCTGCATTCTTGGGGATTATTTGCATGAGTGGCTTATTTTAGTCACTCTTTGAGAGGTTGTATTCCTGGTCTCTCTTCTAGTAGTCCAAGCTCGCTGCTCCCACAAGAGATTTTTCCCCCAGTCTAGTGAGCCCCATTGTCATCTTCCTGACCCCTGCAACACCCCCCCCCAACACACAAACAGCACCCCCCCACACACCTGCCACTCATCCCCTCCAGCCCTGCCTAGGCTCTTGCTCACATTGAAGAAATAGAAGCTTCAGCTTGAGCCTGGGGTCCCAGCTCTATTTCCCTTTCTCTAGCCAAGTTAACACACACCCTCAAAACTGCCATCAAGTTCCACTTCTTATACGGGACTTCCCAAGCTCTTATGATATTTATGATTTATTATTAAGAATATTAAGAATAGTATTGGCTAGCATTTATTTAACACTCCAAGCCTGATATTAAGCATAGTCCCGTTCAGTTCTCATTTTAAAAACTCTTGAGGAAAGCACTATTATTATCTCCCATTTTGCAAATGGACTCAGACTACTTTTGTTTGATCAGAGGAAGACTTCAATGAGGACAAGTTAAGAATTCAGTGTCGCAGCATGCCTGGATGGCTCAGTTGATTAAGTGGCCAACTCTGGGTTGTGGCTCAGGGTTAACGCTCTTGCAGTTTTTGAGTTCGAGCTCTGTATTGGACTCTGCACTGACAGCGTAGAGCCCACTTGGGATTCTCTCTCTTCCCCTTGCTTTCTCTGCCCCTCCCCTACTTGTGTGCACGTGCTCTCTCTGTCTCTCTCTCTCAAAATAAATAAACTTTAAAAAAAAAAAAGAATTCAGTGTGGGATTCTGGTGGCTTGGGCTGGAGTAATAGAATAAGTAGAGAGAGAGGATCGAAAGAAGGGGTATTCGGATAGTATAACCCACTCCACAGAGAGGAAGGGCTTTCCTTAGACATACCTTTGTGGGAATGAGGTCCTTTCTGTTTTTTCTCTGTTACTAATAATGTAATTTTCATTGCTTCCTTTGTGTCACTTTTTAAGTATTGGAGAAAATTTTAAATACTTGACAAGTTACTTAGCTAATAAAAGAAACAGAACTCTATTGTGCTCATATTAGAATCCCCACCACCTAGCATGCAGTGGGTGTTCAGTAAGTAAAGATTGAATTTGTCCAAAAAAAAGGAAAGGAGCATGTAGAAGTGTTCTTCCTCATTTAAGTCATAAATGGAATGAAATGCCTCTAGAGATGAAAACAAGATTCTAAAAGATCTAAAAACTCTTCCTACCTGTCAAACCCAAAGAAAAAGGTCGAAATGTGATCAGGGGAAGAACACAACACACTTATGCAGAATGGAAGACACTAAGCCAGCAGTATCTACTTTCTGCAATCAACGCAGAGCCAGGGTGATTTTTTTTTTTAATCTGCCTTTTCCTAGTGGTCAGTGTCTAGTCGAATGCAAAGATTATGAAATTTTCCTAACTTTTGTCATTCGTTACAGTCTGTGTGTGATAACTTTGGGGCCAGTCTTTAGCCTTCTAGATTCCCCCAAATTTTGGATGACCTAGATAAATGATCCTGTATTACCTAGAGAAATGTAGAAGTGCCCTTAATTTGTCAAATTGCTGTTTAAAAAGATACATTAAAATGAGTGGCAGATAAAAGTAATCCTTATTTAGTTACTTCTCTTAGGTCAGCACGGTGCCTCTCCATTAGCATGGAATTTGGAGTCAATACCCCCTAACTTTGTCACATGGGAGAAATGTGCCCCCCTTCATTTCAATGGGAGTATTGGTCGAAGTCTCTTCATCCTTCCATCACTGAGGTCTCAGGCCTTGGAGAGTTGTATCTAGATGTAGAACCTGGTTTTATAGGCTAGCAGCAGAAGAGTGGTAACTATTTTCATCACTCATGGATCTTAACCTTTAACCAGATGAAAGGGTGATTTCCATGGATTGGTCGGGGTCCGAAGATCTTTGCTGCTTTTATCAACTGAGACAATAGGTCCAGTCCATGACAACACCAAATATGGTATTTTGGAAAGTGATTGTATCCACCTGCATTCAGCTTGTGTGCAAGGGAACCAATCCCAGGAAACTGGCCTCAAAGGAAGCCACTGGCTGCTGACTTGATTCTCACCATTGTACTCCAGCAGCCACATATGCAGTCCTTAATATTTAATGAAGGCATAAGTTGGAAGAAATTTTTCATTCTTAGAAAACTATCCCCTACTCCCCTATCTTGGAGCCTGTGCTATTTAGCAGCTGGAAATGCTATCAACTGGAAAATGGAAAGTAGTTTGTCTAGTCCTCCTGGTTCCTCACTCTGGTGACCCATAAGGTTGACAGAACTTTTGTTTTGGTGTCTGTTTTTAACTTAGGAGAAAGATTTGATGAGTCTCATTAGTTGTTGCATCATCTTAGACTAAATATTGCATAATCTTTTTTTGTTTTTGGTTATTTAACTAGTTAAATTGATACTAAATTAGAGTAAACCTTGAGAAAGCAGAGTGGGAAGTTTTCTTCAGTTTGGCTGCCGTTTTTCTTACCCTATTTCTGTGTTCTTACAAATTATATTTTGAATTTGCAACCAAACAGCTAGCTATTGCTACAAGAAAGAAGTTATTTTTTTTAATTTTTTAATTTTTTAATGCAATTTTTTTTGTCAAATTGGCTAACATACAGTGTGTACAGTGTGCTCTTGATTTTGGGGGTAGATTCCCGTGAATCATTGCTTCCATACAACACCCGGTGCTCATCCCAACAGGTGCCCTCCTCAATGCCCAGCACCCATTTCCCCCTCTCCCCCAACCCCCCATCAACCCTCAGTTTTTTCTCTGTATTTAAGAGTCTCTTGTGGTTTGCCTCCCTCTCTCTCTGTTTATAACTATTTTTTCCCCTTCCCTTCCCCCATGGTCTTCTGTTAAGTTTCTCAAGTTCCACATATGAGTGAAAACATATGATATCTGTCCTTCTCTGACTGACTTATTTCACTTAGCGTAATACCCTCCAGTTCCATCCATGTTGCTGCAAATGGCAGGATTTCATTATTTCTCACTGGCAAGTAGTATTCCATTGTATATATAAACCACATCTTCTTTATCCATTCATCAGTTGATGGACGTTTAGGCTCTTTCCATAATTTGGCTATTGCTGAAAGTGCTGCTGTAAACATTGGGGTACATGTGCCCCTATGAATCAGCACTCCTGTATCCTTTAGATAAATTCCTAGTCATGCTATTGCTGGGTTGAAGGGCAGTTCTATTTTTAATTTTTTGAGGAACCTCCACACTGTTTTCCAGAGAGGCTGCACCAGTTTGTATTCCCACCAACTGTGCAAGAGGGTTCCCCCTTCTCCATATCGACACCAGCATTTGTTGCTTCCTGAGTTGTTCATTTTAGCCACTGTGACTGGCGTGAGGTGGTATCTCCTTGTGGTTTTGATTTGTTTTTCCCTGATGATGAGTGACGTTGAGCATGTTTTCATGTTGTCTGTTGGCCGTCTGGATGTCTTCTTTGGAAAAGTGTCTATTCATGTCTTCTGCCTATTTCTTTACTGGATTGTTTTTCAGGTATGCAATTTGGTGAGTTCTTTATAGATCTTGGATACTAACCCTTTGTCCGATATGTCATTTGCAAATGTCTTTTCCCATTCCATCCGTTGCCTTTTAGTTTTGTTGATTGTTTCCTTTGCAGTGCAGAAGCTTTTTATCTTGATGAGGTCCCAAAAGTTCATTTTTGCTTTTAATTCCCTCGCCTTTGGAGATGTGTTGAGTAAGAGATTGCTGTAGGTGGGGTCAAAGAGGTTGTTGCCTGCTTTCTCCTCTAGGGTTTTGATAGTTTCTTGTCTCGCATTTAGATCTTTTATCCATTTGGAGCTTATTTTTGTGTATGGTATAAGAAAGTGGTCTAGTTTCATTCTTCTTCATGTTGCTGTCCAGTGCTCCCAGCACCATTTGTTAAAGAGACTGTCTTTTTTCCATTGGATACTGTTTCCTGCTTTGTCAAAGATACGTTGTACATCTTTGTCAAAGATCCAATCCTGGGTTCCCTATTCTATTCCATTGGTCTCTGTGTCTGTTTTTTGTGCCAATACCATACTCTCTTGATGATTACAGCTTTGTAGTAGAGGCTAAAGTCTGGAATTGTGATGCCTCCTGCTTGGGTTTTCTTTTTCAAGATTTCTTTGGCTATTCAGGGTCTGTTGTGGTTCCATACAAATTTTAGGATTGTTTGCTCTATCTTTAAGAATGCCGGTGCAATTTTGATTGGGATTGTATTGAATGTGTAGATTGCTTTGGGTAGTATTGACATTTAAACAATATTTATTCTTCCAATCCATGAGCACGGAATGTTTTTCCATTTCTTTGTATCTTCTTCAATTTCCTTCATACGTTTTCTATAGTTTTCAGCATACAGATCTTTTACGTCTTTCGTTAGGTTTATTCCTAGGTATTTTATGATTCTTGGTGCAATTGTAATTGGGATAGATTTCATGATTTCTCTTGCTACGAGAGAAAGCAATTATTATCATGCTTTCCATCTACCAAGACCTTTCCTCTAAGGGGTGACAAAGCATTTGATGTGTAGCATATGTATAAAGGTGCCAGCAGATAAAGAGATTTGACTTAGATCATCTCCCAAGAAATACTGTATTTTACCTATCTCCCTGTTCATTGGAAATGCCATAAAGTAGCAAAGGGAGGAATTTTGAAATCCTAAAAGACATTGAAACTACTAAAGTGTTTCTTTATTGGGTCAGTATTTTTAGTAGTCAGAGAAACTGAGGAGAGACCATGCTTCTTTCTCTCCCCAATAATTTTATTAGGTTACTGAAATTTCATGGTTTGCTTAGGAGGGAGCATGAGCCAAGTGGTAGACCCAAATCTTGCCTTTTATCTGAGTGTCATGACACTATTATAACCACAAATATTTATCTTTCATTCTCAATGGAGACGGGTCGCCTCTTTGGATCATCCCATGTAGAATACAGTAGACTCTATGTAGAGCTATTTTCCAAATTGTTAGATATTACAACCAGACTAAACTCCATTCATTGTTACAAAAGCCCAGTATGGAAAGACAATTCTACATGATAAAAACATTTAAGACATCAATTTTTTTATTAGCTCTGTTAAATTTAGAGAATTGAAATTCCTTCTGGATGGCTTTCAGTGATCACAATTTACCAAATTAAGAATAAGGAATCCAGACTTTTCCTTAGAAAGGCAATGAAAGCATAATAGAAAGAATGAATCCTACTGGGTTTACCATTCACCATTCTACTTTTTCACCCAAGATTGTTTCAAAACCTGTCTATATTGATACATATGGATCTAATTCTTTTAACTGCTGTAGATTATTGCATTGCATGAGTAAACCATGTTTTTCTTGGTCCAACACTCCTTTCCCTTTCTGTCATCAACTCCACTGTAAAGAAGAGCCAGTGGTTTGTATATCCTCTTTCCTTCATTGGGACTTTGGAAAGATAAACAAGACAATAACATGAAATGACTAGAATCCTTTTGTTATGAAGTAGTACAAGCATTAGAACTAATTCTAATTTCTCACACATTGTACTTACTTTCTAGATTGGCAAGATTCCTCAAGCATTCTTTTTTTCTTATTTTAATAATGGAATGGCTGGGGCAACTGGGTGGCTCAGTTGGTTAAGCGTTTGTCTGACTTCAGCTCAGGTCATGATCTCACAGTTTGAGCCCTGCATTGGGCTCTGCGCTGACAGCCTGGAGCCTACTTGGGATTCTGTGTCTCCCTCTCTCTCTGCCCCTCCCCCACCTGTGTTCTCTCTCTCTCTCTCTCTCTCTCTCTCTCTCTCAAAAATAAAATAATTTTAAAAATTAAAAAAAATAATGCAATGGTGATAATCCATAAGTGAAAGTGATGGGAATGTAAAATTAGATCATTATGATTAGCTAGGACTTAATGCCACAAATCCAGCCCAAAATAATGCTCCTGAGACCCTAAAACAATCATTTTGCTACTCATAAATAATAGTCTAAGCTGTTGAGTGGATGAGGTCCAGGATTCTCTTTGGTCCCTTAATGGACAGTAATGCTGCTTGGACCATGATTTTCCATTTTTCTTGTTGGAAAGTCTGACTATAGGCCACTCAGTAAAATGAACCTTGGAAATAGGACTTCTGTCTCACACCATCTATTCATGAAAGAGAGCTATAAAAGCAAACACATACCCAGAACCTAATGGAGACATGGCAGTAAGCCTGAGGGAAATGCCATCCCTTTAGCCTCTCTTTTTTTTTTTTTTTTACTTTTTTTTTTTCAACTTTTTTTTTAATTTATTTTTGGGACAGAGAGAGACAGAGCATGAACGGGGGAGGGGCAGAGAGAGAGGGAGACACAGAATCGGAAACAGGCTCCAGGCTCCGAGCCGTCAGCACAGAGCCTGACGCGGGGCTCGAACTCACGGACCGCGAGATCGTGACCTGCCTTTAGCCTCTCTTTTAATCCCCTTGTAGCTTTATTTAGTTTCAGGACAGGGTGAAGGCATCAGTTGTGGGCAGACGTTCGTGTTTTCTGAACTTGTTTATTCAGAAAGTAGTTGAATGACATAAGAATGAATAACTCTGGAAAGAGCCAGTACTAAGAAAACTGGGAAGGGCATCCAAAATAGTATTTCCACAGCTTTGTTGCTATCTGGAAACTACCTAGAATATTTTAATGAAACTATTCTGTGTGATAACACCTAGTGTTCTAATGTAAAGTACATCTGTCTTGATTCCTGCACAAAATTTCCAAAGTAAGCTCATAGGTAGGCATGACTTAGAAATGGGACGAAGGAGTCTAGTTTTGGACTGGACTCAGACTGGACTCAACAGTGGATTAGGAAGGATATCAAGGGAAACCACCCTTGTTTCTCTCACTCCTTCCCTGTTTCTTGTGAAATTGGTTTATGCTTCCCTAGAATCCTTTGATTCTGTTTTGCTCTTTTCACTAAATCTTCCTACAGCTTGATCTGTCAGTTTCTGAGCATTTCCTGTTGGTCTGTTTTGCTCTTTCTTAATATCAGGGAAACTTTTTTTTCTACGGAATTCAACTTCAATCTTATTCAACACCATTACCATTGACATATAGCCTCTTGGGCTGAAGTAAGCAGGTTCCCCAGAGATTCTTCCATTCTTAGAGTGCTTTTTATCCAGTGGACTGCAGGGCATTTGACATTAAAGCACCTCCTTTGCCCTTCCACTGTCCTTGTGAAAGAAGCAAACATCAGGCCTTCTTGACATATGAGGGAAGGGATTCTCTGAGAGATCTTCCTTTTCCAGGAATCACGCTAAGTCAGTGTCAGGTAGATTTAGACATCCAGAGAGAGAACCAGCTCCCTTGGGTCTCCCTTGGAGTTATTTCTGACTACTATTTCAAACTTGTTTCCATCATTCAAGTTTTGTTATCCAAATAGACCTTATCCATGGTTTCCTTGGCCTCTGATTATTACCAATCTTTTTTAACCTCTCAGGACTACTTACTCTAAACAACATCTCCCAAGTTGATTTTGTGTGTCAGGCCTAATACAGTTTGAAAAAAGATTACTGAGTGCCTAATCGTAACCATTTATTTATTATGTATAGGCCCATAATGTATTGGATATTGTGCCAAGCAAAGGCAAGAGACAGCTCCCTGGCTTAAAGATCTCACAGCCTAGGCTGGAGAGCCAATCCTAAACAGATGTGACTACAGTAGGACAATTACCATATATAGAATAGTAGAGAAAATTCATTCAACCAATGTTGAGTGCCTACGGTAAGTGAGATTCTGTGCCAGGCATTGTTTATATAGTCATGAACAGAATAGATAAACTTATAATTAAAATACCTAACCCAATGTATATTACGTTGTAATATTGTATATTACAAATCGTGGGATGTTTAGGTTTGGTGGGGGGGGGGGGCAGAGTTTTAAGAAACCTACTTTAAGGGGTGCCTGAGTGGCTCAGTCAGTTGAGCATCTGACTCTTGATTTCAGCTCAGGTCATGATCTCACAGGTCACGGGATCGAGCCCAGCATCAGGCTCTGCCCTGGGCATGGAGCCTGCTTGAGATATTCTCTCTCTCTGTCTCTCTCTGTCTCTCTCTGTCTCTCTCTGTCTCTCTCCTTCTCCCCTGCTCTTGCAGACACTCTCTCACTCTCTCTCTCAAATAAGCATTAAAAAAAAATTAAAAAACCTACTTTAAAAGAGTGGTGGGAAGGCCTCTCTTTTAAGCTGACATTTAACCCGGGGCAAGCTCTAGTCATGGGAAATGTAGGAAGAAAAACATCCCAGGTAGAAGGAATATCATGGGCGGCAGCCGTGAAGTGGGTGAGAGCTTGGCCTACTGAGAAACCAGAATGGGCTAGTGCCCTGGGAACTGAGGCAAACAGTACACACTGTGCCCTGAAGGCCATGAAAAGGGCTTTGTATTTCATTCAATATTCAGTGGGAAGCCTTAGAAGAGTTTGTAAAATGAAAGTGATATGATTGCGTTTATGTTTTAAAGGATTATTCTGATTGCTATGTAGAAAATCAGTGGAAGCGGGCAGGAGTAGATACAAGGAGGTGATTGAAGTAACTCACGTGAAAAACAATAGTGCTTTGGGCCAGAGTGGTAGAAGTTGAGATAGAAAAATATGGTATATTTTAGAAGTAGAAAATGCAAGGATTTGGTTATGATTTTGATCTTGGCGTCGAAGGGGGGGGTGCCTAAAAATAATTTCCAGGTTTTGATCCTCTTAGTGACTGGTGATGCCATTTATGGAGTGGTGGGAGACTATGAAAAGAACAGGTTTGTGTTGTGGTCAGGGACTCGGGGAGAATTCGAATTCCTGGACAGCTTTCATGTCATGGTGTCCAGCAGGGCAGGGGAAATGTAAATGTGCATGTTGAGAATGTAGTTTGGAGTCGACAATACAAACTTGAGACTCATCAGCAGAAGAATGGTAGCAGTGTATTTAGCTAATTATATGACGATAGAACGGAGGATGACGGTGGGAGCTGAATATATTTAGTGTAAGAAGGAGAAGAGGAGGAAGAGCCGGTGGAGGGGATGGAGAAAGCAATCAGAATGGTTGAGATATTGACCAATATTGAACATGGGCAAAAGTGTCTGGCTGCCACTGAAAAGTACTTTGTCATTCATGATAATAATAATAATAGAACCACTGTTTCTGAGAATGTGTGCTAACTATAAAGCATTACCTATATGCAGCTAACGCATCAGTAATGTATGACATATTGGAAGTAAGGAATGTATGTAAGATTCCGAGCCTCTGCCAATCACTGTGGGACTCCACATCCTACCCAAGTAGACTTGCATTTCATGGCATGAAGGAAATGGGACATGTTCCCTTTCAAATTATGTGCATGTTTATTTCCTATAATCAATAATAAAGTAGCCAAGGAGTTTCAAAACTTCCTTCCTTACCCACTCCTGCCCATGCGTCTACCCCCCAGTCCTCCCCATGACTGCACTGTGGTATCTGTCGGTGATAGCATGTGCTGCCATTCCCAAGCCCTTGTTCTCCCAACTGTGTGTGGCTTCTAGCACTTAAATTAAATCTTATTTATTCACAGATGCCGATGCCATTTTATAGAACTGTAAAAAAGGAAGCACATGGCTTCTGGCAGGAGCGTACAGCTCCAACATGGCCTTCCACTGTTTTTGCAGTAGACTGTTAGGACTGCAGGCACTGTGCCTCTCGCTTACGAGTTAAGAGAAGCCCAATCTGTGGAGAAAACTTTGCAAATGTGAAAGTTACCTGTAAAGCATTCTGTACCATCTGTGTGGCTTTCTTTCCACACAGCTTCTTTAACATACGTATTCATGTTCGAGTGGTTAATTATGATTATTGATATCTCCATATCATTACTTGTAATAGTAACAGTGAAACTGCTACTTTGGCATTTTATTTGGTTTTAAAACCTAGGAAAACATGTGTGATCTACCTTATCATCATAAATCTATGGGGGGGAGGGAATGCAAAACTTTGAATTTTGAAATTTAAGCAGTTCCTTTGAATTGCCACTCTTGGGGGAGTTTTATTTTACAGAGACAGCACCTTTGGCCACACCCTGGAGTATGCAACTATAACAGGAAGTATCCACTTCTGAGGCAGGGCCATGAAAAGGGGCTCTTGGGTGGTAGAGACAGAGCTGTGCCTTGGGATGTCTCGGGATATGACAGAGTACCTTGCCTCATGAAATATTCTGCCCCTCCTCTGTGTTCCGCCAAATAACTCAAATATGAGCTGCAGTATATCCTAGTCCTGTACCTACCTAATGGTGAGATTCAACTAGAAATGGTGGTTCTCTATCCAGGATCAACAGTTGAGGAAAGCCAACAAACTCAACAAGCGGAGCATACACCTGAGAAAATACACTTTACGCAGAACAGGTCTTCAGAACATGTGTTTCATAATCTCAAAAAATTACAGGAGGCCAACACTCCATATAAAAGAATCCACTAGAGAGCATAGAAATGAAAGTTTGAGTTGATAAATTTTTTTTTTTAAAAAAAGATCAGTGAATGCACAGAATAGTAAAGTAGACATCACTGAAAACAAATTAGTGAATTCAAAGATAGATGAAGTTAAGGGAATCTTCTAGAATACAGCTTAAGGAGAGAAATATCTGGAAAGCATGGAGAAATGCTGAGAGCTAAAAACTATATTTAGAAACTTAATCTATTTAATCCAATGTCCACTTAATAGAAATCAAGAGAGGAAGAAATACTCAAACAATATGAGATTACTCCCTAGAAATGAAGAGAAAGACATTGCATCTTTTTTTTTAAATGTTTATTTTTTTAAAAATTTTTTTTTAATGTTTATTTATTTTTGAGACAGAGAGAGACAGAGGATGAACGAGGGAGGGTCAGAGAGAAAGGGAGACACAGAATCCAAAGCAGGCTCCAGGTTCTGACCTGTCAGTGCAGAGCCCGACGCGGGGGCTTGAACTCACGGACCGTGAGATCACGACCTGAGCTGAAGTCGGATGCTTAACCGACTGAGCCACCCAGGTGCCCCTTAAATGTTTATTTTTGAGAGAGCACATGAGCAGAAGAGGGGCAGAGAGAGGGAGACAGAGGATCCCAAGCAGGCTCCACTCTGTCAGCACAGAGCCCCATGTAGGGCTTGAAATGATGAATTGTGAGATCGTGACCTGAACCAAAATCAAGGTCCAATGCTTAACCAGCTAAGCCCCCGAGCTCCCCCAACATTGCGTCCTTTATTGAAAGAGCTCTTCAAGTACCTAACAATGAATGCACACGTATGTATACCTTTAACTCTTTATAATCAAATTTGAGAAATAAGATTTAGAAAAATTCTGAGAGTGAAATAACAAAGTTCTCAGCAGCAATACAGAATGCAAGGAAACAATGGAGTGCTATGTGGAAAATCCTAAAGAAAACTAATTTTTAAGCTATAATTGTACATTAGCCAAGCTGTCATGAAAGTGAAAGGGGAAAGTGAATTCTTTGGAAACACAGAGCCTAGGAAGTTGACTATTGATAAATCCTCTCTTGAGGTTGTACTCCTTCAATCAGGAAATGAATCCAGGAAGAAACAGAGTGGCAAAATCTGTAATGAACAAGTAAACTCATAAAATGATGCTTAAATATTAATTGTAAAAATTTTGTTCTTGGTAATCTGAAAGTAAAGTTGCAGACGATATCAACGTGGGGTGTGGCATAGAATGTAGCTGTGAGATTTGGCAGGAGAGAGGGGAGAGCCAGGCCACTCTTAGGTTTCTCAGAGTTAGGGTTTAGAGGGGTAATTAACTCTAGATACTCTTAGAATCACAAATATTTGTGTTATGGGATGTTGAAACTTACACATATTCACCCATCAGAAAGTTCAAATTATCATTTTCAAGCAGGTATAGAAAAAATGAAGCAAAGGTAATTCAGGGACTCCAACACAAGTCAGGAGAGGGGGAAAAGTAAATAGCTAGAAAGCCTGGTAAATAAAAGTGAAAAAATAAATATGGTGGAGATATATCCAAATACATCTGTAATCACAAAAAACACAAATAGGCCAACTTTACCCAGAGGCAGAAAGCCCTAGGCAAGGCAATGTGAAGGGAAAAGAAATAACATGTTTAAATGTGAGAGAGGACAAGCCATTATTTGCATGCTCTAGTTATCATTTAGAACATCAATGCTGTTTGAGCAGTGCTTCTCCAAAAAAGTGGAGTCCTATCCCTCACAATGCCAAATAATGAATGACTTAAATATACAAAAACAAAAGGCAAAAAAGAAAAAAAAAATGTATTATGTATATAAAGACACAAAGGAAGTATTTATCGACTGCTTTACAATTAAATTTATAAATGAAAGATATTATAAACTAAGTCCAAAGACAAGCAAAACCATGGGGAAATATATTTGCAATATAGGTAGTAAGGATTTGTACTAAAATTTATGTGATTTGCAAAAATTAGAAAGTTTGGTATTATCAGTTATTGACTGTGAGGAATATAAAATGGTACTCTCATTGTGGAGGGCTATTTGACAGTCTCCACTAAAATTAAAGCCATGCATCCCTTGATGAGCAAGCAAGTGTACTTTCCTATGTCTGACTTCAAAAAGCCTGGTGATGGGGTTGCCTGGGTGGCTCGGTCGGTTAAGTGTCCAACTCTTGATCTCGGCTCAGGTCATGATCTCACAGTTCGTGAGATCAAGCCCTGCGTGGGGCTCTGCGCTGTCAGCGTGAAGCCTGCTTGGGATTCTCTCTCTCCCTCCCTCTCTCTCTGCCCCTCCTCCTGCTCATGCACAAATGCTCTCCCTCTTTCAAAATGAATAAACATCAAAAAAGAAAGAAAAAAAGAAAAAAACCTGGCACCGTTGCACAGGGACACTCAAAAGAAGTTCTGTTACCTCAAACTGGTAACAGTAGTTGAGTCTTGGGAGAGGATGAGGATATGTGTTGGGGGAGCAGAGGCTGGGGTGCAGAGAGCCATTATAAAGAAGGCTTTATCTGTAATGTTTAATAGTTTTACAAGAAGAATACATATAACCTAAAGTAATTAAAAATCAGCTTTTCAGAATCTTTAAGAGTGGAGGTTTGATTTTCAATTTTGCAGTACAGAATCAAAGGCTGTCCCACAGCATTTACAAGAAAAAGTAGCCTGTCTTGTCATACAGGGTTCCAGGTTGAGCCCAGTGTTTATATAATCATGAATCTCTGCTATGGTGCTTCCTTGCTACAATAGGAAGAGGTTTTAGATGGAGATGAAGTTTGCATACACCCTTCACATTATGTTGATGGATCGCAGTTGGAAACTGTCTGCATTTATCATTAGGCATATCAATTTTTTAATGTTTAAATATCTGTAATTTTCTTTTGTTTAATGCTGGTGTGGTTGGACTTATTATATAGCTCACCGTTTAGGATGGTGAAATCTTAAAAAGTACATCAAAGGCAGATTATTCTTTCCAGTCCTGTGTTTCAGGTCTGCAGAAAATGGTAGGTTATGCACTCAAGTTTTTTAACTTCATTATATAAGTGGCATTAAACCAGCCATAAAATAATTGCCAATGATAACAGCATTGTTTCACTGAGCTTTTATTCATGACTCTGAGTCATTTTTCCTCCTCAGAATGAGAAGTGTATCTTTTTGTTTGTTTTTGTGTGTGTGTGTGTGGTTGTTTTTTTTTTTTTTTTCAACCAGATTCTAAATACCCAACTTTTGACCATATTTTTCTTCTGCTTTGGCTTTTTTTTTTTTTTTCTGTCAGTCATTATATTTTGGGGGGAAACTTCTTTAAATTTTTTTAAGGGAAGGACCAAAGCTAGCAAAGAAACAGATGTATCCCATATAAAATAGGCAATAAATCTTGTCCCACAAATTCTTTGCTCTGAACTTTCTGACAGAAACTGTCAAATATCCACTTTAATTCAGGTATAAAATGTTCGCTCCGTGTCATGGCGCCAACAGCCATGTGCCAGAATGAAGTTAGTGACCAGCCATAAAAACAGCAGCATAAGCACCTTTGAAATGGTGCAAGTCATGGTGGGTGAGAACGAGCCATATAAATCCATGGGGAATTAATCTCGGCTTTGCTACTATCCTGCTGCGCATTTACAATGCAGGAGTAGTAATACTTTTAAAAGGAGAGAGAATAAGAGAGCCGTGTGTACACCTAATGAGCTTGTGGGAGGGGAGAAGGTGGTTCATGGATCAGAAAGCAATAGCTTTTCCTCCCCCTCCGAGGAGCTCTGGAATCCCCTTGAAGAGGGCAGATCCGAGCCTGAGTTGAACATGTGGGGTGGTTCCTCAGCTTGCATAGCCTGGCTTCACAGATCATGTGAAACCAATCTCCCCGAAGCGCAATCACAAGAAATGACTTCAGCTTCATAAATCATTGTTATCATCCCACAGGAGGAGGTAATGCTATGGTTTTTCTCCAGTAAAACATTTCAAGCCTCTGGTTTCAGGAGCTTCCCCCGCCCCCTTTCTGAAATCAGCTTTATGCCATTTGCACAATTAGCTTCAGGTCCCTGCCTAAAGGAGACCGTGGCACTTCTCCAATTTACCTAATATTTGACCATTTCCTCCACTCAGATTTTAAGGGAGACTTATTCCCTGCTGAGGGGCGGGAGGTGTGTGTGTGCATGCGTGTACGTATCTTGTCTTATATTCAGAGTCCTCACACTTGCTTCCAAGCATATACTGACCCTCAGTATTTTCTCCTGTTAAGAATATTTTCTTTAACCTGTATTTTCCAAATACAGAACATATTCGGTTTAAACACAGCGGAAAGAAATTTTAACTGATTTTGCAGCATAAGACATGATTTTATTTTATTTTTTTAATTTTTTAACGTTTATTTTTGAGACAGAGACAGACAGAGCATGAACGGGGGAGGGTCAGAGAGAGAGGGAGACACAGAATCTGAAACAGGCTCCAGGCTCTGAGCTGTCAGCCCAGAGCCCGACGCGGGGCTCGAACTCAGACCGCGAGATCATGACCTGAGCCAAATTCAGGCACCTACCAACTGAGCCACCCAGGCACCCCAAGACATGATTTTAATACTTGTGGCCATCTAAAACATTTCTCTACTAAGCTACAGAAAGCAGACAACTAAAGAGTAAAGCAACAGATCATTTCCAGGTTGAATCAAAATAAAAGTCTGCTTTAAGTACATTTGATAACGTTTTAATAGTCCTTCATAACCAAACATTTTTCTCCTAAAAGATATTATTGAAGAAACGTTGTCAGAAAATTATTTTGAAATGCTGTCATGGGTTTCTAGAAAATTATTTTATTTGAATTGGTTTCATACCCACTTTGGAAAAAAAGGCTTATTTTCCAACAATTAGTTTTCAATCATTACCAATTAAATGGCAAATGATAAAGTATCTTAAAAGTATTCATTTAAAGGTTGACCTATTCTTCGACATGTTAAATGAAAAAGCAAGAAAATTATATATTCAGTATGACCTCAACTATATAAACCAGCACACGTGGCTTTGTGATTCTAAACGTACACCTACATTTATGGAAATGAATCAAAATATTAGCAGAGGCTCTTACATAAGAAAGCCTTCTGCACTATTTTCCTCTTTTTTTCTCTTTTTTCCCTCAGATATCCACATGTTCTACAATGAGGAGTTGTTTTAAAATCTGGGAGAAATTATAAAGATTTGTTAAAAGTGGGGGTGGGGGGCAGGAAAGGAGGATGTGGGTCCTGAGAGACCACCCCAAATTCTGTTAAACTCACCATCAGCACTTTTACCCAGCAGACTTCTAAGTGGGGTGGTCAGTTTTAAAACCAAACCTCATTTCTTTGTTTCTTTTTTACTGACTCTGATAAGGATCACTTGCGCTAATAGTCCTTCTGCATAACTTCTACTGGCAGAGCAAATTAAGTGTGCTTTAATGTGGAAAATGTCTTCTACAGTGTCTTCTTGGGGAATCACCGTTCACCTAGTGTTTTCCTTTCTTGGACGTACCTCCCAAGAGACAAACTATCCCTTGCCTTCCCTGCACCTATACTCTTGGTAGCATCACAACTCTTGAAGTTAGGGTATAATTCTTGGTTACCATTTTTAGCGGACCAATTTAAATCCCCAACTATGACAAATTCTTGACTGTAAGAAAGCAAATTTGATGGATTATTTTGATACTCAGAGCAATAACAGATATCACGACAGTTTCCCAAGTACACTACACCTTTGCCAGGGTTCTAAAAGAACTCCCGTTTAAGGATGGCAATGGGTGTTCTATGATTACTTATGTACATTCATGACTAAACATGGGAATACTTGTTTTTCTGAAGGGTTTCAATTATTTAACAAATGTTTTATGCTACAAAAAATGTAAGTGGTTTAGTATAAATAAATCTAGATGAACAAGAAATCTACTTTGTAAAGGTATGGGTACCATGTAATATTTTATCTGAAATATGAGTATGGCTTTCTTTTTCCTCTCTTTGTTTTTGATTAGTTAAAACCAATCTTAATCTATTAAGATCTCTGACCATGCATAATGGCTTTTATCTGAGTTTTCATCTTTATAATGTGATTAAAATCATTCTTCACATTGTATATATTTCTGGACAATTCATAAAAATATGTGGGATGGTTACTTTATAGAAATGGGTAAAATTTACATGTGTGTGTGTGTGTGTGTGTGTGTGTGTGTGTGCGCGCGTAAGGTATAAATAAAGGGCTTTAGGACTTTAACGTAGGTGACTATGCCTTTCAATTTAACTTACTCATTCGGATACTTGTTTTTCCAGTTATGAATTCTTATTTCTGTAATTTTCTAGTCTATAATGATATGACAGTTTTAGAGTTCTTAAGCAGGAACATGTAAAGAATAACAGTGTGGTATAGTGAAAAAAACGATGAGTAAAGGAACAAGTTCTTTTTTGCCCCAAGTTAGTTGTATGACCTTGGGCAAGTCACTTTCCGTGTGCTCTGCTTCTGCTTCCAAATACAATTATTTTTTTCTGATTATATTAAATGATGCTAATTCTTAAAAAAGAAGCATATGAAAAATAAAAAGCCTGTCAGCCAGAAAGGCAGAAATAGCAACTATAATATTTTGGTATATTACTTTCTGATATTTTTAATAGATAATTTATTTCCGTGGCATACATTGTAATATAATTTAGTCTCACTGTATTTACTGCTTTATATTCTGAATTTTATCTCCATGATACCCTTTGAAAACCTGATTTGTGGGATATTTGGATCTAGTGCATTTGCATCAGGTCTTAGGGAGTTTGTTGTAGGGATAGACATGTTACTGAAGGAAAAACAGGATGCTCAACGACTCAAATGAGTCTCATGGAAGCCCAAGAAAAATCGACCAAGCAAGGGTCACTGAGCAACTTAGAACTGTTGTGGTAGTGGTTGTAATGATTGTAATAATTAACATTTACTGAGCTAATGTACCAAGTGTGATGGCCGAGCACCTTACAAATATCTCATTTAATTATTACAACAACTGTCTAATATAGGTCCTATTATTACTTTCATTTATAGGTTAGAGAACTCAGTGTTAAACAAGTTAAACTTAACTTGCCCAAGGCCAACAACTGGAAAGTAATGGAGTGATTTGAAGCTTTGGTTCCACTGTTATCCACAATGTAGAACTCATCTGATTAGTTGAAAAGGTTAAATGATCTGTGTAAACCCCTTAGCATTATTACCTGAGACACAGTACTCAGTGAATATTCTCCTCCCCCCCTCCTCTTCCTCTTCCTTCTTCTTCATCATCACCACCATGACCACCAACCTGATTATTCCAGTCAGTTGTATTGAACTGCTTCATAAGCAGTTGATCAGCCCATGGATTGACTATCCTTGGATCCCATTAGCTGTGACTGGTGGGCTGAAGGGGTCACAGTTCAGTACACTATTCCATTATCATAAAATCCAATATTTATTCGGTCCCTCATTATTTAACTTTGTTCACTTATAAACTTTGTTCACTTTGTTTACACTAGGTAATTTCTTAGGTTTATTGTAGCTGGTTCTCAGGTGTAGGGTTTCATTTTATCCAGTATACAGATGGACAAGTTGAGATACAAAGAATTAAATGATGGCCCTAAATAACAGAGATAGTCATCAGAGGCAGTTTTGGGAAACCCAAAGAACCCAATTGGTGCCAATTTTTTTTTCCATTTGTTAATGCGGTGCTTAAAGAAATATCTGTTGAAAATCAAGTACTAAAATGCTATGAAAAAAAAAAAAAAGATGAGGCCCTGCTTTTGAAGAGCACTGCTTTAAATCAGAGAGAAAAATGAGCATGCAGCCTGTTACCATTTTGCTCATAAACTGGCTTACAAATTCAAACTGGTAGCTGCTTTTGTAGTCATTCTCATCAATTAAGGAAGCAACAAATTATTGATTTTTAAACACTAAGTTTATGGTCTTAAGTGCTAAATTTTGAATACAAATTTAAAAATATAGTCCATACCTTCCAGAAATTACATACTTTTATGTTAGTGCTAATTCCAAGATAGGACAGGGTAGTTTGGGAAAGGAGACCTTCTTTCAATATTAGCATACCTGCAATTTGTCACCAAATGGTTATTTAGAGGCTTGTGACTCTGAACCCCATTGGCTTTGAAATGTCATCAGGATTCTTGATGAAACAAAATGGGAGCAGCCCTCTTTTTTACATCTAGCTTCTTTGCAATTCCTAACATTTCCTAAATGATGATTCATTTGGTGTCTTCTCCCTGAGTGATGAGACCACAGAGTTCACTTATCCCTACATGGTCCCTGAAAGAATTCTAAAGCACTGAGGAAGGGATGAGCCTTCCCACTGGGAACGAGATGGCAGGGAGACAAGGTAAACACTATAGAAAACAGGAGTTATGTATATTCTTTAAGTGAAAATTATATTTTATAAGCATGTTTGTTTAGAAATATTGGTGAAAAAATAACTCCAAGTAAAAACTTTTTTTTTTTTCAAAAGAGATGTCACTTCTACTAATGCTGATAAGTTAAAGGTATACACAGGCTTACAGGATGAGATAAAATGGAGAATTTCAGGCCCTGTTTGAGAATGCATCCACCTGACTCCCATTAATGTTAATGAGCCTCTCACTGGATCATTCTAAGTTTTACCCCCATGGTCTGTTTTGAAGCATCAAGAGTCAGGAAATTTAGAATGAAAGCTGAAATTCCATTTTGGTTGGCACTTTCTCTCTGATGTATATACTCCTATGGAAAATGTGCCGTTTAGTGCAACTTCAAGATACCACCTTACTATTTGAGCATTCTAGAGGGAAATCTAGCCTGTTGGGAAGCAGCAGGGGACCCTGGGACATAGATTGGCTTATGAGTTGAGACCTAGATACAGGAGAGTCATTCCCTTTCTTATTTCACCTTCTTATTTCTGTAACATTAAATCGTTGGACTAGGTTATAGTTAGGTTATGGATTATGCGGTCTTACGAATTTTCTCAAGTAATTGCATCTGCATCCCTTGATGCCAAAAAAAATTGCTGTGTACAGATAGTTGTACAGAATTGAAGGACATCACTGGACTATACCAAAGCAGGGGAAAAAAGATCACAGCCTATTAACAGCTAAATAAATGGTTGCCTTTAAGAAGAATGAGCATTTGCTTATGCTCATGAGAAGAATTCTCATGAAGAAATGAGAAGAATTCTCCTACAGTCTAAAGATTGAGTGTTGTGTCCATATGGGGAGTGGTTGAAAACTTAACCTGTGGGGGTGAAAGTCTCATCAAAGGTGAGGGGAAAAAAAGTTATAAAGCTTTTATAGTGGGTTGACTTGTGAACTGTGGATAAATTTATTTCATTTAGATCCCAATTATACTCTTAGTCTGATTACCTTCTAGAGTTGTGAATGGATAAAATTTTTATTTTTTTTATAATTACTATAAAGAACAAACCAGATGCATAATCTGATGAGCACTTAGAGTTATGTTGTGGCCTCTTAAACTATATTCCTCACCTACACAAATAATTATTACAGTCATCACAGAATATAAAAGAATCATGCAATTCTTTTATTATATAACCAGGGAGATTTTTCTCATTCAAATTATTATATCAGTAAGATATTTTATGAGGTATTTTAATATTATGCCCACATTTTGAAATATAAAAATGGAAATGACCTAAGATCATTAGTTATTTGTAAGCTTGATTGTATCAGGACTCACTTTTTGCAACCATTTATGAGAGAATTAAGTTCTGTTGCCATCATTGTGTATAATGAATTAACACCTCCCTACCATCTAAAATGGTACTACTTGGGGTACCCAGGTGGTTCAGTTGGTTAAGCATCTGACTCTTGATTTCTGCTCAGGTCATAGTCTCACGGTTTATAAGATCAAGCCCTTCATGGGGCTCTGTGTTGGCAGTATGGAGCCTGCTTGGAATTCTCTCTCTGCTCCTCCCCTGCTCATGCTTGCTTGCTCGTGCTCTCTCTCTCTTTCTCTCTCTCTCTCTCTCTCTCTCTCTCTCTCTCTCTCTCTCGCTCACACACACACACACACACTCCCTCAAAATAAATAAACTTAAAAAATTTTACATAAAATGGTCCTAAATTATGTACATATGAGTTGGGGGTAACTTAGAAAATAGCTGGTCAAATCACTTCCCACATTCTATAGTTCAGATGAAGAACTTTGGTTGAGAAAAGCCCCAAGTGCCCAAGTTAAGGTGATACCAATATTTAGGTTTTTTTGATGCCCATAAGAATATTCAGGTTCAGTTATAAAGGCAGCTGAAAAGGGCAGATAAAAATGATGAAAATGATGAGATCTGGAAAGTCTGACTGAACACAGGAGGATCCCCACTCAATCAGCCTGAGAGTTAGACTAAATGACTTTTAAGACTCCCTGTACCTGGGTTCTTTTGATTTTATGACTCCTAAGGACTCTTCAAAGTCTTCTGATACAGTGTCTTTTACTTAGTACTTTCATCAAAAGCCTGGGTTTTCTACTCCACTTTAGTCTTAGGTGACCTAGAAATCACATTATACCCATATACTGGGAACCTTGATAGCATGCCTCTAGCCAGCCTCACAACAATTTACCCAGAAAACCTCACAGACGGCCCCCGCTCTTCAAGTTAACCATCCAACTAGACATTTGCAAATGTAAACTCTATGACAGACCAGAAATGATCATTCTAATTTAACCACAACCAGGAAAACTAATAAAACGGGAAGATGAGATAGGCAGATAGCATCCTTTTGGGGCAAGTATACTGAGAGGAAAAATGTAAAATGTAAGATGGCCCCATTATTCAGTGGTTCCACATATGTATATTTTTCCCCTCTCAAATATTGAAAAGTCATCCCTCTTTCCAGTGTTCATGTGCTGTTGCCTCTGTTGGTGAAAGCATTCTTTTCTTCTAGAAAGTGCGTGACAGGGCAATTTTCTAAGAAATGACAAATGGCTGCCATGTTCACATCAGATGGATACCACATGAAGTGGAGTGCGGTCCCTTTGTTTCCTTGTTAGCATCACCTGGCTCCTCTATTTGGAGAGCTGTAATAAAAACAGCTTCTTTACTGTGCGTCCTGTTGGTTTATACCAACCATGTCAGGTCCATAAACCATGGTATATTAAAGTGTAATAGACTGTGTAAAGAATACTGGGAAGATATTCCAACCTCTATCCCTTTCCCTCATTCCACTCTTTACTACCTCCCAGATGGGTATCCATAAATATGACTTAATTATCTTTGGCATAAAACCCACACTTTCTTTGAAGAGTGACGTCCTTCTTCAGCCACTCTAAGTGCATGAATACCACCCTCTTGAGGATAAAACCTTGAATATTTTGGTACATTTAGGTGACAAGTGTTCATAGTCCAAATATTTTCTGGAAGTGTCATTTTATTTATAAAAACTCTACATTTTTCATAATCACTCTATTTGAACATTTTAGTCCAATCCAGACAAAACTCAGGGTCAATGTTATTTGTATCTATGATCTGTCATTCTATATAATGTATTGATCTAACATAGGATACACCAGGATGAAAGTCAGTACTCTCTCACTCTTTGATTCTCTTATACTCTCTTCTATCTTGTTGAAAACAGAAAATGAATATTATAAATAGCTGTGCCAGGAAATGGACTCTGATTCCCCATTGGGGAGATAATAAGGGACTGTGTTCCACTAGTGTGGGCCCCTTGCTTTCAGCTGATTCATCTGTCAGAGAGATGGAGTTCCTACCAGGTGTTAAAGTTGAGAGAAGTGGATTCTGAAATTCCATTGTGAGATAGATTTTGGTTCCTGCCCTGAAACACTGAGTCTAGTAGGAAAAGCAGACTGCCAGCAAATGGTGTCAGTACTGTGCCCCACATATGTGAACACAGTGTTGTTGGGCTGCACAGAAAGAACAGGTCACCAGTTGATAAAGGCCCCGTGGAGGTCTTCATGAAAGGAGTAACTTTAAAGCTCGGTTTTTGAAGGAAGACAAGACATTTACAGTGGGGGTGTTTGGGAAGGAGAAGGCAGGGAGGAGGAGGGATTCAAAGCAGGAGAAACAGTGTTCCTAAAGCTGAAGGTACAAGAAAACAGGTTGAGTGGCAGGAACAGCACAGAGTCGTACGAGACAGGAGTATGGGGCACGTAGTGGGAAGTAGCAGGAGCCAGGTTGCGAAGGGCTTACTGTGCAGTGTGAGTGTACTTCACCCTGTACAGAGAGGAAGCTCATGGACACATAAGCACAGGAGTGGCATGATCCAGTTTGCCTTTTAAGTTGGTAACTTGGGTGCAGTGCAGAGACCTGGGTTTCCTGTGCAATGCAAGGAACCCATTGTAGATCATAGACCCTAGAGGTTAAAGAAGGAATCTTTGCTCTCAGAAAATTACCTTGATAGGTAGACCCCCTGCATCATTATCTTTCATTTAGTATATGAGAAGTGATTCAGTTTAATCAGGTCAGAGATTGATAAGTCAGTTATCATTAAGTAGAAAAATCATAAGCCCCTCACACCTAGCCCTTTGACTCCCAGGTATTTGCAAATTATACATCAGTTTCTGTCTTCTTCCCCCTCCCGAGGATAAAAAAAAAAGGGGGGGGCTGAAACAGCAAATTAAATGACTGACACAGGGAACACCCTCCTGTAGACAAGCCTTGCTTAGGCACCTTGATAAGGACATCAGCTTTGTAAGTAAAATGGGAAAAATAGTGAGGTTCTGGGCAGAGCACACCTGATGTGACTTGAAAATGATCACAAGCAAAATTACCCTCTATTGAGAGTATTGTTGACCTCCGTAAGAAAGAAAGGAACGTTTGCTCGAAATTTTGCAGTGCTCTTTCCATAGGCAGACAGCTGGAATAATGACTACTGGCATTTGCTTCTCAGCAGTCAGATAATAAATGGCTGCGTTGTTGAGTGTCTCATGTGTGTTGATCCCTCGAGTTCAGTACCTCCAAAGGTCACAACCACCTTGCAAGGGAGATCTTACCATTCCAGTTTTATGGGTAAGGCTCAGAGGAGTTAAGTGACTTCCCCAAGGTCTTTCAGTTAATACGTGATAGAGCACAGCCAACCTGGGCCCGCCTGCTGCAGAGCCCAAGCTCTTTCCCCTATGCTCCAGCAGCATTTAACTTTGTCAAAACAGCCATCCCACTGGAAGCTTGAACCCCCAGTGGTCTCGACACGACACGGAGCCATCAGAGGTCTGGCTGCGGAGGTTCTGATTCAAGCAAGCCTTGTCCCCTTTTCATGTAGCCTTCATATGTAGGTGCAGGGAGGAGTTACCATCTTCATTTTACGGAGATGGAAGCTGAAACGTGTGACTTGTCCCAGACACTCAAGTGGCAGAGCTGGAATTTAACGATCCTGAGTTCTGCCTCACGAGGTTGGCCACAGCACTTAGGAAGTTTTGTTAATTGACATTTCCTGGACGTTGAGATAATAGTAAATAACTTCAGCCTGACATTCTTCTCTAAGCCTGTGTTTGTATTCTAAATATCAAGTTTTATGCTTAGGAAACCTAGCCTCTTTCTTTTTAAGCAATGTTTATCCAATAAGTGCATTTGTCAAGTAAAATAATTTATTGAATATATAGGCACTCTTCCCATGTTTAAGGCTCAGCAGAAGACAAGCCAGATGAAGTTGCTTCTTTCCTGGAGCTTACATTCAGTTGTCTTATCATAAATGAATGAGACAATGAATAGTCTACCAGGTAGATAGAGGCTGGGCAGAAAAGGGGTAGTGTGCGGTGGCAGAGAGAGTTGGGGGCGGGGACGGGGATGTGCCACAAGGGGTGATCTTTTATTTGGTCAAGTCAGAGAGGGTGATACCTGAGCTGAGACCTGAATACTGTAAGGAAGCCAGTCAGGCAGAGACTGTAGGCAAGGTGTCCCAGAGAGGCGTGGCAAGTGCAGACACCCCCAGTGCGCATGCTCAGTGCACTCAAGCATCGACAAGCTGGCCAGCGAGCGTGGAAAGGAATGAACGTGGCAAAGAGGAGGTGGTGTCCCAGAGGAGCCAGGGAGCGGACCTGCAGGGCTGAATGGGACGTCATGAAGATATTAGAGGTTATGTCAAGGGTGACGACGAGCCTTTGAAAGGTTTTGAGCAGAGGAGTAACTTAATAAAATTTGCGTTTTAATATCAATGATGCTGATGATGACATACTAGTAATATCTGTCATGTCATTTGTTGATCATATTTTATGTGCTAAGCCTTCGATGTGTATTACCTCATTTATCTTTAGAACAGCTGTGTGAGAGTAGTCACTGGGGCTATTCTTATAGGACAGATGAATTAATAACTATGCGGTTGGTCCTGAGTAATTTGACCACAGTGACACAGGTAGTACATAGCAGAGTTAGGCTTAATTAAATACTGGCATTTTAAAATCCTTTAATACCTTTTACCTTGAAGTATCACGACATAGGCCCTAATAGATATGATGGATTTTCCTTTCCTATTCACTTTACAACATTATAGTCTGTTTGTTTGTTTGTTTGTATGAAATTTATTGTCAAATTGGTTTCCATACAACACCCAGTGCTCATCCCAACAGGCGCCCTCCTCAATGCCCATCACCCACTTTCTCCTCCCTCCCACACCATTGTAGTCTTCAATGAAAGGAACCTTAGGGCTTTTATGGATTACAACTTGCCTATTTTTCTAGACATTTTTAAGTTTGCTTGTTTGCTTGCTTATTTATTTATTTATTTATTTATTCATTCATTCATTCATTCATTCATTCATTCATTTTGAAACAGAGTATGCGTGGAGGAGGGGCAGAGAGAGAGGGAGAGAAAGAATCCCAAGCAGGCTCCATGCTATCAGCACAGAGCCCAATGTGGGGCTTGATCCCATGACCCTGGGATCATGACCTGAGCTGAAATCAAGAGTCTGATACTTAACCGACGGAGCCTCCCAGGTCCCCCTTCTAGACATTTTTAAAGTGAAAGAGTGCTATTATCATATATAACAGTGTTATTTTTCTGATTAGAGAAAGATCTATAAAAGCACTACCCAAAAATGAAGACTCCTGCATAAATAGTTTCACAGAGCACTATAAATTCCTAATCTCTAAATTCAGGGTTGTATCTCAGTATGATGGATTTCCTTAGCAGTCTTAAGTAGTTTTTTCAAGACATTTAAAATCAGTATTCTGAGAAAGGAGACCGTAGGCTTCCACAGGCTGTCAAAGGAGGCCCTGGGTATAGAGACAGTGCACGCAAAGGTTCTGGTGATTTTATCTGGACCTGAGCAGAAGTGCTGTAAATGGTACAGGGTTTCCGATGTTTGGGGAGGGGTGGGGAGAGTGCCAAACACATGGCAAAGCTCACAAAGAGGCCAGCTGTAGCTAGGGTGACTACATGTACCAATCTGGCCAGGATTGTTGCAATTTATGTTTTCGTCAAGGTGTAATTATTAGTTATCGCCTTCTTTCAGTCTCAGACATGTCCTAGTGAGAATAGTAAATTATATGGCCACCATTGGCTGTAGTTGTTCTCACGAAAGTGGGGGTGGGAGATATAGCCAATTGGGAGCTATCTCCAGGACATGTGGTATGGGCCGCCAACCGCTGAGTTCAGAACTATTTTGATAACGTGGTAATTAAAGTTAGAAGATTATGCAAAACATGGGATGCCTGGGTGGCTCAGTTGGCTGAGTGTCTGACTTTGGCTCAGGTCTCAGGTCATGATCTCACAGTTCGTGAGTTTGAGCCCTGCATCCTGCTCTGTGCTGAGAGCTCAGAGCCTGGAGCCTGCTTCAGATTCTGTGTCTATCTATGCCCCTCCCCCTGTCATACTCTTTCTTTCTTTCTTTCTTTCTTTCTTTCTTTCTTTCTTTCTTTCTTTCTTTCTTCTTTCCTTCCTTCCTTCCTTTCTCTCTCCTCTCTCTCTCAAAAATAAATAAACATTAAAAAGAAAAGATTACACAAAAGATATGATGGAAGAAAATGCTGTTTTAATAATAATTATTTCTTTCTTGCAGCCAAAAAAGAGCATAAAATGGAAGAAAGTCATTTGGAGAATGCACAGAAAAGGTAAGTGGCTCTGACTTGGCCTTAGTCCTTTCTGTGGCTAGCTGTTCCATTTTTTTTTTTTTTTTAAGTTTACTTATTGATTTTGAGAGAACACAAGCAGGGGAGGGGCAAGGAGAGAGGGAGAGAGAGAATCACAAGCAGACTCCGCACTCAGCACAGAGCCCCAGGCAGGATTCAAACTCATGAACAAAACTGTGAGATAATGACCTGTGTCGAGATCAAGAGTTGGACACTTAACCACCCGAGCCACCCAGGCACCCCTAGCTGTTCCTTTTTATCATTGTTATTATTAAGTGCATTCTTACTGCTGTGTGACCATCACTCATCTATCTCCAGAACTTACTATCTCCATATGGAACTTTGTACCCATCAAACCATAACTGCGCACTCTCCTCCCCCACCCCAGCTCCTGGCAACCGTTATTCTACTTCCTGTCTCTGAGACTTTGACCACTCTAGATACCTCATATAAATGAAATCAATACAGTATTTTTCATTTTATGGCATGCTTATTTTACTTAGCATAATGTCTGACTGGCCGTTCTTTTGGCCCCATTTGTTGAGGCTATGCATCCATGAGCAATAAGATTCTGTCAGGAGCTGGAGGGAAAGCAGTATGACAGGACTTGGGAATATTTCTCCTCAAAGAGCACAGAACCGTTCAGAAGTGATTGGTTGACATGTGTCATACACGTCGTGACACTGTCTGCCTCTCCTTCATTTCTCTGCTCCTGAACCACTTTATGGAAGTTAGGAACAGTGTGATCCTTTGTGGCATTACAACTAAACTAAACTAAACCAAACACCTAAGAGACTTATGTCTTTCCTTAGATCTGAGGCGATACTGGAAACAAGGGGCAAGTGGGGAGGAGGGACTGACCTGTACATATGAAAAGTGCCCCAGAAATTGGAAGAGATCTCTGAGGTCTTCTGTTCAACCCCTTGCCCACTGAAGGCCTCTTCTTTGCGCTTCTCTCTCTTAATAGACAGCAGAATGGAACCATCCAGTTCACCCAATAAGCATTGGCTCTGGTCCTCGATCAGAGTTTTTGTCATTTGACCAGGTTAGTCGGCTTGGGTATGTCTCCCTCTTAAAAGGGTGAGTGGGAACATACTGAAGCATTCTCATATTCAGCAGAGAGAATTGAGATACATTTTGCTGGTGCCAGTTCTAAAAGGACTAGAAAATTAAATGAGGGGTAGGTTAGGAAACAACCTATAAGGAAGACCAACTTTATAAATGTGTGAGAAGAGCAGTGCATTAAATGCAAATATACAAACTCTAGAAATGAACTATTTCCTCTTGTCTAGCCACAATTTTCAAGACTTCTGAAATCCTACAGACAGTCAGTCTGCTCTGCTTTGACCAGCACCAACATCTTGTTCTACCTTCAATTGCCAATAAAATTAAAATACAGATGGGGGAGCCTGGGTGACCCAGTCGGTTAAGCGTCTGACTTCGGCTCAGGTCATGATCTCATGGCTCGTGAGTTCAAGCCCCACATTGGGCTCTGTGCTAACAACTCAGAGCCTGGAGCCTGCTTCAGATTCTGTGTCCCTCTCTCGCTCTGCCCACCCACTTATGCTCACTCTCTCTCTCAAGAATAAATAAACAAAAAATTAAAAAAAAAAATTAAACTACAGATGAAAGTGAAATTAAGGCAAATCCTAAATTTTTCTAAGTGCAGACATGTTCTTGAGTCACAGTTATCATCCAAGCATGATCATCTGTGAAAACCAGAATAATCGCATGATTATGTCTTTAGATTTTTGTGCCTCTTTTTTTTTTATTAAAGAATTGCTTTATTAATACAAAACAGACAAACTATTAAGTGCTAAGAAATTTAAATATCTAAGTCATAGCAAACAGGTGGCAATTGAATATCCAGGGTCGACAGAACGCTTGAGACTGCAACAGATTAGACTCCCATGGTTGAGAGGGCATCTTTAGAGGTGAAGGGGGGGACCCAGGTGTAACAGCTTTTCAAGTTCCCTCTCCTCATCAAGGATCATGAGAGGCACTCCATTCAAGAGGAGGTATGCAATCTGGTGCTCTTCAGGCAGGTCAGAACTCTCAAAATCTAAAGGATTGAAGGGAAAGAATTTTTCTATTTCAGGATAGGTGTCATCCAAGGCTGGAACAGTGTTTTTTGCTTTGACAGTCTTCTCAGTTACCTTTTTGGCAGAGAAGTTTGGCTGCTTCTGTTTGAGAGGTCCGTTATTCTTTACTGAATTTTCTGTAGCTCTCTTGACAGTTCTCAAAGCCTTTCTGGTAGCTTTAGGTAAGGCTGCATGAGCATCAGACATTTTGCCTACACCTGGTATTGAAACCTGAGATCTCCCATCTAAAGTTTTGACTGGAGGGGTGCCTGGGCGGCTCAGTCCATTGAGTGTCCAACTTCGGCTCGGGTCATAATCTCGCGGTCTGAGTTCGAGCCCGTGTTGGGCTCTGTGCTGACAGCTTAGAGCCTGGAGCCTGCTTCGGATTCTGTCTCCCTCTCTCTCTGCCTCTCCCATGCTCATGTGCGCTCTCTCGCTCACTCACTCTCTCTCTCTCTCTCTCTCTCTCTCTGTCAAAAATAAATAAACATTAAAAAAAAAATTTAAAGTTTTGACTGGAGGCCTAGACTGCAGCTTCTGCCCATCCTTGGGAGCCACACAGGTGCCTGGGTCTCCATTTTCCTTATCAGCAAAGATCAGGGTAGCCATTCTGGATCAGGACCTCTTGGTTCACTCACGTAAGAGCCAACAGCCAGACTCTTCCAAGGCTCAGCCTGCAGCGGTTGCCTAGATTTTTGTGCCTCTTGGTTGGCCTCTTCCCTGTATTAAGTCTTCCCTTCCTCTGTGTGTAAAACGAATGTCTGTGTTACAGAAAATAGTCCGCATATTCAGAAGAGACTGTCAACAAGGGCACATTGGTGTCAGGCCAAACAGAAATTTGGTTTCCGGGGTGGATGTCAAATTTCTAATATTTCTTCAAGATTCTTGCTTGAAGGAAAAGGGGGCCCACCTTAGAGGGGCCGAAGCTGCTGCTGTGCATTAGCTATGCTGAGGGGGGTCATAAATTCTGGTTGTCAGCGTTTTCCGTGACTTTGTGGTGAAGGTAGCGTAGCTTTCATGTCATACATGAAATATGTTAGATCCCATCTTTAATGTAGAAACCACAGTTGTTTGGTCGCACTGTTTAAGGAGGTTGGTGGTCAGTGTTGCAATATTCGTGTGAGATTTAGTAAATTCTTATGTCTTATCCTCAAGAGAAACAATTTACTCTGAGGCTAAGGAATATTTGCTTTTCCTAAGCAGTTTCTAAAGGCACACATGGAAAACAATAAGTGGATGTGTTCCGCTCTGGCATCATAAAACAGTTCACTTTGCTATGGGCCCTTTGATACAATCGTTGTCTGCACTCTAAAAATATTTAGTCGAATTAAAAAGATAGACCTCAGATAAGGGATCATAGCAGAGAGAAAAAGAGGGAACAGGGTGAGGTAAAAAAAAAAGTTTTATAAAACATAACATATGATTAGAAATCAGTGTTTTAAAAATTGAAAGCTATTTTAGAGTTATCTGCTGACAGATAGAAATTTCAGAAAGCATGATTGCCCCTTTGTCCACTGGAGAAAATTCCCCTAGTTGCTAAATAGAAACAGTTTTCAGGAGGACAATGACCTAGACCTTATAACATAGTTGTAGGTTTATAAGCTAACCTTTAGCTTTCCCTTGAACAAATGGATAACACTGAAGTCCAGTAAGGTACAGCCTCAGGGCAACTTCATCTCTGTCAAAGTTGCAGAGTGCCAAAGCCAGGCCATCCCCTGGGACTTTGTTTGCTTTGGTTCCTCGGAAGAAGTTCACTTGATTTCTTAGTTTCTGAAATACACAGTGGGGTGGAAATGCTGTAAGTCAGTATTTCCTTTAGTTTTCATCCCCTTTGAGGGTTAGCAAACAAAGCCTCACAAATCCCCAGGGTGAGAGGCGGTGAGGGTACATGGTTAGCTCCAGTTTAGGTTGGGAAAAGTGAGGCTCCCAAGACCCTAACAGGCTTTTCTGAAGCTCTGTGATAACTCGACAGGCAACGCTGGCCCTCTCTGAAACTGCACAAGTATTTGCAATATCTTGGTCTCACGATCTAGACTCCAGATAAAGCCAGGGGTGCTGGGGCGATCCATGAAGCACAAGGACTGGAGTTTCTGTACTCTTCACTATATCCTGCTGGAAGATAGGAAGAGAATTTGTTCCTCTGAAGACTTTCTCTTCTCTGTTAATGCACAAATAAATATGTTCCTGCATAGAAGGTGACCATAAGGAAGAGAAAAAAAATGACAGTGTGCTCTCCTGGAGAGTAAATATCGGGGGCAACTGTGTCTAAAGTGGTAACAGGAGGGACGCCTGGGTGGCTCAGTCGGGTTAAGCGTCCGACTTCGGCTCAGGTCACGATCTCGCGGTTTGTGAGATCGAGCCCCGCATCAGGCTCTGTGCTGACAGCTCAGAGTAGAGCCTGTTTCAGATTCTGCATCTCCTTCTCTCTCTGCCCCTCTCCCTCTCATGCTCTGTCTCTGTGTCTCAAAAAAATGAATAAACATTAAAAAAAATTTTTTTAATAAATAAAGTGGTAACAGAAAAAAAAAAGCTATTTTTCTTTTTTAAATGCCTGTGTCAACGAACATGAACAACAGAAGGGTAGAATGGAAAAAGCATTTCATTGGGAATCAAGAGACCCAAATGGTAGGCCCCACTCTGCCAATGAATAAAGTCATTCAATCTTTCCAGGTCTCGGTTTTCTCATCTCTAGAATGAGAACATCGGACCAGTTGACCTATAAGTCCCTTCCAATTCTAAAGTCCCATGGCTCTATAAGAAACGCATGGCCTGTCCCTGTGGGTTGTGTAACTCTCCACAGTCAATATAATTTTCATTTCAAATGAAATGAGAGCATATGCCATAGAGCATGCATTTGGTTTTATCAGTATTGTGACTGCCACAGAGTTAGGAGTCATGTCTGGTGTGAAAGCGGACATTGCTACTTTCTTGCATTACTGGTTTTGCTCCAAAATATGTATGTTTGGAATTATAGGAGAGTCCCTTAAGAAATTACCACAGTTATTGCCTTTCTCCACTTATGCACTTCCAGTCTTTTAATAACTGGGAGCCAAAATTCCCTGGCCAGTAGTTTTAATTTGCATTAAAAACAGATTTATTCTTTACAGAAGCACAAAGAATTTATGGGACTCGGAGCCGCAGCTCCAGCTTGGGTCTCACCTAATCATAGCCATGGAATCAATTAACAGTTCATCTGTGAAATGTGATAAAATCTTATGAGATACATATTGCCCAATAACTGAGAACGAGATGAAAGTATTCTCTGTAATAGTGACGGGGCTTCAGGGTTTTACAATTGCCATTGAATAGAGCTCCATTAGAAGCTCAGTGTTCAGGATGGCCACAAAAAAAAAAAAACAAAAAAACAAAAAAAAACAAAACAAAAACAAAAAAAAACAAAAAAAAAAACAACGCTGTGTCTGAACAGATGATAGAGCACTGAGTAGTAAACCTGGCCAGCCATTCCTGCTTTGATTAGTTTCCAACACCCTAGAAAAGGGGGCCATTTATTTAAGTGTTCTTGCTCATGGCAAATGAGCTTGTGAGGCTTTGGGTGGGTGGGGGCTGGGAGTGGCGGACCAAGTGCAGAGCTATAAATTGCTACAAAGCTAGCGCCTCCAAGAAGGGCTGCTTGGGAGGCCCCGGCTGTCTGCTGTGCAATGAGCCTCCATGGGGTAGGTCAGGAGATTCGTAGCGATACCTGAGAATCAACTTTGGAAAACCTGGATCCTTTTCTGACAGGATTAGAGATCATATTTTTAAGGTCAAAGATGGTTTTTCATCCAAACCCTGCTGTGCCTTCAGTTTTATCTCTTTTTATACATGGGTGGTTTGCATTCTTATATCCTATCAAGCTTTACTATGTAATCCTCTCAGAGATCATCTATTTTAAGTCTTATTTTACCCTTGACAAAACTGAGAGTCTGATGCTGAGTGATTGACCCAAGATTACGAAGCCAGAAGATGCCAGAATAAGGATAGAATAGTCTCTTGATTTTCCATGAAACACTCAACAGATTATTCCCGGTGGGCTATCTAACCAGCGCTAATGCTGCAGAATCAATATGTCACCTTTATAATCCCTATAATCATTAAACATAAAGCGAGGAGCTGGTAAATGATGTGGAACTGAGATGAAGACCCTGGAATTCTACATCCTCATTTTCATGAACAGAAGATGTGGCCAGGTGTATCAGGTTGGATTTCATGGAAAATCAGTTTGAACAAATAGATTTTCTGAGGCTTGGGGTAAGCCACAGTCACTATGAGGCTGGGCTTCTGTCTTAGAGAATGAATATGTGGGAAATGCCCCCAGCGTCCTTGCCCTGATGGTTTTGACAGTTTCTCATCCTCTGTTTTTCCCCCCTACTTGTTGCAGTTTTGAAACAACAGTAGGATACTTTGGGATGAAGCCAAAGTCCGGTGAGAAGGAGATCACACCCAACTACGTGTTTATGGTGTGGTATGAGTTCTGCAGTGACTTCAAGACCATTTGGAAGCGGGAGAGTAAAACCATATCTAAAGAAAGGTAAGGTTCTAATGGAGTCATCAATACCCCCCTCAGGAGTCTAGGAAACTGCGGTCTCAAACCTCCCCAAGTGTGCACATTTCACACACATCAGTATTTTCTTTCAGATCAAGATTGAGGAAAGATTGTTGCCTGGGGGCTCATGGGGGAAATCCGGGGGAGGCATGCTGTCCACACAAGCAGATATGCTCCCATGATCTGATAAGTTACACTTTCTTAACCCCTTCCAATTACTAGCTAGTAAATGAAAGGGGGGCTGTGCTAATTTGCAACAGATTGCTTCTCTGTGTATTTTCACGTTGGCCCAGGCTAAATGAGGCAGCCTTGCTGTCGCAGACAGTACAGACAAATAAAAGTGAATGCTTTTCCCATTAATATACTGAACTTGCATCAAAAGGAAATCTCTGAGACTCGGGCCACACTTAACACAGTGTCGAAGCCCCACTCTGGATTTACAGCGCCACTTCTGACTCCTCGTATCCTGCTGAGGACATCAAACTGCTCGCCGCTCAAACTCGTTGCAGCCTCCTGATTTTATTAGTGGGGGGTAGAAGAAAAGCCTCGCCTCTGAATATAGGGAGAAAGAGAGAGTGTGTGTTCGTTCTGCCTAGAAAGAGACTAAATTTGGCCCTGTTTATCAGGAGGGAAAAAAAAAAGCATTTCTGCTTGATCGCTGTTTTGATCAGGTTGCCACTGTTCTACAAAGGGTGTCATGCATTTAAACTTCAAAAAGGTCTTGCTTATACTACTGCAGAACAGATGTATGAGAGTGTCCTTCAAAGTGGGGTAGGAGACAGAAAACTTCTACAAATTAAGGGAAATGGTTTATGTAATTCTAGCATCCTTATCTCACTAAACATTGAGACCTGAAGTTCCATAATTTTTGTTCTTTACTTTGTAATCAAAGACAAGACGTATGCATGATACACACACACACACACACACACTACACTAATATTTTTCACCTTTAAAAGTTATTTTTAAAGGGATCAAGGTTTAGAGATTTTTGACACAGTCAAAAATATTTTCTCAAGGAATTTCTTCAAAAGCCTACTTTTTTTCTGAAAAAGTCAAAGACCTTTAAAAATGTTTATCAGCGTATGTCTCCACCATTACTTCTTTGAAAACACGGGAATTACAATGAATATATCCATTGTTTAGATAAACTGATGCAAAGCAATTGTGACATTCTTAAGAAAGTAGATAATAATAATGTGGAGAAAAAGAACCCTAAAAATCTCGGCACCCAACTTCTTGCTCTCACCCGGCAGTTGCTTATTTAGCCTTTTTGGCTAATAAGCTGCTGTGGAACAAGTTTTGTTGTGTGAGCTGAGCTCCTATCCTTCTAACAGGGCATCAGCTGGCCATCAGCTCTCCACACCCACACCTGAAGGCCAGACATTCCAGAGGTGGGTTCTGAATAGACACACTTTGCTTAAGATCCTTCCATCACAGATTTTAAGCGTAATCCTTAGTAAATTTGCCCTTAATAGTCGGAGCCCTAAAAAAAAAAAAAAAATGCCTCCCCCAAAACCAGATAGGGTAATTAATTGCTTTTTATCTTAATAATCTTGGGTTGAGATATTGAACTATAGTCCAAATTAAGGAGACTTTCCCTATCACAGAAGTTAGAGCAAACTAATTGTGAGTCTGAAGGGGCAGTGGTCTCCAGCCATCCTTCAAAGTGTCCCTTTCTCCTAGCCACCAGCATTTCCAGCATGGCTTCCTGGGTGCAGCTGGTGAATTGCCTACTTCACACTCTGTAAACCAACCCCTTGAAAGGGTCATGACTTCACAGGACCCTTCTCAGGTCTCCTCATTTAGCAATTTCAGGGGTCTCTTCATTCCAGCCGAGCTTTTGTGAGATGGATCACCAAGGTTGCCAACCTCGAAAAACATCTCTGAAGCTAATGACAGCTCATAAAATATTTTTGGAAGTGGTTTGTTTACAGAAATCTATTTGTTAGGAAATGCTAGCGCATTATGTATATGACTGTTCATCCCGTTAAACAAACTGATTAATATCCAGGGTTTCTTTGTGATGTGAGGATTTTTTTTTTTTTATTGTCCTCTATCTGTTAAGCTGTTGGAATCACATATTCATTGGGCTAAAATAACCAAATTAACATGAATTCTTCTATTATAATTACATGAGAAACAATATGATTGTTTTGACACCCATTGAATCATTCTCAATATTATTTTTTATTAGTCTTTGCCAAGAAGTCCCAACAACACTAAATGTCAGGATACAGTAATATAACATGAAAATGAAATTCAAAACCAAATGAAATCCTGATAGCTTGGAATTATTAGGAAAAAAAAAACTATAGTGTGGGATTCTATCAAAAGAAATTTTGCCTATTGGATTTTTTTTAATGTTTATTTTTGAGAGAAAGAGTGTGAGCAGAGGAGGGCCAGAGAGAGAGGGAGACACAGAATCCGAAGCAAGTTCCAGGCTCTTGAGCTGTCTGCACAGAGCCTGATGTGGGGCTCAAACCCACAAACACGAAATCAAGACCTGAGCCGAAGTCGGATGTTTAATCGACTGAGCCACCCAGGTGTCCTTTGCCTATTGGATTTTTAATTATATTTGAAGGCCAATTAAAATCCCAAAAATCATTAGGAAAAATAAAGGGGAAGTAGGAGCATTTTCAAAGGTATAAATGCACTTCCAAATGAAGTGGAAGTGTTGAGAACTTTAGGTTATTTGTAGTCAATCTGTGGTGATAGAGTGTTTACTTCTTGTGCTGCTTAGCATGGTTTCCATCAATACACATGAGCTTGATGCAGGATTGAGATGGATACAGCTTCATAATAAGGTGAAAACTGCCCCTCATAAAACCCAGAATAATCTCTAAACACACAAATGACAATATAAAAACATCCAGTGTTTTTGTGCCTTGTGAATGAATGCTAAACCATAGCTTTAAGTTGGTGTCAGGACATAAGTCTGTGTTTGAGTAGGGGAGACGTAGTATTTCACCAGCGATGTGATTTACCTGCAGATTAACTCTATCAGTAGAAAAGCAAGCTCCTATGTGATGGCATATTAATGTCACTAAATTGTCCTTCGCATTTAAGCCAATATTAGGCAGAAGAGCAACTTCTGTGTTTAGGCACAAATCCAGAATGCCTCACTCCCTAGACCTTTGGTCTGTGGCCCACCCGTCCTCATGCTGTGCCAAATACTGGATGGAACTTACTGCTGCAGTGGAAAGTACCAGGACCCTCTCTTACCCCTTCTGTTGATAGGCACTGCTCAGTAGTACAAAAAAGACCTCTAGATAGAGACTTGAAAATCAACATTTTTATGCTGGTAATTTGCTATGTAATCTTGGGCCAGTCGCTTATTGCCTGGGGGACACACAATGGTCACATGTGTTAGATACATGTATTGTGAAGCAGGAATTAAATGTTCACTGTGATCTCTTCTAGCTAGAAATCTCTATAAATCCAGAAAATAGTTTTCTACTACTCTGAGAAACAGTGTGTTTCATTTCTGAGATAATACCTCCCACCTTTGCTCTTCAGCTCATTAGAGACTGTATTAGAAGACATTTCCAGCCAAGGTCTGGCTGTGAACTTGGGAGAGATTTGGGGGGGGGGGGGGGGGGGGGCGGGGCGGGGTGCAGCAGGGAGAATTTTCATTGCCTTCTCGGTTGGTAAATGTCTTTAGCCAACTTGCCTCCTGCCCGGAGTACTTCCCCTCAGTAGTAATATTGGTCTTAGAGACAACCTTTTTTAAGTGTGCACACAAAAATGTTTTCCTCTGCTCATGTGTACCTAACATTGCATTTAATGATTTATTAAAGTTCATCAAGATTTTTTACCCTCAGAGGCAGCTTTGTCTCATCTTACCTTTTCATGTACTTTTATATTTGTGCCTCTTGCTATCCAAACACGCAATGAATTTTTGGAACACACAATTCTTCCACTTATTAAATCAACAGATTATCCAAGCATATGCATAATTACAAGGAGGTAACCTAATTTTTTTTGCTTTTATTGACTATGCTTTACTCATTTTCTGTTTTGTTTTTTTTTTTTTTCCATTTAATTATTCTGGTGTATAGGACCCTTTCTTCTTTTTTTTAATCTTTTTATTTATTTTTGAGTCAGAGACAGAGCATGAGCAGGGGAGGGGCAGAGAGGGAGACACAGAATCCAAAGCAGGCCCCAGGCTCTGAGCTGTCAGCACAGAGCCTGACACAGGGCTCAAACTCATGAGCTGTGAGATCATGACCTGAGCCGAAGTCGGATGCTTAACCAACTGAACCACCCAGGAGCCCCATATAGGACCTCTTCTTATGAAATGTTTCACTACTTAAGATATCCTAAGACTACTCCCCACACATGCGCACATAGAGGCTACAAACTACTACCACCCACAAAATAAGCTATGAATTTGCAAAAGATAAAGAAGTCTCAGAGGATTCATGACTCCAGGAATATAAAATCTTGGCAAATAATTCACCCTGAGCCAAAACAGACTTTAAAAGTGCCATTTAAAAAACAAAACAAAACAAAACCATAATCAGTAAGTAATGAGTGAATAAGGAGTTTGGTGAATTTTATGAAAAATGCAAATAAGAAATTTCATTACACGTATAGCTATAATTTACACTAGGGGGGAATGGATGGTTAGTTCCGCTAAATACCAACAGAGTTTCTGTTTTAAGTATATTACTTGCAGCTATTATTGCTAATTACACAATTGCCATACCGTTGACAGCAGAGAGTTCAGAGCTGTTGTGGGGTTATCCTGAAAGCTGTCCTCACAGCTGCCCCCTGCTCAGGTCACTTTAGGACCAGGAGTTAGAAACAGGCCATCACTCAGCCCACAAAGGAGCCATTGATCACAGTGTAGACATTGCAGAAATTCCTCTCTATGATAAAGTTATTCCTGGAAAAAATTCCATAAACTAAAATTTTTACTCATTCTGCTCTCTCACTGACATGCATTTTACAGTCATGTCATTACAGTGCCATGGTCATTACAGTGACTTCAAACAAGTTAACTTTCTCTTCCCTAGTCCTCTGTTGTATGGTCAAATGATTTGTGTACACTTAACTGCTAAGAAGTTTTGTATTTTGAAGGACTCCTTTAATAATACAAATAATCACCCCCTAGTTAATTAGCAAACCTTTGAATTTTTCTAAATCACATTTGAAGACAGTTCTGTACAAATAAACAGTAAGTGTCCCAAAGAGCTGACTTATGAACAGAATTATAATCACAAAGAATAAAGCCTACTGATTTCCCAAGCAATAAATTTAAAACTACTTCTGCAGAACATTCCATGACTAAGGAGAGGAGATGGTAGACTTGAAAATGGTAACAAGTTCAGGATCACTGCTTTGAGAAAAACCTAGAACATCTCTTTTGACCCTTTGTCCTCTGGAAACTGTCATTCCATCTCTTTCCCTTCTAGCTTCTCACAAGAAGAGTTTATGTTCATTTTTGTCTTTTTCATTGGCACACACTCCTTCCTGCATCAGTAAGGATAAAGCCTCAGCTGCCATAGCAAAGGCCAAAATAACTACTGCTTAAACAAGAAAAATTTATTTTACTTTTGCATAAAAATCTGTGAACGTGATCACTCATCCTCCATCTCCTTCGATAGCTCCTCCTTTTCTTCTGTTGCCTAAGAGTGAACCTTTCCTGGGGCGCCTGGGTGGCTCAGTCGCTTGAGCGTCCCACTTCAGCTCAGGTCATGATCTCGCTGTTCGTGGGTTTGAGCCCCCTGTCGGGCTCTGTGCTGACAGCTCAGAGCCTGGAGCCTGCTTCCAATTCTGTGTCTCCCTCTCTCTCTGCCCCTGCCCTGCTCTGCTCACACCCTGTCTCTCTCTCAAGAATAAATATTTTTAAAAAAAAGTTTTTTTAAAAAAAGAGTGAACCTTTCCCAAGGTCCACATGTCAGTGTTCCTCTTTTCTGCTGTATACCTCCTCCCTAGCTAGTCCCAACTATTTTCGTAGCTTCCCCTACCAACTCTTTCTCAAACCCCTCCCAGGTCTTCCTTCCCACAACCAAACTCTTGGTTCCAAGTCTTAGACCCACATCTCCTACTGCACACTAAACATTACCACAGCATGCCCAACCTCCGTCTGTAATTCAGTAAGACCCCATTGGAACGTATCCCATGTCACCTGAGACTGGCCCTTCTCGGCTACCCAATCTGTCATCTGCATCAGTATCCTCTTCCTAGCAGCCAAAGGCAGGCTGAAAGCTGGAATCATCCTTAATTCCACAAGATTCATTTTCCTACCTTTTGCTCACTTCTTGGTTCTACCTCCTCAATGGTTATTCTTTTATACCTTGTTTTCACAGTAGTACTGCTCTCTTCAGGACCTCATCTCTCACCTGGGTTATTGTAACATCCTTCTGTTCTGTCTACTTACAGGTTTTCTATTTCCTCTCTAATGTCCCTTAATATTGTATCTAGTTCTCTTTCTAAAACAGAAGTTAGATTACATCTATTTCTTTAAATGTGTTCTGTGGTTTTCAGTTACGTCAAAGGGAAGAGAATTGGCCGCGGATGGCATATATATTCATTAACTCATTGTGTCCTTACAACAGCCCTGGGAAAAAGGTGTATTGCTATTTCATACAGAAGCACAGAAGAGAGTAAAGAACTGCTAGCATCACAGTGTCACTAGTAAGCAACAGAATGAGGATAAAACATAGAGGTCTTATTTGACACTAGAGCTCTTTCAAGTATTCCATATTCTCTCCCGAATTAGAGCGTGGGCCTCCAACAACTTGCCCTTAACTCACTTTCCAACCTCATTTCCTCTAGCCTCATCTCACATGTACCTACCACGATGACTCATTGTTTCTCACACCTGCACTCTTGCCTTGTGTTCTCATTAGGTAATTTCTTTACATTGTATTGTCCTGGGTTTCTTGCTGGTCAAAATGTAGTCATTTATTAAGGACTACCTCCAAAACCAGCTTCTCTAGAAATTTTCTGACATGTCCTTAAGTAGAAGAACTACCTCTTCCTCTGGTCTCTGACCACGTTTTGTTTTGTTTGTTTTGTTTTGTTTTGTTTTGAACATCCTTTAGGACTTAATTCATCCCAGCTTGTTATTTGAGTAGTTTATGTGTCTTTTCCCACTTCTAGGACATGAACCCATTCCTTGTATATATTCTATGGTGCATTCTCCAGCACAGAGCCTAAAAATTGTTTTTTGACATAGAAGGGACTTCACAGCATAGTGCAACATGATAGTGGACATTGAAGATCTGGTGTGACTTATGAGTTTGGGGGAAGAAATGATCCCAAAGAAACGTGGAGGTTGGGAGGACTTTAGGAAGATAGGTAGCTATAAACAGGACCACAACGAGCAGAAAACTGTAGACAGAATTCAGAAGCCAGTAGGAGAATATTGGAGATCAGCTGCTCCTAAATCTGATGGTCTTTCAAATCACCTGGAGAGCTTCGTAAAAAAGTGAATAGATCTATTGCAACAGAGTCCCAGTGTGAGGGGTGGAGCCCAGAAATCTGCAGTTTTAGGAAGCTCCCCACAGAGAGGGCAGAGCAGGAGCACATTTTGTGGTTGCCTCAATTAATGCCTTGGCTTCACCCATCCCTTGCTTAAATATCTCAGGTGAGCTTTGGAAGTGGGAGAGAGAGGGTCTGTTCCCTTACTATGTTCTACATTCACTTTTACTACGTTCAGCCAAGTTTAGGAACAAGTTTAGGATCACCAAGTTTAGGTGATCATGAAGGTATATTCCAACCCTGATATCCCATGATTGTAGATAGGAAAGGGCTGGGTATTGACAGAACAGATGAAATTAAGCCGCTTAGGGAGGAAAGGGGTAAGGACATTCTGGGAATCACATGGCAAAGGCCTGGACTTGGGAGGTTCAGTGCCCATTTTGGAGGAATCACACAGCATGATTTCTGGGGCTAGCCCAAGTGCCATCTTTTCTGTGTTTCCTTTTCTTAGTACTCAGTCCACATGTCTCTCATGTATGTGCATTTTGCATTCCCATAATACAGATTTGTAGCATGTAATCAGCCTGATTTAAACACATACTTTTATTTTTTTATTTTTATTTTTTGTTTTTAATGAAATATTTTATTTTGTGACAATTGTTAGCTTACATTCAGGGTAAAAAGTAATACAGACCTATCCCATGTACTGTTTATCCAATTCCCTCTCAAAGATAGCATCTTACCAAATTATGGTCAAAGATCATAAGCAAGATGCTGACATTTATGTACCTAAGAACGATGTTCCTTTCTCTGCTGTTTCCATCACTAGGATCCCTCATATTACCCTCCATAGCCATGCCCAGTTCCTTCCCACCCTCACTATACTCTAATCTGGCAACCACTAATCTTTTCTCCATTTCTAAATCTTATTTCAAAAATCATATAAATTGAATCATACAGTATGTAACCTTTTGATATTTCTATTTTCCCTCAGCATGATTCTCTGGGGATTCATCTAGATGGTTGTATATATCAATAATTTATTCCTTTTATATTGCTGAGTAGTATTCCACAATGTGGATATGCCATGGTTTTTTAACCATTCATCCACTAAAGGAAAACTGGGTTGTATCCAGGTTTTGACTATTATAAACAAAGCTGTTATAAACATTTGTGTATGGGCTTTTGAATGAACTTAGTCTTTTATTTTATTTTTTATTTTTTAAAATTTACATCCAAATTAGCATATAGTGAAACAATGATTTCAGGAGTAGATTCCTTAATGCCCCTTACCCATTTAGCCCATCCCCCCTCTCACAACCCCTCCAGTAACCCTCAGTTTGTTCTCCATATTTATGAGTCTCTTCTGTTTTGTCTCCCTCCCTGTTTTTATATTATTTTTGTTTCCCTTCCCTTATGTTCTTCTGTTTTGTCTCTGAAAGTCCTCATATGAGTGAAGTCGTATGATTTTTGTCTTTCTCTAATTTCATTTAGCATAATACCCTCCAGTTCCATCCATGTAGTTGCAAAAACACATACTTTTAAAAATACCTATTATGTCTTAAGTGCTGTACAAGTTATGAGACCCCGTTCTGGAAGGATTTAATCTACTGATCACATTTTGCCTCTTTCCTGAAGTTTTCCCCAATCTCTGTAAGCATTTTCCTCCAAACCTCTAGAGGGTTACTGCCCCTTCAATTTTGGCATTAGTGATTTCTTTTTCATTCTTTCAGTTATAGACATTTTCTCCCATAAGAAAATAGTAAGCCCTACAAGATAAGGACAACGGCATATACTTCTTTGTTTTCTCTCTAGCACCTTATGTATTTCCTTATACATAGTAGGCGCTCAATTAATATTTGTTCAACAAATAAAAGATCTCTGTGCTTTCTTTGCCATGTTGCAATTGATTAGAGAATTTGCTGTCTGCTATTGATAGATGAGATGTCTTATTTATTTGGGTTTTTGTAATAGAATTCCCCAAATATACCCCATGTGGGTTGCTTTTGCCCTAGCATCTAAAATCTGAATAGCTTTCTTAAAGAAGATAGACATGTTCTGAACAAGAAAGATTAGTTAATGGGGTAAAACAATCACCTTCTCTGTTCTTGACTATATTACTTTCAATTTATCTTAAAAAAAAAAAAAAAAACAACTAGAAAAAACAAGGAAGTGAAGATCCTTGGGATTCATGGTTGTGCCAAGCCTCCAACCTTTTTGGAGCTCAAATAAGGACCTTAGAGAGCATCTGTCCACACTCTATTTCCTTGGTTTGGCAGACAGCAATGGAAACCCACAGTAAGTCTCCTTCATTCAGCTAGAATATATCTAAATTGCTTATCTGTGGGACTCCTGACAGCTCTTGCCTTGGGCATAGAATAGATGAAATAGGGGTCTGCCTGGATAGCACGATTTGAGGGGCGCCAGAAAGGCTAGCTGCTCCACACAGTCTCCCCTGATTCCTCCCCCTTTTTATTTCAGTCCTCTGTGCAAACAGGCTCTGATCAGTTCTAGTTTTTGGTGAGTCTTGGTAGATGGTACAGGTTCCAAAACCAAAAGGGGGGGGGGGGGTGTCTACAAGCACATGCATGTCTTCATTATCAGGATTGGAAAGGTCTTCCAAAGACTAACAGTGTGTTGCAATTAAAGTTGCAGATTTATTACACAGGGCCAGCTTTGGTTTGCAAGCTGTCTCCCAGATGCCCCTCCCCTCCCTGAACGAGGAAACACAGTGCTGTTACCTTTCACTCTGCACCTACATTGCCAGGCGGCTTGGGGTGCTTCGTCTACCAAGTGCAGAGTGATTGGCTTTAACTGCTGGTGCATTCCAGGGCAAGTCCAGGGACCCCTCCACTTCCACTCCCCTGTGGCCTGGGGGAGAATCTCTGGAAACGGAAGCAGGCTTTGTTCTGCAATTAATCATTTGAAGTCAAAGTCTGTTTGGGTACTACAAGTGATAGCCCACAAACACTACGAAGTGGCTGATTGTGTAGCTGGTGAAATTCCATCTCTGAGAGGACTTCCTTCATTGTAAATAGAAAAATATCTTGGGAATGAGGTAGGGAAAATTGTCAAGCTTAGGAAGAAGTGATGGGCTCTTTTATCCTAGAATAACTTTAAGACTAGATTCTGGTGTGTAAGGAACTAAATCTTTTAAGTCAAAGACCTGTTATTACTTTCCTGCTGGTCTTGTCTTACCATGGCTGCTAGGAGACTGATCTGGGGAGCCTGGGGTGGAGGGGTAGTCAAGTGAATGGTCAGACTCCAAAAGAGAGAATGAGCTTAGAAAAGTGTGTGTCCAAATATATAGCCCTTTCGGCCTGCCTGAGATAAATGATTTTAGGGTTACCCATTATTTCATACTGACTATGCTTCTCTTCTCTGAGTTTTATTTTCTTACCCTTTGGAAACATATACTAGCCAATGATGTTTTCATCAGCTGCTGCAGTGAGGAAGAAATTTCCCTTTACGTTGAGGAGTTAATGAGTTTGGTCTTTGCATTGTTTGTGTTTTACTTCAAGAGTGAAGAGTGACTTTACTTATTTCATTGGCTTTCATAAATATTATCGCCCGTGATAGTTCTACCAAGAATTCAATAATACCTAGTGAGTTAGTATCGTCAAAGTGGATAGAAATGAGGGAGGTTCCCACAGCCCCTGCCTGGTCTCCATGATTGTACTTACTTATTTAGAACCAAAGCTGGACATTAGCCCCCTTATGGTTGTTGAGAAACAGCATGAGGACAGTACCTTTTAGAGACTTGAGGAATATCAGAATATCAAAAGACCTGCACAAATTCCACAGAATGCACAGAGCCTGACTTCTAATGCCTAGTCTATTGGGCACTGACTGGAAGGCTAGCCTGGCATAGCTATGTCCTTCTAAAAGCACAACATTAAAAAACACCTCTGTGATGTTAATGCTGTCTATGATGCAAGTAATCCTAATGAGGAAAATAACAAGATGTTTCCCTCAACCTTCTCCATCCAAAGTTCCAGAAATCATGTGGTATTGAGCTTTCTTAAGCAATAAAACCACTTTCACATCTCCACAAAGACTGTGCAGTTCCTTGTTCCTTGGCCTGGCACTGCTTTGTTCAAGGCTGCATGGAGATCATGGCACAGGAGTGAATGAATATCCAGTTGGCATTTCATGTTTGTAGCTTCTTATTCGCTTTCCCTGACTTTTTCTCTTAAAGGGAGACCATAAAAATATAATCATTTGCTTATAGAAGAAGCTGTTCCTAACTATGATTGGTAAAGCCAACCCACACTGGGTAGCCAGACTGGCAAGTTATGTATTTTAAAATTGTGATCTTCAGTAGGTGCCAACACCTCCCTTCTCTGTCCAACAAGAACTTTATCCACCATTCAGAGGGCCCTAGGTGGAAACTAACTAGGCCATTGACAAAGGCATGTTTTTCTCCTGTTCCTTTGTTGATCATGTTCTTCCATGGAGTTCTCATACTTGTTAGAAAGATTCTGGTTCACGTGGCCTTAAATTTTCAGATAAGTCTAGTGACATAGTGGTTTGTACCTTCAGCTTTTATAATCCTGCTTTTTAGGGACCTTGAGTATTCCCTATGCCATGCTGACTTACAGGACCATTTCTGTTTTCATTGGTGCACAGAGCCTGCCTTGTTCCCTCTCTGGACTATTTTGACCTTCTGTCTTTAGTGATGAGTGATATTAAAGTCTTCCTTAAACAGGTTCACATTACAGCTGGTCAGATTTCATGCTTTTACCAAACATGACTTTCAAGAACTGTGTTCCCTGCAATGCCTCCCTTTTCTTTGCCGCTATCCACCAGTGTTTCTGACACCATTGACTTTGAATATCTTCAGTGAAGGTGTATGCGTAGTCTGGGTCAGGCAGTGACTGTTGTTTTAGGTCACACAGTACTGGATGGGTAACAGAGATTCCTCTTTGAAGCTAGTGGCACTACAGGCAAAAACTCCTTCCGTATTCCTGAAGTCACTCCCTTGGTCCTATTATCTACATTACAAAAGAGAGTGACTATTAACAAATCTAACCCTGGTAATATCACTAGATTATATATTTTCCACTTTCTGAAATGAATTGGTCACTGTCATTTAAGAGAACTGCTAACAAATATCCACCAATAGGTGTTTAAAACAGGATGATATTTTGTGGGGACCACTTACCCTTTTGTTTTCATTTTTAAAAAGACTTTGTATTTTGAGCGCAGTTTTAGATTTACAGCAAAATTGAGAGAGAGAGGTACGGAGATTTTCCATATACCCTTGGTCCCTACCCAGGCATAGCCACCCCCATTATCAGCACTCTTCACCAGAGAGTCCATTTGTTATGACTGATGAACCTATACAGACAATTATAATCACCCAAAGTCCATTGTTTACCTTAGGGATCACTGTTGGTGTACTTTCTAAGGGTTTGGATAAATATATAATGACATAGATCCATCATAATAATATTATACAGATATTTTGACTGCCCTAAAAATCCTCTGTGGTCTTTTCATCCTTCCCCCCCACCCCAACCCCTAGCAATCTCCATAGTTTTGATTTTCCAGACCATTTACTCATTTTTTTTTAATTTTAATTAAATCCAAGTTAGTTAACAAATAGTGTAGTATTGATTTCAGGAGTAGAATTTAGCAATTCATCACTTGTGTATAATTCTCATCCCAACAAGTGCCCTCCTTAATGCCCATCACTGATTTAACCCATCCACCACCCAACACCTCTCCAGCAACCCTCCGTTTCTTCTCTGTATTTAAGAGTCTCTTGTGGTTTGCCTTTCTCTCTGTTTTTATCTTATTTTTCCTTCCCTTCCCCTCCCCTATATTCATCTGTTTGGTATCTTAAATTCCACCTTTGAGTGAAATCATGATATTTATCTTTCTCTTACTGACTTATTTCACTTAACATAATACATTCTAGTTCTATCCATGTTGTTGCAAATGGCAAGATTTCATTCTTTTGATCACCAAGTAATATTCCATTGTGTGTGTGTGTGTGTGTGTGTGTAGTGAATTTTTAATGTTTATATATTTTTGAGAAGTGTGTGTGTGTGTGTATCCTAGACTCATACTTATTATTCAAAAGTTGTTTTTGAACAACTTGACAGTCTTGTTACAATTCAGTTATTTGAAATGATAAAGAAAGGAAAAGGGAAAGAGCAGTTGACGAAAACAGAACAAAACAAAAAACATTAATTGCAGTCACAGAAGTAAGCTTAGAGGAGTGTTAGGTAGGATGGAATCAGATGGATCCATTTCATTTTTGTTCTGGGTTTATTAAAAGCAAAGAAAGCCAGTAGAAATTGGAGAGTAGAATAGAACTGAAATCAGGAAGATCAAGCAAAATTCCAAGCAAGACTATAAAAAAAAAAAAAAAAAAAAAAAAAAAGGACCATGATGAAATGTGAGGTAACTCTTGCCTTTATGAGAAGTCAGTGGGTACTCCAGTGGGCTCTTATTTTTCCCACATTTTAGCCCACCTGGATCTTTCTCCACAGTTCTTACCTGTGAGTCTTTGCCAGATACTGTTGATCTCACAACCTTAGAACATAACTAGAAAGTAGCAAGCAGAGGTGAGTGGTAAACTGGCCATGTTTTGATTTTTAAAGATTTGCTGTTTTATCAGAGCCCCAAACCTGGAAACCGGTGGCAATGGCTATCAGAAAAATCATCCTTTAAATTTTTTTTTAATGCTTATTTGAGAGAGAGAGAGAGAGATTGAGAGAGAGAGAGAAAGAGAGAGAAGGAGGTGGGGAGGGGCAGAGAGAGAGGGAGATACAGAATTCGAAACAGGCTCCAGGCTCTGAGCTATCAGCACAGAGCCCGATGCAGGGCTTGAACTTGTGAACCACGAAATCATGATCTGAACTGAAGTCAGATGCTTAACCAACAAGCCATCCAGGTGTCCCATGTATCATCCTTTTAAAAGCCCTTGTCCTCTTAATCAGTTATCCAGCTCCAAGATATTCCTGGATAGTTCTTTAGGAAGAAGACTTGTGTTGGTTCCCATTCTCCCAGAGAGGAAGGCTGTTTATTTTTTTTTCTCTTTCCCCCAGAGGCTTCAATGGGGTCTCTTGAAGTCCATACACAGGGGTTTTCCAATTTTTTTTAATGGATCTCTTTCTGTTCAGAAGAAAACATACATAAATAAAACAGATAAAGCTTTTCTAGCTGAAGCAGGGTTTGCAGATGTTGGGATCTGGAGGATCCCCTAACTCTTCCTCCTCTCCCTGAGGCACCTTTGCTGAATGCTAAGGCTCTTTGGAGGACAGTTTGAACACACTGCTCTAAAGTATTGGTTTTCCCATAATGGCAATCAGTGTATAACAGCCTGAACACTCTACCCCACCTCCTCGATCTCTCACTTAGCTCTTGATTGGTTGGTGTGTTCAATTCCTATGGTCATAAATGAAGGCACTTCTGGTATTGTAAACGTCATGATGATTTCAGTGTGTTCTGTTTTGTATACTATGAACCACCGAAATCCTGGTTGTCAAAAGAATAAAGACATTGTCCTTCAGTCTCCTGAAGTCAGCGGGTTCTGACTTGGTTTGGTTTAGCTGTGGGTATATAAATCAGCCTGTAGAAGACCCAAAGGTATACCCAGTTTTTTTTTTTTAATTTTTTTTAATGTTTTTATTTATTTTTGCGACAGAGAGAGACAGAGCATGAGCAGGGGAGGGGCAGAGAGAGAGTGAGACACAGAATCGGAAGCAGGCTCCAGGCTCTGAGCTGTCAGCACAGAGCCCGACACGGGGCTGGAACTCACGGACTGTGAGATCATGACCTGAGCCGAAGTCGGACGCTTAACCGACTGAGCCACCCAGGCGCTCCAGGTATACCCAGTTTTAAGCTCTTCCAGAAAATGAGTTTGTAATAGTGGGGAACCCAAGCCTATGAACAGAAAGGCATGCCATTCTTTGTATTGCAACTCACAACACCACTAGATCTCCAAAGGGTTCAAGAAAAAAGTGTGATTTTGTAGGTTATCCATCCAAGGATGGGAAAAATATTGTTACACTTTTCTACATTCTAAGCAGAAGCAGACTTTCCTCCCCAGATAGTTCTAATATGAAACCAAGGTTGCAGATCACTTCTATAAAGTAAGGACTAAGCAGGAATGTCAGAAAACATGTGTCCTGGCCTCATCTCATATTTACGCCTTTCTTCAGCAGACTTTGGCAGCATTTGAAATTTACCAGGGCCCTCAATAACTCTTTAGAGATTCATTATAATGAGGAAGAAGAAAAGGTAGGGGTTTTAATAGATTTACTGAGGTATTTATGAACTGAGAATAGTCATTTTTGTTCTCTAACTTATTTGTTTTTTCCCCTATATTTCAGATTTTTGGGGGTGGAGGGGATGCTGTGGAACTTTGAAATCAAGTCTAGTTATTTGCCTATGAGAAATCATGAGCAACTAACTATGTGTGATTTTCTAGAGTAAATATTTAGACCACAAACAAAAATAGAACCAACATCTAGGCCGGAACCAAAAACAAGTCCATGCACAATAGAGCCACGGGAGAGACTGAGCATGTAAGTGGCTAGGAGTTAGCTCTTTAAAGCAGAAAGTTCTTACATCCTAGGTGAGAGGAGCAAATTCCAGACTCAGGAAAAGCTGCATTAACCTCACTGAGCCTCAGTCTTCTTTTGGGCAATGTCGTGTGGATACTTTTAGGAATCCTGGAATGTGTACATAAGTTGACATGTATAAATATTTAGCACATTTGGGTGGCCTTAAATGCCCTTTCTTTTTGCTTATTCAGGACTCAGTCAGCTAATCAGTAACTAGAACTAGATTTTTAAATGTTTTTACTCCCCACCCCAGGGATAAATGGAAAAGCTAATTATTCTACAACTCTGGGTATTTACTAAACATTTAGACTTGATTAAAGTGGGAGGGGGGAACTACCAATCAAATCATTCATTTGCCACTTAGGTATTTGCTAACAGCTCCCTTGTGCATGGGAGACCGCTTGATGTAGGAATAGGGAGGAGACCCAGAAATGCACAAGGCATGATCATTGTCCTCAAGTGGTTCCCGTGGTTTAAGGGAAATCAGACACCTATACAGTCCTAAAATGAAAAGTCCTTAAGTGCCTGAAGAGAGGCGCAAAGTGCTCTTTCACTTGGGAAAAGAGTAATTACTTCTGGCTAGGAGAGGTGAAGGAAGCTTTCATGACTTTGGCACTTAAGCTGAGAGCAGAATGGGAAGAATTTGAACTTAAGGAAATGAGTAAGAAAGTCATCGAGGGAACAGTAAGAGCAACCTGCAAGGCGAGAAAAGCCATGATGCAAAGAGCAGTGAATAGATTGTCTGGGACAGGGAGTGAGGGGGAAGGAAAGGGTATTTGATAAGCAATCATATACAATGCGTTCTACACTGTTCACAGCAGTGGTGTTAAGTGTGGTATAATCCCTGCTTTTACAGATGAGGAAATTGAGGCTCAGAGGGTTAAGTGATTTGTCCAAGGACAGTATAAAACCAGATCCATGTCTGAAAATGTAAGATGGACAAGTAAACTAAGTTTAGAACAGAGCGACCCTTGATTGCCATAATGGGGAATTTGAATCCTATACTGTAGTTCAGCGTTCAGCAAACATAGCTATGGCCCATGGGCCAGATTTGGCCCACTACAAGTTTTTATAAATAAAGGTTGTTAGAACACAGCATTTGCACTGCTGTTCGTTCATGTATTGTTTTAATGGTTCTTTTCACACTACAACAGCAGAGTTGAACAGTCGCAGAAATCATATGACAAAAAGCGGAGAGGGAATGGGAAGATGGGCAAAGTGAGTAAACGGGAGTGGGAGATACAGGCTTCCAGTTACGAAGTGAGTAAGTCACTGGAATAAAAGGCACAACATAAGGAATATAGTCAGTGCTTTGTGATAGCATCGTATGGTGACAGATAGTAGCTGTACTTGGGGAGAGCATAGTATAATGTATAGAGATGTTGAAGCACTGTGTTGTACACATGAAATTAATGTAACATCATGTGTGAACTAAAATAAAAAACGAGAATACTTAGGAGCGCCTGGCTGGTTTCGGCTCAGTTCATGATCTCGTGATTCATGGGACTGAGACCCATGCTAGGCTCTGTGCTGACAGCTTGGGATATTCTCTCTCTCTCTCTCTCTCTCTCTCTCTCTCTCTCCCTCCCTCCCTCCCTCCCTCCCTCCTCCCTCCTCCCTCCTCCCTCCTCCCTCCCTCCCTCTCTCCCTCCCTCTTTCCCTCCCCCTCTCCCTCCCCCTCTCCCTCCCCCTCTCCCTCCCCCTCTCCCTCCCCCTCTCCCTCTCTCCCCCTCTCCCCGTGCCCTGCTCTCTCTCTGTTTTTCTCTCTCTCTCAAAATAATTAAACTTAAAAAAATGAAAATACCTAGAAAAAATTAGAGAAACTCAATATAAATTCCCTTTCACAATCTGAGGCACTGATCTTTTGATTATCTTTCAGCTGTTGTAAAAGGATCTAACACTCTGCATTCTTTTCCACTTTATAGATCAGCCTTAAAATGGAATAGACTATACTTTAAAAATTTTTTTTTTCTAATGTTTATTTTTGAGAGAGAGAGACAGAGCATGAGCTGGGGAGGGACAGAGAGAGAAGGAGACACAATCTGAAGCAGGCGCCAGGCTCTGAGTGGTCAATACAGACCCCAACACAGGGCTCGAACTCACAAACCATTAGATCATGACCTGAGCTGAAACCAGATACACAACCAACTGAACCACCCAGGTGCCCTTGGATGGACTATACTTTTAAGATAACGTACCTCAGCGTGCCTGGGTGGCTCAGTGGGTTAAGTGTCCAACTTCGGCTCAAGCCATGCTCTTGCGGTTTGTGGGTTCGAGCCCCATGTTGGGCTCTGTGTTGATAGCCCAGAACCTGGAGCCTGGTTCAGATTTGGTGTTTACCTCTCTCTCTGCCCCTCCCCCACTCATGCTCTGTCTCTGTCTCTCTCTCTCTCAAAAATAAACAATAAAAAAATGTTTTTAAAAAGACAACATACTCTTAAAATCAACAACTTGATTTTATATATCTTAAATATATAACTTATCTAGCCTAAATGATCTATATTGGAATTGTCTGGGATATAGCTATGATTCAGATATTAAAGAAAAATAACTTGTCCTACAAAAAAAAATTAAAATATTTATTCTCTGGCCATTGCAGAAAACCTTTGCTAACCCTGGCTATAGTTGATTGAGAGTCACTAAAAGGTTTCAAGAAGGGAAGTGACATTCTCAGAGTTCTGCATTACCAATTGAGACTGCACTCATCAGTAGGATGGAATGGGGGAGGAAGATCAATTAGAAGGCTGGTTCAGTAGTCTGGGATCTCATCCCTTGACTCCCTGACTTGTCACACCAGCCTTCCAGCAAGTCTCCCAACCAAAACGTTGAAGCTTAGAGAGTTCAGGCGGGCAGCAACAATGAGTGAAGTGCACTGAGTGTAAGAAAGTCATCTGTGTAGACAGGCTGGTAGATGGCACCGCCTGACCACCTCAGGACTGCCATACGCCAGCAAGTGACAGGAAGCGCCACACACTGAGAGGCTGAGGTGCAGAGATGCCACTCTTTGTTGCTGTGCCTTCCAGTTGTGTAAGAGAGGTCAGAACGCTGACTTCTTATGTGAAGTCTCTGCATTTAAGAATGTTAGCAACTGAATTCAAAGTTACTTAAACCTCCTGTGGCTGATGAAAACTGAATCTCAGTTTATTTAAACCCTCTGAAGTTGATCACACCACAAGACCTCTGCTTTTCAGTCTCTTCCCACGTGATTTCTAAAACCCTGATTCTGTGTCAGTTTCCTATGAGAAAGTCTGAGTGGTCTAGACAGAAGGCCAAACCAGTCACGGCATTCCTTAAGTCAGAGCCTAATCCAGACCAAGACCCTAACTCTCTTCAATTCTATAAAGGCTGAAAGAGGTGCAGAATCTGCAGGAGAAAAGTTTGAAGCTAGCAAAGATTAGTTCATGAGATTTCTGGAAAGAAATCATCTCCATAACTTAAAAGTATGAGGTGAAGCAGCAAGGGCTGATGTGGAAGCTATAGCAAGTTATCTAGAAGAGCTAGCTGAGATCATTAATGAAGGTGGCTATGCTAAACCACAAGTTTTGAATGTAGACAACAATCTTCTGTTGGAAAAAAAGATGCCATCTAGAACTTTCATAGCTTGAGAAGAAAAGTCAGTACCTGGCTTCAAAGCAGAAACTGACTCTCTTGTTGGGGGCTTATGCAGTTGGTGACTCTAAGTTGAGGGCAATGTTCACTTACCATTCTGAACATCCTAGGGCCCTTAAGAACTGTGCCATATCTGCTCTACCTGTGCTCTATAAATGGAACAACAAAGCCTGGATGATAGCACATCTTTTAACAAAATGGTTTGCTGAATATTTTAAGCCTGCCTTTGAGACGTACTGCTTAGAAAAAAAGATTCCTTTCAAAATATGACTGTTCGTTGACAATTCACACGGTCACTCGAGCTCTGATGGAGATGTACACTGAGATGAATGTTGTTTTCATACCTGCTAACACAACATCCATTCTGCAGCCCATGGATGAAGGAGTCATTTCAACTTCCAAGTTTTATTATTTAAGAAATATATGTTATAAGTCTTTAGCTGTCATAGATTGCTGAGGGATCTGGAGAAAGTATACTGAAAACTTTCTGGAAGGGATTCATTATCTAGATGTCATTAAGAACATTCATGATTCATGGGAAGAAGTCAAAATATCAACATGAACAGGAGTTTGGAAGAAGTTGATTCCTGCCCTCATGGATGACTTTGAGGATTCAAGACTTCAGTGGAGGAAGCTGCTGAAAATTTGGTGGAAATAGCAAGAGAACTAGAACTTAAAGTGGAGCCTGATGATGTGACTGAATGGCTGCAATCTCATGATAGAGTTTTAATACATGAGGAGTTGCTTCTTTTGGATGAGCAAAGAAAGTGTTTTTTTGAGATGGAATCTACTTTTGAAAAAAATCATGTGAAGATTGTTGAAATGACAGCTAAGGATTTAGAAAATTATGTAACCTTAGTTGATAAAATGACAGCAAGGCTCGAGAGGATTTGATTCAACTTTGGAAGAAGTTCTACTGTGGGTAAAATGCTATCAAACAGCATTGCATGCTACAGAGAAGCCATCCATGAAAAGAAGAGTCAGTTGATGTAGCAGACTTCATTGTTGTCTTATTTTAAAAAATTGCCACAGCCACCCAACACTCAGCAATTACTACCTTAGTCAGTGGCCATCAACCTTGAAGCAAGACCCTCCACCAGCAAAAAGATTACAGCTCACTGAAAGCTCAGATGGTTAGCATGTTTTAGCAATAAAGTATTATTTAATTAAGGTATGTACATTTTTTAGACGTAATGTTATCCCTCAATAGACTGAAGTATAGTGTAAACGTAACTTTAATTTTCATTGTGAAGCCAAAAAATTCATGTGACTCTCTTTATTGCAACATTCGCTTATTACAGTGGTGTTGAACAAAACCTGCAGGATCTCCAAGGTATGCCTGTAGCTTCTCTTATTTTATTTGGTTGAGAAATTTTTGCCATACCTACACCAAAGTTGAGCTTCTAGATAGGACTTTTGGAATCTGTGTTCAGATCTGAAAAATTAGAGTGAATTCTTTGGTTTGCTTTCAGGACACATCTTAATGATATTCCTGTGAGATAATACTTTGTGAATAACACCACCTACTTCACGTGTAGTCAGAAACTGTTGCCATGCATTCTTAAGAAGTTCCTTTACCTCTATGATGGGAGATTCCATAATGGCTATCCTTTATTGACCATTTGCTCTATACCTGGTATACTGTTTTGCATATATTCATTTAATCTTCACAATAATAAGATGTGGTTGATTTTAATCTCAATTTTATAGATAAACTGAAACTGAAATTTAGAAAAATCGATTAACTTGTTCTAAGTCTTCTAATAACTGCCAGAGTTAGAATTGGAATCAAGTCTAGCTGATGCTGAAGCTCCTTGCACTAAGCTGTGTCTTCTCCCAATCCTTTGTGACTTTCAAGAATCCCCTTTGAAAAGGAGATGATAAAATGGAAGGCGACTGTTTGGAGAAGAGCAGGGTAGAATCACTGAGATCAGAGTTGTCCTGGGAAGTCCAGGGTGTATGTGACTGCCTGTAGTCTACAGAGCAGCCACTGACCAGTAGTAAAAGGTTTGCAGTGGGGAAAGAACCTTAGGTTGGCTCCTCTCCTTCCTGCCTCCACACCCCCAACCGCTACCATTGCCCCGACATCCAGAGAACATGGAGAGAGGCTCCAAGGGATCTGGGCATTGGGGAAGGGCATTGCTAAGCAGGAGCATGGTAGAAGCCCAACTTTGAAGCAAGAGAACAGAATTCTCAACGGGAAAATGAACTACTAAAGCAAAAGATGACCCCCAAAAGCTCCCTAGAAGGTAGGGGGCATGGAGGGAAATAGTAACTCCAAACCATTTCATTGAAACAGTCACTGATGGGTGTGCTTTTTGAAAGCACATCTTTCTGGAGAGAAGCCAAGAAGAAAAGATTCTGCAAACTGGGACCTCATTACAGCACCATCATCTTGGTTTGCAAATGCCCTACTAGTAGGAGTCTCCAATGCAGTCTGACCTGGATTTGATCCTTTCAGCGCATTCTCTTCTTGTGCGGGTACAGTCTTAGTTACTGCTGCAAACACAAATGTTTAGTGCGTGGTGTGGCGTATACACTCAGACCTATGTCAGCGTTGAGAAGCGCCCATTCCTGGGCAGCTCTGAAGATATATTTCTTAGGCTATATAAATCACTACTCATCTTTGTCTCATTTTTATTTCTTTTCTGATGCTCAGGTCAGCATGTTGAATTCATCGTAACTAACTTGTGCATGTGGGCAGAGAGATTGGATTACTAACCATGTGTTTTAAGTAAATTGTGTAAAATTAGCTAAGTAAAGAAGTAAGGCACTCAACTATTTCTTTGATATTAAGCAAGTATGTGAGTAATATTAAGCAAAAGATTTTTATTGGAGGCCCTAAAGAAAAAGCACATTCAATTTTTTTGATGTTTGTGTTGCTGGATCTTTACTTAATCTTTAAAAAATATTTTTGAAAAAATTTTGAAAATAAAGAAACATACAAAAGACAACACACCCATATTCCCACCACATGGAAGTAGCTATTAACATTTTGCCACATATTCAATATTTTGTAATTTAAAAAATGAAGCATTACAGATAAAAGTGAAATTTTATTTGACATGTTACCTCCCAATGCCGTTCTCGTCTTCCATGTTACTAGTGATAAACTCTATCATGAAACCAGTGAGTGGCTTTCCAGTCTCTGTATACATACAGGCAGATGTTTGTATGTATGTTTATACACACATGCAGGCATCTATGAACAATATGGTTTTGCGGGTACTGTTTACATATGTGCACAGTGTAGCAGACTGCATGCTTGGTAACAACAGTAGGAAACCTATAGTGAGTGATTATGCTGTGCCTGGAGCTGCGCAAGAGAGAGTCTCCATCCTTTCAATGACTCTTTGCAGAAGCACTGTTATTGTTATCCTCCTTTTAGAAAATGAAGGTGCACAGAGAGGTTACTTGCCCAGGGTCACACAGCTGATTAATGGTGGGGCTAAGAATTAGTCCCACCATCACGGTCTGGAGCCCGAGCCCTTGACCATCATGCTAGATGGCCTCTTCGCTGTATCACTCTGCAGAACTCTTCACTCTCTCAATATCATGTTTTGGATATCTGTAATTGTTGATTTTGTAAATCTGGTTTATTCCTTTTCACAGTTGTGCCATACTCCGTTAAGTGAGTATAGTATATAAGCAGCATTGCATGGGGGTCAGGACCTGTAAAATAGGAATAGTGAAAATACCTACCTCACAAGGCTGGGTGAGAAGTAAATGGTTTAATTCAAATAAAGCAGGTAGAGTAGTACGTGGTACCGAGCAAGCATCCAATAAATGTTAGCTGCTATTACTTGCTATTATCATCTATCCATTATTCTAATGAACATAATCACTAGGTTGTTTCCGGTTTTTCATTATTGCATATATTGCTCCAGAGAAAGCCCCGTGTCTGTATACGAAGGTTTCATTTAGTTATCTCCCTAGAAGAGGAATTGATGACTCGTAGGGAGTGCATGTTCTCAGTTAAACCTGGTATTGCCAGAGCCAGCTATACTAATCTCCACTCCTCCCTAAATGCACTGTGCAGAGGTTCCCTTTTCCCCACAGCCTCAGTAAGAGTTGACATTATCTGACTGCTGGATGTGCAAATTTGATGACATAATTCATATACTATGAAGTCCACCCTTGTTAAAGTGTGCAATTCAGTAGTTTTTGGTATCTTCACCAGTATGTGCATCCATCACAGCTACCTAATTCTAAGAGAAACCCCTTAACCCATTAGCAGTCATCCCCACTGTCCCCCATGCCGACCCCTACTTGCTCACCTGCTTTCTTTCTCTGTAGATTTGCCTACTCTGGACATTTCCTATAAGTGGAATCGTGTGCTTTGTGGATTGTTGAGGTTCATCCGTGCTGTAGCGCGTATCAGCACTTCACTCTTTTTCACGGCCCAGCAGTACTCCACTGTGTGAACGTACTGCATTTTGTTCGTCTGTTTCGGTTGTTTCTACCCCTGGCCATTATGGATAACATTGCTATAAACATTTATATGAAAATTTTGGTATGAACATATATTTTCCTTGTCTTGGATATACATCCATATTTATATACCCAGCCATGGAATTGCTTGGTCCTTTGGTAACTATGCTTACCATATTGAGAAACTGACAAAGTGGCTGCACCATTTTGCAGTCCCTTCAGCCATGTCTGAGGGCTCCAATTTCTCCACATCCATACTTCTGACATTTGCTACTTTCTTTTTAATTCTCACCATCCTAGGGGATATGCAAATATCTCATGGTTTTGATTAGCATTGCCCTGATGACTAATGATACTGAGCATGTTTTCATCGGCTTAGTAGCCTCCATATGTCATCTTTGGCCTATTTTTTCATTGGGCAGTTTGCCTTTTTATTGGAGTTATTGGAGTTCTCCGTGTGTGTGTGTGTGTGTGTGTGTGTGTGTCTGTGTCTGTGTGTGTGTGTGTATTCTGAATATAGGTCCCTTATCAGATACATGATTTACAAATATTTTCTTCCATCTTGTGGGTTGTCTTTTCATTTTCTTTTTTTTATTATTTTTTTTTATTTTTTTTTAAATTTTTTTTTTTAACGTTTATTTATTTTTGAGACAGAGACAAAGCATGAACGGGGGAGGGGCAGAGAGAGGGAGACACAGAATCGGAAGCAGGCTCCAGGCTCCGAGCCATCAGCCCAGAGCCCAACGCGGGGCTCGAACTCACAGACCGTGAGATCATGACCTGAGCCGAAGTCGGATGCTCAACCGACTGAGCCACCCAGGCGCCCCTGTCTTTTCACTTTCTTGATATGAATTGGTATATTTTAATATTTGTAGTTTTCATATGTTTCCTCAAACTTGAGTTTTCAAAGTTGTCTATTATCTGCTGACTGGATCACAAGCCAGAGAGCCCACGTAAGTGTCTACTCAGAGTAAAGTGTATGCATCTAGTATTCCCCAGATCAGAAGACGCTCCTGCATTGGTCACAGAAACAGACTTTCTGAAGTCATCTATGTGAGCCTCTCAGCCAGTGAAGGAAAGTCAGTTTCAATAACATAGAAAACATGCCTTCACACCTAATTAGTGTTTGAATTTGATAATCAAAGGCACTGAGAAAGCATTCCTTGTATTTCCAAACTGCCAGTTGGTTAAAATTCAAAAGCATTTGGATTCCTGTTTAACCTGGCCTCTTCCTTTTTTTTTTTTCTTTCTCCTCCTCCTCTCTTCACCTCCTCCTCCCTCCCCCCTCCCTGTTTTGATTTCAGATTGAAAATGGCTCAGGAATCCGTCAGCAAGTTGACGTCAGAGAAGAAAGTAGAGACGAAGAAAATCAATCCCACAGCTAGTCTGGTGAGATGCATTTTTCAGCCTAACCTCAAGATTTTTCATTATAACTGAGGTGTATCCAGGAATGTGTCTGAATTTAAAGGACAAAACTCAGAGGAATGAGCAGTATCCAGATTCTCAGTCCCCATCTCAGATTAGTTTAGGTAAGAAAGAATATAGGGGAGCAGGGAGCGAGGAGCCAAACACAGTTTCTTGTGTTCTCCCAGCAGACTCAACAAAGATGGTTTCCTGGTGGAGCAAATTTAGTCACTTGCCATTTTACACCCTTCCACACCCCGTGCCGACATCCCCCTTATCCCAAAGCGCCTTTGTCCCAAAATGTTGAGGCATTTAAGAAAGGGGTAGAGATTATGCTCTTTAGATAACTGGGAAAACCGAGATGCAAAAAGATACAGCCTACCTAGGATCACTTCCCAAATGGAAAACAAAAACCTGGCACAGAGTCTTGGTGCCTGGCATCCTCCCTGGCCTCGAAACTTGGAGTCAGTCTGTGAGGGAAAATTGTCCTCCATAGTCCCATTCGGGAAGGTTCACAATGTAGCTCTACCTATACATTAGAAACAGTAGTCGGAATAGCTAAATGGTTAGGAACGCGAGGTGTTAGGGTTCAAATCCCAGCTTAGCCACTTACTGGTTGTAAAACCTGAGTGAAATCACTTTGCTTCTTTCTTTTTGGTAAAAAGAGAGAAATAATACTGCTTTTGCTTTGGGGTTACCTTGAGGAAACTGAGAGATGTACAAAGTGCCTGATTATAAGAGCTTAAAAATGTTAGCTGTTTTTCTTGTCATTACAAATTTTGGCAGCATTAGTTGGCCCTACCCTGGAGAACAGCAATGAGTGTTCTCTCTTCAAGAGAACACTCTCCTCAGTTTGATTTTCAGACCCTACCTTCTCTGTCTCCTAGTGTCCCACAGCTACTCATTTTTATCCTTTTCAGGTACTTGTACCATTTGCCAGCTACTTAAAATTTTTTGGCCATCTAAGTGAAATTTCAGTTATTAAAGCAAGATTTTTTACGTTGATTGATTGTGGTATCTCTCATAACAACCCTATCAGGAGCTAAATGAATGTTGGGTGAGAAGTGGGGAAGTCAGAGTCATCGGACTCGATCGGGGAAAGCCTCAGTCAGAGCACATAGCTCCCCCCCTAATGGGCACATCCTCTGTGCCCATTTGATGACGTATTTATTACCTGCACTTGTATGATTTTTGGTGGCAGTGAGCTCAACCCTGATTTTTGTCTTCCTCCTTGGTCAGCTTCTACCCCTTTCACCAGCCCTCTTGTTTGGGCCTCTGTCTTAACTTTTACAGCCAAACCTTATTTCTAGAGGCACAGAATGGATTCAGCCCTGTCAGTGGGTTTAGTGTGGAAATTTTTTTAATAGGCGACCTCCACTGTGAGTTAGCTCCCAGTTGTGATCTTCAACTTGTCTTTTGTTGTTGTTTATTTGGGTGGAAATTAGGCAAGAGCTTGCAAACTGATTTCCTTATTCAACTTCACAGGTCAAAGTTGAGATCCAAACGCAGGATGGGTGTTTAGAAATCACCAGCGTAAGTTTACACGTAGGCCAGTTTAGTAACTCAGTGCGTCGCATCTCATAGATCACAAGCAGATGAGGATCTGCTCCCAAGAGGCCTCTCTGTGCAAAACAGTACACCTCTTCCATTTCTTTTTTTTAGCCTTTTATTTGCCCACCTCAAACAGACAGACAGACCCATTCTCACTATGCTTAGTATTTTACTCCTCTGAAGTCCTAGAAACAGTGAGGGCCCATGTTCTGTTGTGTGGTTTCTTATTTGTATTCATATCTTGCCAGTGCACTTTGATGTCCTTCTTTAGAAGGCTGTCCCTGGGAAGGAAGCTCTGGGGGAGCAGAGAAGAACATCCATGGCAAATAGGAGCTTCCTCCCTGCTGTGTGGATTAAATCTGCTCATCTTCCCTTCTACACGGCCTTTGTTTAGTATTGCCAAGTTGACCGTGTGCAGATGGTTTCAACTTGGAAATGGTGATTTGTTTCATATCTAGCCTCTTCAGAAACGATTTCATAGGCATTCCCTATTTCCATGAATAGACTGAGCATTGGGGTAGGAGGAGTCTTTGAGTGACACTGCAGCGTTAGGACCTTTGTCACAGAGGAAGAGAACAGCACAGCCTAGCATGGTGAAAGGTCAGTATTTTAGGTGGATATAATTGATTGATTAGCTGGTTATTCATTGTTTGTTTTTGGAAAGTAACGGTAATAGGGTGGGAGGAGTAGGTAACTGAGGATTTCCGGAAAGAGGGATAGAATGACTCGCATTTCTTGGGCATTGAGTACAACACTGTTCATCATTTTAGACCAACGCTTTGAGAAATTTACCAAAATCTGAGAAAGATAAAAATTTAGAAAAAAGAATGATAATAAACTCATTTTTCCCCCTCAAAAAACAGAAGGAAAGACTGCGTCAGAAGGAAGCCAGTGTGACCACCAACTAATACAGAGACATATGAAAATGATGGCAACGTGATGTATTTTCTTTCATGGTCCTTTGCAACACCGGTGCTGCAGGAAGTTCTTGAAAGATACGTCACCAAATGTTTGTTTTGCTCATCTCTTTCTGAGGTCATTGCAGTGAGCACCCCGTGCCTTTTTAAGGAAGTCCCCTGTTAGGCCACAGGAACAATGAGACACTGTTTACAGGACCATTGCAGGAATATTGATTATTGTCTCTTTAGAGGTCCAGAGTCACTCCATTACAGGACCAGAAGAAATACCAAGATTTTCCAAGTATCTTTAAAAGCGGTGATTTCAAGCTTTCTAACCAAAGCTTGATATATATAAACTCGTGACAGAAGAAAAGGATCTTTTATGACAATTGCCGTGCAAGAACTTAAGCCTTGATCTTTACATACTGCTGCTTTGACAATTGATCTTCATTTTCATCCTGTTCCAGGAAGATCCTGAAGCACCTTTCTCACCAAAAATGTGGAGCTTACCAAAACTATATTTAAGAGGCCCAAGACTATGTATTTTCCAGAAGAGAGAAATGGTTATTTGGTTGTTGTTGTTGTTGTTGTTGTTGTTGTTGTTGTTGTTATTCATATAATGGAAAGGATAGAAGATGGAATTATACATGGGTGGAAAAGAAATAATTATACAAGAAGTTGACATCAGCTATTAAGCAAGACCCATTCTTTTGTTTTTATAGAAGCTTGCTGTGGTTTCCTTGCCCAGCAGAAATTCTGCACCCTAACTTCTGGAAAAAACAGGGATAACCAAGCCACACAGGCTTGGAGGTCAAAGTACCTGCTTGGGCAAGCGATCCACTAACAGCAGACTTGACATTTCACACTGTTCGTTAGTGGATAAGACCACGGTGACATTGAGCTCAGCTCTGCATCGTGTTCTGGGACTGTGTGCATGTGGCTATACCTCTCCCACCAACCTCAGGAGGCAGTTTCCAGACGGGAGAGCAAATGCTACTTTCAGTCTTTCACCATGACCTCAACCAACAGGCCTTTGACCTAGGCTGTAGCAAGAGTCTTTGATGTCAAAAAAATTAAGAGCATAAAAAAAGTTCTTTACATCAAAATGAAAAGAAGATTATTACATTAATATTAAGCTTTGAGTGGAATATCACACACAGGCAGCTCTTTCTGACCCTGGGAGCCCATAAGACCAGTACCCCTTGAGTCATAAGGGAAATGATCTTGGATCTCTCCCCTGCCACTTTTTTCCTTATGCCACCTCTCTTTGAATCTATCTTGTGAGAGGAGAAGAGAAAGGACTAGACGTGAATTGAGAATAATATCAAAGACTATCCATTTTGGGCCCTGAAGGGAAAGAGGTCTAAGCCTTCTCCTTCAGTTGGTGGAGGACAGTCTAGAGGGGGGTGAGAACCTTAAAACCCTTCCTGATCGGGCTGCCATCTGTAGCCTTGCCCCTTAACCCAGGCTCTTCCCAGAACCTCTCAACTTGCTAGGTGCCTGAGTGTCCACCCAGGACTGCCTGCCAATCATCAGCCCCCTCAGGGACCCCCTAATATAGTCAGCTAATTAAATCAGCACTATATCCTAATATAATGCAGTCAGGATCAAATCAAATCACAGAAGCCATATTTGTTCAGGTGCTAACCACCTTCTCTAATAATTCAAAAGAAAGGAAAATGGGAGCATGGTTGGGGTTTTTCGTTTGTTTTTGTTTTTCCGATTCAAAATAAGAGATGAGACCAGCAAAACCAAAAAGCTGGTAAAGAACTTCCATTACTAAAAGGAGTTGCTTATGAGCAAGAAACTTTTCATGCTGCTTTCTTATGTTGTTTCTGTTCATTTTCACTTAACGCTGAAGAAAATCTAAGGAATTCATCGATTTAAAACAAATTCCACTTACAGTCATCCTGTGCCCTGTGACATTCCTTCTAGTATTATTGTGCAATAGAAAAGTGCCTGTTTTGTCCTTGCCTTGGGGATCAACTTTGAGTTCAGTGAGATCACGTCTAGATCCTCATGGGTACCCACAGAGTTGATGAACGAGAGCAGCAGGGACTTTCAATGGAGTCACTGTGGTCCACTTCAGGTCTCTAAGGAAGACGCTCACAAGAAAATCACTGACAGTAAACAGGACTGTCACTATGGCCACACAACCCTGTAAGAACATGCTCTCAGGGAACCAATGCTGAAGAAGGAGGAGTGGAAACATTTAATGTGATAGACAAATGCAGCCCAAGTTGGATTCAATCCACATGGACGGAGTCAAAATTGGCAGTAAAATACCTATTTCTAAAGATTGTACTTTGCCTGCTCTGTTGGGGGAACCTGGTGATTCTGTCACACTACTCAAATATAGTAAGTTATTGTATCAAGACACTAGGTCAGAATCTCCATTATTCTCACCCATTTTCAATCCTGCATTTTGTATCTGGATGCCGCCTCCCAAGTTCACACATGTACTGTGGTGTTGGCACAGCCTTTGTTTCTAACGTAAGTTGATGCTCAGTAAAGGTTTGCAAGAGCTTGTTCAAGTTGGGCCATCTAAAACAACCTGGAGCCCCTTGAAATAATCCCCCTAAAATGCAACTGAGATGATGTTAAATGCAACTTTTCATGGAGAGAAAGTGGTTAGTGCACCGCTTACGCAGCTTGAGCATTTTAGGCATGCGGGTGTAAGTGGCTTTTCTAAGCACAGCCGTCCCCAAACTAGAGGGAGAGTGGCCAGTGTTGCTACTCTATGTTTAAACAGATATTCATACCCAACTTTAGTAGCCAGATTCTGACAAACCTTGACTTATAAGCAACATCATCTCTTCCTAGCCAAGAGTCATTACATCCGAGAGCATAGTTGGTTGGATCACAGCTTGGTTTCTTGCATGAGTAACCTGCAATCCTCATCTAGAATACAAGTATATCATATATTACACTAAAGCATGGTATAAACATGTCAGGTAAAAGGCATCAGGCCTGTGAGGTGTCAAAGATCAGGTTAGAAGGGGGTGCGCTGTGTGGCTTTTAACACGAGAGGCAGCTTAACAATCGGGGTGGGGAGGGGCACGGAAAGGGAAAAGTGTAGCCAAGCAGAAATAGATGATTATGATGATGATGGACCTGCTGCCTTTTGAATCCTTGAGTTGACACCTATGATGTCTCTTCAAATGCCCACTGCAAGTACTTAGGAATAATGAAAAAAAGTATTTCTGAAATCTGGGAAGTAGAATAAGGAAACTCGGTGGTGGAAAGGTGTACTAGCCAAAACAAACTGGCAGCATGGTCAAGGAACCAATTGCCAGATTGGGTGCTAGACTTGGACCTCTGCCTGTCCCCCAATAAGCACAAGTATTGAGGCCCCCTTTGGCACCTCTTTTTTTTTTCCTAAGAACCATAAGGAAAGGCATTTCCTAAATGAAAAGCTTATATGCTGCTGGTGAAGAAACTGGAAAAACTGAAGGAAGGAATAAAACTCTGTGGTGGTATTGGAAACCTTCCACAAGATATGGAAGTCATTGCTATGGTTCTTGCAAGGACCATGATTGGACGTAGCAGGAGAGATGTGTTATTTTTGGTAAATATTTGCCTGTTGGCCTGGGATTGTACATCTCTCCATAGATTATACTGTATGCAATGGGGGCCTTTTCATTTTAATTATTGCTTTCATGAATATTGTATTTTCTCACTTTCGTTTTTGCTTTTCCTTTGCCTGATGTCATGGACACAGATCATTGCACACAGCATTGCATGCAGCAGCATGACAGACAGCATCTAATCCGAATATCAAGGGGAATTAGCAGTGCAGACCTGTGAGCTTTCCCAGTAACCAGACTGTAATTTTAACAGGGAAAATTCTTCATTCCCCAACATCTTAAATCGGCTTATTTTGTAGTACTCTTCCCTCCCCCAAACAAAGATAAAACCAACATGGGGCTTTCTGTGTTGAGCAGAGGAAAGAAGTCCAAAATATATAGCTTCCCCCCACCCGCCAAAAAAATCCAAATATCAATTATATCATTTTATAAAGCAGTTTAGATTTGTGCATAATTTTCTTTGATTCTGCCTGTTCTCATCAGAAAACAAAAAAATGACTGAAAGCTGGAAAGGAAAGAAAAAGCATCAGCAGATTTGGTAATCCACAAATTAGTTTATTAGTTTCTAAAACACACACAAAATGGACATACTGTAAATTCCAGTGTTGTGGAATTCCTGAGCACAAAAACTTGGAACAGCTGTGAGAGCTGATGAGTGTGGACAGAGTAAGAGCTGTCTGTGGCCTACTTGAGACTTTCGCCTCAACCAGGCAATTTTTAGAGTGTGGATTCAAAAGAGTGTAGGATTGCCCTGAATAGTTTTTTAAAAGCCACATACAAGGAGAAGTAGTGTGATCCAATGGAAGAAGTAGCCAGACCATTACAATACCCTTAGTCTGGGTTCTCTTTAGAGCAGTTGATAAATGTGTGGAACATCTGGAAGGTCGTCAAAACCACATTTCATATATTAGATATCCTACCTTTAGGAACAATTCAGCTGAAGAAAGCAAACTGAATAAAGAAATGAACTCTCATTCATGTCAGCTACTTTGTCATCATGAAGAAGTCTGCAACACAAGAGAAGTCTTGCAGCCACACTGATAGTATTCAATATTTGAAAACTCTGAATCATTTTTAGCCTTTCCAAAATGCTAGTTACTTGTTGGGTATATTTACATTTTCTACCTATAGAGAAATCTAGCCACTTGGAAACTTCTCTGTTGTTGGTGCAAAAGTCACTTAAAGAAAAGCACCTTCAGAAACTGGCCTCAGCATAGCTGGCTGCTGCAGACTTGCCTAACAGTATTTATAACCCCATCAGCAATTGAATCCAGGCATAACTAGGCTCTGTTACTCACAGCTGTATGTGACCCAGAGGCCCATTTTGTGGCGTTGCTGCACACCCGTCGGTTGTTGACACCTTATTAGAGGCACTGAATGTTAGTTTCACAATTCTTTATTTTCCTTCCCGAGGAGTGGGCAATCTACCAAACCCTCCCAAATCGACTCTTTGCTGGGAAGTAGTGAATTCAAGAGCATTTTAACATGCAAGCATGAAGCCAGTTCAGTAGCCTTATTTGTGCCAAGACTCTTAATCAACACTGTGATATAAACCTAGCATTTGGGAAATTTGTGTAGTTGACAACTTAATTGGAAACGTGAAGATATTAAAATGGCAGCTAGCTAACTCTGTCTCTCAAAGCCCCCATGCAGCTTCTACCAATAGAGACATTAAGGAAGCAAATCAAGCCTCATTCAGCAGGCCAGCTGTCCTCAAGTAGAGCTTATCAGGTTCTTTTCCCCTCTACTCCAGCCCCTCTCTCAACCAGCCTGGTGATAACCAGTAACACAAAAAACCTTTTCCTTGTCATCGTCTCCTCTAATGGTTCACTTCAGTCTAGAGCTCGGATGAACTCTGAACGTCATTGCATATTACATCTATGAAGTACTTGTTCATAAACATCATTTCCATTCTGTGATCTGGGGAAGACAGACTTAATCTCATTTTTTTAAATAGGAAAGTTGTAGCTAATGCCATTAATTTATCCTTCTGCATTCCATCTATGCTCATAAAATTTTCTGGTTTTTTTTAAATCTTCTCTCAAACACCTGTCTGCCTCTTTTTCTAAAAGCTAATCCAAATACTTCTGTGAGCTAGTTTTTTCTTTATGCTTTGTGTGAAATTTGATAGCATTGGGCTAGCAAAATGCAAATGAGCCCATAATTTCCAGCCAGAAATTCACCTCCAAAGAATTTGGCATTCTTCTCCATGGAGTAAACAAGCTTCTAATATATTTAGGCTATTTTGTAGGCTGAGCATTTCCCTAAATTCTACCTGTGCAGATACCAAGGGGGACTCTACTCTGTCTTTGAAACTGTAAGGATGCCATACGAGAGAATGAATATTCCTCCCCACACATAGTGAGAGCCGCCATTATGTTATCTTATGCTTATACTGAGTATAAGCATAAGACCTCTTCCAGAGCTTACTTCTATTCTTGTCTCGTGAAACAAGTGTGTTTTTGTTTATTCATCTGGGTCGGCTTTCCAAAATGAAAGGCTAGTCGCATAGACATCTGAGTATCTAGGGAAATTGCTCTCTACCTCCCTATGGCATGGACAATAAATGTGTTCAGGAACAGACAACTCTCTGGTAACTCTCGGGATGGATTTTGAATTCCAGGTTTCTAGGCAATGCATAAAAATGGGTAAAGAGCATTTGAAAATTGTACTACTCTTCCCAATTAGAGACTGGAAGGAGATTCAAAATCATTACATTTTAGATGGGTTTGAGTGAACTATAAACAGCTCATTGTTTTTCCCTTTCTTCTTGGCATCTTGTCCCCAACTGTAATCTTACTTTTCATATCTGACCAACAAGGTGTAAAAAAGGCGATTTCAGCCCCACTGAGACCGCACTCTGCGTAATCCTCCAAAGACATCCATTTCCTTTGGAAACAAATCTGTGAATGAGGGGGAAGGTGGTGCAATTCTCCTATTTGTCCGGAGTGACACATGGGATTTTGGGGTCCAGCAGCAAAAGGATAGGTTTATACGAAATCATTAATTTTTCAATTCTGTAATTCTTCAGTTTCTCAAGGCACAAAAAATACTCTACTGTTAGCAAAAGATACAATCTTCAGCAAATATAAGCATTAAGAAAAAAGAACTCCCCTTTAAAGAAGCAATCTAAGATACTCCTAAAAAGGCAGAAACTTTTAAAATTAGAAATTGAATAATTTTTGAGAGAAAACATGTCACTGATTCACCATAGTTTTTTCCTCTCGTTGATTTTTCATTTAGACTAGCGTGGGAAGCAGGGTGCCCTGGACTTTGATTTAGGGGATCGTGCTTTGGCCAGGAAAATCAGCATCAAGCTGCATGCCCAGAACCTAAGTGAAATCAGTCAGCATCCTAATAGGAATCAGGCCTAACAAATGGATGTTATTTCAAGTCCTTTAGGGCTTAATTTTCTTAGTGACACCCTGGACCCCAGATGCTGCTTCCTAAAATGCATTTGATGTATGCGGTTATGTGTCTCCTATGGCCTTGGGACATTGCAAGCGATGCGCTGTGGGAGAAGAGCAGGAGATGGGAGGAAGGAATATTTGAACAGGGCCAAGAGGCAATGTTTTGCTGATACAATGCATTGTGAGGGGGCTGGTGATTTTTGCCATGCTTGTGTCATTGGCAGCCTTTCAGGGGAAGCTCCAGGAATCTGTATGAGGCAAATGAGAGCGCTCAATATCTTATACTCGTCAGTGGCTGACAGTGTGCTGGAAAAGCAGGTACGGTAGTGAAAGTGGCCTGTGCTTGCTGAGATGACTCTTACATTTCAGAATCATTCTGATGAGGCTGGCTGTGCACAGGTCTTCCTGTTTTCTCTACGCCTGTCCAAAAGTCATTTTGGCACCTAGCTTCGTTTGACTTTCCTCACCTCGATACTTGTGCTTCGGCCCCCCCTTCCTCCAAATCCCACAGCTTTTTCCCTGCCTTTACCTTTTCAGTTTCTGCAGGACCCAGCATGTTTACCCCCTCCGTCCCCTCAAACCCAATGTGCTGCTCCCCAGCCCTTTGGACGGGGTGCTTTGCTGTCACCAAGTGAGACACAGTGCTGTGGCTGCCTCTTGTTAATGTCAGCATCACCTCATCACTTAGGCAAAGAGGGGAAAATCCATAAAAGAGATGGAAAATACATTTCTTTTTCGTTTATTCGACTTTATTTTAAGAAGGTTGAGGGGAAGGTTCTAGTCCTTTTCAGTTTCTCAGATCATACTTTAAAACCGTCTAATTAGGGACCATTCTTTGATAAATTATAAATCTGCCCAGGTCACCATCTATGAGGCATAAAACCAAATTTTTGAATCCGAAGTAACTTTTCTGTGCTGCTGGACAAATTGACTTAATTCTGTGCAAACAGTTTGAATCATAGGCTTTCTATTGCCACCCCATTCTTACTACCACTCATGATCCAAACAGCTACACAAATCTGGATCAGGATGTTGACAATTTGTGGTATTTTCAGATCAACGGTAACTGTTACACTCTTGAAAGTGCTTAAAAAGAAAGTATAAGCATGTCCTAAGCAGTCAGTCTTTTGACCTGGAAACATCTTGGCTTTTCTGTTTAATTAAATATTAGATCAATCTATAGATACAATCCTAAAGGGTTTTAAACAATAATGAAGACAGTTTGAGAAATGAGAAGGCACTTTAAAGGCATGAAACCTTACATTACACGCTCTTGGATATTTTTTAATGTAATAAGCTAATTCAATTCAGGTATCTTTTCCCCTTTAAATTTTTAAAAATACATATTTCTAATTTGTTTGCATATTTAATTTTGTCAAAGCTGAGAAATGTTCATTAGTTGGATTTGTAAATGTCATTTGCAACCAAATGAAGTATTTATTTTTAAAAAGAAAGGATGAAGGAACCAATATTGATTTGTACATAATGAAAATTTATGTGTGTGTCTCTCTCTATATATATATTTTCCTCCTTGACACTATTTGGTCACCATCTCAAGTGTATTTTTGTACATAATATATATTGGTTAGAACATGTAGATTGTCTATTCAAAGAATCCTATCCCTGTGATAGATTATATTTATCCTAATCTGTTGATACCTCTGTTAATTTGTTTTAAGAGATAGAACTCTATTTTTTGGAATTTGCAGAGAACTGCATTCATGGCTTCCAAATGTAAATATGATGAGGATATTTTAATAAATCTTGGTTTCATGTCTGTTGGATGTGTTGTGCAAATTTATTTTCAGGAGACATTTCAGGACAATCTCCCAACAGTACTCTCACGTGGTGAATGCCAGTCCTCTCTGACACTCATTACTGCTCAAGTACAGTATTACTGAGCTGCAAGAGCTGGGTCTTGGTAAGTCCATCATGTTTCCTTCTTCCTCCTCTGTCTACCCCACCAACAGTGGGCAATCTAGCTAGGCATTCAAGGCTAACACCAAACAGACAAACCCAGCCAGGCATTGGCTCAGCGAGGCTAACCCAAAAGCAATACTTCCTGAAGATGAACTGCCCCAGCTGGGAGCATATAGGCAGAACCACAAGTATTGGTGACTTCAGGTTGTGGGTTGGTAAACGATTATACTAGAGAAACAGAACAGAATATATAACTGTATTGTGTTCTAGCACTAAGCACAAGGTACGAATTCTTTTCAAGCAATGGTATGACACATGCAAATATTTGTGAAGGAGAAACTAAGACTTGCAGCAGAGCACTCGTCCATTTAAATAAACGTGTGATTGTGTGGTTTTAACTGATTGATTTATTCAGTGTTCCTGAATACCACACACTCTTAAGTTCTAGAAGTTTGCTGAAATATTCCCCAATTTATACCGATACATTTAATGAACAGACATAGTTATTATCTTGGGGAGACATTTCATCACTAGGAAATGTAAATCATAGAGTCCTGGAGCTGCAAAAATCTTCAGACATTGGATGAAATCTCTATTTCACAGGGTAAAAACTGAAGTTCAAGGGATCTGCCGAAAGTCACATTTAGTTTTAGTGAACACATTAAGATGAAACTCCAGATCTCTTGACTCCAAGACCAAAGCCATTCCCACTGCTTAACTCTTTCATCACGTTAAACTGTTTTCTTCAAAATACAGGTCTCCCCCTGCTATGTGACCATAGAGTGTATGGAACTTTTCATAGGCCAAAATGGCATAACACAAAGAAACAATTACCATTAATTTATATGGAAAATTTTTTGAGCATTCCCAGACCCAAAAATAATCTCTCTTAGACTTTTCTGATACCTTAGAAGACATCTTGCTAACGGATGCACAAAATAAATCAAGATAAAGTACAAATGCTCACAGACACAGCTCAAAACTGTAATGTCTTGATGCTGAGATGCTGAGTGTAGTTCCTGGGAAGCAGCTTGGCGGGGCCCCTCTTGCTGCTGGGGTGCACACTACCTCTACAAGGCTCGCTGCAAAACAAATGCTAAATGCCGTTTTTGCTTCTTGCCTTTTTTTTTTTTTTTCTAAAAGCAAGAATCTTCTTCGGATTTCTTCTGGTTAGCAAAAGCAGATACTAACGTAGGTCTTTTGTGAAAAGCAAAGGGATGTAACAGGAACTTTCAGAAAGTGGGGGATACCTATACACCATTATAGAGAAATGTTCTAGAACTGTTGTTTGAAGAAAGGGTCCAAATGCTCCTAAGCGTTTATAGAAACCATCATTAAAGTTGTGTTCTGAATTAGAGCCCCCTAGCAGGGGACAGAGGCCTGAGTATCAAGGAATCCAGGAAAAACATGAGTTCACCTTGGGAAGAAACTCCTCCCTGGTTTAATCAAGATTTACTCTCCCCTGCTGAGTGATACCTGTAGAATTTTTAAGTATGTTTTTTGTTGTTTTTTTTTTTTTGCCTATTCTGTAAATTCTTTAAATTCTGATGGTCCAAATATCAGGCCATAAATTCCCGAGGCTAAATATTCCACTTCAGACTCTAGCTGCCCACTTTACCTGCCTATGATGTATTCATGGAAATAAAAGACTTGACAGTTGGACTGTACTGGCCCCACCTGCAATGGATGCCCGCATGGCTTTGGTTGTCTTTTTGTCTTCCCAGAGTAAATCTGCTTCATGCCCATCATTGTGTAATAATGAATGGTTAGAGAACGTAACTATATTCTTTATCAACTGATGCATTAAAAATGCCCCCACTTCCTATTTTTCATGGGGTTTTTTTTGGTTTGGTTTTTTTTTTTTTTTTTTTTTTTTTTAGTTTGGAAAGAGTTTTTCATGTTTTTTTGTTTTGTTTTTAGTTTTGTTTTTTTTTTAGTTTGGGCAACTGGGTGGGTCTCACTCTGGAGTTCCAGAAGATTGTAGTAGTATGTCTGTTGGGTCCTCAGCCATCTGAAAACTGGAAGGCTTGAGTGGGGAACATGCACTTCCAAGATGGCTGACTCACTTGGCTGGCAGGCTGGTGCTGGCTCTAGGCTGGGAGACTCACTGTCTCTCTACAGAGCTGCTTGAATGATCCAAGACAAAACATATAACTTTTTGTTTTTGTTTTTGTGTTTTTTTTTTTACCAAGGCTCAGAAGTCAAATCCCATCACCTTCATCATAGTCTACTGGTTGAGGCCTTTACAAAATTCTGCCCAGGTGAAGGGGTGGGGAAACAGACTGCACCTCTTTTGTTTAGACCCTACCTCTTGATGCAGAAATGTGAACACCATGTTGTAGGAAGAGCATGTGAAATGGGACATATGTTGGTACAACCATCTTTGGATAACCTGTCCAAGTAGCTTGCCCTGTTCTTTCTATCTGGTCTTCCTCCTCCTTCTCTTATTCTTATTTTGTTCTGAAACTAAATATCAGATTTCTTTTTCAAAATTTCCCCTAGTTTTCCCCAAATCTTCCCTCTGCCTGCATATCTGAGCACAGAAATATTTGTCTTCTTCCTCTGGATATAAACCTTCTTTACCTTGAAGAAAATGAGTTATGTCTTGAGACTTTATAAACGCTGGTGGAGAAGAGAACTCAAAGCTGACCCTAGAATTTTGCTCGACAGTCATAAGCCTGCATTTCTTATCACATGACTAGAAGAGATGTTGATTCTGAAGCTGTGTCTTGGCCAGTAAGTAAATGAAATCATACTTTCTTGGTGGCTAGAATAAGATGTTGACTACTACAATACTGTATAGGTATTAATACAATGGGATATTATTCAGCCTTAAACAGGAAGGAAGTTCTGACACATGCTACAACCTGTATGAAACTTGACGACATGATGCTCAGTGAAATAACCCGATCACAAAAGAACAAATATTGTTTGATTCCACTTATATGAAATAAATATGGAAGGCAAAGTCACAGAGATAGAAAGTAGGATGATGGTTGCCAGGAGCTAGAGGGAAGAGGGAATGAAGTTGTTCAATGGCCATGGAGTTTTAGTTTAAGAAGATGGAAACATTCTGGAGATGAATGTGGTGATGGTTGTACAGCAATGTGAATGTATGTAATATACAGAACTGTACATTTAAAAGTGGTTACAATGGTAAACTTTATATTTTGCCATGGTAAAAAAAAAAAATTATGTATGTATTAAAAGCTTCCAGCTGCTACATTAAGCATTTTATATGCATTACTCTGTTTAACCCTCATAATGATAATTAACATGAGGTAAAGATTACTACTATCCCCATTTTGCAGATAAGAAAACTAATGTTTGGAGAAATTGATAACTTTCCCATGGAATTCCTAAGTGGAGAAACTAAAATTGAGCTACTCCAAAGAAATGCTTTCAGCCAGTGTCTTATCTTTAAGATCACAGAAATAGAATTAACTGATTTGGAAGAAATGCGGAAAGATAGACAAAGATGGTAAGGCCTTAACACATTGGTGGTCTTATAGTCTTATTTTTGAGATATGGTAAAAACATTGTCCTTCTATCAAAACTTAACAAGACCATGGGGGAGGGGGAGGGGGAAAAAAGTTACAGAGAGGGAAGAAGACAAACCATAAGAGACTCTTAAAAACTGAGAATAAACTGAGAGTTTATGGGGGGAGGGAAGGAGGCAAAAGTGGGTGATGGGCATTGAGGAGGGCACCTGTCGGGATGAGCACTGGGTGTTTTATGGAAACGAATTTGCTGATAAATTTCATATTAAAAAAAAACAAACTGGGAAAGTCCCTACAAAGTAAAAATTACTGAATAAGATTTGAGAGGAGATAAAAGTCCAGAGAGATAAACACGGTTTTTAGTGTTGCTTTCCACCTGGGGATTCTATAAGAGATGACTGAAAGGCGAGGCTATGCTTTGGGCAGCCTGGGTGTCCTAGGGGGACAGAAGTAAAGGGCAGGGCCCACTATATTTAAACCTGATTAACATCCCCTTGTTTTGAGGTTAAGATGTGGGTTCTCAAGTACCAGGGTGAATTTGACAATATCTGAAGACTTTTTTATTATCATAACTAGGAAGAGGTACTCTTGATATCTAGTAGAAAGAGTAAGATACTACCAAACATCCTGTAAGGCATGGATCATCCCCACAGTAAAAAATTATCCAGCTTGAAATGTCAATTGGGCCAAGATAAGGTGATATCAGATTGCTAATGCTTTCAGGAACCTGGAAAAACAACAAAAATTCTTCCTGGAAATGTAAACACACACATAAATTCTTTCTGGAGGAATATAGTATCATCCTAGATCTGTAGAAACAAATCAGTTTTTTTTAAATAAAATGTCATGGGGCGCCTGGGTGGCTCAGTCCATTGAGCGACCAACTTTGGCTCAGGTCATGATCTCGAGGTCTGTGAGTTCGAGCCCCCCGTCGGGCTCTGTGCTGACAGCTCAGAGCCTGGAGCCTGCTTCGGATTCTGTGTCTCCCTCTCTCTCTCTGCCCCTCCCCCACTCATGCTCTGTCTCTCTCTCTCTCTCTCTCTCTCTCTGTCTCTCAAAAGTAAATAAACATTAAAAAAATTATATAAAATGTCACACAATCAAGAACAAACAAACATATGAGAAGCAACAATCATGAGTGAGAATCAGTAGTGGCAATGCTCAATAAAAGCAAATAGGCTCCAGATATTAGAACTCTCAGCTTAACTATGTGCAAGGAGTAAAAATAAAAGATTGGAAATTTGGGCAAAGAAATAAAAATCACAAAAAAGTTACAGAGCAGATTGGAGAGAAAGAAAAATTCTAGAACTGAAAAATACAATAATCCCAGTTAAGAATGCGATGGATGGGTGTAATCACACATTAGAAATAATTTCACAGAAAATAGGTAAACTAGAAGACAAATCAGAAGAAAAGATCCAAAATGAAACTCAGAAAGATGAAACACTGAAGAGAAGGTAAGAAAAGTAGGTGACCTCATGAGAACAGAGGTCAGAAAGCAGTATTAGCACAGTTAATGACAGACTTTTCCAAAACTAAAGAAAGACATGAACCAACAGATTCAGGAAACGGTAAGAAACGGCCACAGTATAAATGAAAAGCAATCCCCTCCTAGACACATCATAATCAAATTTAAGGAAGACATAAAAAAATAAAATCTTAAAAGCATCCAGAAAAAAGATATTAAAATTAAAGGGTCATTATAGTAGAATGGTAGACTGAAACTCACATCATTAATTCAGTCATTATCTTAAAAGTAAATGAACGCCGGGGGGCCTGGGAGGCTCAGTCAGTTGACTGAGGTCTCAGGTCGTGATCTTGCAGTTCATGAGTTCAGGCCCTGCCTCAGGATCTGTGCTGACAGCTCAGAGCCTGGAGCCTGCTTCGGATTCTGTATCTCCCTCTCTCTCTCCCCCTCCCTTGCTCATGCTGTCTGTCTGTCTCTCTCTCTCAAAAATGAATAAACATTAAAAAAATTATATATATATATATATTTTTTTTTTTTTTTTCATCTTTTCTCCCCTCAGAGAGTCCCCCTAAAAATTTCTTGCGGGGCTGGTTTAATGGTCACAAACTCCTTTAATTTTTGTTTGGTAACTTTTTCTCTCTCCTTCTATTTTGAATGACAACCTTGCTGGATAAAGAATTCTTGGGTGCATATTTTTCTGATTCAGCACATTGAATATATCCTGCCACTCCTTTCTGGCCTGCCAAGTTTCTGTGGATAGGTCTGCTGCAAACCTGATCTGTCTTCCCTTGTAGGTTAGGGACTTTTTTCCCCTTGCTGCTTTCATGATTCTCTCCTTGCCTGAGTATTTTGTGAATTTGACTATGATATGCCTTGTTGATGGTCGGTGTTTGTTGAATCTAATGGGAGTCCTCTGTGCTTCCTGGATTTTGATGTCTGTGTCTTTCCCCAGGTTAAGAAACTTTTCCTCTATGATTTGCTCCCATAACACTTCTACCCCCATTTCTTTCTCTTCCTCTTCTGGGACCCCTATGATTCTGATGTTTTTCCTTTTTAATGAGTCACTGATTTCTCTAATTCTTAAATTGTGCTCTTTTGCCTTCATCTCCCTCTTTTTTTCTGCCTCATTAGTCTCTGTAAGTTTGTCCTCTACATCACTGATTCTCTGTTCTGCCTCATCCAACCTTGCCACTGCGGCATCCATCCTGATTGCATCCCAGTTATAGCATTTTTAATTTCAGTCTATTTTTTACTTCTTTTATCTCTGCAGAAAGAGATTCTAATCTATTTTTGACTCCAGCTAGTGTTCTTATTATCGTGATTCTAAATTCTGGTTCAGACATCTTGCTTGTATCTGTGTTGGTTAAATCCCTGGCTGTCATTTCTTCATGCTCTTTCTTTTGGGGTGAATTCCTTCATTTTGTCATTTTGAAGGCAGAAAGGGAATTAATGAGGTAGAAAAATTAAAATTAAAAAATATTAAAATTAAAAAATTAAACACACACACAAAATCGAATAAATGATGCTAGATCCTAGGTGTGTGTTTGGTCTGGATGTTGAAAGTGGTTTGACAGATTAGAGAAAAAAAGGGGAAAAAAAAAATCATTTGAGAATTTGAAAAAATGAATGCACTGAAGTAGACTAAAATGAGATGATGGGAGTAAAATAGAATTTGAAAAAATTTACACAAAAGTAAAGAATAGAGTAGAAAAAATTAAAGAAAAATATTTTTAATAAAAATTAAAAATAAAAATGAATTTTTTCTCTTTATTCAAGAATAAGAAAAGAAATGAAAAAGAGAAAAAAGAGGGAAAAAAAGGAAATCGTTTGAAAATTTGAAAAAGTGAATACACTGTAGTAGTCTAAAATAAAATGGTAAAGTAAGATAGAATTTAGAAAATACTTACATAAAAGCAAAAAATAGTTTAAAAATTAAAAATATTGAAAATAAAAACGATTTTTTTCTCTTTCTGTATTCAAGAAAAAGAAGTGTAAAAGAAAAAAGAAAAGAAAGAAAATTGAATAGATGGACCTGCTAACAGATTGAACTAGGACTGAAATTACTTCATTTTCCCCTAGAAGTCAGTCTATGTAGCACTTTATAGTCGATAAACTAAGTAGGCGGTGAAACCTATGTTTTTGAAGAGCGAGGTTGGCCCAGTTGGGCGGGGCTCAGTGTAACAGCTCCGTTTCCCACTAGATGGCGCTGCTATCCTACTGGGGTGGATTGTTATGCCACCCATAGGTGTGTATGCGCATGCGCGGGAGCGGTGAAAATGGCGGCGTCACCCAGCTACCCAGTCTCTAGTATCAGAACTCTGTTCTCCCCGATCAGCAACCGCGCACCCGTCTCTGTCTTCAGCTCTCGTCCACTCCCCGCTTCTTCACTATCCGTGACCAAGCCCCAGGCAGTACCTCTCTCCCACGTTTTGTCTCAGACGCGGCTGTTTTCCCCGGCCCCTTACTTGTGAAGGACCGCGGCTTTGACCCGTTCTGCCCCTCTGTGGGAGGGTCTCACCGAGCAATGTCCAAATGTCGGCTGCACCCAGGAATGCTTGCTGGACCCTGCTGCTGCTGGTGCCTCGAGACTGCGGCCAGGTGCCAGCCCGCCCCAGAAAAAGCTCGTGAGATGGTGTAGCAGCAGCTTTTCAGGGATTATGGAAAATCACAACACGCATCTGGCACCAGGCTTCACCCTTAACGACCTTGTTCCAGCGCCAGCGAATGTGGCCGTTTTCCGGGGTCTGCTGGGACCAGGTGGCTTCAACAGTCTCTACCAAATGTCCTTCTAGCAGTGGAACCGCTTTTCCCCGTGTGGCCTGAGAACCTCCCGGACCCCACTCTGTTCCTGGGGATTTGTCCTTCCCACCAGAGCACCACCAGGTATCGAGCTGTGGAGTTGCAGGCTCTGCGCTCCCCTTGTTTACAGTTTTAATGGAATTCAAACCCTCTCCGTTCTTCTTTCTCCTTTCCCCTTTCTCCCTTTTTAGTTTAGTCCCTGCGGCTGTTTCCAATTTTCCACTCTCTCTCCAGCTGCTTTTGGGGGGGGGGGGGGTGCTTTTCAGGTATTCTCCCCCGCCCCCACCTCTGTCCTCTTTCTGTAGGCAAAAGCGGCTCTGTGCCCTCTGCGGCTTCTCTCTCCCCAAGTTCACCTCTCTGCGCCGCATACCTGCTGAATTCTATGGTTCAGGTTGTACAGATTGTTGTGTTAATCCTCCAACCAGTTTTCTAGGTGTGCAGGATGGCATAGTGTTGGTCTGGCTGTATTTCATGGACTTGAGACAAAAAACCCACTTCCATGCTGTTCTGCCATCTTGGCTCCTCTTAAATTAAAAAAATTTTAAAGCACTAAATTAGGCATTGGGAGACTGGATTCTAATCACAATTCTGCTCTATGACTTGAAGCAAGTCACTGGATTTTAGAACCTTGATTACTCAATCTGCCAATGTGCATTCACCTGTGTGTCTCACAAAGTTATAAGAATCAAATAATATCAAATAGTAGCTTTAGAAAGAACAAGTTGCTATAAATTATTAAGATAAGATTATTCCTTACACTTTTTTTAAATTTATTTTTGAGAGAGTACTAGTGGGGGAGAGGCAGAGAGAGAGCAAGACAGAGGAGCCATATGGGACTCCACACTGACAGCAGAGAGCCTGAGCTCAAACTCATGAACCTCGAGTTCATGACCTGAGCCAAAGTTGGAAGCTCAACCGACTGAGCCACCCAGGTGTCCCATTTCCTTACACTTTAAATTCCACGTTTAAATGTCCCCATGCTATGTACAGCAGATAACTTAGATTTTTAAAAATATTTTTTTAATCTTTATTTATTTTTGAGAGAGAAAGACAGAGTGCAATTGGGGAGGAAGAGAGAGAGAGGGAGACACAGAACCTGAAGCAGGCTCCAGGCTCTGAGCTGTCAGCACAGAGCTGGACGTGGGGTTTGAACCCACAAACTGCGAGTTCATGACCTGAGCTGAAGTCAGATGCTTAACCCACTGAGCCACCCAGGCATTCCAGCAGATGATTTAAATTTAAATGGTGTCACCTGGTTACCTTCCTTGGTTTTGGTTTGGGCCAGGCCAAGGGATGGCAATGGAATTTCCAGGCTTCTGTATAATCTCATGTGCATTTGAATTCTAGGTTTGGAAAATCCATACTCAAATATAAGCCTCAGTTCCTAGCAGTGATCTCTCCTTCATGCCAAACCCAAGAGGGGGACCCCTTCCCTGGCCACAGCACTGTGCCACCCACAGACCAGACCTCATAGTCAAGAGCACCCAATTTCATCTGGGAGCCAGAGGGAGAGCCTGCATGTCTGGACTGATAACTGGTGCTCATCCTCAGGAATTGAGCATAAATTGAGGTTCTGGTCCTTTAGGATAAAATCCCTCAGTCCCTATACAGTTCTTTCTCAGGCCATCCAAAGTCATTTTGAACATGTAGTTAGAACCTCTTTGGCATTCGTTCAACACATTGGAAGTTTCCATTCAGATAGGATGAATCCTAAGTTTTTTGGAAAGAATGAAAGTGTAGAGAAGAGGCAGGTGGGCCTGAGTCTGAAAGGGCAACTTTAAGAGACCTCTGTTTAAAATGTGAGTGACACCAATGACATGACCTCTCTATGAGAGCTCACAAGTCTATCTCTATGCATACCTATTTGGATAGAATTCAGTGGTTGCTGATTTCACAAATATTTAAGTGCCCTTGCTACCAATTTGTAATGCAGTGGGTCTATGGGCTGGGTCTTATATTTTCTTCATATTTCTTCAAAACTTCTAGTACAGTGCACCATGACTGCTGAGGAACCATATTAGGGAGACCTGACTCTGGTGTGGTGAGCGTCTGCTTTTGCTCCCAACTTCACAGAGTCTCCTGACTATCCTTTAGCTTTCTAAGAGCCTCTCTTGGGATCCATTCCCATCAGACTTAAAAGCTTCAGCTGGGCCATCATTCATATTTCATAACCATAAAGTAGAAAGAAGTGCTTTATAGCCTATACCTGATATCCGAGGAACAGATTGAAAACGGTCTGGAAAATCTGATAGATGTGTGTGCACAAAGGGGAGCCTCTGGGACTGCTCCCCCTGCAAAGGTGAGTGGCACGATGGAATGCAGAAGTAAAAGCAGTTTTTGCTGGTTTCTTATTCCTCACCTCACTGAGTACTTTTCATAACATGTCCTCTCCTCTGGGAGAAGTTTACAAGGGAGAAGGATCAGAATTTTGCTCATCAGTCACTGCATCCATTTGTGAAGCCTCCTTACAGACAAAACTCTCTGTGGTCCTCACCACTTAACAGCAGAGAGGCGGGGTGAGGCTTATTAGGTAGACAGAGCACTGGAGAAGGTGTCAGGAGATCTGAGTCCCAATCTCACCTTTTTCTCCCACTGAATGCCTTCGTCCCTTAGCTCAACTTTCTCATCCTAAAATGTGTGCAGTGCTGTCTGGCTACTTCCCACCGCGATTATTGGGCTCAAATAAGAGTCTGTCTATGAAAAGCCTTTCCAATGTAATAAAATGCTAAGTCAATATGAGTTCATCTAATATTCCAGAAGAGAAAATGGAGATGAAGAGAAGCCATGACTCACTCAAGGTCCGATGGCTGCAGTGAAAACACATTGAGACTTGAACCCCTTTTTCTGACATCCTTCTAGCGTTCTTCCCAGAACAGTCTGACTTCTTGGGGGCAATCGTCCATGATTTGATCCGCTGAAGGGCAGGAACTGGGCCAAATGTTTGTACCCATTCTATTGAGTGTCCAATCAATATTGTTCACTTCATGTTAATTGAAGGACATTCCCAAATGCGATTCAACTCTTCTCACAGGGTGAGGTTGGACTCAGACATAGCATCTCCACCATCAGTAGGACTGAGGAAAGCAAGCAGTTGGCCCCAGATGACTGCCTCACGCAGGCTGCGTCATCAGGACAGGAAGAAAATGTTAACCGGGCTGAAGACTATACTGGGTGTAGAGAAGGAAGACATTCTTATTTAGGCTCCCTGCACTTAAACTGGATTTTTCTGCTTTAATGCTTTCCTAAAAAGGGTGTTCTGAAAGAAACTTTTCCACAAATCTGGCTGGGACCAGGAGTAAGAAACTTCATTTTGGAGTAAAGCGACTGGAAAAGGAAAAGTTCCTGCCCCCAAGTCGTCTTTGTTTCCTTGAGAAAAAAATATGCACGAGACTCTGCCCAGCACTTCTCAAAAGCTACTGGCATTTTTTTGGCCTCCATTGAACTACCCCACTTGCCTATATATAGTCCTGTCTTGTGTAAAGAATTTAAAAAGCATTAGGATGCAGAAATCAAAGAGACAATAAATTTAAAACCAATCTTATTGTCTGCAGCCTAAAGTGTTATTCAGATCAAAGGGGAGGGGACATCTGGCTTCTGGCTTGCTACAAAAGGCAGATCACGTTACCTACCAATCACAAGATTCATCCACTCTCAATTTTGGGGTCTAGAGAATATGGCTTTTTTAGCTCCCAGTGAAGCATAGTAGGTGAACCAGTCAGACCTCCTGATACCCTTGGAATAAAACAAGTTCCATGGGATTATATAAGCATGTACTCATGAGTTCTGCCCTGTGCCTCTCTGGTCATGTGTGAGGCTTCAAGAGCTCAAAGCCATGGCCAGTTTGTCACCACCCTTTTCTACTCCCTCCCCCAAAGCTAGAATTTTCTGATTTGCAAACCTCACTTCACAACTGAGGATGTATAGCCACGTTAGATTATTTGAATCTGTTTTGCCCAAATCACAGTTGAAAACTGTATATTTAGTTGAAAATTCATGTAAACTCATGCTTTCCTCTATTTTGGTTATAAAAGCATAGATGTGTCTTACCGTAAATTTTTTGGTTTTTGGTTTTGTTTTGTTTTGTTTTTTGTATGTATTTCTGTGAGAGAGAGACAGAGCATGAGCAGGGGAGGGGCAGAGAGAGGCAGAGACACAGAACTTGAAGCAGGTTCCAGGCTCTGAGCTGTCAGCACAGAGCCCGACATGGGGCTGGAACTCACCAACTGTGAGATCATGACCTGAACCAAAGTCAGACGCCCAACTGACTGAGCCACCCAAACGCCCCAATCCTACCATAAATTTTTCATAATCACAGCTTTGAAAGAGGAGTCAATTGTGCTCTTTGTCTAGCAATTTACTTCATGTCTGTACAAATTCTATACATGATCCAGTTCTAAATTACATAAGTAAGATCTCCCCTGTAGCATAAGTGAGGGAATTAAAGCAATTTAAAGGCCATCATTAAGATCCCAAACCAGGAACTCTTTAGTTAGTACATAGCTCTAATTTTGTTTGTCCTCGTGAGCAAATAGCACAAAGGCAGGGTACATTTTGTTTTGTTATGTTTTGTTTTCTGAGTGTTTCAGAGGGAAACAAAGAAGTAAGCACCACATTTAAGAACATCTTCCTGTTACCCAGTGCCTCAACACAACTCTCTCTTTCCTCACCAGTTCCTCACCCCCAAAAATCTACAGAGGAACAAAAACAATGGTAGTATGAATTCTGTACTGGGGATATCCCATAAAGCTCCCAGCAACATTCTTCAATTACTAACGTGGTTCACTCACTTTCCAATATAATGGAGAAGGTTTCCAATCTAATGGACAATAAAGGATCCCCAGAAACTGCTTGATACTGCTCGGCCCCACTTACCTATTTCCTTTCCACCGCAATTTCCTTTTACTGATTTCAGTTTTCTCCCTGCATTAAGGGCCTTCTAGAAACTTACAAAGCAAACCATAATTTTCTGTCTTTACTTATCACCTAAGCCTTCCCTTCTCCTTACCTATTCTCACCTACCCCAGTTTTTCTGGGGAAAGTTTCTCTGTCATCCAAAAGTTAGAAAAAGAAAATCACCAAGAGATTTGGTATGACTCAAACCTGATAATCTTCTCCAAGAGAAATTATTCTCTTCCATGCTTTTACTTTTTCACTTGGTACGCCATTTTCTTGCGGATGAAAGAGTCTCTTTCAAAATATAAAGAATCTTTGGTGAGAGGTAAGAATGAATAGGATAATTTTAATTTTGTTACATGACAGGGTCTCAGGGTAGAAGGATATTTGAGGGTCTTCAGTTTCTGAAGGGAGTTGGAATTAAGCATTTTATCAATATGAATGGCTCTTCCTTTTTTTTTTCATAGCATAGTTGACATACAACGTTATATGAGTTTCAGATGTAAAACATACAGTGATTCGACAATTCTATACATTATGCAGTGCTCACCACGATAACTGTAGTCACTATCTGTCACCATACAGCATTATTACAATATTATTGACTATATTCCCTATGTTGTGCTTTTCATCTTCGTGATTTATTTGTTTTATAACCAGAAGTTTGTTCCTCTTAATCCCCTTCACCTATTTCTCCCATCCCCTTTCCCCCTCGCCTCTGACAACCACCAGCTTTTATTTATGAGTCTGTTTCTGTTTCTTTGTTTTTTTTTTATTTGTTTTGTTTCTTAGATTACACATGTAAGTGAAATCATATGATATTGTCTTTCTCATTTCACTTAGTATAATACCCTGTTGACCCATCCATATTGTTGCAAATGGCAAGATTTTTTTGGCTGAGAAGTATTCCATTGTAGGTATAAACCACATCTTTATCCATTCATGAATCAGCGTATGCTTGGAAGGCTTTCACATTTTGGCTATTGTAAATAAGGCTACAATAAGCACAGGGGTGCACATATCTTTTTGAATTAGTGTTTTTGTTTTCTTCGGGTAAATATCTAGTAGTTGAATTTCTGGCCTTAATTCTGTTTTTCAAGTAGTGCCCAGTTTTCTCTGAATCCTGGGTGAGCATGGGAGGTGAAATTGTGGTTTGAGTGTGGCCTTCCTGTTCTGATAGCATGTCTGGAAAGGAAGTGAAGAATTGAAATATTTTATAAAATACACAGGGAGAGACAAACAGGGAAGAAACTAACCCTTCCAGCCTTGCTTTGAACACCTGGAAAGGTGAATTTTCAGTGTTCAATATCATGATAAGAAAACTAAATATATTATATTCTTTAACACCAACTTTTATTCTTTTTCTTGTTTTTTCTTTGGAAACACAGCCCCTCTGGGGCTCAGTACAACATCCCAGAGGCTTTTTTGGATGCCTTCCTGCTCTCAAAAAAGCCTGAGAGATGGGGTTATACATTTCCTAACTACTAACCACTAAAAGAAAAATTTAATGCTCTTAATTAGGGTGTTGGTAACATAAAATAGCCTATGGCTTTGAAAAGACTCATGAGTGCCTCCAAGCAGGCTTTGTTCATATGATAGATCTATGTATTTATTGTGGATACAATGACAAAAATGTTATGTCTTCCCCCATTAGGGAGCCTAGGTTTTACTTTGATAGACATATAATTTTTCTCAGATTTCTGAAAAGTAGACCTTTTTTTTCTAACCATACCCTCTCCCATGCCTCCAGAAAGCACATCAATAAAGCCAAACTTTGGCAGAAAAGGAAAAATGTAGAGCAGAAATGAATGTCTAATAATTGAAAGCATCATGGACCCTATTATGGTTTATTGCCTTATTCTAGGGGTCGGATGAGCACACTGTAAAGAATGTGGCACTAAATTTATTAGCATGGTTATCATCTTTCAGACAAGACATAAAACTGAGGGGACCCACTTCTTCCATCCCATGGCACCTTCTACAAGAAGAGTCGAGTTATCCTGGCACAGGTCCAGATCCTACTATCTGATGACTTACATTTCCTTTGTAGTATGCCTGGGAGACATTATAGGGTCTTCCTCTTTGAAACTCGGTCACTACCCTAAAAATGGCCAAAATGGGCTCCTGCAAAGGGATGGGGGGGGGGAAACTCTCACATCCCAGCATGTGGATCAAGTGAACAGAATGAGGAGTGTGGCCTGAAGTAGGAAGCTGAGCTAGATCATCAAGTGTTCCTAGTTTGTTGCTAAATAGGTTCCTGACCCACCCGACTACAACTGTCCATTTATATATATATATGTATACATATACATACATGTATATGTATGCATATGTATGTATATATGTATACATATACATATATGTATATGTATGCATGTGTATGTATGTATATATGTATACATATACATATATGTATATGTATGCATATGTATATATGTATATATGTATATATGTATATATTTCTTTTTTTTTCTTTTTAAATCCCAGATTGGGAATTGGCTGCTCCAATGCTATACAAATTCTAGTTCTTCTGAGCTCCACACACTGCATCCTCTCCCTCAAAAAGAAGTACAAGTTTATGGGGTGCCTGTGTGGCTCAGTCGGTTGAGCGTCCGACTTCGGCTCAGGTCATGATCTCACAGTTTGTGAGTTTGAGCCCCACGTCGGGCTCTGTGCTTACAGCTAGGAGCCTGGATCCTGCTTCAGATTCTGTGTCTCCCTCTCTCTCTGCCCCTTCCCCATTCATGCTCTGTCTCTCTCTGTCTCTCAAAAATTTAAAAAAAGTTAAAAAAAATTAAAAAGTACAAGTTTTATTTTTTTGACTTATCCTTGTCACCTTTAGACTTAATTCCAGGACATTTCTCTAGAAGATTTAAAAGAAAGAAAATTACTCATGCAACATTGTGCAAATCATTTTGTCTCTAATTTCCACTTCTTCACCTCTAAAATAGAAATCATTTGAAATCTGCCCTGCTTTTCTTTGAAAATTAATGAGGATCAGATAAAATGATGTATGCAAAAGTGCATTTTTTTTTTCATTTTAAAGCACTCTGTGAAATGAAGTTCTTATCAAGTAACAATGGATGTAAATTTTTGTTGGATATAAATATATCCACAGGAGTTTACTGTTTCTTTCTTGTGGAACTCCACTAAAAGGAAAGTAAAGAATTTAAAAGGTATGAACATACAAGGACAAAGAACAAGAAAAAAAGACAATAGCAATTGAGTGATTCTAGTAAGTTTCTTAGGAGATGGAAAGCAAACAAGGAAGAGTGGACATGACAGCATAATAGAAGCTTCAAACTGAGTTACAAAATCCTCAGAGGACCAAGGCAGAAGACGGGTGTCACAGTGCGCTGCAGAGCTGAACTGCGGGAGACGGAGTCAAAGTTTGTGTACAAAACAGCCTGAACCCTCATGTCTTTTCTCCCAGCCTGTGAAGTCCTTTGTGGTTGGTTAAAGATGGCCGCAAGTTAGCTGACACTTCTCTCATCGGGAGGTAGGGATCCCCCCCTCCTTGAATCTGCTTTGACCAATTGAATATGGTAGGAGTGGCACTGTATAGGTTTTCAGGCCCAGCCTTAAGAAACTGGGAGATTTGACTTTCTTTATCTTGGAACACTTGCTCTTGAAACCCAACCTCTATGCTCTCAGAAGCTTAAGACACTTAAGCTTAAGTGACTATTTGAAACTAAGCTTTCAGCTATAACCAGCATCTACTGGCAGCCATGTGAGTGAGTCATTCTCACTCACAGGTGCTATCTGACTGTAACAGCATGAGAAACCTCTACCCACGTAAGAACCACTCAGCTGAGTTCAGTCAACTCACAGAACCATAAAAGGTAGTAATAATAAGAAGAAATTAAGCCACTTAGTTTTTCATGCAACAATAGACAAGTAGAACACCAGGTCACACCAGGTAACCATAACCTCATCTGCCCTAACTTGAACACTGAAAAAGGTCTATTCTTTCAAACCAGAAATCCTTGAATTTCAAGACCATCAGGCCAACTAAAGACAGAAGTGAGGCATGGAGGGGCGTCTGGGTGGCTCAGTCGGTTGAGCGTCGGACTTCGGCTCAGGTCATGATCTCACGGTTTGTGAGTTCGAGCTGATGTTGGGCTTTGCACTGACAGTGCAAAGCCTGCTTTGGATTCTCTCTCTCCCTCTCTTCTCCCCCTCACTGCTCACATGCACTCTCTCTCTCTCTCTCTCTCTCTCAAAAATAAATAAACATTAAAAAAAAAGAAATGAGGTAGAGCTAATAAATGAAAGTCTTCATTCTGAACAAAGAGTTCACCCAGCCTTTTTCTTTCACCCTCATAAAAGACTAGTAGCTCCCCCCCCCAAAAAAAAATGTATAGTGGATTCTTCTCTCAGGAAACATAATGGCCCCAGAAAAAAGATAATTAAATATTGACATTTGGGAACTTCCCCAATTAAAAGGTTGCCTCACCACCAGATTAGGTTGCAGAGAAGGATACCAGTTTAATAACCTTCCCACACATAGATCTTCCCAACTGGCTTATTTGGAGCTCTTAAACGTAACATACCACTAAGAATCATCAATATCTTAGGAAAGCCAGAAATTAATACACACACACACACACACACACACACACACACACACACACACACACACCTAGAGAGCCAGAGTTAGAGACAGTAAAGAGAATAGGAAGTGGGAAAACTGACAAGAAAAAAAGTTACATCCATGAAACAAAACAACATTATTTTATTTTTTTAAGTAGGCTCTACACCAGATGTGGGGCTCAAACTCATGACCCCAAAATCAAGAGTCATATGCTCTACCAACTGAGCCAACTAGGCACCCCAGAATATTATTTTAAAACAGAGGGAAGGACAACAAGCAGAGACTCTTTAGAAACAACAACAGACATGACTGACCAAATTTAAAATTCATGAAAAGATATATTATTTTACTATGCTGTAAAACAGACTACCATAAACTTAGTGGCTTAAAACAACACATATTTATTATCTCACACTTTCTGTGGATCAGGAGTCTGAGCACAGCTTAGCTGGGTCCCCTGTTCACGGTCTCACAAGGCAATAATCCATGTATCAGCCAGGACTGGGTTCTCACCAGAAGCTAGAGTGGGGAAAGATCCACTTCTAAACTCCTTCAAGTTGTCACAAAATTCATGTCCTTGCAGCTGTAGATTCTTGGCAGCTTGCTTCTACAGAGCTAGCAATGGAGAAAGGGTCCCTAGCAAGATGGGAGCTACACTTTTATGCAATCACATTCACATGATGATCACATGCATCCTAGCCCCTGTGTCACATTCATTTCATTTATTAGAAATTTTTCCAGGTCCCAGCCACACTAAAGAGAAGGGTATCATGCAAAGAATACCAGGAAGTGGTATCCTTGGGAGAATCACTTAACACATCATGGAGACCACTTACAAATCTTCTACAGAAGCGTTGTGATATTGCATTCAAGAAATCATTAAAAAATGAGAATCTATGGAAATATCAATGTGTTGTGAACCTGAACAGACAAATATAACATTGTATGACAATTATGCTTCAGTAATTTTTTAAAGCTATGGAAATAGAAGTGAAAACATAAAAAACTAAGAAGAATGGACTAGGAGGTCTAATATCTGACTAATAAGATCTCTAAAAGGAGAGATTAGAATAAAACTGTGGAGAAAAAAAATTTTGAAAGAAATAATATAAGATGAGGTCCCAGAACTAAAGGGCATGATTCTATAGATTAAAGGGTCCATTGAGTGCCTATCAAACTTAATAAGAAATCCAACATCATTGTGAGTTTTAAGAACACAAGAGATGAAGGTCCTAACGGTTTCCAGAGAGAAAAATTAGAATTCCATTGAACTTCTTAACAGCAATCAGAACATAGAACATAATGGAAGAATACCTTAAAAATTCTGAGTGCTTTACAATTCTATGCTTATCTACTCTATAAGTGAGGAGAACCTAGAGACATTCTAAGATGTATAAGGACTCAAACAGAGAGGTTTCAAATGAAGAACAACCAGTTCATACTGAAGCAGGTAAGTAGAAAGTCCTGAAAGGGAGGTCTTCAGTGAACAAAATGGAAGGGGACTATTTGAACACCTAAAAATCAATATATAGATATATTTTTTAAAAATGGCATATATAAAAATAAGGCTGTGTGTGTGCATATATATATTTGAATATATATATATATACACATATATACATACATATATATGTATATATATTTAAAGCTAAATAAATGGGGAAAAATGTCAAACAGCTGACTCCAGGATCAGTTGAACAAGAAAGGAAACATAAATTCAGCAGTAAATAGTAATTGATGATCATAATAGTGGAAACTCTGATTATGGATGAAAGCTAAATTTGTGGGGCAATTATATTAGTGGTGTAGAGTGAGTGAAATGGAGAAGGAACAAGCTGTCTTCTTTATCATAACACAATGTTGGCAGACAATATGTAAAATTAAAAGTAAGTGGAAAGATGGATGCAATGGCAGAAGAAATAGACATTTTCAACAGTTGACTGAGAAATGAGACTGAAGGGAGTCAAGTAGAAGAGCTGGGATAAGAGACTGATACTCTTCATGATAAGCCTTTGAGTACCGTTTCCTTTCACCCCTGTATTCATGAATTAATTTGATGTGGCATCTTGCCCTCTTGGCACCTGTTCCAGTATCCTTCTGGGTTGTCTCCTATACTATAGAGCACAGAAAGCTAAACCCTTGCTCTTCTCAAACACTCATGAAGTTAATTAATTTTTATAATTTGCCCAGGTTCCAATGAGCAGATATACCACACTGGATCTGCAGGCTTAAGCAACCAACCTTAGCCAGCAACCATTCATAGGAACTCATAACTCCTGTGGAGCATGGAGAGGGTGTCATCTGGTTCTCAGGCAGCTGGGTTGCAGTTTCCTCTGGAATGTGGACAAACTCAGTGACTTGCTTTTGACCAATAGGAAAAGTGAAAGTAAAGGTCTGTGGCTTTGGAGGCTAAGTCATAAAAGGTACCGTGGCTTCTTCCTTGCTCTCTCTTGGATTGCTCACTCTGGAGGAAGTTACCATGTTTTGAAGACAGGTCCACCTTGTGAGGAGCTGAGGACTCCAGCCAACAGCCAGGTGAGTGAACTGTGTTGGAAGTAGGTTCTCTAGCCTGTCAAGTCTTTAGAGGACTGAAACCCCTGTGACATCTTGCCTGCATACTCCTGAGACATTTAGAGCCAGAACCACCCAGTTTCATCATTCCCAGATCCCTATCAGAAAATACGTGAGATAATAAATGTTCTTTTAAGCCACTGAGTTTTGGCATAATTTGTTACAGAGCCATCTTTGACAAATACAAGTTGATTCATAGGTTGGCCTAACTTCCAGCATAGCTCGATTCAGTAAGAAAAATTCTTTCATTAAGATACTTGGTCCATCTTTTGACTCTGCTTTACTGTGTTCAGATGCTTAACTCTTCAAACAGTTTCATCCATATACCCAAGACTGTCAGGCCAATGACTGTCAGGAGATTTTGGTCTACCAGCTTATGATTCCAGAGGAGGGGAAAAAAAATCCTTTCTCCCAGCCTCTGTATTCATATCTGAAGGAAGATTCTTATGGGCTCAGTTTGACTTTCAAGCCCATTTTTAAAACCCACCATGGTGGCCAAATGAAATGAATATTCTGATTTTCCAGTATGGTCTTATGTCACCCCTATGCCTGCAGAGGGAATAGGAATAAAACACACAATGATAAGCCTCAATGGCACCACAAGGAATGAGGGAAGGGTAGCTCCAAACAAAAAATTTTAAGGAGAAAAAATGCAAGAAGTAAAAAATAATAGATATCATCCCAAATTTAACCTCTGCTGTCATTGTGGTGTCATAATAAACTTCTACCTTCCAAGTGTCAGCATTGGCACTTGTGGAATGGATTGTCCTGAAAGGAAGTGAAGCTCATTTCTAATGGACTCTTGATGCATTGTTTAATGAGAAATACACAGGATAGAGAAAGTGGTTTCAGCCATACACATAGAAGACAGTAGGATTGTTTTGTGAGTTTCAGTATCAAAACCTTGTTTTTATTATAATGGGGAACAGGGAAAATGAGAATAGTTACCTCAAATACCTTGAAATATCCAATGATTTTAACCGCCTTCCCAGTGAATTTGTTGGTGCACTAGGAGGAAATGGATACTGGTAATCCTCTACTTGCTGATCACCATCAAGATCATAGGAAGATGGTTAGACCTGCCTTACCTCAGGTCTTTAATCTTTTACCACTTGAACTGTCTGGAACCAGTATAGAGTTAGGGATGTACACTTTGGTGATAAAACTATAGAGATATGCAAAGAATAATTTACTATAAAAGTTGAAGGCGTGATTATTATTGTCATGTGGGAAAGGGTTAAAATTGAGGTGGGACATAAGGAGAGCCTCTGGAGAGGCTGGGAAAGAAATCTATTTCTTAATCTAATGGTAGTTTATAAGGATGTTTGCCTGACAACAGTTCTTTGCTGTAGGTTTTGAAATCAGGATGTGTCAGGCCTGCAACTTTGGTTTTCTTTTCCAAGATGGTTTTGGCTATTTTGGGTCCCTTGCGTTTTCATATAAATTTTAGGATTAGCTCATCCATTTCTGCAAAGAAACCAGTTCGGATTTTGATAGGGATTGTATTCAATTTGCATTAGAATTCTAATCCATGAACACAGGATGTCTTTCCATTTATTTTGGTTTTCTTTAATTGCTTTAAACAATGTCTTATAATTTTCAATGTACAAGTCTTGCACTTCGTTAGTTGAGTTTATTCGTTTGTTAAATTTATTCCTATTTTCCTCTTTTTGATGCTATAGCAAAGGAATTATTTTCTTAATTTCATTTTCAGTTTTTCTCATTACTGGTATATAGAATACAATTAATTTTTTGTATATTGATCCTGTGTCCAGCAATCTTGATAAACTCATTTATTAAGTTCTTGCTGTGGTCTGAATGGTTGTATCCACCCCAAAACTCATATTTTTAAGTCCTACCCCCTAACGTGATGATATTTGGAGGTGGGACCTTTGGGGTGTCCTTAAGTCATGAGGGTGAAATCCTCACGAATAGGATCAGTGTCTTACAAAAGAGGCTTCAGAGAGATCTCTAGCCCTTTCACCATGTAAAGTTATGAAAAGATGTTTGGGACCCAGAAGTATTGACTTTACCTGACAATGCTGGCACTCTGATCTCAGACTTTTGGCCTACAAACTGTGAAAAATAACTGTGTTTTCATAAGCCACCCAGTCGGTGATATTTTGTTACAGTAGCCTGAATGGACTAAGATAGCTCTAATATTTCTTTTGCGGATTCCTTTGGGTTTCTACATATAAGATCTTGTCATCTGAACATACAAGTAGTTTTAAGTAATAATATAATGGGGTAACTCTTCAAATCGGTCTCTCTCCTGCTCCCCAGGATTTGCTGTTGTCAGTGTTTGATGTTTCTTTGTTTAGTGACTTTTATGAATTAATTCAGTAAAGTCTGTATTTTTTGTTGTGTCTTGCCACTGGAGTCTCTGCTTGGTTAGTTTCGTGGTCAGTGAATGGTTGAACAGTGATTTCCTTAAACACTTGGAACCGATAAATCTATCAGTCTTTGCCAATGGGTTCTGTATAAATGTTGGGGCACAGCATCAATATTCAGACAGACAGTAGGCAACTGACTTCCTGCTTATGCAGAGCCTCATGATCATCCTGAGATAAGAGTCTACAGTCTCTTCGCATTCTTCCTGAGCATGTAGAAAGCCCTGGGCTTGTACACAACTCCACACCTGCATTTGGCCTTCTAGACTCCCAGTACTGTGTTGAAGCTTTTCAAAGACCGAAGGAAATCTCATTCCCTCCATTAAGCTTTTTGTTCAGCCTTCTGTTTGCCCCAAGTGCTATCCTCTACCTCAAGCAGCCACAAAAATAATCAATTGCCTCTAATTGTTTTCAACAAAGCCTTTCACACTGGGCAGCTTCCAGTCAGGTCAAATAAAGATAGCCTTGCAAGTGGGGTCTCCAGGACCTGACAGACAAGTCAAATAATGACAGTTCTCTGGGGATTCAGCTTTGAAAGAACTCCAATCCCATTCTACCCCCTCCAGTGTCTGCTCGACTGCTGGTTTTCACAATAATTGCAGACTCTTGGTTTTTAAGTCTTCTATGAAACTGGAGAGGAAGGATGAGAACAGGGCAAATTACAATATCATAGTGTTCACTGCTCTTACAGAGATTCATTCTTCTTTCTCAAATAAATGTCCCCCAGACTGCCGCAGGCCTGAAGTTAATTTTCAAAGTTCTAAAAAGTTGATTCTGGTTATTTTTCCCAGTTTTTCATTGGTTTTATGGAGGAGAGAATTTTCAGAGCTCCTCACTACATTTTTGCTGATATCCTACCATGTACTTTTTTTTAAATCTAGAATGCATTTCTGTATCCAGTCCATTACCCTGTTCAGATGTTGCCTCTTAGAGGTGGGTGTGGCTTTTCTGAGGACACTGTCTCCTTGGTAATTGCTGCCATCTTTCCCCTCCAAGTCCAAGGAGCCCATAACAAAAAGAGAACTGGCAAAGAGCCTTTAAGTGCTTTGGAGCTAGGGGTCCTGATGATGCCAACTGCAACCTCAGGGTAATCATAGTCATTAAATGTGAATAATTAAGAGTTGGATCTATTTGCAGAGTGCTGTGTTCCATCCTTAAAAGAATAAACTGATATAAGTTGAGCATATCACAATTTTGCACAGTGTTTAAGGGCACACGTGTTGCAGTGAAACCCTACGAGTTCACTGCCTCCTAGCAGTGTATGTAATGGTATACGTACAATATATGAAGATTGTGGGGAACAATTCAAAAAGAATTCTTAGCACAGTGTCTGGCCTAAGCACTCCATACGTAGTTTCCGGGGTTTTCATCACCATTGTCAGGGCACCAATACCTAGTAGAAATCCTGTACTGTATGTCCAAGTAGGAAGGGACCTCAGAAATCTACTTCAATTGCATACCCAGGACAAGAACTCACTTTACCTCACATCCCTACTAAGTGACATCTAGCATGTGTTTTCATACTTCCAAGCACAGGGAGTTCACCATCTTAAAGGCAGCTCATTGCATTGATGAATTACTCTCATTATTATCTTCCTTCTAGTGAGCCCCAAATCTTTTTTTCCATTTTTCCCTTGAACACCTCAAAATAAAACCATTATCATTTCTGCATGGCAACTCTTCCATTACTGAAAACAAAGCCCTTTCCAGCTCTTGTTTCTAGCTCTGGGGAAGAGGCTGGTATTTTCCATTGCATACCAACTTTCCCCCCACCTCTAACTGCCATGGCCTGAGGTGTCCTACTGAAATTATAAAAGTCTAGGTGGAAGAACTAAATTTCCTTTGGGATCACAAGAGATCCAATGATCTCCTTTCTACCTTTCTTCCTATGACAAGTGAGCCCCTGTTCACCCTACCCTGTAAACACTACCAGTTAAACACACACACACACACACAGACACACACAGACACACACACACACACACACACACACAGAAGAGTTTCAATTTATTGGTTGCTCTTTGGGAAAGGTTATATAGAACATAATTGGGATCGAAATCAAAATCTAGTTTCAAATTCATAAAACTTTGCTTTAAACCAAATTAGTTTTTATGAGACCATCCAATCCCCTCTCCTCCTCAAACATAGCAAAGTAATTCAGTCATAGTCCATATAATCCTCTGTTGTTTTTAAAAGATTGAAGCACACACTATACATAATGCAGTTGATATTAAATATCTTGAGAATGACAGATCAATAGAACTACCTCCACTCTTAAGCACTGACTGGTCATTTATACATGTTCTGCACATACATTTTTCATTTTAGATCTTCTCCCTTAAAAGGACGTCTGAACTATTCATTATTATCAGCTATTTGCATACACACATCATAAGTCTTCCAAAATAACATTTAAAATCTTTCTTAATATTGCTTTAGAAATGTTAACCTTTAAGGAACATTCAATTAAAAAACAAAAACAAAAACACAAAAGCTCAGGTCCTGACTCTGTTGCACATGTTCAGATGTGTCAAGATTTTATTGTTTCCCTCTGACCTGATAAAAAAACCTCTAACAACATACAACTGACAAACATGTCAGTTTCATCTTTGCTTAACTCAGAGAAAAGTCAAATAAAGGAGAAAAAAAATGCTTGAAATCACAGTGACCAAAGGATTTGAATTAATAATTACATTAAATAACCATAACTTTTTGTTTAAGTATTCACATTCCACACAGTGGAAATTATCTTTTCCTCCAGATTTTTCACTTGCATTTGTAACTTTGAAGAATTACAATAACAAAAAAAAAAAAAACAAAAAACAACTTACAGACTTGCAGGACGTGTGTTTCTCTCTTTTAATGCCAAGCACAAAGCGTACATCATAAAATTCATATTTGGTGTTTGGCATTATTTGAATAGGAAAGATTGAGATCACAAATATCTTGCCATAAAAAAATATTCTACTATAGTAATGAAAAAAACATATTTCTTCATCGGTGACTCCAATACAATATGTAACAGATATGGCACTTTCAATAAATGTTGGAAGACATACCATACTTTGCTAGTCTTAATATAGGCACAGTCAGAAAAGCAGACATCTCCCTCTTTGGCCAGCACTGTTTTTTTTCAGGGTAGTTATGCTGCTGATTATCCCAGTGAAGTTAATTTTGAGGAAATTCTCTTTACTTAAGCCAAATCCGACTTACATGCAAGACCATGGTACAAGCTACTAAAAGAAAATTGCTGCTGCCAACTTAAGTCATCTCTTTTTAACAAAATTGGATGCTTGTGGCAGAGTTAAAACAACCAGAGAAATTCAGTGTCTGCCGATTCTGAATGTCATTTTTCCTCTGTCGTGTGGTTTTTACATGTTCAGCTCCTTCCCCTTTCTTTTCCTCTCCCCCGCCCTCAAAATTCTGGCTTAGTATTTGTGTGCTTAATTAAATCCATTCTGTGCTTTATTGTTGGAGGATGTGGAAGATAGAAGGATTCAGGGCAGGGGCATACAGTGTATACGAAATGCACAGCCCGTGTGTTCGAACAAATTTGCCTGGTGTGGAATCATCAGTAGTGAGTTTAAAAGTTTCAAAATCAGACCCAATATTTTGAGCGTTCAAGATTAACTTCTGCCTCAAAGTATGGTTCCCGCTTAGTTGTCAGATGGGAGAGTGCTGCACCAAAAAAATAAAATAAAATACAAGAAGCCTCTTTAGTGCAATGCTGGAGCTTCGCTGGGCAAATAAAATGCTGGTCAATGGTTCCCAAATTACACATGACTTGGCTAATGGGGATGAGATGGTACAAGGCAAAACAAGTGTTTGGGGGGTGGGGATGGGTTTACATAGAAAACCTCAGGCTTGAAGAGAACAGGTTAGCCAAATCCAAACCGTAGTTAAGGTCTACCCACCCTGTACTTCGGCCATTAGATAATCCCTACCCAGGTTTAATCAGAGGAGGGGTCTACTAGTATGTTCTGAATGGTTCCAATGTTAGACGAATCCCACCACCAGTAGAGACATGGCTAACGCACCACCCAAATGCTCTTTCTTAATTGGGGTTTCGCATTAGACCCCGAGAAAGCAAAGGAAGAAGAGGAGGACACATCCCTTCTATCTCCTCCCCGGCATTAAATTACTCCTTAGCCAGAGGCAGTCTCCTTTATTTCCTTCTTTTCCTCTGCTCTCCAGCTCAATCTCCTACCAATGGCTAAAACATAAAGACCCAAAATCTACCTCTAGCTAAAATGGAGCAGGCCCTAAACTCTCCCCTCTTAGCTTGGTTCTTCACTGCCAGGTACACTTAGCAGAAGCAGAATCTTTAGAATACAGGGTTGTGGCTCTCAGAAGCATTATACAGAAATAATGGACTGGGAAAGAGGTGATTACCACCAAGCAAAAGGAAAGATACTAGGACCTTCTGCTTATGAGGCGTTTGTTTTCTTCCTATCCCTGCACTGGCAGGGGATGGCGGCGGGGGGAGGGGGGGGGCTGGTCTGAGCTCCATCTGCCGTCCACCTGAGAGGGGCGAAGGGGGAGATTTGTCTTGGTTCAGCTCACTCACTTGGTTCTGAAAATAGGAGTGGTCAATATTTATGTTTTAAGTTTGGTGTTGGGTTACAGCCAATTTCAGCAGATCATGGTGATGGCCACAGTCAATGAGGATTTGGCAATTCCATTTCTCCTCCGTTCACTTGGTTTCAGTTAAATAGCAGGGAAAGACTTGCTGAAGCCTGGGGTTGCACTGTGTTCAGGGAGTGGCCTTTCAAGACCCTGCACATCTCCCTGAACTTTACTGTGCCCAACTGGTCCTCCCCCTCAATCCCTCCCTTCTCTCACTCCTATGTCCTTCTTGCCCATGTACACACCAGCCTCTCCGAGTCCGAAGAGTCTTCCCCAAATGAGAAACATTTGCATCTATGGTCAAGTGAGCTCATTTAGAGCCCTTAGCAGATAGGGGATTAGATTGAAACGGTCACTGAGAGCCTAAGAAGGGATGGGCTGTGGCAGGGAAGCATGCACAGGTGGAAACACCTTTGCCGAGTATAATGCAGCACTACAACAGGTCTCTTGCAGTCAGAGTAGCCTCTCCTGTTAACATTCATTCGGGAGGGAGATTCTGGCCCCCAGGGAGGGAGGGCACATGTAATACACAGGCAGAACCAGACCACAGCCCTGCCCCTCTTCATGTGCCTTCCCTGGTGTGGGCTTTCTGGGCCATCCCCATGGAAACGGAAAGGCTTACACACTAGGAAGTGCCCTCCTCTGGTGTCTGCAAACACCCACAGACACCCATGCACACTCACGCACACTAACTACGCACTAGCAGGCTCCTGTCAGAAGGCAGCTGGTGGTTCTTCTTGCCTGTAGGTTTAAAGCCAAGTAAGAATCAGGTGGTTTTAGGTCTCGCTCTGGCCCCGCCTGGGGCTGCATCCCGAGGACAGGCTGGGTGTGCCCAGCTTAATCCAGATCGATGGATATGCATCGACACTGCTTGACTCGAGTGACCCTCTTCTTCTTGGTGGGCGGCTGCAGTTCGGGGCAGTTGAGGGTGACCATCATGGTGGTGAATTTCTTGGGCTTGCAGAAAGAGCAGGACTGAAAGGAGCCCTCCTCCTTCCGGATGTGCCTGGGGATATAGAAGGAGTTGCACTGGCCATAGCAGAAGCGGTTGATGATGGTGCGGCTGTTGCAGCCCTCCTCGTGGATGGTCTGCTTCAGCGGCTGGGTTTTGCACCAGTCCCGCTTCAGGTATTTGCGCTCAGTCACATGCAGGGCCTCCTGGCTGGACTCCAGCACCTCCTCGCCGGGCATGGCGGTGCCTCGCCCTTGGCCGCGCCCCCGGTTCCTGGAGCCGGGCTGCTGGGGAGACTGAGTCTGCTCTGAGTCATTGTGCTGGGCCTTGTCTGGCGGGGGGATGGCACCCTGGGACCCCTTCTTTTTCCCTTCAGCGGTGGGCAGCAGGGTCCCCAACAGGAGAAGCAGGGCTCCCACAGTGTAGGCCGTGCGGCTCATGCTAGAGGAGGGAGGCACAGAGAGGGGAGACACAACAAACAGACAAGTCAGTTAGAAAATTATTAGCAGCTAACATTTTATCAGGCACTGGTTTTGTTTGTTTTTTGTTTTTTGTTTTGTTTTGTTTTGCTTTTGAGAGAGAGAGAGAGAGAAGAGAGCAGGGGAGGGGCAGAGAGAGAGGGAGACACAGAATCCGAAGCAGGCTCCAGGCTCTGAGCTGTTGGCACAGAGCCCGACGCAGGGCTCGAACCCACGAACTGTGAGATGGTGACCCGAGCCAAAGTCGGACACTGAACCGACTGAGCCACCCAGGCGCCCCTTTCAGGCACTTGTTAAACACTTTATGTAAAATACTTCATTTCCTTTTCACAGTATCTCTGTGAATCAGGTACTGTTATTCTCATCACCCACCAGGCCACCAAGCCATGAAGTAGCTTGCCCCAGGTCACCAGTGAATATGCCAAGGTTTGAGCTCAGTCAGGGCCTGCCTCTTCATGGCATGTACTGCCACTGGAATTCCTTCCTGGTTACTGACACCAGTCACATCTGACTTTGTATTATGGTCACTTAATTGTATTCGTTCTTGTACGATACCGAGTGAACTTTGCATCTCTTTGGGCAAACCAATTTTCTATTTTGTTTTATGGCAAGACCAATCAACCTCATTGCCCAGGTTTCCTCTGTCAGGAAAGGCTTCTAGTCTCTTCTCTTGGCCTAGCCTGAGCGCTTCCTGAGTTGCACCTTGTTCAATTGGTTAGATACTTAGGAGATGTTCACTGATACCAGGCATTGCAAGGAGACCCATGAAGGAGACTGGAAAGCACCTGACAGAGAGAGAATAATTAACAGGAAGAACGCTGGATGAAAAGTCAAGACTGAGTTTCAGGTCAAAGTGCTAGGGCAACAACTTGGTGTCTAACCTTGAGAAAAATCACTTTACTTCTCCATAAATGACTTAATTTAAGCACAGGTACAAACACCTCATCTCCCCAGACAGGGTGGCTCACACCAAATTTGATATACAAGTAAAAGCAATTTGAGAACCAACCAAAGATATGGCAGTATTGCAGACAGAACAAATTACCTTATCAGAAAGGTCACATAACTCATAAGACCCCTTGAGCTCTCATTTATTCTCATTTTTAATCTGGCACAGATATTTATTATATCATTCTCTATATCATTATATACACTTTTCTACTTTTAAATGGTGAAATAGGTCATTTATGTGTGTGTTTGTGTAAAATTTAGAATATAGAAAATGGGCACAAGGCAATAGGTCTGTGCAAATATTTACATTAATAAATGCCATACACATGTAGAATAAATGAATGATAGTGAATTTTTTGTGGATGGGCCTTAGACATGGGTCATAAAGGGTAATGAACAATGACAAAAAAAATTAAGTAAGTTGGGGAGGCAGAGGGAAAACAGACCAAAAAAAAAAAAAAAAAAACCACAAAAAACAAAAAACAGGACAGGAAAGCAAGGATGGGGAGAGGAAAAAATGGAATGAGGAATGTAAACCAGAGAAAGGAGGGCTGTTCTAGAGGCAGAGTATTGAGAGCAGGTAGAACGAGGAGGAAGGGGAGGAGCTGAAGCATATTTTTAAAGACAGTGCAAGCATCAGACTATTAAGATTCTCCTGATACGGTGCCTCTCAGAAACCTCAATGTGTAGACACTCATCCAGGGTGCTGTTAAATGCAGATTCTAATTCAGTAAGTCTGCCTTTCTAACAAGCTTTGAGTAGTAAGGCCTATAGCACTCGTAGCTTTGGAACACAGGGTTATTAAAATGTGGAAGGATTTTCTTTTCAAAAAGTACAATTTCAAATTCACAGCCTCTCTCTCAGGTCATCATACCAAATCAGACCTGAATCTTGAGGCTTCCCCTTCCCCCTGCCCCTACGCCCACCATGATTCTGAACCTAAGGGCATAGCTGTGAAGTACCCATCTCCTTGCTCTATTCTGTATACTGGTGTTAACACATAATAACGCTAAGTGCAATTTAATAGTAACCTTACACTCCCCAAGTAACCTTACAGTTACCCTAAGGAACTATACAAGTTGTATGATTAACTAAAGCAATTACCTTTCAAAGACAAAGACAGTGTGGAATCTACATTCTCTAAGCAATAGTCCCAAGACCATGCATCCCCAAGGATAATGTCAAATTAACATAATTAAACATGAAATTTAAAATATCCTTAAATGGCATCATTTTCCTAACATTAACCTAATACTTTTGGGCAAGTTCAAATTTGGAACAGATAATGTGACATTTAGCTCCTGTTCTTCTGACTGTTGACTCCCTGGCTTTTGTCAGTTTATGTTACAACATCCCTGTTCTTTAAACAGAGCCTTTTTTTTTTTTTTTTTTTTTTTTGCCTCAACAACAACAAAAAATTAATTTCCTTGTTTTGTCTTTAAAAAAAATCACTCATGAGAAAAGTCCAGTTATAAAACAGTGTTGATTTTCTCCAGAGACCAGGATAACTTGAGCCATGGCAAATATATTATGAATTTCAGAAGCTTTTACAAGTTTCTGCTATTTATTCAACTGGGGGTCAGGATCTAAACTAAAATTCAGTCTCTGCCCATTTCAAAGAGGAGCACATGAGACAGTCCTCGGCCTACACCCATAGTCTCCCCTCATCCCTACTAAAAATGGCCCCCAGGACAATTCAGCCCTCCTAGGGCAAGACCCTCAGAGCCCAACATCACAGAGGCCAATCCAAACCTGGGAATGTACATTGTCTGCATATGACAGTTCATGTCATAAGGCTACCCCCCGCCCCCTGCCACACACACACACACATCTGTCCAAAAAATGCAATTTTCTTTCTCCAGACCAACATAGCACTCTTTTTATACTCAACTTTTCCTTCCTGGCATTTTCACGTCTGTCATTAAATGAATACTTAGTCCAAGAGTCATGAGGCCTTATTCATCACCTTATTCTCAGTGCCTGGCACAGAGTAGGTGCTCTTTTGTTAAATGAATGCTTGTTATAGACCACACTGACTTACACAGTCTCTGTTCTTTTCATTTTAAAATGCCTTCACATGTGCCAGTGAGCAGCTGAGCCAAATACGACCTTCTTTATTTCTGACTTGCCGTATAGCAAACTCCCTCTAGCCTTAATATTTGTCTTCCTTTTTCTAGGAAAACTCCAGATACCCACTACTTTTTACCTGGTCCCGTGCAGAATGCTGTGGGTTTTATATTCTAACTGAAGCCACTGTACTCGCTATGGCAGAAACTGACAATGAAGTAAGAGGTAAATTCAAAATCAGTCAACTGTGGCTTTCGGTTTTAATTTGGACAGTCTTCCTGTTCCTTTGGGAGCGTGTGAACCCCATAAGCCAAAGTGGTCTAGAGTGGCAGGCCGTTTTTCTTGGTTTGGGGTTTTTTTTAAGAAAAGTAAATTTTTCTTAAAATAAGATTTATTACGTGTGGAAAATGTTATAGAATGGCTTTTCTTTCTTTTTTTAAAATCCTACTTTTTAAAAGATCTTTAGCACTTACTGTGAGGCTTTAGACTCTTTAAATCTGATAACTAGTTATTTGGAGAAAAGTAAAATCCAACTTCAGGAATTTCAATCAACACAGACCTCAGCTTCAGGAACAGCAGTGCCCTGAAGGACTCTGCATATTCCACATGAGTAAGAGTTAGAAGGATGAGAACTCTAATAGTACTAGGACCAGGGTTCTATCAAGTCATTGTGGCCAATCACCCCACGTCCCCCACACACACACCCCAGACTGGTCATGATTATGCAGTGAAGGAAAAGGAACTGCTTTGTCTTGCAATCCCAATCATATTACCACCAAATAATTTGCACTTTGTAAATATCACAGACATGGAGGAAATCAAGAAGATGTAAATTTCTTGAGGACAATTCTTTTCCACATCAATACCTAGCAGAGTGCCCCATTATCAAAAATCAATCCAAATGCTAATCAAGATTCAGTTTCCTAGGATCTACCACTCATGCCCAACTGTGAGCTGCAAACATTTTTGGTAATTTGCATTCACAAAATGACCCACTCACATCATTACAGTAAAGCTGCATCTCGTGGTACACAGTGCATCCCGACACCCACAAAGACCTCCCTTTTTTCTCACTGCAGGCAGCATTCTTCTTTATAACCCTGCCTCCACTTCGCCTTAATGCATTTCTGCTTCTCCAACTAGTATTTTCATGATGAGCTTTCTCCTACAACTGTTCTCCATCAGCAAGACCCACCCACCCTTACCTTTTTTTTTTTCCATTACTACTGTCCTCCCCTCCAATCCATCTGTCCCAGAGCACATGATACTCTCAGAGCAGGTCTTCTCTAGCTGATGCTTTCCTTCAGGTTTCCCTTAGAGATCAAGGGAAAACATCTGCACGCAGGATAAGCCATATCAACCACCTCTGTCCTGTGTAGGTCACGGTGATTTATTCCAATCTTCACAAGGCTCTAAGAACACAATCATCTAACTCTAGGGAATCAGAAATAAAAATGCTCTGTGTGACCTGTTTCCAATGGTCTGTGTCTTTAGGAAAGTTTAGGCCAACTTTTCGGCACTCTCCTTGCTGTGTTTCTCATTTTCACTAACCTACCTGCTTATAATCCATTAAATGGAGTCCTGAGTGGGAATTACACTGAGTTCACAATAGTCAGCAATCCAGATGTCTATGCCTGGACATCCGATCAATTCCTCCTGATGAATTCAGTTTTAGAAAAACATTCAACAGGCATGACATCAAATTATTCTCCCAGTAGGAGAAAATAATGAAAGTGACAGCAAATGCAGGCCAGATTTTAGAATAATGTCTTCCTTCTTCTCAGCACTAAATCTTTGAGAAGGGCAAAGGTTATTTTTAATTTGACCTTTAATTTTTAAAAAGACAGCTTTTAGAAGTTAAGTAGAGAATTTTGTAAGCATGCACTGGGTTGATTTTTTTTTTTTTTTTTTCAGACAAGTGAAACCAAGAAGATAGGAGCTACTTGCTGGCGAATTAGTAGAACATAAAGGCTCATGTTGTATGTGTTGCAAGACCCTAACCACAACCTCTGTATTCAGAAGACCAGCCAAGCTAAGTCAGACTGTGGCCCACATTTCAGGGGACATGAGGGACACCACCAGGTAGTTAAGTATCTCAGGAACTCTCTGCTCATTGGAGGAATTTTTGTTGAAGTGAATGATTATATATAATTTTTGAGGTCAACATGAAACAAGTTAGAAAGTAATCAATGTTCACTGAGGAGCATTACTGAGAGACAGCCGGTTTATAGGTTTTTGATTGTGGTGCAAGATGTGCACTCGTTCCCGTGTGAGTGGGATTTGGGATTTAATTTCAGAACCACCTTGTAATATATCTGGTGCCATATAATGTTACTAACTTCCCCCGATATCATCATTACTAATAAGAGCTATCTATATTTTGAACCCTTAGTACACACGGCCTTGTGCTAAATTCTGACCGTATTTTAGAATTTCTTCTACATAGAAGATGCTCATAGTAGAGCATGAGGTGGATAATATTGTCTTCGTTTCATCAGTTAGGGAATCCAGAAGAGTTAGGAGTCTGTTCAGGGTCACACAGCTACTCAGTTGGAGAGCCAGGGTTTGGCACCAGTCCTACCTAGCCCCCAAACATGTCTTTAACCACTGTTCTATGGGCACTCTGCACAGTATTTAACAAGGGACAGATGGACTTGTTTCTAACACAAGTCAGTTTGAAGAATATTGTAAGTCAAATGATTATCTAGTTTGTATCTGCATGTTCACATGCGAAGGAAAAAACTTCTGTTGTCCCAGGAATTACTGTTGTGCTTTGCATTTCTAAGAGCATATGTTAAAACTGAAGAAAATTCCTTGCAGATGTAAGACATGTCTGGTAACACTTGCCTGATCGGTCCTTTCAGTTGGATGCCATAGCGACTTGCCCTACCCACCCCACCCCCACTTCTCTTTACATAAAAGGGCTGGGTTTTCCTATCTGTCCTTCTACTCTAGGACATGCTGCACAGCTTTGCTGTTGACAAGCATTTCTTGGTAAAGGGTTCTGTGGCGTAAAATTTCTTAGCCTTCTACCACTTGTAATACATAAACATTAAGATGGAGGGCTTCAGTTTAGAAGACAAGCAGGCAGCGCTCATTCAAAGATGTGGGGACATAGTAGGTTCCTATCTTCTCTGTGTAACCATTCAGATAAAGACTGTGTTAGCCAAGTAGGATTTCCTATGGATCGTGGGTTACCAAAACATTTTCGTTCAAAATGGACTTTTAAGAAAATAGGAAACCTGTGAAATTACAAAGGTTACAAAAGACTTTAATTCCTACAATGACCTGAGGGTTAAACACACACACACACACACACACACACACACACACACACACACACACACACACCCCGTAACTACGTTCTAAAGAATGCTTCAATAATTCGTTAATACTAACAATCGAAGGGTGCAATTTATTCAGTGATAGCCATCAAATCACCTACTGTTGCAGACATGGGTGTACCAGGGAGGAGATGAGACTAGTTTCTTAAGATCTTTCCCTAGTTGCTTTGAAATGTTCATCTCTTCAAGTCTCTCAGCGCCCCCCACCCACATCCAAAAAAAAAAAAAAAAAAAAAAAAAAAGAAAGAAAGAAAAAGAAAAAATTAGAGAAGAAAAGGAAGGGGTGTGGGGCTGGAAAGCCCAGGGGTGAAAGAAGACTCCTCACCCTGTGATTGGGGTTATCTTAACCTCTTCTCTGCTATTTATTTAACTTGTGTGTACAGCCAGAAGGAAGCCACTCCTCTGGGGTCCCTGGACAGCTTAAATCCCGTGACCCACTTAACACAATAGATTGTTTTAATCAACTCGTGTCCTGGCACCATCTCGAAGGGGAACATAAACAGACGCGCGCACCGCTCGGATCTGCTTTTTCCAGCAGGAGATCCAATTACCTGCCAGTGGTCGTCTCTCTGCCCTTGTAGCCTTTAAAGAGAGATTTTAACCCCTAACGTCTAAAAGAGCTGGGATTCAAAGTCGACAGAGGAGGAGAAGGCGACAGCCGGATTCTACCCTGGGACCCATTCAGACCAGCTCTGGGAGCGCGGGAAAGGCTTCACTGCAAAAAATTGGTCACCTCCTGTCTGCCCCCTGCCTCGCCCAGGGACCGTGGCCAGGGCCCGCCGCGGGGAAACACCAGGCTGGGGCGCTCCCAAGGTGCAGCCGGGACCCGAAGACAATGCCAAGCCAGAGCGGTGGCGCTTCCCGTTCTCCAAACCTTAAGTCTACAAACAGCACTGGCCGGCGAGGTGACAGTACCTCTGCCCCTCCGCCCCGGGTCTTGCAAGGGAGTCAGCAAGACGGCGACAGGGAACGGGGAGCACCTGGACATCTGAGCCGCCAGTCCCGCATCGTCCGTGGCTAACGAGACGCAGCGGGGCGAGGCGGGGCACTCTAGAACACAAATTAAGGGGAACGGGACCCTGCGGGTTAGCTCTGCCCGGCTCCTGGACATTCGCGGTTCAGCCAAGGGGCGCGCAAGGCGCGGAGAAGCCTAGAAGAGGGCACCGAGCGCCCACGCGTGCGTGGCCAGCAAGTGGATGTGTGTGGTGTGTGCGGTGTGAGCACCGCGGGCTCTCTGTACTCCGCGTCCCGGATCGCGCACGGCACTGAAGCTGACCCGTTACCCAACGCTCGGGTTTCCGCCGCGGCGGAACTTGGCGGAACTCTACCCTTGCCTGAGTCTCCATCTCACCTTGAGGATGCGCCCATGGACGCACGGCTGGATTCTTCGGATCCTCCAGCCCACCGCAGGCTCACTCCCGGCACTCGGACGGGAGCCCCCAAACGTCCCGAGCCCCAGCGCCCGCCTCAGACACAGGGCACCCTCTTAGTGCGGCTCGCCCCTTCGTCTGTGGCCAAGCAGCAGGTCCCCATCGCTCCCCACCACTCCCGCCCACTACCCCTCCGCTCCCGCGATGCGCCCACCCGGACTCCGCGCCTTCGAGGTGCGGGCACGGCTGGCAGGCGCACCAGGAGCGCGTTAGCGGGGCTCGGGGAGGTGGAAATGGGATGCGGGGCCGTAGCTCTCGCTGTTGTCGTCCTCCTTCCCAGCCTCACCCTGAGGACCTTGCAAGGTGAGGTCACGGCAGCCACGACTTTGGCAGGAAGGACCCCAGTTTTTCGGCATTATTCACCCTAGGTACCGGGGCCTCGGTCTGCGCGCACGGAGGGCTACCGCGCGTCTGCACCGAGCTGGACGTGGGAGTCTCTTGCAGGGGACCCCTCTGCACGCCTCCCCCCATACACACACACATCTCACATACACAAACTCACACTCACACCCTGACGGGCACCTTCGCACTCACCTGTCAGTGCGGCGGGTCTTTCGGGCCTGCGCTCTCGACGCGGGGCGCGGTGTGCGGCCGCGGCCCGAGCCGCCCCGGCTTGGCGCGGGGTCAGCCGGACAGAGAGTAGGACTCTCGCTGCACACTTAGTCGCCCGGTCCGCGGAAGGCGCACCGAGTGCGGGGCATCGCGCCGTCTCCCGTTTAAATGCCGGCGGCCGTGCGCGGCGCCCAGGGCCGCGCCTCTCCATTGGCCAGGCGCCGCCGCCACCGCCGGACCCGCTATCCGCCCCCTTTCCCGGTACTGCCCCCGCCCCCCGCACCCCTCCTGCTTCCCCGCGGGGTCCCCTCTCCGCCTGCCTCGCCTCTTTGTCTGCTCCCCCCGCCCGGGCCGGCTGGGAGAGGTCACCCCAGGGAACCGCGCCTGGAATGCACAGCAAATCACATTTTCCGCTCCCGTTGGAGGGGGAAGCGCGGGAGGAAATCCCCCCGGCTCCCGGCCCCTCAGTCCTCCTCCGACCCAGGCCTGGGCTTTTCCTCTCTCCAGTCCCGCTTCGCCTGCATCCGCCCCGCAACGCGCTCGGTCGCAGAGGCTGCCCCGGGAAGAGCAAGATCTCCGTGGGACCTCGACAGATTAGGCGATTCTTTCCCCGTGGCGGGAGCGGGACCGCAGGATGCTCTGGTTGAGCGGTCGCAGCGGCTCCGGCGCGGCTCGGCCCGAGGCCCCCAACTTCGAGGGCGCTGACCCCCGCGCCCCCGTTAACCCCGGCGGGCTCGCCGGCCGCCGGCAGGAGCCTGTGTCTCCAAACGACACCCTCCTCTCCTCACCCGCCGCGGGTTCTTTCAGCTCAGATGCTGCCGGCCTCGGCCGAGAGTGTACAGAAGGGAGTAACGGAGGGGAGAATAAACCGAAAAGGACCCTCAGAAGTCAAGGTTTCCATTTCCAAGCCATCTTTAAAAGGGAGAGAACAATAGCTACGAGAGAGGAGGTTTTCTGTGGCCCGTTCAAGATGAATAAATCAGGAAAATAAAACATCAGACGAGGAAATAAACTTCCCGGAGATTTAAGACAAAAACCTACGTTTGTGAAAAACCGATGTCACATTCTGTATTTATTACTGAGAACCCAAATGGATAGTGGCGAACACACTAAGCGCGTAAATATTTTTCGAAAGATGAGCGAACACTTTCATTTTTTCTTTTAGCTTGAAAATTGGTTCCTCAAAGAAGCCGTAAATTCTGTATGTCGAAGTTGCAGCCCGTGCAAAAATCAACCCGTCTGCAAGTTCTGCAGACCGGCTCCATCAGCCAGGTCAGATGATGACTTTGGGAAAAAAAAAAGAAAATAGTTACAGAAGAAAATTTGAAGGTGCCTGTAGACACTAAAACAAAATAAACAAAACAGTGAAACCCAGCAAAAGGTACTTATGAAACATGTGTGATTTAAGCCCTTGGCTAAGAAAACAAAACAAAACCCTAGAATAGCATGATTTTTATCTCTTTAGGCAGTCCCTTGTGGGGAGGGGGCAAGAAACACTGAACACCTACTAGATACTCTTACGAACTGGAAATTAGTTTTTCCAAGTACATGAAACAAGAAGGTGGTCTGCATTAAATCAATACCTGGAGAATCTTTACAGTCCCAAAGTTTTGTTTGTACAATTGCAGTTTCTACCCACACACTCAGTGCTGCACTTTAAATGTTGCCAATAATTTTTTGTTAAATCATCCCATGAGCCTTAGTTTGTAGCTGCTTGCTGAATGAGAACATTCAGCGGGGCTTGAAGATTTATCCTGGTGGGGTGGGCTGTAGGAGATATAGGTGGTCAGGAATACACAAAATGCTCAGGCAATTAACAGTCTGGCCAAAGGCCACCACCAGTCTGTAGAGGCCAATTGTTCCCTCTGGGTGTAAACTATTCCCCCAAGGAAAAGGGAGCATATTTTACAAATGCATTAGCTCCTTCTAATTTAAAATCAATGTTTCAGTCATTTTTTTTTTTTTCAGTACTCCTATAAACTGCCCCAAATCAAAATACATAGGCAGAACTTACCTTCTGAATTGGAAGTCATTGTTCTGGAGCCCTGACACTGGTTTTATACATCTCAATGTATCTCTGTGACTGTTTCTATCTCTGTCTAGTAAATGCTGTTGATATCACTATGCCCCCTTCTCCAGAGGCTTCTCAGACCACAGTCTCTACAACAGAAACACTGCCGCCCTACCCCACTATTCCACGTTAACTCCTCTCTCCCTGCCACTACAATGGAGGCTTCATGAGAGTGGGGACTTTTGTCTAGAGTGGTCACTCTGATTACACCGAGCTCACAGAACACAAAGTGTCTAAGACAGACTTGGGATTTAACAAATAGTTGTGAGCTGGGGATGTTCAGCGCATGCCCACTAACTAGGATTAGCAACTGAGCAGAATGCTGAGGATATATAACCATCATGAATATAGTAAACATGGGCCTTCACCTCACAGAGTTTATAGTCAAGCGTATTTGTAAATATTTATACAGATATCCAAGCCTTTGGCCTCATATTTGTGTTTCCACAGCTCTCAACCAGTCATTGCAAACCATTATCCAATCAGGGGGCAGGCATAAGAGTAAAAACTCTTCAGACCTCTTTAACCATAATTACATAATTGAAACCTGTTCTTAGTAAGAGGGGGAAAAATTAGAAGGACTCCATTAGTCAAAGTTAAAATTTTAAATCTGAGCTAAAAATAGTGTTCACCAAATGATAAATGTCACTTACAGAAACTGCTTTCAAATTACCGTGAGGCTGTTTTGAGAAGTCTAGATCCTGCTCAGGTACTGGTTTATTAAAGGAGAATCTATTACTCTTGTTTTCTCTTGTTGGATGTATAGCATGTGTTTGTCTCCATCTAACTCCCAAGATGTTAAGAGGGGGTTACTCTTCAGATTTGGGGAAGAACCTCGAAGGCCTTTGTAGGAGAGCTTTTGCTCAAATCTCGATTTTCAACTAATTGCAGACACTGTGTATGGCATCTTGCATTGGATTAAAGAAAACAAAAATCCCTCACCCATTTGGAACTGACCTTGTATGCCCTTCCTACAGAAAAAAAAAAATATGATGATTAACTTGACAATGGTTAAAGAAAAGATGTTTGCAATGGTCACATAACAGCTAGATGATTCATATCCAGAATGGATTTCTCTTATAAGTTAATAAGAAAAAACTCTACAAATAACCCAGTAGGAGTTGGCAAAGCACATGACTGGGCACTTCACAAAAGAAGAAACTTAATGGCCCATAAACATGAAAAAGCACTAGATTATACTAGTAAATTGGGGAAATGCAAACAATAAGATGACCTTGCTTAGCTAGCAGATTGGCAAAGATTTAAGTCTGCCAATAGCCAGTGTTGAAAAAGGTATGGAGGGGTGCTTGGGTGGCTCAGTCCGTTAAGCGCTGCTCAGGTCATGATCTCAGGGTTCCTGGGTTGGAGCCCCGCATGGGGCTCTGTGCTGACAGCTCAGAGCCCAGAGCCTGCTTGGGTTTCTGTATCTCCCTTTCTCGCCGCCCCTCCCCACCCCCTGCTCATACTCTTGTCTCTCTCTCTCAAAAGCAAATAAACATAAAAAAAGAATAAGGTATGGAGAAGCAGCCACTTAAATGCACTGGCAGTGAGAGTATAAATTGGTACAACCATCTCAGAGAGTAATTTGTCAACATGTGGTAAAGTGAAGCATGCCTCTAGCATACCACTCAGCCACTCTGTTTCTAGGTAAACACCTTACAAGAACTTGAATGCATTTATGAGGACTAGAATTGTGTGAGCACTTCTATCGCAGTATCATCTGTAACAATCTTCGCATCCATCAACAGAAGTAGGAGAAGGCATAATAAACTATTTTATTCATATAAAAAAATACTATACAGCCACTTAAAAGAATGGACTAGATTTCTATATTCCAACACAGAGCTCAAAAACATAGTGATGTCTCAGGAGGAGGAAAGCAAGTTTCAAAATGCTATAAGCAGTTTGACACCCTATGTATATTTTATAATAAACACAAGACAATAGTATGAATTGTTCATGAAAACACATGTATTCATGGAACTGAACGAAGAGTGGATTGGAAACCAGACTTTGATGGTGCCTACCAGAGTGGAGTCAGAGAGGAGGTTGAATTGGCGATGGAAGGCACAGGAGATTCCAACTTTAAAATGTTTATAAATTTCATTCTAAAAAATCTTGAAACTAATATAACAAAATGTGTACAGTTTTCATTTCCGGGTGATGAGTACACGGATATTTGTCAGATTACTTTTTTTGCATTTTAGACATTTTTAAAATTTCCCCAAATTAAAAAGAATCCGCCTCTCTATTATGATTTCAAGAGTAATTTTTATCCTTATTTGGACACTGAAGATTTTTCCCTCCTTTGTGTCCTCTGTAACCAGCTCCAATCAAGGGAAGCGTGCTTTCAGAACCCATACAAGCCCTTACTGGTTTTTATATGTCTGCTGATCTGTCTCAGCTCAGGATGGGTCCCAGGTTATTCACCTTGCTCTCTGAACATAAGTGGTAAAACCTTGACCAGTTTCCTGTATCTGAACAATGCACATACATGTGAAAATTCTGAACAGCGCTGCCAAGTATAAGCACATGAAAGAATAAATAAATCATGCAGACCATTTTAATACAATCGAGACCTACTTCCATACAAGTATTTGTTATCCACACTGCATGTGCAGTGCAGTATAAAAAACACAAAAACATAAAAGTATGTTTTGGTCCTTCACATCAATATGGAGGCCGAACAGAAAACTCACTGAACTTGGAAGCAGAAAAATCAGAATGAATTTCCGACTCCTCCTCCTAAGAACTGAGTGCCCCTGGGTTAGATATTTAAACCCTCTGAGCCTAATTAAATTCAATCATCTGTGTTATAGGAATGGTAATACCTAACTCTGGGTGGATGATGGAATTAAGTAAAATAAGATCCATGAAAGTGCCAGACACGTAACAGACGCTTAATAAAAAGGAGTGACTGCGTGGATACTAGAATGTAATTGGGGGCCAAAACAGACAATGAAAATGTAATATCAGCACGGGCCATGCCTTACAGTATCTTTATATTCACGGTGCAATGGATGCCACACAATAGGTGGTTGATAAAGTTACTAAATGAGTATCTGCATAGGGGGAAGGAAGGAAGTAACAAAGGCAGGAGAGGGAGAGGGAGAGAGAGGAAGAAGGACTGTGGGAAAGAAAGGAAAGGAGGGAGGGAGGAAGAAAAGAGAGGGTAGGAGAAAAGAGGAGAGGGAAGGGGAGGAGAGGGAGAGAGGAGGGAAGGGGAGGAGTAAGAGGGGAGGGAGAGGGGAGGGGAGGAGAGGGTGAAGGAGGGGAAAGGCAGGGGAGGGGAGGGGAGGGAAGGAAGGAAGGGAAGGGAAGGAGTGATACCCTTCCAGTAAATGGCAGAACAACTTCTATTTTTGGTAAAACCGGCAAATGATATAAATACCCCAGAGAGGGGTACAGGCAGAACAGCAAGCCCTTCTGGCTCTCTTTTGACTTCATCATGAGAATCACTTTAACCAAAAGCTAGAGTTCTCAGAATGTTTTGACTGCAATGGCAGAACCTCAGAAAGAGACCAGAAGATGCCTGAACGCATAGCAAGAGAGGCTGAAACTCCCTTGCTGAAGGCTACTGCAGAGACTTGGGAATGCAACAAGATATACAGGCAGACAGAAATGGATTTCTCACCAACAATTCACATACCCTGTGCCCAAATATAACGGAAACTGCTGGGAATGAGGTTCCCACCTTCATCTATTTGTTTTGAGCTCTTTGATGCGACTTCACTCTTAGAAAAAAAAAATTGGATGGGACTTTAATCAGTTGTTGATTCTCTGTTTTTCCTTAGTGCTTGTACGCCTGTGGTTCTTCATTTTCTGAATCTTTTTAGGTACACTTTCCAAGAAAAGCCTATTCTGGGGCAATTTTAAAATTTCCCGTGCCTTGGAGAGGATCTGTTGGAAGTGCTTATTGAACTGAGGTTCTTTGGGTCTTACCCCCCACTGTCTTTGGCAGCCCTGCTCCTGCTTTTATTTTGGGGCTGCTTCTACTCATTTCCAGCTTTTAATCCCTTGAGATCTCTGCTGTTTAGTAACAGCTGTGTTGAAGATTTACCTTTTCACTTTTTGTCCTTTTTTAAGGCATGGAAGCTTACGTGTGGTTTTGCTCTTGCCATAACTGTCCTAATAAATCACTTGTCCTGCATTATATCCTTTAAAAGGTGTTATAACATTGTAAATATCTTATTAACTCATCCTAGAAAACTTGGAAAACAAAGAAAATTAAAATCTCCTGTAATCCCACAACCCCTAAATAACCGCTGCTTACCATATACAATATACATGTGTATGGTACATAAATAGATTTTCTTCCAGCTATGTACAGTATGTGTGTGTGTGTGTGTGTGTCTTAAAGTTGGCTTTTATTAACTACTTAAAATGTACTAAACACTAAGCTTTACATACTCTAATTTATTTCTTTCCTTAAATTTTTTTTAATGTTTATTTATTTTTGAGAGAGCGAGAGGGAGAGACATAGTGTAAGCGGGGCAGGGGCAGAGAGAGAGGGAGACACAGAATCCAAAGCAGGCTCCAGGCTCCGAGCTGTCAGCAGAGCAAGATGAGGGGCTTGAACTCATGAACTGTGAGATCATGACCTGAGCCGGAATCTGACACTCAACCCACTGAGCTACCCAGACACCCCATACATACTCTGATTTAATCCTCATACCAGACCTATGAGATTGCTATTACTATTTGCTCTTTTTAAAGGTGAGGAAACTGATGTCCGGAGAAGTTGTGTAGCCGTTTGAAGGGCACACAACAGTACAAGGCAGAAGAGGAATTCATGGCCAGCGGATATCTATGCCGCCTTCACTTACCTTCTACATTGAACATGACGTAGAGTCTTCATTGCACACTGTGTTAGAACTGATATTCAAACACCATGATTACTCCACAAAAAAGCACACAAAATGCCAAGTGTTTTTGAGTAATTCAATAGCTGATGTTGTCAAGATATTTGATCGTGTAAATTACAAACATACATATACAAAATATGAGTTTGGACTCTACATGACTTTATTTGTAAAGAATTCTGAACACGTGGCCATGGGAAACTCAGACATGGCCTGTCTTCTTGGGTTTTTGTACAAACACTTATTTCCATTTTTATTGTTATTAGTGGCACTATAAGTATATTTTTAAAAATTAGGAGCTCGGGGCGCCTGGGTGGCTCAGTCGGTTAAGCGTCCGACTTCGGCTCAGGTCACGATCTCACAGTCTGTGAGTTCGAGCCCCGCGTCGGGCTCTGGGCTGATGGCTCAGAGCCTGGAGCCTGCTTCTGATCCTGTGTCTCCCTCTCTCTCTGCCCCTCCCCCATTCATGCTCTGTCTCTCTCTGTCTCAAAAATAAATAAAAATGTTAAAAAAATTTAAAAAAAAAAATTAGGAGCTCATAAATAAGTTCAGTATTTTGGAGTCTGCTCAGGGCAGAGAAGCAGGAAACTCAAGGTAAAAAGTAAACTCGAGGCCTGTCTTCCCTTCTAAAGATTGACATGAGCTCATATGCCCATTTGCACTTACTTACCTCACAAAGGGTCCAAATGTAAATCTTTTTAAAATCTTGGTTTCTTCCTTACTCCTTCATTTTCTGGCATAAAAAGTTTGGATCATCTGCTATATAATTCCTCATTCCTTTTTTTTTTTCCAGTTTATTTTTTTTCTTTTTTTTTTCAATATATGAAATTTATTGTCAAATTTGTTTCCATACAACACCCAGTACTCATCCCAGTACATCCTCCTCTGTACCCATCACCCACCCTCCCCTCACTCCCACCCCTCCTCATTCCTTTTTAAAAGAAAGACAAAAAATGTAAACCGTGGGCTCTTCACTGCTCACGTCAGAGCAATACAGGAGTGCTTAATATAAACTAACCATTTGTCTATTAATGTTTGTAAAGAACTTCACAGACGTATGGCATTTGGGACACACTCTCTAGAGAAATGTGCCTTTGAAAGAGGAACAGAGAAGGAAGAATCCAATGGTAAGAGAAATTCCCTTATACTCATATCCAGAATGTGAACGGAAATCTCCAGGGTGAGCCCTGAGATGCATTTCCCCCTATGTTGAAGGCCCTTTCCAGAGACTGGGTAGCCTTGTCTGTAATGTTTGTTTCTATACTGTATGTTACTTGCCTATGTGGTAAGAAGGAACAATAAAAAGGACAAACTTTGGACTGGTCAAAAAAGCAGTGTGTCCCCAGATACTGGCTTCCAGATGATCTCCCAGAAGTCACTCACACGCAGTGCGGCGTTCCTGATGAGTGGTCACCCCACCAGTCTGAGTGGTGAGAGGATCTGAGGATCTCTCAGGGGCATACATACATCTTTCTGCCCACAAGCCCACCATGTTGTAAGGAAGTGCAGGGCTGAGCACAGGACAGGCTGTTAAAAACTGTAAAGCATGATGGTTCTTAGTCACAGTGTCAAAGAGCCAAAGAAAAAAATCTGCCTGAAAATAAATCATAACCATTCTTACAGCAGCTACTTGGCTCACCAAAGCAATCCGTGAACGTCTGTGGACGGATTAGGATGTACTTTCCCTAGACAAATCTCTGTGGCCACATCTCAGCACCAGCAACCTCAAAAAGCCCGTCTAGCCAAAATTTCAGGATGTTAGCCTGAGCTCCTTGATATGTCTCCAGTATTCCTTGAAGGGAAGAAAGGGAGGAGAGAAGGAAGGCAGGGGAGGGAAGGAAGAAGGGAAGGGAAGGGAAGGAAGCAAATCCTTTCAAATAAGAAAGACAAATCATTTCAGAAATCAGCAGCTTCTCTCAATAGGTACCTAAGCTTTAGCTCTGTCATCCTAAGCATCTATTTTGATAGCACTTATTACTATGTGAGCTCTGTGCTATCAACCTAGGGGAAAGAATTTTGCCACCAGGGAGAATTTCTTTTTTTTTTTTTTATGAAGAAGAATTTCCGAGTGAGAGTTTGCTTTTGATGTAAATATTTGATACAGGTACAAAGTTGCACAAATACAGCAAAAGATGTCGAAGGAACTGGAGGCTGAGCGATCAGTATCCTCTCAGCCTCACTCTCTGCAAATCCAACACTTGAGCCAAACAGACTATTCCCTGAGCACAGACCCCAGATTCCCACCCCCCACGCCTTTGCTCTGCCTGCTCTCTCCACTTGGGATATCCTGTCCCCTCTCTTCCTGTTGAATCCCTCCTCTTACTTCAAGACCCTTCGGGATTTTCTCTGATTCTTGTCTTATTTTTGCTTTATTTTAGTTACATGTGTAGTTGACATTTCTTCTTCACTGAAGGTGGACTGTGTGAGCTCTGGTACCATTTTTTTCCTCATCCTTGAGCTCACAGTAGGTCTAGTGCAGCGTCCTGCACAGACAAGATGCTCACTTGGTAGGTGTTTGTGAAACTGGAAGCGGGGATTTTAAAGTAAAGGAGGCTGAGTTGAATCATAATGAAAGCGCTCCAAATCTCCTATTTCCCCTTCAGGCTTCTGTTTATCCTATCACCTATGGGAGCTGCCTCCGAAGGACCAAGTGCTAGAGCCCATCCACGACGTGGCTGCTGGTGTTGGCAGTTCAGTTACTTCCGTCTGTCTCCTCCCTTCACTGCTGCCCTCCCAGGCTGGGTCACTGTCATTTATCATCTGGATGGCTGCAGTGGCCTCTTCGCTGCTCTCTTCAGTCCCACTGATGCTGGCACACAGCTGCTGGACTAAACTTTTTTCTTTATTTACTTTGAGAGAGAGAGAGAGAGAGAGAGAGAGAGTGCATGAGCAGGGGTGGGGCAGAGAGAGGGAGAGATAGAGAATCCCAAGCAGGCTCATAGTTCGTGGGGCTCAGACTCAGGAACTGAGAGATCACAACCTGAACCAACACCAAGAGTCGGACCTCTGAGCTGACTGAGCCCCCCAGGCGCCCCTGGTCTAAACTTATTAAATCACTTACGAGATGATGCCCTTCCCTTGCCAAAAACCCTTTCTCCCTAGCTCTTACAAAACTTTGAAATGATTCGGTTTTTTAGTTGGCTTTGTGTTCGTCTGTATACCCCACATGCCTGCGAGTTCTGTGGGGCCAGAGCCATGTCTGTCTGGGGTACTGTCCCCCTGGCCTCTAGCACTGGACTTGGAATATAGCAGATGTTCACAGACATTTGTTGGGTGAATAGATAAACATGCAGAATTGTTATTCTCCTTCATGTTATCAGCCTTGCTCTATCTCCCACTTTCCTTGTCCCTGCTTCTTATGTCCACACTTGGGCTAGAACTCACTCGGAAAATGACCAGGATGGGGCCCTGGATCTGAGTCTTCCAGCAGAACTGCTGTCTTTAGTTCTGTTGTGGAATCAGAGAACACATCCCTGTGCTCTGTGTGTGCCCCACCCAGTAAGGAACAGCCAGCAGTAAGGATATAGACTCGCTCTTGGAAATTCCACCATATCCCTAGCAACTTCTCTTGTAAAACCAATCATGAGACCACATTCTGAAGACCCCAGAGAGGTGAGGAAGCTTCACGGCCAAATAAGATAATATCCACTCTGCTAAAAAACGCCATGGTAACTTTTGGTGAAAATTTGATAATGCACTATTCCCCTTGTGCTTCTGAGAGATCTTAAAGACTTGTGGACAGATATTTTCGCTCAGCATGGTGACGTAGAGCACAAAAGATAAAGGCGATATTGAATGAAAGAAAGAACATTTATGTATGTGGCCAGGATTGATACACATTTGTGCCACTGATTTGATTGCATACTTTTTTTTTTTTTTGAAAAAGTGTCACATAACTAGCCAAGTCCACATTTAGGGCACTCATAGCTCCAAATGCCTCTTTGTTGTTGTTATTATTATTATTATTATTATTATTATTATTATTTATTGATGGAGACCTAAATATCTCATCATAATTCATCTTGGGGGATACACGGTGTGGCAGCGGCATTTTACCATGGTTGTTGTGACTTCTGAAAGCACAGCTTCAAACCACAGGAGTATCTCATGGCCATCTAGGAGGGGGTGGGCTGGTTAGGAAGGCCTGGGGTCTCAGAAATAAATGCAGGTGACACCAAAGCATTTTTTCAGATCTGGGAGGATTTTCAGAGACTTGTTGTGGCTGGTGTAGTTTTGCAGCAGTTTCTTCTGTTCCTCTGTTCCACCCCCTTCTCTCCTGGCCCGTTATCTTCACCCGTTCTCATGCTACCTGCTTGCAGCTGTGGCCATTGTTTCCCGCCAGAGGACCATGTATCTGAACCACTTAAAAAATACTTGATTCTCAGGGCTTGCTCTAGACTACTGAACCAGAATTTCCTGGGCTTGGGCCCAAGAATCTGTATTTTTGCAAAGCCCTTGAGATGATTCTGACAAGTAGCCAGGATTGGGAATCACTGGTGTTGTGGAAAGAATTCTTTTTGCACCTAAACTCAACCACCAATAACTACCTAAGCAGCTTTAGACAAATCAATTGTTGGGCCATCAAGAAAACAGAAGAAATGACACATTATTATTAATAGAGTTGTTTACTCTCTCCCACGTGTATTTAATAGGCTGAGTTAGTTAATACTCTGCTGTTGACCTAGAAGCTTCCCAGAGTCATTTTCTGAAATAGTGTTTAGCTTCCTCTTCTGTGTTTAATTCCTTATGAAACTTGGTTTCTCCCTTTGTCAGTCACCAAGCATAAGGCCATATGTAGACGAATCACGAGACCATCATGCCATGTGTTCTAAGAGCCTTCCAAGTTCACTGCTACAAGAAACACTCAACATTTAATGCATATTGTTTCTTGATATCTCTTTCCAAATTGCCAGTACAGTTTCCATTTCTGGGAAATTACATAGACATGTCTGGATCCAACTCTTTTATCTTTGCATTTCCAACTGCTCTGTTTTCCTTCTTTCTTCCCATCAAATTCTCATATTTTGACAGTTTTAAGACCAGCTCTTCCTTGATCTTTTCCTTCCTATAATATATTGAATTGAAATGAGCCCATTCTCCTTGGTGTGCCTTCTCTCCAAACACAAAATACTCTGAAGTTCAGATTCTCTTTTTGTGAGCGGGTTAACATCACAAAAAGTTTGTGGTTTCATCCATCATAAACAAGAGTGTTTTAAATGAACTCTGCTTCTTTTCTCCAAGCATCACAGAAAGGTTGGGACACAGTGAAATGAATTTTGAGTAAGAAAGAAAAGTTACTTATTAAAAAACAGTGGTGATAAAAGTATGTAAATTGATTCAGTAGAAAGAATTTGTAAAATGCTTTAACTTAAAAGGGAAGTACTCTTGTAGGCATCCACAATGAATCAGAAGGAAAACACTCCAGTCTCTTGAAAAAGCTGTTTACTCTGTCAGTGTTGACAAAATGTATCCAAAAAAGCTCTTTCTGCTAAGAAGTGGAGGAAGAAGGCAAACTGCATGTGAAAGCATTTGATCACATTTCATTTGGGAATGTTACCGTTTCACTTGTGTAACCAGTTGATCTGAGCATATTAACATAGTATTAGCTGCTGACAGTGTTTTGTATTGAGCGCATTCATTTGTAAAAATAGAAGAAATACTATATTTACATTTTCAATCCTTTTCTTTATTAGAAAAAAAAAACCACTGCAATGTGGTTTGAGTTGTGAATCCATTGAAGACATCTTTGATGAATCAATAGTCAAGGCATATGTAAAAAGTGATTTGGAAAAATTTCTTGTGTGTTGTTGGGAGGGGGTGAGGAGGAATAGGCTGTTGGGGCATCTGTCCATTGTCTTTCTGGCTCTTCCACTGGCCCCTTTCACTTTCTAAGTTCATCTGCTGTTACAATAAAAATAACCCCATCTTTCTTATGCAACCTCATTCCGAGTTCTCTAGGATACGATTGACTAGTTGCAAAGTAACATGACCTTACTGAATAACTGGAACCATCTAAATATGATGCATTAGTCCCCATCAAACCCTGGAAAACAGCATCATTCAATCTGAAAGCTTCCAAAAGCTGTACAGGACAAATCAGCTAAAAGTCCAATTCAAAAACCAACAAAAATAGAAAACCAAAGTATAGTGAAAAACTGGAAAAGGAAAAAAAAAACTAAACTAAAAACTGACTCCACCTTCATCTTTTTGTTCATGCCACTGTATGCGAGATGGAAAATGGTCCCATGTCAACACTCTGGACAAAGCTTGAGTTTCATTTACATCCCTGCTATAATTACTCATTTTCTTCAGAACCTACTTTATCACATCAAGTAAGAGGGTTTGTTTCTTTTTTTGAAAAGAGAGTAATCTCTGAAATTTCATCATCTACCATCTTACCACACTTTCTCCTTTGAAGTTGTTATCAAATGGTGCATTAGAGGGACGCCTGGGCTGCTCAGTCAGTTAAGTGTCCGACTTCTGCTCAGGTCATGATCTCGCGGTATGTGAGTTCGAGCCCTGCATCGGGCTCTCTGCTGTCCGTGCAGAGCCCGCTTCGGATCCTGTTTCCCCTTGCTGCCCCTCTCCCGCTCGCGCGCAGGCTCTCTCTCTCTCTCTCAAAAATAAATAAACATTAAAAAATAAAAAACAAAATGCTGCATTGGTGAACTGAGATCAGAACAACTAGGCTAGACCTTTGACAGAGCATTCAATTTACCTGTGCTTCAGTTATGGAAAATCTAATTTCCCTGGTTATATGCTTTAGACAAAGTGGAGAAGGAAAATATGATATGGACTACCTTCACTTCTTAGAATAGTAGTTTATTAATGCTGACTTAGATTTGTGTATCTATCATAATCATAGTTAACATTCAAGCCCTTCTCGTATATTAACATTGTGGTAAGTACTTCAAATCTTGGACATGGTCAGCTGGCACACAATACTTACTTCCATCAATTTCTATGTTCCTTTTTGTGTTACAGGGGCTAGAAAACTAAAAATTACATTGGCTGATTCCCTGGCAACTGGGATTCTGGAAGCACTAAAACACCAAATAAATACACTCCCACACAGTTTTGAAGATGAAAAGAGGAAAACTATTTTTCTGCTAATGTTTCTGCTATGAGAGACAGTAGCTGCAGGCAAATTCAGCATTCCTGTTGGGACAATGGCCTTGAGGGTATCATACATCAGTCCCAGCAGTGTGATCAGCCAATGCACCCTGATCTCTGATGAGTCCCAGCTACGTTGGAGACCAGTTAAGCCCAGCTGTGGGTCCCTGCCTCTTGCTCCTCCCTGTCGTCAAATAATTTTGTAAGTGCCCAATTCCTTGTATTAAATCACTTTTCTCTGGAGTATTCAGAGCAAAGAATTTGTTTCTTGCACTGAAATCTGACTAATCCCAAATTTGGTATCTAAATCAAAGTTTAGTATAGGTGCTGTATTGCAGGGAATTTCTCCTCACATCAGTTTGATGAGGCAGGTATTACCTTTTTCCAGATGTCGAATGAAAGAACTAAAACCCAGTGAGATGAAATAACTTACTCAAGGTCACCCAACTTGTAAGCAGCAGAACTCAACGTCAAATGCAAATCTATTTACAAAGTTTTTGTGCCTAACTACTCTGCTAAACTGTGATGGTACAGGATCAAGTACATAACAATTTGCACATAGATAGCTAAAGATTTATTTGTGTGTTTTGCTACAAACTACATGAGGGAAGAGTCAGTGTCGTGGACATCTTTGTATAAGACACCCAAATCCCAGAGCATGGCTCAGTATTTGGCATCTGGAATAGGTCCTAGGTAAGTTACTAGTGAAAGAATAAACGAATGAATAAATGAACGTCATTGTGATGAATCCTACCCAGGAAAGTGACACTAAAAAATGAAACATTCCTATGATGCCCTGCTTGTGGATAAATCACTATAAATTGCCAAATTGGTTTATTAAGATGTTTCTCGCTCTTCGTGTGTTCAATTGCCTCTGCTAAGAACTATTACAAGCATTTTTATGTTTCCTGTGTATACATTTTTGGTTTCTGTGGGTTTCTGCTTATTGACAAGCTGTACTGCCGTATTAATTTCATTAAACAGTAGAATAGTCAGTCTGTTAGAAGGAGTTTGTAGGTCTATCTCATTCCAATCTGTAGCACCTCTTTTCCTAAAAGAATCTTTCTTTATAACTTCTAAGTCAATGTTTCTAAACCCAAATTCAAGAGCACATTTCCACTAGAATCTTTGTAAACACCCTGTCTTTGCTTACAAGCTTCAGAAGCCAAGATGCGCCATCCACAAATCTCTTGCCAGTTTTTGCCATGGTTTCTTCTGTGCCCATTAGCAATCAAGTTTTCTTTCAATAAATAGTTATGATAATTTTGGCCACCCCCTTCTTGCAGGGCTGGTGGCCACCAAATCTGCTATATCGTACACATTTTCTTTTAATTGCCAAACTGAAGTGTATTTTAGGAGGAAATTTGATCCATATGTTTCTGATTCATCCACAGTGAAGTCACCAGACTGTTTGGAGGGAACAGCCTGACAGCCACAAAGTCTTGGTAAAGTCTCTCTTTTCCTTTAGAAACAGGAAGTTAAGCATACAAAACGCCAGCACCTCAAGTTTTGCTGTGTTTAGGCTGCTAGAAAACCCCGGGCTTCAGGGAATGTTCCTTTTTCAAGAGATATGCCTCTTCAAATGGGTCTGGCTTTTGGGGATCTCGTGAATGTCCTGGGAATTTTGTCGGGGGGAGGGATGGAACTGAATCCCCTCACTGACTCTTCCTTGGGGCTGTCTTCCTGGGCTGTAGGCAAGGTCCCCATTGACTGGCCAACGTTTCCCAAAGTCACTTCGTTCTAATTCCCAAAGCTGTTGCCAGAGCACGTGATACAGTTAAAGGCGGCCTATGCCCTGTGTGCTGCTTACATGCTTCCGGGACGTTCCCATGGTCAGAGGCTCACTGGCAGATGAAAGCCTGTGATGTGACCCAATGCTGAGCCGGCCCACAGATTTGCCCTCAAGGTAAGCAGGACCACTACAGTGGTCTGGTCTAGTTCTCTAATAAATAGGTCATGCACAGCTATCCCTGGAGTGCAGCAAATTGAAGCATTTGGCTAGAATTCTGTGCCCTGACATTTCTTAAGTGCTGCCATTTGGGCAGTGACTCAGGAAAGAGGGGGGAAGTTCTACTGGCTGGTGTTAAAAGGACTTGAGAATCATATGTACAACTTAATGCCAATACGTCAGCTGTACCCAAGTAAGAGGCAATAATACTCCCCTTCCTTCTTTATACATAGTCTGGGTGATCAACCTTTTATGACTTCTTTATTTTTTAATTTTTTAATAATTTATGTATATTTTAATTTACATCCAAGTTAGCGTGTAGTGCAACAATGATTTCAGGAGTAGATTCCTTAATGCCCCTTACCCATTTCGCCCATCCCCCCTCCCACAACCCCTCCAGCAACCCTCTATTCTCTATATTTAAGAGTCTCTTAGGTTTTGTCCCCCTTCCTGTTTGTATATTATTTTTGCTTCCCTTCCCTTACGTTTTTATGACTTCTTTAAAACCTCCCACAAAGTTCATTCATTCAGAAGTTAATGCCTTTGTCAGGCCCTAAGCAAAGTACCAGGATAGAAAGAAAAATGAGGCACAATCCATGGTTTCAAAGAGTTTATAATCCAGTAGAGTGAGGCAGACACATAATAAGCAAATGAGTATCAAGTAGCAGAGTGTATAGAGGGGAAGAGTGTCCAAGAGATCTAACCTCAAGTTCCAACTCTGCCACTTACTAACTGTGGAGTCTTGGTTAAGTCATGTAACCTTTTAGCTTCAATTGCTTCCTGGAAAAAATGTGAGGAAGGAGGATTCAATGAACCACATATATAAAACTTGCTCTGTGTATATAGTAACTCTTATTGTTATGCCCTGCTGCAGAGACTGGAAGTATGTGTGAGGTCTCATATCACAGAGGAGAGAAGAGAGACAGCACTACCTGTTCTGGGGGAAAGAATGACCTCTGACCTCAATGTATATCTAGGTGAAAATTGCTGGGAAGAATGTCTACCCATTACATTGGAGTTCATATTCTCCCAGACTTAAGCCTAAATATTCTGACATAATGAGATCAAGATGGCACACAGAGCCAACACTGAGTCTGCCTAGCTTTACAAATAGCTCTTAAGGCAGGGTGCCTGGGTGGCTCATTCAGCTGAGCCTCCGACTTTGGCTCAGGTCATGATCTCCCGGTCTGTGAGTTTGAGCCCCGCGTCAGGCTCTGTGCTGACAGCTCAGAGCCTGGAGCCTGCTTCGGATTCTGTGTCTCCCTCTCTCTCTGCTCCTCCCCCACTCATGCTCTCTCTCTCCTTCAAAAATAAAAAAAACATTAAAAAATTAAAAACGACAACAACAACAACAAATTGCTTCTCAGGTTCATAAGGCCCGGAATTTCTCTGTGCCCTGAACTTTCATTATTTCTAGTTCCCTTGCTCTCCCCTCTTCTATTCTTTCTTGTCCAGATTATAGACTTGAACATCCTCTGGCCTTGTCTGCACACTGTCCCCAGGGATCTTTGTAAAATATGAGCTTGATAATGTCCCTACCTCTTATAAAATCCTGTTGGGACTCTCCACACCCTTTAGTGTGGCCCATAAGGCTCTCATGGCTCTGCCTCTGTCACCAGGCTTATCTCTTAGCTTTCCTTGGCGTATTACCTTTTATGCTACTTCCAAACTGAACCCTGATGCGTGCTATTGTCTATAGTTTTGCACATTCCTTCACGCTTTTGATTTATTCATTTTTCTTTGCCTGAAGCATTTTGCCTTCCATTCTCCCTCTTGGTTTTGAAAACCTCTTCGAGACACAGCTTCCATTCTCCCTCTTGGTTTTGAAGGCAAAATGCTTCAGGCAAAGAAAACCTCTTTGAGACCTTCTGGCTTCCTTTCCTGATCCACTCATTCTGGGTTAGCTGTCCTTTTGTGGGTCTTCAGAGTATCTGCACAGATTCTGCCATGACTCCCGCTACCCTCTCAGGCTCTCTGCATTGTGGGTTCCTTGGGCTCATAAATCATTTTTGTCTCCCCACCTGGCACAGTCATGACACATGAGGTATTTGTGAATGAATCACAGAACCTCAGAAAGAATCTCAGCTATCTTCCACTTGTATGTGCAGCAATGCTCTCTCTCAAGAGTCAACTGGTTGCCCAATGAAAGGGCTGTTTCAAATGCCAGCTTCTCTAGTATGGCAGAGGCCAGTGTTGTGGGAAAGGGCATAGCTAGACCTAGTCTGGTTTTGAGTGGTCCTTGAAGAGAGAGTGAGGGAAGAGGCTGGTAAGGTGGCACGTATTGGAGCAGTTCTACATGCTCCTGGAACGGGATTGTACTCTAGAAAGCAGCTGTGACGGTGAATTCAGCACGTTTTAACTTCATAGCACGGTTCTGGAGCCCCACGGCAGCCATCCTGGGATGTGAGTCTAGATAAATATCTAAACATTAAGCAAGGTCAAGTTTCACCAGTAATGCTATAGGCAAGAAATACCTGGGGCGCCTGGGTGGCTCTTTCGGCTGAGCATCCGACTTCGGCTCAGGTCAAGATCTCCCGGTTTGTGATTTCGAGCCCCACCTCAGGTTCTGTGCTGACAGCTCAGAGCCTGGAGCCTGTTTCAGATTCTGTGTCTCCCTCTCTCTCTCTCTGCCCCTCCCCCACTCGTGTTCTGTCTCTCTCTGTCTCAAAAATAAACATTAGAAGAAATAAACATTAAAAATTTTTTCTTTAAAAGAAATGCCCGTAGTTACTGACGGTGCTCAAGCAATCCTTGCTCCCCCCACTCCAGACTGATGATGTTTCCTACGGTTCTTAGACAATTGTTTGGAAGAGCCCTATGGAAGGAGATTCTGGACCACCTGCCAGGCATGTACCTGAATGATTATTGAAACCATAAAAGACCACGTATTTATGTTGATTGCACAGAGACGAGGAACCCAACAGCCCACCAGGTGCTCCTTGCCATTTGGATGCTCTCGTGGATACTCCTCAAACTATGTGTCTGCCGACTCCCAGCACCATCACTAGAAAAAGGCTCCAGGTAAGATTTCACTAAACTGGTGCAGTTCTTGGGTACAGAAAAAAAGCAGTGACTATTGTGTTTCATCTTGCTTCAATTTTGTGGTAATAATGAGATCACTGGATCTAGAAATGGAGGCTTTCACAGATGTGAAATTTGCTAGGCTTTGAACAGGAGCTCCTACAACATCCTGCCCAACCCTACCCCAGCTCAGCAACCTTGAACTCCATCGTCTTTGTTTACCACTCCTTGTAACTCGCAACGCCCCCTCCCCCGAAATGTGGACCTTTTCACACAGCCTTGGCTTCATTGGTTTAGCTTTATTGCTGCCACCTTCCCATCTCTTGGTGGTGCTTCTCTCCCTGCACACTTACACCTACATCAGTATTTTCTATAAGTCTTTGAATGAAAAAACCCCCCAGGAACAGTGCTCTCAACGATTTTCAACCCACACCACTTACTATTTTTTCTTTCTTTTCTGTGCATGCCCACTAGCCAAGTAGTAAGTGTAATGGTTAACTACACCCTTCCCTCACCCACCACCCCCTGAGGATTCTGGCGTCCGCTCCATAGTCCTCCCTGGAGGACTAACTTCCTCTAGCAGATAATCTACCTGACATTTGCTATTTAAAAAAAATATTTCTGTTTTCTTGGCTCCCTTGTCCCCCTGGGCCAAGGCAGTGGCACCTTAGTGATCACTATGTGATGCTGTGGCAGATACAGAACTGGAGACTTCTGGTCCCAGACCCCATGCCTTGGGCTATGACTGTTATCTGTGACATTTCTCAGTGAAGCTTGGTATCTCTGAAAGTTTCAAAGGAAGGGGGAGGAGGAAAGAGTGGTTCTGGTGCCTTTTGTATCTAGCTGGGCAAATAGGAAATTTGGTCTACTTTCTCTCTCCTAGCAGCAAGAATGGAGGAAATTCTCTTCTAGAATGTTCCCAATGTAAACGCCTCCAGTGCTAAGGCTGTGTGTCTTCCTCATGCTGTGTAACTGCTCCCCAGGGCCTCCAGCTGGCTGTGCGCACAGCGGGAGTTCTATCAGGTCTAATGGTTGATGATGCTGGCACATTTGCCTTACATTGTGGCCACTGTGCTCAGTATTCTTTTTTCTTCTTTCTTTCATCTTCTTTAGTTCTGTGTGTGTGTGTGTGTGTGTGTGTGTTGTGGATAGGTGGCAGGGAGAAATATAAACAACCTTCCTGTTGTCAAAGATCCTTGGCTGGAGCGTTGCAGATAAACAGACCCCAGAGGTGAGTTAATAACCCTTCCAGCTCCCAGGAAAATTGGTGTGTTTCTTCTGTGGATCCAGCCCAGACTCCCCCAGAAAGAAATGGCCTTTTTGCATCCATCAGTCTTATGAAGGTCCCCCTTCTTTACTGCTTCCAGTCACCTTTCTCTTTCTATGACAATCCCTTCTCCTCCCACGGACTCTGACCCATCACCACCGTTACCACCAGATTGTCTCTTCCGTGGAACCCTCTGCTAGGTCCCTTCACAACACTCCAGGGAAATTCTCTTCATTAATCTTCCTTTTTGCTTCCTCACCTTTTCCATAGCCTTATCCAGTAAAGCGGTATACCTTGTCCGATGTTGTTATTTCTAGGTCAGTGCTTACCATACATAACCTACTCGTAAACCATTAATTGTGTCTGTATTGTAGAAAATTTCAAGTAATCACAAATGTAGAGATAGAAGTACAACGAATCCCCATGTACCTATGAGCCAGCTTCAACAAATATCAATTTAGAGACAATCTTGATTGATCTATACCCCCAATACCCCTCCTACCATCACTACCACTGGATTATTTTAAAGGAACTCCAAGACATTTTACCATTTTATCTATAAATAATTCAGAATTTATCGCTAAGAAATAAGGGCTCTTTTTAGAAAATATAGCCATAATACCACGTAAGCCTTAAATAAACCAAATATCCAGCCAGTCATTAGTCAATTGTCTCATCAATGTTTTTTTTTGTTTTGTTTTGTTTATTTATTTTTGAGAGAGACAGAGACAGAATACGAGTTGGTTAGGAGCAGAGAGAGAGGGAGACACAGAATCTAAAGCAGGCTCCAGGATCCGAGCTGTCAGCACAGAGCCCAATGAGGGCTCAAACTCATGAACCGTGAGATCATGACCTGAGCCAAGTCGGACACTCAACTGAGCCACCCAGTGCCCCACATCAATGTTTTTTTAATTTGATTTGTTTGAGTCAGGATACTAATAAGACTCACACATTGTATTTGGTTTGTTATGTCTCTTAAGTCTTTTAAAATCTATTAACAGTGGGGCACCTGGGTGGCTCAGTTGGTTAAATGTCTAACTCTTGATTTCAGCTCAGATCATGGTCTCACTGTTCATGAGTTTGAGCCCCGAGTTGGGCTCTGCACTGACAGCACAGAGCCTGGTTGGGATTCTGTCTCTCTCCCTCTCTCTCTCTCTCTGCCCCTCCCCTGCTTTCATTTTCTCTCTTTCTCAATATAAATAAATAAGCATTAAACAAAATCTGAACAGTTTCCACCTCCTTGTTTTCAATTCCTAATATTTATTCATTGAAAAATGCTAGGTCACTTGTCCTGTAGTCTCCATTCTAGATTTTGGTGATTGCTTCTCAGCAGTGTGTTTAACATGTTTCTCTCCTCTCTGTGCTTACTGTTGACAGGGAGTTAAATCTAGAGTTTTAGGTTAGATTGTTTTGACAAGAATATTTCCTTGACATTGTTTCTTATTAATCACACCAGGAGGCATATAATAACCATCTCTTTTTGATCTGATTGACCAGTGGGTTCAGGTGCTGCTGGCCTGATCTAACCATCAGGAATTAACTCTTGGTTTTTCACCCACTGGTGACGTCATTGATAGTGGTTGACCACGAAGATCTCTTTTGGAAATCTACACGGGAGAAGTTTTTCTGTCCTCTTCTTTCTTTCTCAAGGACCCCTCATAACGAACATTTATATTCCTTAGTGACTGCCAACATGGCTCACACTGCTACTCTCAACAGCGATTTCTAACCTTTTGAGGGTCACAGATCCCTTTGAGAATCTAGAACTTCGTAACAAGAAATAAAAATGTGTAGGCACATAGCATTCCAGTTAGTGTCAGAATATCCTGGCTCTCAGTTTTACCCTGTACTCTACAAGCTTGTGGTGGAGCTTTGACTTTGTACAGAACTTTGGTACGCTGACCCCCTCTAACGTGAAGACTTTACCTCCCACATTGATGCTTCTGCCTTTTGTTCCCTGACCTCATGGTTTTTCTACTTCTCCCGAGTCCATTGATCTTTAGCTCCACGCTATTCTGACTCCTTTTTGTAGTTGTCCCAACTGAGACATCATTTACCAGCACTTGAAAATTTTCCTTTGTCAAGAATCCAAACTCATCGTCCCCCTAACTGCCAACTCCTTGACTTTATTTTTGGTCCACATCATTTCCTACATTCTCTTGACCTCTCGGATCACTGGTCTTGGCTCAACCCATAACAAAGGCTCAGATCTCAAATGGGACAACTCTGTTTGCTTTCTCTGGTGTTTTAGGATCTTTGACTTCTTGATGTTCCCCCATGAGGCTCACTCCCGTGTCTGTCCTCTCTGCTTTTCTTCCCAAGGTGCTGAGAGTGGCTGGATAAGGTTACCACACAATGCTGACAGGGTCCTTATAGATTCAGACTAAATTAAGTTGGTGTCAGGGCAGTTCCCCCACTTCCATTCAGCTTTTCCTAATCCTCTATTTCTGTGCTACTCAGATGCTGTTCATGGACCAGCAGCATCAGCATCACCTTACAAGAAATGCCAAAATCTGAGGCCTACCCTGGACCTACTGCATCAGAGTGTGCATTTTTAACAATATTCCCCCAAACGCATCATATTTACATTAAAAATCAAGAAGCATCATGCTATCTGTTCCCCACATTGGTTGTTCTACATTTTTCTCCCAGTGCTTAATTCTTGATTCCCCTGATGGATGATTCTATCAGTCAAGGTCCAATAAGGAAAACAGAAAACATTCTAAAGATTTCAAACAGAAGGAATTTAATATAGAAAACTGGTTACACGGGTGATGGAAGAGCCTACTAGGGTAAGTGAAATAACCCAGAGATTAACAATATGGCAGAGGCCATGGCCTCCTGGAGCCGCTGGGACCAGGGGAAGAGGCAAGATGGCTGGAGCCATGCTCACCTAGCGGGAGATGGGCCCTTAAGGGGAAGATGCAGCTACGGAGACAGAAAACAAATTACCTTGTTTTCTGCCATCTCTCACCTTTACTCTCCTCTCCGTGACCTCATATTAAATGCAGGCAGAGGTCAGCTGACCTGGGAGCCTTGGAAACCCAGTCTGTCATTCAGACAACAGGGGAGGGCTAAGAACCCATCTGAGGGCAACTGGGCCAAACACAGGCACAGTGACCTTATCTCCTCCTGCTTTGCCTATGCTTCCTTCCTCGGGGCCTCAAAACATCTTGTAGCCATTTTTCCTTCCTTTTGTCCAACCTCAGAAAAAGAGGTATCCTTTGGTTTTTCTAAGAGAGTTAAAACTGAAATGAAAAGTAACTACATGCCCACAAAACACAAGATTCATAGGGTAAGCCCTCCCAGCTCTGTACGGCTCTAGAACGCGAGGGAACTATCTTTTTGGAATCAGGTGGCGAGGGTGCTGCTGAAATCATGCTATGAGATGTGGCAAAACTGCCTGCTGATGCTCTCTAGAAAAAAATGCCTCTTGCTATGAAAAAACGTGCCAATACCTTTCTTGGTTTTTATAAGTGATAGTAACAGACTCCTGTGTTAACGAAGGCAGTCAAGCTGTTTCTATTAGATAAATCACTGGCATTTAGACTTAATGTGCACTCAGTAAAATTAAAACCAAGAATGATCTTTCTCCTCAGTGCTTTCTCACTGCTGTCTCCCTTTTATAGACCAGGAAATCGAGGCCAATGATAGCAAAGCCTGAAACTGTTGTCTTCTTTACAGTGAAGAGTTGTAAAAGGCATGGAAACAACCTCACCAGTGAACTGCATCCTGCCAGCCTTCCACTGAATTGCCTTTCTGGCTTGGGAGGACTCAGCTGGTTGAAAATTGCACATCTTTTCAGAAATAGGCAGGGGAGCGTGCCTGCATCTGTAGCTCTGAACTTTATTTTTTTTTTTTTATTTTTTATTTTTATTTTTTTTTTTAAATTTTTTTTTTTCAACGTTTTTTATTTATTTTTGGGACAGAGAGAGACAGAGCATGAATGGGGGAGGGGCAGAGAGAGAGGGAGACACAGAATCGGAAACAGGCTCCAGGCTCCGAGCCATCAGCCCAGAGCCTGACGCGGGGCTCGAACTCACGGACCGCGAGATCGTGACCTGGCTGAAGTCGGACGCTTAACCGACTGCGCCACCCAGGCGCCCCTGTAGCTCTGAACTTTAAAAGCGGAGTGTCGCTGACCGACCTATTCTGTGCTCATGGAGAGACGTCTTGAGACCTGGATTACATACTCTGATGCCTGAGGAATGGGTGGGGTCAGTCTGAGCCCCCGAAGCACCCACAGAGCCCAGCTCTGTGCCTGGCATGTGTTAGAAACCCAGTATTTGCTGAATAAGACACAGTAACTCAAAGCCAAAGACCTCAGTCATCATGCACTGCTTGCTCCACTTCCAGATTTTTGTGGAAGCCCAGAGTCTCAGTCCTACCACGTGTAAAATGGGGATAATACTACCAGCCCCACTTACGTCACAGCATTAGTGTTAAGATCAAATGAGATCGTGTTGTGAGTTTGTTCTAGCAAGCACGTAAATTGTTTTTATAATGATCTAAATAAAAAAGCCTCACCCACCAAGGCTTGCATACACATTTATTAAGATGTAGGCAAGTGAAATGTGTCCGCTCCTCCTCTTGAGTACAACTTTCTTTATTGATGTGTAACAATGCCCAAGGGCTGGGTGAACTACATAATCAAAATCAAATGCCAGCTTTCTACAGACTTGGCCAAAACAGCACAGCCCAAAACACCATTTTAAATTGCAAGAAATCTGAGGACATTTCATTCATAGTCTTGCTTTTTACTGTTGTTGATATATACACCTTAATTTCAATGCCCGTTGCAGATCCACATTTAAAAAGAAAAGAGCTCTTATTCTAATTTGGTAGAAAGCAGAGCTATCGGTGTGAAGGACAATGCAATATCAAAATACAGCTGCTTTTCATCCATACTAGTCTAAATTAGAAACATGCTGCCATTCACAGGGGCTCTAATAACACGTGCACGTAAGCAGTACTGAGGCCTACGGGCCGTGTGGGTTTCTACCCAGCATCCTCACCCTACTCTGGGTCCTCATCCTCATCTGAAAAATGGGGGACCGACTTCTTTGCGACAACGTTGTCCAGTCTCTGTCCTCGTAGATATGGATTGATACTCTGGAAAAAAAAAAAAAAAAGTTTGGTATTATACCTGAACATCAGATACAGACATCTCACAAAAGAAAAGACGTGAGTGAGAATTGTGTCGGGACTACTGGGTTAAAAACAAGGTAACAGTGGTACCTACCACCTACCACATGATTATTTCAGTGCATCTTCAAAATCTCAGTGGCCTGAGAAACACTGTTTGACTGACAGATGTCTTTAATTGTGTCTTGCACACAACCGAAGAGTTCTTTGGCACAAAGCTTTGGAGTGAATCAGCTAACAATTTCTCACTACAACTTAGATACCAAGCCCCATATGAAATAAAATTATTGTTCTATGGCCTTATTTAGTGGAAGAGAGAATGTGAAATGCATTAAAGTATATTTTATAAGAATGTTCTAAAGAAGGCAACAGATCAAGTAGGAATTAGTGTCTGTAGACTGGTCATAGGACATCCTGTTGCTGTATTGATTTTTACATGCTACCTAATTCTTCCATTCTACCTAAAGAGGATTCATCAGTGACCCTAGCAATCATTTCCACCTTCAAGTTCAAAAGCTAAAGAAAAGAAGTAAGCTCTGCACAAGGTGCCTTTACTTTGGACTCAAGACTTTGAAATCTCTCATCTGTTGCTATTCTGAATGAGTCAAGGTTTTTCCATTCCTTCTTTAATACATATCCACTTTTTGAGGTTTGGATTTGAACTAGTAATTGGAGCTTTATAACATAGTATTTACCAAGCAGAAAAAATTTCGAAAGTTTTGGAAGGTATTTGTTTATTGAAGTCCCCTTCCAATAACTGGACAAAAATATAAGCAAGAGGCTGTAGTTACAAATGATCATCCATCCCAAGTCCCCATGAATGAATGGAAGCAGTTCACAGGTGGGTCTCTCTAGACAAGGGGACATTGTCTGCCTTGGCTCTTTTGAAGGGTGATCAGATCATTCTCCGAAAGAGATTTTGTAAAAGTCCTTCCACATTCTGACAGCTAAATGCATGAATCATGAAAGGCCCAACTCATCCAGCAAAAATGCATTACAAACTGAGAATTACAAAGTGTGCAACGTCCTCATATCTGAAAAGTGACACGTCACAAAAACATAGTACTTCGCTGGGAAGGCATCTTTAACATGTTTAAAATAACTAAAATGCTTTCTACATCAGAGATTGTCAACGAGAATGGCCTGGCCGACTCCAGAGAGTCATATTAAAATTTCCGGGTAGGTGACGCGAGCGTGCACTGAAGAAGTGTACTCAATATCATAAATATCTTTATTGTTTTTTAGCAACAATATTTACCTGAAAATTCTAAGCCATTAAAAAAGGATATGAGATTTCCATATTTATCAAATATGGGAATAAAAGGTTGATAAGCTCTTTAAGTAAGATAAATAGTAGATCTCAGATATTAACAAGATCCATCTTAATGGTTAAAGTTTGCAAAGGGGAGTTGACTTTCTACTCATGAAGCAAGTGGAATTCAATTAGATTTAAGCAAATACATAAAGTTACATAAAACTACCTGGGGGTCTGTTGTAACTTTGGGGAGAATCCCTCTGGGTAAAGGGACTTTCAAAGGAGCAAGTCCTTCTGCCTAGACCCAGAAAATGGCAAATACTGGGGGGTGGGGGTTGGGGGGGGAGTAAATTAGTGAGGAAGCAAAAGGAGCAATCACTTGAACTTTTTTGATAAATGTTCATCAGTATTGAATCCTATACTTAAAAGGAATAATAATAATAATGATACTTGATTTTAAGTATACTCTGAAGAACTCAAGGCACTTACGTATCTATCTCCTCTCTTGGGTGAGAGGGAATGGCTAGGTTACAGAGAGAACATTTTTTTTCCCATTTCATAACTGGAAGAACCATTGGGAGCCTTGGAAACCCACAGCAGATACTGAGCTTCACTGGAGAAAGCCTTGGTGATGGGTGCACTTGAGCAGGTGATTAAACTCTTCAATCAATGGGAGCATCGCATGAGGCCTGATGGCAGGGGAAGCAAGTTCTGTGTCCCCGAGTCCCCAGGGGGCCAGGATTTATGGCATGACCATGGGTTTTTGTAGATGTCTGAGAACAGGAAGAATTTGATACGACTGGGTCAAAATGACCCTTATTTTCATAAATTCTAGGCCTTTCCTGTGTGGAGGAAGTTGAGACCAAAGTACAATCCTTTATAACATGTGTCCTAGCCAGAATTCTGAGTTTTGGTAATCACTGGTCTCATGGAAAAATGACCTAAATCCTGACCCACAGTCACTAGCCGAATCAGGGTACAAGGAACGGTGAGCCAGGAAGTAGAGACAATTAAAGCTTCATGCTAAGTTTTTCATTTTGGGCCGGTCATTGGTCTTATTTGGAAATGTTCTTGTTGTGCCATGGGGAGATACTCGAGCCATCTTACCGGTAAATTATGTGTATTCTGAGGTCCTGAAATAGAATTTCTTGATGTTCTCTCAAGACCACATTACACCCTTCAGACCCTTCCTGTCACCATTTGCCACTGGAAGCTGTAATCACCCAAGAAAAACCCCTAATAACCCTGCTAACTCTCCAAAGAAGATTGGTTTCCAGACAACTTTGCTTCTCAAAACTGGCCACGTGTCAGGCAGCAGAGGGACTTGGAACTTTCTGTTGCGGGGGCCCGTGAATTAATGCCGTGTCCAGAAGATCTATGCCTTCTCAAGCACTCGGACTGGATTTGGCAGAACTGTGCAGAATGGCCACAACTACCACTGCCCAGATTCCCAAACTTTGCCGAGATCCAGGCACTTGCTGTTTTTAAGAAATAGTGGCCTTGAGTATATGGTTTGGTTTGTACATTTAACTAATGTGGTGACTACATGGCACTTTGCTATATAATAACAGGACTTTAACTTTTTCCTCCACCTGGTCAGAGGAGGAGAGGAGGGGGTTGCCAGGCACTTCTATCCACTAGAGCACCAGTGGGTTGTCAGAATAGTCACTGATCACTTATTCAGTCTCGCTGCCATTCAATACATTGGAAACCCAAAGCAGACTTGACATTCAGCTTTACAAGAGGCAACACCATAGTGGCTCAACGCACAACACCCAGACCAACATCCCACCATGGGCAGCCCTGAGATGGTAAATAAGGAAGCCGGCAGCAAATTCACCAGTCGGCAAACAAATGTAACAGATGAAGAGCGTTTCACATCAATTTGTGCCAAGGCTGGGGAAGGGGGCTGGGCTAGGTGAAGAAAAGCTATGTAGGAGGAATGAGGTTTGTTCATCTCATCCTTTGCCCCTACATTCCTTCAAAATTATTGCCTGGAGCTTGCAGTTCAGCAAGCACGTCCTTGTTCCTGTCTTTTGTGTTTACAGAATCAGTGCAGATGTGTGCACAGCTGCCCCCAGCGACCCAGAGCCCCTCTAAGGAAAGACACCCTCACATGCTCCCCGAATTCCCACACCCACGGGAGGGACGCTACACCCATTTCACAAATGCAGTGGAGGTGGTGGGATCACCACACAACAGCCCTCCACTCAAAACCATGTGCCGAGTCGTGGGGGGCCCACCCCAGAAACCAAGAGCGTGGCCCTCGTTCCACGGGACCCGAGTTCCGCCCTCCCAGGATGGCTCATGAAAGGCCTCTGCTACTTTCCGACAACTGAGGGGGCACACTCAGAAAGCTCCAGGCATCCCACCAGCAGCTCAGCCAGCCACACATTACCCTCCGCTTTCGTGTCTGTCCTCCCTTCATCTTCTCGTAAAGGAGTTTCTTGTTCTAGAATGGGGAGAAAAGAAAACACGAACGCAGAAGTTATGGATCAGATTTGGTGAACGTCTATTTTAGAAGCGATACTTGGTGTGTCCCCCTGGATATTTGCACACACATATTTTGGAAACAAAGTTAGATGAAAGGAATGTCGCGTCAGAAAGACAGACCACAAGAGAAAGACTGGTGGTTGTGTAGCTTTTAATAAAGTTCTCTGCAATGCCCCGAGGCACACCAGTGTCACCAACAATCATATAAACAGGAAAATACGACATTCTAAAACACAAGAGGCACTGGAAACTCAGCTCCTCACTTTGAACAGCCTTTGTTTAAAACAAACAGTTTTATCTCATTTTACTTTTGTATCCAACTCCCTTTTTATGAGCTGTACACATAAACTGTTCTCTAGAGGAGTGTCTGACTATTAATAACAATCCTCTATGTAAATAAATGAGACATCCTGACTTCTGCAACCTTTCCTCCTGTGGCTTAAGTCAGTGCCCCCAGTCAAGACAATCGGAAAACCATTTGGTCTATAACATTTTTAATAGAGTGAACCTTTTAAAAACTGCCAAAAAACTTCTTGGCAGAAGGAAAGCTATGTTGGGGGAAGAAAAAAAAAAAACAGGCTCTGTTACCACAGTTTGTATAAGTGTTTCCACATATTGCTGTATTTCAAGCACACAGTGGATTTAAATGAGCTCTAGACTATCAGACACAAGTTCCACAGGTTTCCCTACTGAGATTATAAAAGACAGAACACTTAATCTGAAGGCAAAATGGGAGAAGGGGTATTGGGGGGACTTATTTGTGTTTTTTTTTTTCATCCAAAGGGAAATAATGCATAAAAGAGATGATTGCATCTTACTCTAAATAAAATATACTGCCATTGATTTTTTTTTTAAAGAGATGACAGAGTTCTGTTAGGGACCAAGTTTATACAACACTTGTATCCTCTGAACTGTTTTGGATATAGAGATTTTTTTTTAATGGTACATTTGGAAATACAAAGGACAGATGCCAAGAATGAGCTTCATCATTTTCATGTTCATTAAAATCTACCCCACCCGCAATTTACAATGTGGATCTCTTGCCCAACCTCAACTATGCAGGGAGGCTGCACCAGGGAGTGAAGGATCTAGAGTACCCAATAGGCCAATACTGGCCACAGCCTCGGTCTCCTGCTCACTTGGGAAACTGGTCAATCTAATATTAGAAGGGAGAAAAGGCAGATGTGCAGATCACAGTCTCAAAGAACGAGCACATCGCCGGGAGGCTCATTCTTGTCCTCTGGAGTTGCATTTCTGTGGACGTAACAACTCCTGTTGTGCAGAGAACATCTGGGAGTTTGCACCAAGGCTGGGGAAGGGCTCTGGGGGCTGGGAGGTCAGGACAGAGGCTCTTCATGTGCACCATCAGGTTCATCTGCCTGTGTGGGCAGGAGCACAGGGGGCCCAGAGCTGGAACGAGGGGGTGGGGCAGCTGGTCAACCGTGGGTGGCAAACTTCCACTGTACCACCCGGGGGGTCAAGGCAGCATCGATTCAGTTCAACTCCTTCAGAAGGCTGTGGGGCATGGGAGTGCACGCTGGTGCAGCCACTCTGGAAAACAGTATGGAGGTTCCTCAAAAAACTAAGAACTACCTACCACCCAGCAATTGCACTACTAGGCATTTATCCACGGGATACAGGTGTGCTGTTTTGAAGGGACACATGCACTCCAGAGTTTATAGCAGCACTATCAACAAGAGCCAAAGTATGTTAAGAGCCCAAATGTCCATCGATGGATGAATGGATAAAGAAGATGTGGTATATATACACAATGGAGTATTACTCAGCAATCAAAAAGAATGAAATCTTGCCATTTGCAACTACGTGGATGGAACTGGAGGGTATTATGCTAAGTGAAATTAGTCAGAGAAAGACAAACATCATATGACTTCACTCATATGAGGACTTTAAGACAAAGAACAGATGAACATAAGGGAAGGGAAACAAAAATAATATAAAAACAGGGAGGGGGACAAAACAGAAGAGACCCTTAAATATGGAGAACAAACAGAGGGTTACTGGAGTGGTTGTGGAAGGGGGGATGGGCTAAATGGGTAAGGGGCACTAAGGAATCTCCTGAAATCATTGTTGCACTATATGCTAACTAATTTGGATGTAAATTTTAAAAAATAAAAAATAAAACAAGTTATATAAAAAAAGAGAAGGTTGTGGGGCAGATTATACCAATAAGAACCTTCATTTGAAAAGAAATGCCAAAGGTTTACCAAGTTGTCCTCCCAGAGACAGTCCCTGGGTTTCCCCCTAAGAGCCAGGGTTAGGATTAGCTGGATGAGAGTTTCCCATCCCTGCATGAAAGTGGCTGGGGCATTCCTGACTAGCCCTGCTATTACTGTATGGATGTGAAGCAAGGGCTGCAGGTACAGTGTGGGGGGAAAGAAGTATACAAAAAGAATGAGAAGAAAACAGCCTCCTCTCCTGATACCCATTCCTTGTAGACAGGGTAGGGATGGGGGAGCGGTGAGCCTGTTTTCCATGTGAGTAGCAGGTTTGAGTTCACAAAAAGGGCTTTCTATTGTGCCATCAAGATTTTGGACAACTGCCCAGATCTTGGTTTCAAATTCCATTCCTAAATGGAACCAGGGAATGGAGAATGTCTGAATCCAGGGCTAGGGCAGGGAAAGTTTAAGGATCAATGGAGTTGAAACATCTAATTGTCCCATAAAGTAAGAACGTGCTCAAGAAGTGATGAGATGTGTCAAAGGGAAAGAGAAGCCAACTTGGAGACTCCTGCTGGCTATATCTAGGACAGAGTGAATGCCAAAATAAATAATTGGAATTAACCAATCCATACTGATAATAAATAAACAGATTTTTAAATAAATGAATGAATAAAAGGGGGGACTGTTGTTTAGAGTCAAATGGCAACCAGTAAATGCAGAATGAGTAATAGAGTTTAAAAATCACTGTTTTACAAGTACCATGGTTATGACTAATTTTAGCGAGTATCATCGATGAAGACTAAGATTGTTGGTTGAAAGTTTAATGGGGACCAAACATTTATACAGTTGCAACGTACCTCCCCACAGATGATTAATTTCAAAGGGGGAAAAAAACAGTAATTTTACACTTGAGAAACCCGGCAGGCATCACTTAGAACAAGTCACCAATTCTGGGACAGAGTGACATCATGTGCCTCCCGATGTGAAACACTAAGAGGAACATATCAGAAAGGCAGAATTCAAACCTAATCACATGGAAACATGAGACGAACCCAAAGTGAAGAGGATTCGACTCTTCAGCTGTGTGAGGTCCTGAAACACAAGGAAAGGCAGAGAAAGTCCTTGCTTCTTGTTCCTCTCATGGAGTCGGCTCTGGCCATGATCAGCTGGTTCCATGGGAGAAAGAGACCCTAATCACCCAGCGGGCTGAGGAAAAGATATGAAAAGCGCTTGGAAAGGAGAAATATTTGCTTTTCAAGAGAACTTTTTCCTAAGCAGCAGTCAGCGATTACTGTGTGAAGGAGGAGGTGACTGACACCCACAATAGCCGCCTTTGGGTATAGACACTCCACACTGGGGGCACACACACCATCCAAAAGATAGCCAGTCCTAGACAGGACTTGATGGGACCACAGTACAGGACACATGATGAGCCATGAGCCATGAAAAGATAAGAAATCTACCAGTTTTTAAAGAACTCCTGGAGCCAGAAGATCTAGTTCAAATCCTAGCTCTGCTGATAATCAGCTCTGTGGTGTTGAGCAGGCTACTCACACCCCCTAAGCCTGTATTTTCTCATCTGTAAAATGGGCGTGTTTGGGATGGGCAGATTGAGTGAGATAATTCATGTATTTAGCACAGTGTCTGGCACACAGTACATGCTTAATAAATATTACTATTTACTATCATATAATAAAATACAATTACTATTATTCTTCATCTCCATTCCCATCACCCAACACAGGGCCTGGAAGGCATGTGATGTGCATTTAAAAAATGTGTCTTGATGCATTAACCCAGAGAAAGTAATGCAGGAAATGAGACAGACGCTGATATTTCTAATATATGAATCATTGCTAAAGACCTAGCTGAGCTCCAGCCAATGTCAAAGACAGGCAAACATTATTAGCATATAAGGAATCATGGTCTTGTGTGCACTGTTCTTGTTTAAGATAATTACTTTGTTAACTTAAAATCTGGTTGAGCTTAGGACAAGCTTGAGACCGTCATTCCATCCCCCTTGGATAAGGGAAGACTACTGTACTTGATTCCCACTACCATGTGAAGTTCAAGCAAATCATGTTCACTGACAGGTGGTACTGAGAAAATAAATGAGAGAAACTTAGGTTTAAATAAACATAATTACTGATGATAAAAGGCATGTAAACATTGTTCCTGGTCATTGATCTGTAATAGTAATCTATCCAGGCTTTCAAGAAGAGGAAAGGAAAGTTGGCAGGAGAGAAGTTTCCATCTCTCCTGCTTCCTCAAAAGGGCTCTCTGCCCTCACTCACACTTTTCCCAGTCTCACTCTTGCTTCCTTTTGCTCATTTCCAACCTACCCGTTCTTCAGGGGCCCTTCTCACCTTAGACTTCAGTGTTGCCTTCAACTTCCTCGCTGGCAATTGTACAATTGGCTGTGCAAGCCCTCCATCTTAGAAATTCCTTATCTGCCCTTATCTTCCCTCTTTGCCAGTAATTCTATCTCCTAGTGATCACAGCATAGCCAGAACATGAAGCTGGACCGTGCTACATTGGGTTCGTTGTGTTTTCACATTTCTTCTCAACCACAAGGTGATAAGTTCATTGAAGACCAGCACCATGTCTCAGAGACTGTTATAGATCAAGCACCTAGCGCAGCATCTGGAACAAAGCAGGCTTAGCATCTTCCACTTGTTCTTTGCTGAAACTGGCCCTTGCTTCTGTGGATTTGCCCGTCTCCTGCGGAGTCCTTCCTAGGGCTCCTCTGTTATCTCCTGCTCTTCCCCACCTTCTCTGCTCCCCTCTTTTCCTCCTACCTCCCTCTCTTCTTTATTCCTTTCTTTAAAAATTTCCATCAGAAGAAAAGTTCATGCCATCCATTTCACATAAACCTGACATAGCTCTTCCATCCTCCTCCTACTATATTTATGCCATATACCAGTTCTAATTGGCTCCCCATCTGCCTTCGAAATGTCTTAGATTCTAATCACGTTGATGAGGTTCACTCAAATTTACTATGTTCATGGCCTTCATAACTGGAATTACTTCCTACACTTTTTTATTTCCTTTAATCTATTCTTGTCTCTTTCATCCTTCCATATGCCACCAGAAATAATTTCTTTTATAGAAGACTTTCATGATTTCAGTCTCCTATTCAAGAACCTATAGATGTCTACCTCTGTAATCTGACATGTTTCAATTCTACTAGTAGGCTTCAGAATGGCTCCACGAACCAACTCTCCCTAACCAAACTGTTTGTGAAAAAGAAGAGAAATAGAATTATTGCATATTGGAGGGGCGCCTGGGTGGCTCAGTCGGTGAAGCATCTCACTTCGGCCCAGGTCATGATCTTGTGGTTTGTAGGTTCAAGCCCCACACCGGGCTCTGTGCTCAGAGCCTGGAGCCTGCTTCGGATTCTGTGTCTCCCATTCTCTTTGCCCCTCTCCCACTCATTCTCTCTCTCTCTCAAAAATAAACATTAAATTTTTTAAAAGAATTATTGCATATTGGAGAAAGCAAAAGTAAAATTGCTTTGTTGTTTTAAGATGGGAAAGTGTATACAGTGAGGGTAGGTGGAAGCAACTGAATGCAATGTTAAAGCAAAATAATGGAGAAATGAAAGTGGTAATTAATGAGGAGAGGCACCTTTCTCTAAAACAGTGTAAAAGGAAGGGAAGGAGGTTACTCCTAAGACTAAGATAGTCCCAGTAATGAAGGAATCAAGGTCAGCTGCCAGCAATGAGCTGAGCAGGGACAAGTAGCTCTACAAGTGCTTAGGCAGGAATATCTGCTCATTCACTCATTCCACAGATGTACTGACCACCTGCTTATCCACGAATTAACACTCCTTAGTATTTTTCCACTTTTCTCAGTATCTGATTACACGGGCCCAACCACAGGAACATAGCTCCATTCCCATTCAACTGTGATCCTGTTTGACCCATTATTCCAGCCTGTTGGGATCTTCTCGAATCTCGACTCTGTCATTCAGTGCTCTACCTTCCAACTTTGTGTCATCATTTGAGAATCTGGTAAGTACCTGTTCAATATTTTTTATTCAAAACATTTTATTACAATTTCATATTTAATATGTGGAATGGGGTAGTACTAAGACATACAGGACACCATGTGGAGTCTCTCTCCCTATGGACATGGATGGACTCTTCAACAAGCTCCCTCCCGGGGATGTTCTCTTGCCAAGGCTGTATCTCTCCACCTCTTTCAACAGGAGATCATGAAAGATCTCATCAAGTACTTTGCCGAAGTCCAAATACACCACGTTCACTTCATTTCCCTCATCAAGCTGGCAAAGTCAATGAATAACGCTGGCAAATAATTCGACAAAACTTGTTTTTAACAAACATATGCCAAATGGTGATGATTTCTCCTTCCAAATGCTTACAATTTTCTTAATGGACAGTTATAGATTCTTGCCTGGTACTGACAGCAAGTTCACTGGTACACGTTTTGGAATTTTCCTTCTCTTTCCATAGAGCAGAATTACATCTGTCTGTGTCTAAGCTTCTGGCATCATGTTTCCTTGGTCCTGCAGAGATCATCTCCCTCAGTCTAGAGATAATTGGCAATTTTTTTTTTTACCAAAAAAACCCACAACCCATATACTTCCTATATGTGCTTTGTGAAACACTGACAAGACTTACACAGGCTGTGGAGGAGACCAGAGTAGAAGCCTTTGGAGACTACAGCTGACGAGCAGGTTAGAGATCACTGACTTGGGATGGGTTGGTATATCGCGTCCTAGACATGCATGTGGTTTGGTAATTAACTAACATGCCTCTCGACCAGAAATTTCTGAAAAAAATCACCTTCTACACATTTTTTCTTCTCTCACCCCACCCTATTGCTCATCTCTGCCATCAGTACCAGAGTGTAACATCTACTAGTCATTAAGATCTGACTTACCCACTTGCCCAAGCCTGGATAGTCATGTTCTGGATCAAAGAGGTGCTGGTGCAGCTGGAATTCTCGACTGAACTCTGCTGTGTCCGGGGTGTTTTCCAGACATCCATCATCTACTGCAAACAGCAAAAGGCTTTTGAGGAATGGCCAAGGTATCTGTTGTGGTTCTAAGAGTTAACTTATTAAAAACAACTAGATATCCACAGGCCAGAATCTATCCACATCAGTCACTCTAAGTCACTTTCCCGCTGGATTTGCTCATCCTGAACTCTCACTCCTCTGCCCACCTGTGGCAGAGACTGGTTGGCAGTTCACCAAACCCACTTTTCTTTCCCCCTCGGCACCCAGCTAATTTCCCAGTCTTGCCCTGCCTGCAGTCAGGTCGAGTCATATGCCCAAGTTTGTGCCAGTGGAATGTGGGCAGAAGTGATGTATTCCACTTCCAGGACTGGCCCATAAAAACCTCCTGGATGCTCCCCTCTCCCTCCCACCCCCCACTCCCATCTGTTGTTCTGCTTGCTACCTGCTGCCGACCAGGGTAACTGTGGGTGTCAAGTGTAAAGATGAAAGATGGCAGTCTGGGTTGCTGAACCATCTACCTCTGCCATACCCTCACCCACCTCTGGCAGGACTTCACACGAGTGAGAAAGAAACTTCTATTGTGTTACCACCATGATTTTCTATCTGTTATGACAGCAAATATTTCCTTAACTAGTATACTTCCATTCCACATGCGTCACTGTGTTTTCTCTTGCGTGAGCTCTTTAGAAACAATTTCGGCTTCTTGGAGAAAGCACATTATATAAGAACAACAACAATCACCAGACAGTATTGGTGTGTGTTATAGTGGTGATGGGGTAAGTCTGGAGTCAGACAGACCAAGAGCTCAGGGTTCCCATCCTGGCTCATAACTGACAGATGGTCTTACTTCCTTGGGAAGGTTACCTTTGTCTCTCTAAGCCCATCTGTTCATCTATAAGAGGGACAGAATCAAGGACTTACTTGACTGGGTAGCTGTGAGGAACAGAGTTGATCACATGTAGAGCGCCTGCTATCGTTTCCTTTCCACCGTCTCTCTTTAAATGACAATTTATACTGTGACTGCTCTTTGAAATAAACATGTCTTTCAATCAAACCCAAGAAAAGTTATTCCACTTCACTGCTGCTTTTACCTAAGCCTTATCATTATGAGACATGATACTCTGAAAACGAGTCCTTTTTTTCCTGTCTCTAATGTGCTTTTAGACAGCAGCTTAAAAGGATGGGGAGGTGGGAGCAGAGGACGGATTGTGAGTTTTGTGCAGGGCTAGGGGGAGGAAAGAGAGTCCCTTTGCATCAAAGTCAGTGCTACAAGGGATCCACTACAACCAGCCAGATAGTCCAGTCTTGTGAGACCCGTCTGAATGAAGCCTTCCAGCAGCTTGAAGCACCCACTGTCTCAGCAGCATGAAGCTCTCGTGTACAAGGCATTAGCATTCGAACAAATCCCTAACGTGGCTCCCTACTTTTCACTGAACTATTTATCTAACTTCTTCATCTGCAGCAATTAACCTGTAGGAAAGGGATAGCCAGTCAAAAGAGTTCAGACAGTCTGCATATGGCAGCTTTACAACCATTTCATAATTGTTTCTTGAGTACTTAGGAGTGGGCCCAGACTGAGATCTAGAGATAAAGCCCTGCTCTGGGAATGGTGGTACCTCGGGGCCTGAAAGTGTGCCCTGGGATTCACATCCTATCCCTGGGGATGGCCTCTTCATGTTCTGCTGCTCTATCCTGGGTGGCTGGGCCATGATTCAGAGGAGAGCATGGCCTGGGAGAGGGAAGCCAATGTTTTTTTTTTTTTTTTAATGTTTATTTATTTTTGAGAGAGAGACAGACAGAGTGTGAGCAGGGGAGGGGTGGAGAGAGAGGGAGACACAGAATCTGAAGCAGGCTCCAGGCTCTGAGCTGTCAGCACAGAGCCCGACGCGGGGCTCAAACCCACGAACCATAAGATCATGACCTGAGTGAAGTCAGATGCTTAAATGACTGAATCACCCAGGCATCCCAGAAGCCAAGGTTTTATTCTTGGATTGCTCAACTGTGTGGTGTCACGATTCTCAGTGAAGCATAACTCAAGCAATTTCTTACAAATAATATCTAAATTTAGCTAGTGATTTCCTTTTTAGAATGAAAATAATGGTAGAACAAAGAATGAGAAACGTTAGCTTAGTGGAAAATAGCAAAGAAAATGGCAGACAGTGTGTAACAAGAAGGGGTCTGGGAGTTGTAATTTGACCCAACTGTACCAGCCCACCTTGACTGCCTCGTCTCAGAGCTCTGGCATGCATAAAACTAGTGCTTGATTACACAGATCTGGACTTTTTCCTTTCTCAGGTTAACCTAGAACAACATTTATGTCCTTGAAGGCACTATGTCTTCATTTTACAGATGAAGAAACTGAGGCACAGGGTAGTGGACTGACATACAACAGTTAGGACTAGACCTCAGATCTCTCGGCTCAAACTCTGTCCAATCTCCTACAACAGTGGTTCTCAAACTTTAGCAGCCACCAGAATCACATGGAAGGCAGCTTAGAATACAGACTTCTGGGTCCTATCCCAGGGGTTTCTGACCCAGTTGGTCTGAGGTAAGGCCTGAAAATTTGCATTTCCAACAAGTTTCCAGGTAATGCTGATGCTGCTGGTCTGGGACCACACTTTAAGAACCACTGTACCATATCATATCTAATCAGTTTAACCAAATCCCCGCGAAGACTATAGCTCTTCAAATTCTGAACTGGTTTTTCCTTCTACCCCTCCCAAACGCTATGAGCATGTAAAACGTGGCTAAAGTGATTGGCTTGGTGCAATGATTCAGATTTTCCTGAGGTCATGGGCCAGTATTTCTACGTTGGCTAGGTTACATCCAGTGACTCTGGTTGTTGCAGAGGCTCTGTACCCCACAGAAATCAGACACCTACCCTAAATGAAAGGAGGAATATCTTTCAGGGAAAACCTCTTTCAGAGAAAGCCTGCATTGTGTTCAAGAAAATCTGAGGGGCCAGTGAGCAAGGCAATATGTCATGGTGGTTGAGCACACGGTCCTGAATCAGCTAGACCTGGGTTTGAGTCTTGGCTCAGCTACTTGCTACATAGATAAGCTTGGACACGCTATGCTCTAAGATTCAGTTTCCATACATGCAAAGCAGGGATAATAAATACCCACTATTACTGTAGGCTTGGAGGAAAAGACTACTCTGGTGCTAGAAGTTAACACAAGCTCAACGAGAGCGTTATTTATTAGTGGCCAAACCAATTATAATCAGGATGCCATTTAACAAATTTTTTACTTTGTGGGAAGTGCTGCGCCGAGTCCTTAACATGGATAATTTCATTTAATTCCCACACCAACCCCCATTTTGCAAATGAGGAAACCGAGGTGCAAAGTGGTTAGTTAACTCGTTTGAGGTCATGTATCTTGACCCTGGTTTTGAATTCAGTGTGTTTTTTTAATGTTTACATATTTATTTTGAAAGAGCACAAAAACAGGGGGAAGGGCATAGAGAGAGGGAGAGAGAATTCTAGGCTCCATGCCATCAGCGCAGAGCTCAACATGGGGCTTGATCTCACGAACCTCAAGATGACGACCTGAGCAGGAAGCAAGAGTTGGATGCTTAACTTACTGAGCCACCCAGGTGCCTCCAGGTAGTCTGAGTTTAGAGCCACCACTCTTAACCACCCAGGTAAGCTGCTTGAAGCCTACCATAAGTGTAGCCCGCTTACATGCATTCTCTTTGGCATTAGGGAGTAGGAAAGTGGGAGGGACACATGAGTAGCAAAGAAAGTTTCAACCTTCTTTGTTAACCAACTTCTTATCATCCTGGGCCCTGTCTCTCATGTCACCTCCTAACTCCAAAGAAATATTTCGGGATAGGTGCTGTTTGTGACATGGTTGAAACGATGATTGTCAAAGGAAGTAAGGAAAACAGACGGACATGGATAATCCACAAACTAGTAAATTAAATTCCAAAGATAGTAAAAATGGGAAGCAACTATAGCATAGAAAAGGCAAAAAGAAGAAAATCTTTCGCCATTGTTATTATAATAGTAGCAAGTGCAGAAAAAAATGGATCGATTCCTAAAGAAGGAGAGAATGCAAAGCTTTGGCAAGAGAGTCTTATGTGGGTGTATCTGACCACCAGAATGCACCAACGGTTTTAGAATAAATTTCTCTTTCCAATCTACTTATGAAGACATAGTGGGTCGTTACAATCTACTTGCAAATACATAGGGGGTCATTAGAATAGAAATACTATTTCTCAGAATATTTGTAGCTGATGTTAGAATTTTTAATTTCCTCCCAAAGACTCTATCTACCATCCATGAGAACCCAAGGGCATGCCTGTTACCTGTTTTTCCAACGGGACAGGGATTTGGAGGGTCCGGGTAACCCTGGTCTTCACTAAAGTCCTTAGGAATGTTGTCACCAGTCAACTCTGCCACAATGTTTGGGATGTTGCCAAAAGGACCCAAGTGCTGAAGACCTTCATGAGCTCCACCTGCCAGGGAATCAGAGTAATTTACTTCAAAGCAATTAAATTCATTTCAACTAATATTTACTCAGGCATACCATACAGGCAGAGCAGTGTGATCCATGCTGTAGAGGGAGAGAACAGGAATCAAATAGTTCCTGCCCTTTAAGGCTTACAGCGTTAGTTGGAGAAACAGACACCTGCTGCATGTGTATCATTTTCATACAAGGCACATTAGATTCTTACCATAAGAGAAGTGTTAATACAGGACTATGGGAGCATAGTTAAGGAAGAGTTTCATTTGGCTGATAGGATGGGGAGGGCTTCTTAAACCAGTTGGAACTTGGGTGACATTTGGTGGCAGGGTAGGAGAAGAGAAAGGGAAAGAGAGGCAATTGCATCCAGGTATGAGAACAGGCTGAAAGACAACACATTTCCAAAAAAATAAAAATGAAATGAAATAAATGAAATGAAATGAAGAAAAAAAGTCACTGTCCTCCTGCCATTGTAGAACCATTTAAAACTTGTTATATTTACTCCAATCCTTTCTCCTCTGCATATCTTTTTATATATAAGTGTGTATTCACTTTTCATTTAATATTAAAGCACTAGCATCATCCCATGTGGCTGCATGGTCTCTAGTCACATAATTGTAAGTGACTATGTTGTTTTTTATGCAGTGGCTCTACCACAACATATTAATCATTCCCCTGTTGTGGGAAATTCAGTATTTCCCAATTTACTCTTAGGAATTTAATTTTTTCCATATTTTGGATTAATTTTTCTCAGGATAGATTCCCAGAAGTCAAATTACTGGGTCAAAGGCTATAAATATTTTTATGGCCCCTTATATCATATTGCCAAGCTGTTTTCCAAAAAGGAGGTACCAATTTATAAAATAACATCAACAAAATATAAGAACACCATTTTTAACATCTCTACCAGCATTGAGTTTTATAAAAATAATTTTTGTTTTTCTTGCTAATTTAAAAGGTGTTAGGAAAACTACTGTCTTATTTTGAATGTCTTTGATTGCCAGCTCAGTCAAATATATTTCCATGTGTTTATTTATGAGCTCTAATTTCTTCATGCAAGTTGTTAGCTCTTGGAATATTAATGTTTCTCTTATCAATTTGCATGAAAACGTTACATAATAAAGGTGACAAGACATTGGCTGTTACATTCCCTGCAGCACTTCCCCATTTTGTCTGACTTTGAATTCTGGTTATTATATATTGCAATATTTTGCAAACATAAGCTTTTAATATTTATGTCATCAGATTTACTGTTGTTATTCTCCTTTGTGATTTCTTCTTGACCTTTTAAATTTACAAAATCGTTGTCCTTTCAGAAGTGCTACCAAAATTTGGATATTTTAGTTTTTCTAGTTTTTACATTAACTCTTTAGTCCTTACGTGTTTCAGTGCTCATGAAATAAGTAACCAATTATCCCACCTGCATTTGTTAAATAATTCTGCCCTTCCTCACTTATTTCATTCTTTCAACAAATATTTAAGTGCCTCCTTCATAGCAAACCTTCTCTGAGCACCAAGGCACAGCAGTAAATAAAAACAACTTACACTGTGTAATTTGCTTTACTTATACATAATGTATGCCAATTTCGAGACTCTTTATCTTCTTGTAGACTTAATATCCTAGAAGGTTCAGGAAGCTTACTTTACCAGCACTAAAGCAGACTTTTCTTGGAATGAATTCCTACTTAATAATTTTATTGGGACATAGCTCTCTTAATGACTTGTACATCCTATACATGAAGAGCCAAAAGGTGCCTTGGTTGGTGTGCATGAATTTAGTACCAAAACCAGGCTACAAGAGCCACACTTGTACCTCCAGAGAGGACAGTCTTGCCAATAGGTTATATTGTTTCAGTCCAGTTGGATGAGGCACCCTTTTCCCCTGGAGAAGCTGTGCCAAGGTTATTGCTTTGACACTTTTGACACTTTTTTTTTTTTTTTTTTTGCTTCTTTGACTGAACCAGCTCCCCTATGGAAAGACACATTTTTTTCTTTGGAAATACTAATATATTCAGTACAATCATGGTTAGATCTTAGTGACTTAGGAATCACACTGTCTTTGAAGTGACTTTGTATTACTCTATCTTAATTTATTACATCTGATTAAAGTTTATCCTTAAAAGGATAATTGTACCTCCTTTAATTTCAAATTCCTCTAGCCCCCAAATATAGATATCATCACGTGGCTGGGTTGTTTCATTTACATTTATATTATAATTCATTATTTTGTAATGAGAATGAGTAGCCTGCAAAATTTCCGCATTAAAAAAAAAGTTTTGTTTTTTTTTTTTGAAAATATCCATGTAAATATTTAAAATGAGATGTATTTTTATATCTATCATAATCTGATGGCTTAACCCATCCTACTCTGATGGTTATGTGTTAAAATCTATTATTACCAATAAATCTCTCAATCTCTTATTGCTGTTTTTGCTTAGCATTTTGATGCTGTGTTAGTTGCCACGTTCGAGAACATAAATTCTTATTTTAATTGTGTTATTAATTGGCTGTTAAGTAAAAAATTAATTCACAAATCATCTTTCTTCTATTATCATTGCCACTCTCATTCTGTTGTTTTGCTTGGTAAATATTTGATCATCCTTTTATTTGTAACTTTATGTATCTTTCTGGTGGTTTTTCCGAGTCTTGTTGTGATGCCTGCCTTCAGAGACATTCTCGGGATTTATATTTATTATCCCACATTAACCCAAGACTTGCAAAAGGTCCAACGGACAGCACAGTACACTTGGTACCGATATATCTGAAGCTTTGTACGGTCTTGGCAATGGAGCCACCCCTGTGCTCGCCATAGGGCATGCTTTCTGCTGTGTGAATACATGTCTCAACTTTTGAAAGCACCCTAGCCTTAAGTGCCAGGAATTATCCAACTTGGCTTAAGGGAGAATACATGTCTTCTTAATGCTCCATTAGTAATTAATGAAGGAAGCAAACACAGTTTCCTTTATGGAAGGCCTGCCAAGGCTCTGTTTACCTCTGTGCACCAGTGCCATTAAAATGAATGCAGCACTTGTTAGGAAGCAGATGTTCAGCACCAAGCAGATACATTATAACACAGGCTCTTTTAAAACTATATTTAATGACATCGAATCAAGAAACACTGAGGTAGGAACTGTGGGAGATACATGTAAGTAACAAATGCTATCCTTTGCTCTCCAGGAGCTTAAATGTTATAGACAAGAAACCACAGATAGGAAATAATTAGAAAAATGATATAGTTGAGTTTGCAACCAAATGCTAGTTATCTGGTTCATTATGTTTAGATTATGTTAATTTATTTTACCTGAAACGAGGTCAATTAACACGTTATGATGCGATGGATGCTATTTCTTCCATCTGTCATAGTTTCAACCAAACACATATATTTTTTTAAGTTTATTTATGGGGGGGGGATGCTATTTCTTCCATCTGTCATAGTTTCAACCAAACACATATATTTTTTTAAGTTTATTTATGGGGGGGGGGCAGAGAGAGAGGGAGAGAGAGAATTCCTCTCTCTGGAGAGGAGAGAGAGAGGTTCCATGCTGTCAGCGCAGAGCCAGATTCAGGGCTCAAACTCAAGAACTGTGAGATCATGACCCGGGCTGAAATCAAGAGTTAGACACTTAATCGACAGAGCCACCCAGGTGCCCCCCCAAACACATATTTTAAAATCATTAATTAGTCAGTTTTAAGAATATGTATTGAGCACACACCACATATCAAGATTTGGACTAAAAGTGCTGGAAGGTCAGTGATGAACCAGGTAAATGTGGGTCCTGCTTTCACAGAGTTTACAGACGACAAAAGATACACAAAGGACACACTTGAAATGCAGGGTTGTAATGCACTCATAATGCAACTGGGATACTACAGCAAGATGTCACGCATATGACAAGAGAAACATCTAACCCACATGTAGGACACGGATGACTTTTTTGCAGGAAGGAACACAACATTGATTACGTTAGGTGCTGTTGAACATGTAAATGTAAAAGACATGGTTCAAGCTCTCTAATTGGTTCTTCATTCTAGGTTCTTCAAGGCTACCACAATAAAACAGTGATATATGATAAGATACATCCCTTGACATAATTCATTATGGTATAAACTTCAAAAGAGGTGAAATTCAGGAAACAGGGAATCTGCCAGGAAAACATCCATGGAAGAGGTGACCCTTGAGTTGATTCATGAAAGACAGGATCCATCCTTGCAGGTGGCAAAGGAAAGACCACAAATGACAACACAGAAATAGGTGTAAGCAAGGAATGTTTGAACATCAGTGATGAGCACTATTGGGGAAGGGAGGAGCTGGATGGGAGGGGAGAAGGCCGATGCCAAGCAGAAAAGTATGAATTAATATAGCAATAAATAGCAACGACACTTTCTAGGCAGGAGAGCGATGTAATAATTGGATGTCACATAGAATGTTAAGTTAGCATCAATTTAAAGCCCTCGTTCCCACCTAAAGGTCATATCAGAATCACATGAGTAATTTTTTAAAAATTCCAATGTCCCCTACTCCAGAGCCACTGTATCCAAGTATCCTTCTGAAGACCACACTATATAAAGGTAGACTGGAAGGAAGTTTAGACGTCCTGCTATAAGGCCATTGCTGAAACTCAGGGGTGAAGCGACGAGGACTAGGGTTAGGGTGGCCACAACATGAGTAGAAAAAAAGAAAGATTTCAAACAGTGCACAAGGGGAAGAGGAGTCAAGAGCACATGAGGTTTCCAAAGTGCAGAGGCCCCCGATTGGAGAAAATAATGCCATCAGTAAAGACACGATCTTTCACTACAGCTTTAAATTTATTTCAGGCAATTAATTAATTCTATCCTGTGATGACACTTAATTTGTCTGTTTCCATCCTAGCACTCCACAAACGTCTCTAGAATAAAGAGAAAATATTTAATTCTTGCCAAATAGGTTTTCGGCTCAGTTTTGTTTATATAAACTTTGCTTCCTTTAATAAAATTGGTACCATGCAGCTGTTTATTCTCAAGCTCTAGGCCATCAGATTTTCTTTGCATTGTTATGGCAGTAAAGTGTCAGTCAGCTGTACCGTTCAGGGGCAATGGAAGCAGGGAGTGGGGAAGAAGGAGAAGACCCAGGTTGGTCTGATTGGGCCAAAGCTGTTAAGTCTCCTTCTTGGACTGTGCTGGAACTCTCCATAAAAATCTGTGGAGGCACTTTTCCACATCTTGGGGGATTTCTCTAACAGCTTTCAGCTCTTTACTGCGTCCCCATCCCCTGCCTTGTGCCTGGTTTCTCCATCCTCTGTACGTCCCTTTTAGACTGGCAATTCTCTTGTTTCATTCAGTTGGCTAATCTGGTCAACCTCATCTCTGCTTTCCCCCCATGGACTTGTGCAATGTCAACATGGCAGCTCTCAGCAAGACTCCCGAGGACCACCAGCTGGGCCCCGCACCTCCAATATTCGTTTATCCAGTAAAGGTACTAGCTTTCTTTCTGGTTAATTTAAAACTGCCCTCCAAACAGTCATGGGCTTTTTTTGTTGCATCAGTTGAGTTGTTGAGTTGTTTAGTTATAGCGTAAATCTCTGGTATCACACCTTACCTTGAGATCATTTGACTTTCCTCAATGTCATGCATTAAAAAAACAAAACAAAACAAAACAAAAACCTGAGTGAAGTTTCCAATTATTGTGACATCTTACATACCTCTTTCCTGGAGAATGTGGTTTTCCATATAGTATCCACATCACTGAAGCATCCCCTTTTTAACATCCAGATTCATTTATTTAACCATTTTAAAGGAAAATGTTCACTATGAATTTTAGGTAAAGACTTTAAACAGTGGCCTTGGAATGTGACTTTCCCTCCTCTTGATAATTTGGGACCATCATTGTCAATATCAATGACTATATTGTGATGCAGCAGAGAGTGTTCTCAGAGTAAGGAAGTGCACACAGTGATATCACCCTACTACACGGTCCCAGCTGCTGTGGCTTTTACAGCTCTTCATCTCCTCCCTCCTTTGTAAGCTGTTAATCCTAGTCATCCCAGATCCTTTTCACAATGAAGTATATACGTATATAAATAAAGAGTGGGCCTAGGTCCTGCAAATTCCCTTTTCTAATTTGCTTTACTGCACACGTAAATCACGTGTGGATCTTATCAAAAAGCAGGCTCTGATTAACAAGGTAGGGTGGGGCCTGAGAGTGTATTTCTAACAAGCTCCCGCGTAATGATGATGTTGTCAGTTCACACATGACACTTTCAGTGATAAGCGGCTAGAAAGTGAGAGAGCCAGACTTATTCGAATTATACATAAAATAAGATTAAATTATCTCTGATAGACAGTCACAGAATTTGTGACATCCAGGGTGGCTGCTGTGAGGCATCTAAAGTCCACTTGAGATTTCAGATAAAAGAGCTGTGGCTACTGTTGACATCCTTTTATTGAAAGTTTTAGGGAGAGGGAAGATGGCGGCGTAGGAGGATGCTGGGCTCACTGCGCATCCTGCTGATCACTTAGATTCCACCTACACCTGCCTAAATAACCCAGAAAACTGCCAGAGGATTAGCAGAACAGAGTCTCCGGAGCCAAGCGCAGATGAGAGGCCCACGGAAGAGGGTAGGAAGGGCAGTGAGGCAGTGCGCACTCCACGGACTGGCGGGAGGGAGCCGGGGCGGAGGGGCGGCCCGCCGGCCAAGCAGAGCCCCCGAGTCTGGGTGGCAAAAGCAGAGGGGCCGGACGGAGTGTGTTCCGACAGCAAGCGCGACTTAGCGTCTGGGAGGTCATAAGTTAACAGCTCTGCTCGGAAAGCGGGAAGGCTGGAGGACAAAGGGAGGGAGAGCTGCTGAGCCCCTGGACGACAGAGCTCAGTTTGGCGGGGAACAAAGGCGCTCGTCAGCGCCACCTCCCCCGCCCATCCCCCAGCCAAAATCCCAAAGGGAACCAGTTCCTGCCAGGGAACTTGCTCGCTCCGTGAAAACACCCAACTCTGTGCTTCTGCGGAGCCAAACCTCCGGCAGCGGATCTGACTCCCTCCTGCTGCCACAGGGCCCCTCCTGAAGTGGATCACCTAAGGAGAAGCGAGCTAAGGCTGCCCCTCCTGCCCCCGTGCACCTTGCCTACCCACCCCAGCTAATACGCCAGATCCCCAGCAACACAAGCCTGGCAGTGTGCAAGTAGCCCAGACGGGCCATGCCACCCCACAGTAAATCCCGCCCCTAGGAGAGGGGAAGAGAAGGCACACACCAGTCTGACTGTGGCCCCAGCGGTGGGCTGGGGGCAGACATCAGGTCTGACTGCGGCCCCGCCCACCAACTCCAGTTATACACCACAGCACAGGGGAAGTGCCCTGCAGGTCCTCACCACTCCAGGGACTATCCAAAATGACCAAACGGAAGAATTCCCCTCAGAGGAATCTCCAGGAAATAACAACAGCTAATGAACTGAGCAAAAAGAATTTAAATAATATAACAGAAAGTGAATTTAGAATAATAGTCATAAAATTAATCGCTGGGCTTGAAAACAGTATAGAGGACAGCAGAGAATCTCTTGCTACAGAGATCAAGGGACTAAGGAACAGCCCTGAGGAGCTGAAAAGCGCTTTAAATGAAATGCAAAACAAAATGGAAACGACGACGGCTCGGATTGAAGAGGCAGAGGAGAGAATAGGTGAACTAGAAGATAAAGTTATGGAAAAAGAGGAAGCTGAGAGAAAGAGAGATAAAAAATCCAGGAGTATGAGGGGAAAATTAGAGAACTAAGTGATACACTAAAAAGAAATAATATATGCATAATTGGTATCCCAGAGGAGGAAGAGAGAGGGAAAGGGGCTGAAGGGGTACTTGAAGAAATTATAGCTGAGAACTTCCCTGAACTGGAGAAGGAAAAAGGCATTGAAATCCAAGAGGCACAGAGAACTCCCTTCAGACGTAACTTGAATCGATCTTCTGCACGACATATCATAGTGAAACTGGCAAAATACAAGGATAAAGAGAAAATTCTGAAAGTAGCAAGGGATAAACGTGCCCTCACATATAAAGGGAGACCTATAAGACTCGTGACTGATCTCTATTTTGAAACTTGGCAGGCCAGAAAGGCTAGGCACGATATCTTCAGTGTGCTAAACAGAAAAAATATGCAGCCGAGAATCCTTTATCCAGCAAGTCTGTCATTTAGAATAGAAGGAGAGATAAAGGTCTTCCCAAACAAACAAAAACTGAAGGAATTTGTCACCACGAAACCAGCCCTACAAGAGATCCTAAGGGGGATCCTGTGAGACAAACTACCAGAGACATCACTACAAGCATAAAACATACAGACATCACAATGACTCTAAACCCGTATCTTTCTATAATAACACTGAATGTAAATGGATTAAATGCGCCAACCAAAAGACATAGGGTATCAGAATGGATAAAAAAACAAGATCCATCTATTTGCTGTCTACAAGAGACTCATTTTAGATCTGAGGACACCTTTAGATTGAGAGTGAGGGGATGGAGAACTATTTATCATGCTACTGGAAGCCAAAAGAAAGCTGGAGTAGCCATACTTATATCAGACAAACTAGACTTTAAATTAAAGGCTGTAACAAGAGATGAAGAAGGGCATTATATAATAATTACAGGGTCTATCCATCAGGAAGAGCTAACAATTATAAATGTCTATGCGCCGAATACCGGAGCCCCCACATATATAAAACAATTACTCATAAACATAAGCAACCTTATTGATAAGAATGTGGTAATTGCAGGGGACTTTAACACCCCACTTACAGAAATGGATAGATCATCTAGACACATGGTCAATAAAGAAACAAGGGCCCTGAATGATACATTGGATCAGATGGACTTGACAGATATATTTAGAACTCTGCATCCCAAAGCAACACAATATACTTTCTTCTCGAGTGCACATGGAACATTCTCAAGATAGATCATATACTGGGTCACAAAACAGCCCTTCATAAGTTTACAAGAATTGAAATTACACCATGCATACTTTCAGACCACAATGCTATGAAGCTTGAAATCAACCACAGGAAAAAGTCTGGAAAACCTCCAAAAACATGGAGGTTAAAGAACACCCTACTAACGAATGAGTGGGTCAACCAGGCAATTAGAGAAGAAATTAAAAAATATATGGAAACAAACGAAAATGAAAATACAACAATCCAAACGCTTTGGGACGCAGCAAAGGCAGTCCTGAGAGGAAAATACATTGCAATCCAGGCCTATCTCAAGAAACAAGAACAATCCCAAATACAAAATCTAACAGCACACCTAAAGGAAATAGAAGCAGAACAGCAAAGGCAGCCTAAACCCAGCAGAAGAAGAGAAATAATAAAGATCAGAGCAGAAATAAACAATATAGAATCTAAAAAAACAGGAGAGCAGATCAATGAAACCAAGAGTTGGTTTTTTGAAAAAATAAACAAAATTGACAAACCTCTAGCCAGGCTTCTCAAAAAGAAAAGGGAGATGACCCAAATAGATAAAATCATGAATGAAAATGGAATTATTACAACCAATCCCTCAGAGATACAAACAATTATCAGGGAATACTATGAAAAATTATATGCCAACAAATTGGACAACCTGGAAGAAATGTACAAATTCCTAAACACCCACACTCTTCCAAAACTCAATCAGGAGGAAACAGAAAGCTTGAACAGACCCATAACCAGCGAAGAAATTGAATCGGTTATCAAAAATCTCCCAACAAATAAGAGTCCAGGACCAGATGGCTTCCCAGGGGAGTTCTACCAGACATTTAAAGCAGAGATAATACCTATCCTTCTCAAGCTATTCCAAGAAATAGAAAGGGAAGGAAAACTTCCAGACTCATTCTATGAAGCCAGTATTACTTTGATTCCTAAACCAGAGACCCAGTAAAAAAAGACAACTACAGGCCAATATCCCTGATGAATATGGATGCAAAAATTCTCAATAAGATACTAGCAAATCGAATTCAACGGCATATAAAAAGAATTATTCACCATGATCAAGTGGGATTCATTCCTGGGATGCAGGGCTGGTTCAACATTTGCAAATCAATCAACGTGATACATCACATTAACAAAAAAAAAGAGAAGAACCATATGATCCTGTCAATCCATGCAGAAAAGGCCTTTGACAAAATCCAGCACCCTTTCTTAATAAAAACCCTTGAGAAAGTCGGGATAGAAGGAACATACTTAAAGATCATAAAAGCCATTTATGAAAAGCCCACAGCTAACATCATCCTCAAGGGGGAAAAACTGAGAGCTTTTTCCCTGAGATCAGGAACACGACAGGGATGCCCACTCTCACCGCTGTTGTTTAACATAGTGTTGGAAGTCCTAGCATCAGCAATCAGACAACAAAAGGAAATCAAAGGCATCAAAATTGGCAAAGATGAAGTCAAGCTTTCGCTTTTTGCAGATGACATGATATTATACATGGAAAATCTGATAGACTCCACCAAAAGTCTGCTAGAACTGATACATGAATTCAGCAAAGTTGCAGGATACAAAATCAATGTACAGAAATCAGTTGCATTCTTATACACTAACAATGAAGCAACAGAAAGACAAATAAAGAAACTGATCCCATTCACAATTGCACCAAGAAGCATAAAATGCCTAGGAATAAATCTAACCAAAGATGTAAAAGATCTGTATGCTGAAAACTATAGAAAGCTTATGAAGGTAATTGAAGAAGATATAAAGAAATGGAAAGACATTCCATGCTCATGGATTGGAAGAATAAATATTGTCAAAATGTCAATACTACCCAAAGCTATCTACACATTCAATGCAATCCCAATCAAAATTGCACCAGCATTCTTCTCGAAACTAGAACAAGCAATCCTAAAATTCATATGGAACCACAAAAGGCCCCGAATAGCCAAAGTGATTTTGAAGAAGACCAAAGCAGGAGGCATCACAATCCCAGACTTTAGCCTCTACTACAAAGCTGTCATCATCAAGACAGCATGGTATTGGCACAAAAACAGACACATAGACCAATGGAATAGAATAGAAACCCCAGAACTAGACCCACAAACGTATGGCCAACTCACCTTTGACAAAGCAGGAAAGAACATCCAATGGAAAAAAGACAGTCTCTTTAACAAATGGTGCTGGGAGAACTGGACAGCAACATGCAGAAGGTTGAAACTAGACCACTTTCTCACACCATTCACAAAAATAAACTCAAAATGGAAAAAGGACCTGAATGTGAGACAGGAAACCATCAAAACCTTAGAGGAGAAAGCAGGAAAAGACCTCTCTGACCTCAGCCGTAGCAATCTCTTACTCGACACATCCCCAAAGGCAAGGGAATTAAAAGCAAAAGTGAATTACTGGGACCTTATGAAGATAAAAAGCTTCTGCACAGCAAAGGAAACAACCAACAAAACTAAAAGGCAACCAACGGAATGGGAAAAGATATTTGCAAATGACATATCGGACAAAGGGCTAGTATCCAAAATCTATAAAGAGCTCACCAAACTCCACACCCGAAAAACAAATAACCCAGTGAAGAAATGGGCAGAAAACATGAATAGACACTTCTCTAAAGAAGACATCCGGATGGCCAACAGGCACATGAAAAGATGCTCAACGTCGCTCCTTATCAGGGAAATACAAATCAAAACCACACTCAGATATCACCTCACGCCAGTCAGAGTGGCCAAAATGAACAAATCAGGAGACTATAGATGTGGAGAGGATGTGGAGAAACGGGAACCCTCTTGCACTGTTGGTGGGAATGCAAATTGGTGCAGCCGCTCTGGAAAGCTGTGTGGAGGTTCCTCAGAAAATTAAAAATAGACCTACCCTATGACCCAGCAATAGCACTGCTAGGAATTTATCCAAGGGATACAGGAGTACTGATGCATAGGGGCACTTGTACCCCAATGTTTACAGCAGCACTCTCAACAATAGCCGAATTATGGAAAGAGCCTAAATGTCCATCAACTGATGAATGGATAAAGAAATTGTGGTTTATATACACAATGGAATACTATGTGGCAATGAAAAAGAATGAAATATGGCCTTTTGTAGCAACGTGGATGGAACTGGAGAGTGTGATGCTAAGTGAAATAAGCCGTACAGAGAAAGACAGATACCATATGGTTTCACTCTTATGTGGATCCTGAGAAACTTAACAGAAACCCATGGGGGAGGGGAAGGAAAAAAAAAAAGAGGTTAGAGTGGGAGAGAGCCAAAGCATAAGAGACTCTTAAAAACTGAGAACAAACTGAGGGTTGATGGGGGGTGGGAGGGAGGGGAGGGTGGGGGATGGGTATTGAGGAGGGCACCTTTTGGGATGAGCACTGGGTGTTGTATGGAAACCAATTTGACAATAAATTTCATATATTAAAAAAAAAAAAAGAAAGTTTTATTCTAATTATAGAGGCATTTGCTCACATTTCGTTAAGGAAAGGATCCCACTGCACCCTTTCTCATTCAACGAATCCTTTGAGAATTAGAAGTCAATACTTTGGTCTTGAAGGTAAGTTCTCACAAGTGATGTCCTTCACAGAGCCTGATGCCCTCACACCAAAATCCAAGAGTCCCTCCTGGCTGGAACTGGTGGGCACAGCTTTGGTAAGTCAAGGTCAGACTTGAAGAAGATAAATGGGGTCCTGCACCACTATTGCTTTTGGGTGCCATTAGAGTTTCAATAGTTTCAAAGTACTTTTATATCGTCATTAAAAATGTTTCAGTGAGGTAAGACAAGAATTACTACTCATAACTGAGAAAGCGAGTCCTAGGAGACCGTTACGTGCCTGAAGCCACTCAGCAAGTTGGTGCTATTTGGAGACTGGGACCCTAGCACTGTTCCCACTCCACCGTGGCACCAGGGGAGCCCCTCCAAGGCCCTATGCAGCCATCCCATACCCTTTACAGGGGATTTTCATCTTCCCAAGATCAGCTCTAGCTCGAGAGAAGTAGTTGGGAGAATGACCTGTCAGAATAACAGGGGCCGCTCTCATGTTTTCTGGCTCCCTCTGGGGCTCCAAAGGGTCAGAGACCAGGTGGGGTCATCTTCCCACCACAGCTGGGCCCCAGCAGAACGACTCCGGGATGGGGAGCCAACCGTGGTCCTCGCTCCTGTGGTTCGGAGGTGTCTGTGCCAGCCTTGTGCCGGGGGTTTAGGGCCTCGAGATGCAGCCCCTGCCCTGCGGACTCTGCCTCACAATTCGGTAACACCATGACAGACTCACAGCCGGCGGTGTCCCCTGCAGCCCCACCCACCCGCAGTGCCACACCAGGGCTGCCCGTGGACCCACACCACCGGGCATCCGTGCTGGGCAATAAAGGAGACTTGTGGCCGGGCAGCCTGGTGCCAAGGAGCCTGTCAGCCACCTCATAAAAAGGCAGCTCCATGAGCTGCGTCTGGCAGGGAGTGGGCACGCTCTCCTCAATACCAGCCATTCAGCTGAAGGGACAGGATCCAGCAGTTTTCACTTAGGTCACCACAAACAGCAGACGCTAAAAATACCCTGCGGTCTGAGCCTTCGTTCCTCCTGCGTGTCCCCATACATCATTTACAAAGCCACCACCAGTTTTTCTCTTGTCAATGGTCTGGGACACAGAAGCATCACATAGGTGATTCCAGTGAAAGCTGCCTGGCTTTGGTTTACCCCCACACTCCTGATTGAGAGCGGGGCTGGAGGAAGGCAGAGTAAAATGGGGCACATGTGGAGTGGAACCTGGCTTCAGAGACCGCAGGGCAGGCATGCAAAGGGAGGACGCGGGACACGGCCGCGTGCAGCACCAAGGTGGCCACGAGGGGACAAAGAGAAGCCCGCATCCTCTGAGATCCTGAGGGCCACCCTGAGGAAGGGCCTGCAAGATTTGTTTCGTCCCCACATTTGAGGCAAATACCTAATTTTTACAGAAAGTACTATCGTTTCTCGAAGATGGGAGGACTAACTTGTCACTTCCCATATAATCCACACCTTGGCTTTCTCCTTAGTACAACATTCAAGTGGCTCTGCTACACCTGATTGCCTGCACGGCAGCAAAGAACACAGAACCATGGAGAAAAGGGCTGCAGAAAGACACACAACTTAGCTCTTATTAATGGGGGCGGGGGGGATACCTGAAAAAACTGGTCACCTTCAGGGTGGGATTTTAAAATGTTAGATGTCTAACATTCACCTTTCTGCTTCCTACCGGCTAAATCATTTAAATGAGCCAAAAAGAACAGATAAAGAGTAATTTCTGTATGTGTGCTTCCTCAAAATGAACTCTGTTATATTAAGGCATTTTTACCTTGGTTCCTGGTAAGAAATGAGAGTGCCCCAAATCAAACATGTTTTTGAAAAGCAGCTAATTTTCATTTAGTGAGGACCCTCAGAAAGGACAGCACCTTTTATACCAAGAACCTTTTTTAGCTTCCTGTTGTTAGGACTCTGGGTTCAAGTCCACATTCTGTCACACATCTGAGACTGACCCAATCTCTCTGGATTTTAAGTCCCTTCTTTTGAACTTGGGGATAGTATGCTTGTGGGGATCAAATAAGAGATTATATGCAAAATGCTTAGCTTGCTGCCTGGTATGTATGTAGTAAGCACTCAATAAATGTTGGCCACTTTTATGATCCAATCAATACTTCCTAACAGCAGAATTAACAGAGCCCAAATTAATAATCCTATGATTTCTTCATTCTGATGATCACAGTTCTGTATCTGAGGCACTGAGCAACAGGGGCTCAAAACAGTTGAACTTTTTGTTAACAGCAATGCCTCCTCATCCACTTAAAACTAAGTGGGTAAATTTTACTTAAAATTTAGTAACTAAGTTACTACCTGGACTCACTCTATTCGTTTTCTTTTCAGAGCAGGCATCCTCCATTCTTTCCCAGGTGGCATAATCCCTTCTCTTAAGAATTGTCATGCAGTGATAGGGGATAAAACACGTCCACACAAAACATATCTGATGTCAGTGCCAGTTTGTGGAGGAGACCATGAGCACTGAGGGGACAGAGTAATACATGTGAGAGAATGAGGCGATGAACACAGACTCGTTTATACCGTTGGAGATGGGTGTTATGGCCTCAACTCTCCTCCTTGTTGGTAACGGAATTTAGTTGAAGCTGTTTAGAATGGTGAGGACTTATGTTGCAAAATCCACATTCTCTAAACCCATGACAAGTGACCCCAAAGCACACAGCATTTGGTAATTCAGAAAAACAAAGGAATGATTCTAGTTCTGCTGAATTGGCTTATTCACTGATTTGCCTCAGGGCAGGGGGCTGGTCCGGGCAGTTTGCTAGAACCATCCTAATGCTCTGAGTGCCAGCCTGGTCCCTCACAGGGACTTCCCCGAGTAGCCCGCATTATCATTGTGGTCGACATCATCATCATCACGATCACACTTGACTGGCACCCTCCTAAAGGTGCAGGAGAGATCCCACCCGAGTTGAAACTGCTGTCAGAGAAGCAAAATAAAATTCCTTATTCAGATATTCTGTCTCATAAGGCATTTGTTTTCATTCCTTTCCTTTCTTCTTCTGCTTCCTCCCTCATACTAGGATCTAAAAAAACTCAGGCTCCTCTGGGACCAAAGGCCACATTATCATCATCTTCTCAGAGACACGCAAACAGTGAAGGCAGCAACTCGGAGTCGAAGCGTACCGCATCTGTGGGTTTCACATCTACATATGCTCCCAATTTAGGATCACAAGCAGAGTTGTTTATTCTAGAAAAGCTTTTTAGTTCACTTTTAAGGTATTTTGCTTAGGCACTGCTGGCTTTTCAAAAGAAGAAAATGTGTATTTTTTTCCAAAGTGGTGTTTGTTTTGGCTGTTTGCTCCTTTGCTAAAGTTCAAATTTTATTCTGTGAATTTAACTAATTCTGCAGCCACCACAAGCCCCACCCCTCCCACCCCCCACACCTTGGCACAAAACCCCAAATTAGAATAAAATACATTAATTTGAAAATGGGGCACTTTGAGGATAGCTGTGAATTTTGTAGGTTTTTGAAAAAGCCACTTTAATAGGTAATTTGCAGTAGCACTTTTAATCCCTTCATATAACTTTATTTGCTGCCCGGAGTGCAGTCTCTCTTTGGCAATTTGTATGGAGGCCAAGTATGTTTTTGTACTGAGGTTCAGACCCATTTGGGATCCTTTAAAACCTTTATTCTATGATTCTTGCTGAAATTATATGACTTAACTGGGAGTCAGAGTGGAGCTTAAATTGAGGTATTAATTACTGTTGAAAAAATAATGTGACATAGAAGAAAAATTGTGGTAGGGGTTGAGATTGGGTCAGGACATGGAGGAAAATGTAAAGAAGTCAAGATACAAACTCAGGCCCTTTAGCACCTGGTCCTATCTAGACTGCTGCTGGCTCCACTTATTTAAAGCTCCCAACTTCATCTTCCTTTCCGAGCTCCCCTTAATGGATGATGCCCTTTGTCCAGAGCCGCGCCCCACATCTCTGTTCTCAAAGACGTGACAAGTCCACGTGTCACTCCTCTAGGGAAGGTTCGCCACTAAAGATAATGAGTACTAACTACCACGTGCTACTTTGCTCCTGTGTGACATGTTTGCACCCCAGAGAATTTCTGGGGTAATCACTGTAACTTAAAGTGGTGACTTCCCTCCCAGGAGTCCCCAGCCCCCTGATGTGCCACCTAAAGAGACAAGCGGGACAGTACAGTTTCTTGGGTGAGGAAAAGGACAGTGGCAGTGCCAGTCCTGGAAGGCAGGCAGAAATCAACTCAAGTAGGACATCAGGGGCCAGACCAGAGCCAAGCAAGTGGCTAGGTTTATAATTAGTGATGGGTAGTAGTTTTTTTTTTTTTAATGTTTTTATTTATTTATTTCTCAGAGGTGGTGGGGGAGAGATTAAGCAGGGGAGGGGCAAGGAGAGGGAGACACAGAATCCAAAGCAGGCTCTAGGTTCTGAGCTGTCAGCACAGAGACTGACGCGGGGCTCAAACCCACAAACTGTGAGACCATGACCTGAGCTAAAGTCAGATGCTCAACTGACTGAGCCACCCAGGCACCCCAGTAGGTGTCTTTTATAAATAGCTAGTGTAAGCATTTGTTTTGGACAAACAGTGATCTCTTTGTAGGACACACTTTACTGTTTCCAATTTTCTAGCAGTTATTACTTTTTTCTTCTTTTTTTAATTATTTTTTTCATTTATTTATTTATTTTGAGAGAGAGAGACAGCGCAAGTGTGGGAAGGACAGAGAGAGGGAGACAGAATCCCAAACAGGATCCGTGCTCTCACCTCAGAGCCTGATGCAGGGTTTGAACCCATGATACCGCAAGATCGTGACCTGAACCGAAACCAAGAATCTGCGGCTTAACCGACTGAGCCACCCAGATGCCCCTCTTCTTTTTTTTTTTTTTTTTTAATATTTATTTTTATTTTTGACAGAGACAGAGACAGAGCATGAGTGGGGGAAGGGCAGAGAGAGAGGGAGACACAGAATCTGAAACAGGCTCCAGGCTCTGAGCTGTCAGCACAGAGCCTGATGCGGGGCTCGAACTCACAGACTGTGAGATCATGATCTGAGCCGAAGTCGGACGCTCAACCAACTGAGCCACCCAGGCGCCCCCTCTTCTTTTTTTAATTCCAGCCCTGGGAAAGGAAAACAGGTGGTGTGTGTGTTGGGGAGGTGGGGGTGGGAAGTTCAATCAGATGGAATCTTCTACAAACCTCTGGTACAGTTTCCCTGGCCTGTAGTTTTCCTACCTCACACAAATACTCCCAACTTCTTCTTTTTGTATCCACATAATCTCTGCCTGGTATTAGTAAGAATAAAACAACATCTTCGGGTGAGCACTGGGTGTCATATGTAAGAGATGAATCACTGGGTTCTACTCGTGAAGCCAAGACTACACTGTATGTAAACTAACTTAAGAAAACAAAACAAAACAAAAAGAAGAAAACAACATCAAAAACAACAAAAACCGCTTAGCTCCTTATTAGAGTGTCAGCTAAGTTCCAGGCACCATGCCTGGGGTGAGGGCCCAATGGCATGTTGAAGGAGACACAAAGGTGTTTGGGTCACAAAGCTGTGTGGAAAGTGGCAGAAAACTCACACTAATGGGGTCTAGAAGAGAGGTATCTGGCAACACATACTCAGGCAGGTGAGGCACCCCATGTGTGGTAGACACTGAAATTATAACTCACATGCTTCTTCTGAACCTTAAAAACGGTAGGGCGCCTGGGTGGCTTAGTTGGTTGAGCATGATTTCAGCTCAGGTCATGATCTCATGGTTCATGGGATCGAGCCCTGCGTTGGGCTCCGTGCTGACGGTGCAGAGCCTGCTTGGGGTTCTCTCTCTCCCTCTTTCTGCCCCTCCCCTGCTTGCACACATGGTGCATGTGGTCTCTCTCTCTCAAAATAAATAAACGTTTTTTTTCAGTGACAATCTTTCTTACCCACAAACGGTAATAGGGATAAAGAAAGCATAATTCAAATTCACAAATAAATCTAGACTCACATTTAACACACACATTTGTAAGACATTTTAAAAAATAGCTTTAAAAAATAATTTAAAAAAATTTTGAAATGGCTTCAGGCTCTCCAGCTATGCCCTCAACTAAAATTTTAACTAGAACATTTGCCAAGAAACAATGTTGGCCTAAGTAAATTTCACAGTCCTTCCTTACTTGGAATAGTAAACTGTAGGACTGTCCTGTAAAAATATAATGGTAACCACACAGGTGGACTTAAGTTGTCTAGTAGCCTCATTTCAAAAAGTACAAAGAAACAAGTCAAGTTAAATTTAGTAATTTGCTTTATTTATCCCAATATATCAAAAATATTGTCATTTCAACATGTAATTAATGTAAAAAATGACGGATGAGATATTTTGCATTCTTTTTTTTTTTTTTGAATGATCTTCAAGATCTGGTGTGTGGTTTATACTTAGGGCACATGACAATTCAAACCAGTCACGCTTTGAGTGATCAGTAGCCCCATGTGGCTGGTGTCCAGTTTGGATAGCTCAGGTTCATAGAGGAGGTTTGGGGGGCAAAAATACAGTCTCTGTGATCCATGTGCTTGAGTTTGAATCTCGGCTCCCTCACACCAGCTGTAAGACCTCAACTGTAAAATGAGGATATAAGTAATGCCTAATCTTAAGGGGCTGGTGAGAGGATAAAATAAAATAAAATACTTTTTATTTATTTAAAAAGCTAAAAGGCTTTTTGCATGGATTCTGGCAAATATGAAGTGGTCATCATTTGACAATGCATGAGCTCTATACTTAGAAACTTATGTGATCCCAGGCAAAAGATCTTACCTATTTGAATATGCATTTTCCTTCTCTGTAAAACAGGGCTGATGATAATACTTCCTTGAGAAGATTAACTGACACAAACACAGCACTTAATAAATGTTCACTTTGATCCCCTTGGTTCTGATGTCAATAAACAGAGATAGCCAAAGGGCCAGCAGAACGGGAACAGAGGTAAATGGGCCTGGATAGGGGCACCTGGGTGGCTCAGTCGGTTGAGCATCCGACTTCGGCTCAGGTCATGATCTCACGGTCCGTGAGTTCGAGCCCCACGTCGGGCTCTGTGCCGACAGCTGGGAGCCTGGAGCCTGTTTCAGATTCTGTGTCTCCCTCTCTCTCTCTGACCCTCCCCCGTTCATGCTCTGTCTCTTTCTGTCTTAAAAAAAAAAATAAATAAACGTTAAAATGGGCCTGGATAATTGGCAAAGTGGATAGTCATGAGGTAACTGTGTTTGAGCAAGCATCCAAATGGTTCTGACCTATCTCAGGCAGTTTGAGAGTACCCACTAGATGTGTTTCTTTGGTAGTCCCTTTACTAGAAGTGCTATAATAGCAAGCAGGTTCACTGATTCACAGGCCAGTGGAGGCTATGTCTGCCTCTTGGGTGATATATCCCTGGGTATGTCTAATTCCATAGACAGCCATTCACTGTTTTAAAATTATAGCCATGACTCGACTCCCTTGATTGTAATGAGAAAAGAATAAGCTATTTGTTTATTATATAATTCAAAATCTCTGATGGTAATGGTTTTGACTGCTTTTCTATCCAGAAGTTTGCTTTTTCATATTTAGTGGCTTATACAAGATTTTGAGAAGAAAAACTTAAAATTTTTAATTAAAACCATATCCTAATTATCTTTCTGCTCTTCTGCATATTTGTTTATTTTTTCCTAGCACTGATTTGTTAAGAATTTTGGAATTACCAGGGAAGAGCTTTTGAGGATGTTTGAAATCCATGATTCAAAGCAGGGAGGGACAAAAGAATGATGGCATTGGTTGTGACATCAGGGATAATTGGCCATTCCTCAACTCGGCTGGGAACCGTCCATGCCTACCGCCCTTCAAGACAATGTTGTTAACCGCCCCAGGCTTTAATGCCCCCTCGTCCTTTAAACTTCCACAAGGTTTGTCTCCAAATGACAGTAAAAGTGGGTGATACTGAGGGCCTCATCCTTTTCCCTCACCAATGGAAAGGGAAATATTGGTAAGACACAAGCAATACTTGGTTTTACCTAAAGGGACTTAGGACTTGGCAGCTCGGCTCTTCATTCCTCCAGAGGAATTCAATAAAAACTAAATGTAACAGTAAAAAATGAAATAAAGGAAACATAACAAAAACACCTTCCATTGAAGTCGTTCCCCTCCTGACCCTGGATTGATTGATTTGTTCATTCATTCATTCATTCATTCACTCATTCGAGAGAGAGTGGGGGTAGGGGATAGGGGCAGAAGGAGAAAGAGAATCTCAAGCAGGCTCTATGGGGCTCAATCCCACGAACCTGGGATCATGGGGCTCAATCCCATGACCCTGAGTTGTAATCAAGAGTCAGACATTCAACCGCCTGAGCCACTCAGGCAGCCCAACCTTAGATTTATTTCTATCTCCATGTCATATCTTTCACAAAGTGGCAGAAACCAGGATTTTTTTTAAGTATAGGAGTTAATGCAAATGTGATCAGTTAAATAAACAGAATTGTGTGAAGATGACTTAACAAAACGGAAATAAATTTCTTGATAATATGCACAGAGATTGTGCAGGGTACTCATGTTATTCTAGTTATTTCAATGGCATTATGTACATTTTGGGGGTAAGTGGCCCTGATGAATAAATGCACTTTTAATTCATTTCAAGGTGGTGATATGATATTTAAGGGACTTGGTGGGGGGCGGGGGGGGGGGGGGGCTGCCCAGCTATAGAAATGACATTTAAACCAGGACAGGTTTTCCATCCAGAAACCCCAAAGGGTTTTCAGTCATGTTGAGGTCCATTCCCCATTTGATAGAGAAGAACATCTGAAGAGGAAGATGCTCTGAGACCAAAACTGGGGACAGAAACAGAGGCTAGGCTTCCTTAGGCACTCCTGGCCCAGACCACAGTCCCACAGCGGGGAAGGAAGACATATCAGCAGTTGCTATGTGCTCAAGACTCATCTCCTCCAGCTTCCTCACCTCCCTCTGTCTCCTTCAGCATTCTTTATGTGGAACAGACCCTCAGTACATATTTGCTGACAGAACAGCCTCAATGCCATGCAACTGGAGGTAAACTAACTGGTTCTCAGCAGGACGCACATTATTAATATAAATGAAAGAATCTGGTAGAACACATATGACCAGGGAATTTGCTATTGCTGTTCTTAGAGGTGGGTTTACAGTGAAACATGAAGTGTAAAATTCAGAATGAAGCCCCTCATTTGCACAGGCGGTTTCCAAAGCCTTGGACCTAATTTTGCATTTGTGACTTTGTATTATTTTTCTTAAAGAGGATTTCTAAATTGCATAAGCTTCAGGCCTCATAAAACTTGGATCTGCTCTGGGCTGTTCTTATAAGCCATCCATGAACGCCATCTTGGATTTTTCATCTGTCATCATTGTAACTCCTACTCATCCAAAGCAAATATAAATCAATTAGCTCTGGAACACTGGACAAATTAGGCCTGGGTTTCCTCACTTCTGAAAATGAAAGGCGGTTGGATACGATTCCTCTGATTCCAAAAGGGAGAGATGTAGTGGAGGAAGGCATAGTGGGAAAAGAGAGGCAGATGATCTGACCCTAGCCCTAGTCCTGACTGTACTAACAGCTGGTGTATGACCTTCAGTGAGGACCTTTCCCTCTCACGGCTCACAGTCTTCTCTACTATGAACTGATCAGGTGGCCAAGATGCCCTCTAAAGTCCCATGCGGACCTGGGACTCACTACCCTGCTTCATGTCATGTGCCACATCTCACACCCTACTCTCACCGGATGTCACAACGGCCCTCGGGGGGCATTCAGTACAACGTTGTGGCAAGCCTCAGACTTCTAATTCGGTGTACCCTTAGCTATACCACATTGCACATATTTGCCAGCTGAACAGTAAATAAGGCTGATGTCATCGGCTTTGCTGGCCTTCAAATATACACTGTTGTCATGCTGAGTCAAAGATGACACTGACATGAACCAGCATTGTAGCATGCAATGTGGCAGACGACGAGAGTACAGCTGCTTTCCCAGGAGATGCACTGCATTTAAAGCTGCAGCTGGTAGATCCAGTCTGCAGGGAAAGGCCATTCTATTCTCGTATCTCTGTTCAAAAGCAGGTTTCCTTTTCTCCATGACCTTACTCCCCATTGCTGACAGCTAGACTATCAGTAGAATCACCTGGAGCACCAAAACAAAACAAAACAAAACAAAACAAAAAACAAAAAATGCTATGTAGCCCAACTTCCCAGAACTACCAAATTTTAATTCCTGGAGATATTGGGGGCCAGGAATTGTTACATCTAAAAGCTTCCCAAGTGATTCTTATTATCAGGTCAGAAAATCACTGTTCTAGGTAGTTTTCTCTGTCCTAAAAGGCCTGTGAATGCTACAGCACTTGAAATAATCAACTAACTACCCTGACGTCTCTTCCCACAAAGTAAACCAGAGTAGTGTGGGCTGGGGCAAATAATAACCATCAGAAAACAGCCCTATCACAGAAGATCGCTTATTGTATGTCCTATATTTCATAGACATTTGTACATTTATATGAAATGCCCAAAGTAGGTAGATTCACTGAGGCAGAAATTGGATTAGTGGCTATCAGTGGGGAGGAGGTGTGGAGGTTGGAGGAATGATGGCTACAGGGAATGGGATATCTTTTGCAAGTGATAAAAATCACCCACACATGCAGGTGCAGAGTGCCAACCCATGATTAGTTACAAACCCTGACTAGAGAATGTCCTATGTGTGTGACTGGCACTTGGCCTCCTTATCACCTCATTCACCTAGTGAATATATGTATCAATACCCCTCCCTAACCCTCCCACACCAGAGAAACTAAGTCGTTCTGAGCCAATGGCACCACCTGGTGGCCATCACAGGAAATCCCCAACCAGGTATTTGTACCATTTCTCAGTCTGGGGACCTCATGCACAAGCCAGTCTCTCCACTTTTCAAGTTCAGGATTCATGAATTCTTGTTAGGTAATCTACAATTTATACACAAACATTCCCTTCCATCTCTTCTCCCAGCTCTTGCTCTGCGTCCCCCTCTATGGCTACTTAAAAAAAGCATAAGGAGTTTCAGCTCTAAGTCTGAACTGTGAAGAAAGTAGCAAATCTTGAAGTTGTGAGACATGTTTAGATTTACTAAACCAGCAATGCATCTCATTAACAAATATTTCAGAGAATAAGGAAAGCACATAGTTATATAATACACAGAAAGATGGCCAGTTTTGTTGGTAATAAAACAAATGCAAATGACAACAATGAGGTGTTATTTTTGCCTGTCAAATGAAAAGATTAAGAAAGGTAATCTTAGTTAACTAACCAGTGAGACAAGATTCCCACGAACAGATAGGAAAAAGCAGCCGGGTTAGCCCAACGTTTTCAGAAAGCAATATGACAGTGTGGAGGAAATGGAGCCTAAAAATAAGAGCTTGACCCAATTTTTATTTTCATAGAAATATATACCCTCAAGAATTTATCAGGAGTCTACAAAAAGATTTATGTGCAAATATGTTCACTGAAGCAATGTTTATGATGGGGACAAAATGGAAAAACTCTAAATGTCCAACATTTGGGAAAAGCTTAACTGAACTGTGGTATAAACATGTAAGAGGATATAATGCAGTTACTGAACATAATTACAGTGATTTTTAAATGATATACAAAAGGTTCTTGATATAATATTAAGTCCAAAAATTCAGATAAAAAAGTGTGAGTTTTCAAAACTACATGCATATGCATAGAAAAAGATACTGGAAGGAAATATACCAAATGTTGAAAGTGGTGAGATTATAAATAATTTATGTTCCAATTCATCCACAATGGACTTTATTATAGTTATAATAAGAAAAATCATTATAAACATAAGTGAACCATAACATCTATAGTCTTTAAGGGTCCCCCAAATTTCTTTCTGAAAGTGTAGTGGTGGGAAAAATAGACAGTAGAGCAATGGGTCTCCACTGTTGACTGGCAGTGGTCAGTATCTGGAGACATTTCTGGCTGTCACAAGTCGGGGAATTCTACTGGCATCCAGTGGGCAGAGGCCAGTGATGCAGCCCCCATAACAGAGAACTCTCTGGCCCAATGTCAAGAGTATTGAGGGTGAGGGGTGCCTGGGTGGCTCAGTCAGTTAAGCATCCAACTTTGGCTCAGGTCATGATCTCACAGCTCGTGACAGCTCGGAGCCTGGAGCCTGCTTCAGATTCTGTCTCCCTCCCTCTCCTACTCACACTTTGACTCTCTCTCTCTCTCTCTCTCTCTCTCAAAAATAAATAGACATTAAAAAATTTAAAAAAAAATGTTGAGAGTGAAAACCTTGTTCTAGAGACCAACTCATGGGATTTGAATCCAGATCCTGTCCCCCTTAGCTGGTCAATCCTGGACCAATTGCCCACATACTGTATACCTCATCTTATAACTTGCCCTTGTAAAAGAGTATCATCACATAGCATTTTGACGATTTTTAAATAACAGTATATAAAGTGTCAGGCCAATAGTAGATAAAAACAGAAATACTAGTTCTCTTCCCCCCTAGAACCACATTTAAAGAACTAACACTATCATTCAACGTTTTGTTTCCTTTTGTTAGGTATTCTAAAAAGAGTTCTTCCAACCTTTTAATATCTACCAATTACCCATTTCAAACATGGTGTGCTCTCCCTGGATTCTAGAGCGTCAATATTCAGGTTGATAGGATGGAAAAAAAATGAATTTTTGGGTCTACAATAGTGATTACCAAAAACTCACGGAGGCAAACCTTCTAAGTAACTGGGGGATAGATAACATAGGTGAAAAGCAGCTCTCTCGTTCCAACACTGCCCACTGGGTCTGTCCTATGATCGAAAGGCTGAGCTTATGAAGCACCTAAGGGCACATGCATAGGTGTCCTGTGTGCATCTCTCATTATCAACCAAAGCCACACGTGAATGATTGGGGCTCATCCATCCACTTGGGTTTCTTGTACTTTTCCCTTGCATGGAATGATGCAGTTCTATTTTTAAGTCTGTTCACAGACACTAAAAATGGTCTAAGGAGAGCAGAACACTAGACCCAAGACCCTCGCTCCTACTACTTCTACATGAGAACAGTGTTGGCACTGTCTGCTGGAGCTGTGGGACATCCCGCCATTGCCTTTGCCCAAACTGGAGCAAGGCTCTAATTCACGCACACTCCTCAAGGCTGTCATGGAAGGGGGAGAGAGGTCCTCTCCGCTGGAGTACGGGTGAACAGACAGAAGCATCACAGCCATGGATCTGGTGAGTTGGGAGCAAGCTGACCACTCCCTGCCTGCAGGCACGTCTTGCTTGTCCACAGCCCAGACCCCTAGGCACCAAAACTCTGCCTGTAAAAAAAGCCAGAGGCACTTACCAGGCTCCAGTGTGCTGTATACAGATCTAGTTAAGTGAGAGCCAACTGCCAAAAATTCTCTTCACTGACCACACATGCGAAAAAAAATCCTTGTGAAATTAGTATAATGCATCACTTGCTGTCAGAACAACAGCTCTTCCCTTTCCCTTTGGAAACATTTTCAGACAATAGCACCTGCGTTGTTGCCATATTTTTGCACACTCCAATGAGCAAGGACTATTCAGAGTCTGCACAAACTCAACAAATGGTCCCTCCCATCATCCACCGAAGGACTGAAAAAAAAAGAAGCCGAAGAAGAAGGAAATAAACTAAGAGACAGGAGAGGAGACCCGCTGGTTCAATTCAGAAGACAGGCGTCTTTGATAGTTTATAGCAAAGACATTCTTCCCAGCAGGCCCATCCATTCCTGCTGCTAGTGAGGAAAACGTTAGTCACTCGCATCTTGTCCAAGCCATGTAGGGCTTGCTGACACAGGCCTGCTGAGCTGTCATACCAGAAAGTGGCATCGGGAAGGTCCCTGGGGCCTCTGCGGGGCAGGCCAGTCGCCTGGACTAAACATCCCCTAAGCCACAATCTCTGTTTTGTGCAAAGCAAAACTTTGACAGGCTACTGGAGGAAACGGCCCATGGAACCATGAGCCTGCCATGAGCTGGACGGGCCTATCAGCACGGCCATTTCAGGCTCTGAGTAAGTATCACTCTGTCTCGGTCAGGCCAAATGCCAGTGGCCACTTCTCTTCCCGCTGCCTGCTGTGCCACCACCCACTGGAGACCGCGTATTACTCTAAAGTGCTGGCCCGAGGTCCGTGTCTGGCCCTCTGGGGCCTTGTAATCAAATGGGTCCAAGTGAAAAACCACATGGAAAAGGTGGAGCTGCTACAGCAAAGGTCCATCTTACAGACTGTTCAGAACATGCTGAGCACTGCAGAAAGCACCTTCCCTTTATTATCTTTCTGACGCCCGTAAATGCTGAGTGACTGAAGAAACACCTGTCTCCATCCCGAAATCCCAAAGGTGTTGGTGCCAAATGTGCATGTATTTATCCAACAGAAAAAGAAATATCTAATCCACACTCGCACCTGATACCACTACTACCAATGCTGCTGGCATTGAGGGCATCTCCAGATTTGGGGCAGCATTTTAATCAGCAAAGAAAGAGGGCTTACAGGACACTCTGAGGGCTGGGAGCTTCCTTGGGGAAGCTTAGGGCTCTGAACAATACCGACCACATACCCCCTGTTGCCCAGGTTCTCTTAAGCAACGAAACTTGGTGACACTCGTAAAAGTGTCCAGCCTTCCTGGCTGCCCCTGCCTCTCCCCATCACCACCCTGCACTCAACACACACTAGCTGCACTCAACACACACTAGCTGAAAAGTCTATTTCTTCCTACTTCTTCCTGCCTGAACATGAGTCCCCATGATCCACCTCCTACAGCCTCCTGTAGGAAGGCCAGCTCAAGTTCAACTGATCTGCAACATCTTTTATGGGGGCCAACACCTTATCTTTCTCCAGAGCTCCCCGCTGTTCACTTACCTACACAAGAGGCTCTTGACTTCTGTCCCAGTGTGCTGTAGATATGAGTTGCAATCTTTAATGTCCTTTTCCCTCATCTAGACTCCGAGTTTCTCAAACAAAGACTGTAAGTCACAGGAACAGACAGTGGGCCCAGCTACTCCTCTTTGCTGCTCCCTGGGTATGTTTTTCCTGACACTCATTTAGCTGGCCCCACCTCACGGGGGTGAGATGGCATGAGAACATGTAGTTCATTATTCCTGATCTTGCGTTCTGTCACTCTGCACCTCTGGACACCTCTAGACTGAAACACCAGTGGGAAATGCAGCCAGGGACTGGAGGAGTAAGGCAAAAAGCAGCCTAATCCTGCGTCATCCCCGATTATCTGTAAAACTACTGGATTACTCCTGACAGAGTTTGACCTTTACTAACAGGTTAAAAGAAGATAATGCCTGGGGCGCCTAGGTGGCTCAGTCAGTTAAGCATACACTGCATCCGACTCTTGATTTCAGCTCAGGTCATGATCTCATGGCTCGTGAGATTGAGCCCCGCATTGGGCTCCATGCTGACAGCATGGATTCTCTCTCTCCCTCTCTCTCTGTCCTTTCGCAGCTTGTGCTCATACTCTCTCTCTCTCAAAATAAATAAATATAAACTTAAAAACAAAGAGAATGCCTGACTCCTACCTATTTTACAAAGATCCTATGTGTTAAATTAGTGTGCTTACTGGTTTTTTTTTAAACCAATATGAAGGCAATAGTTCCTGGCATGTAGTAAGCACTCAATAATTACTTATTGAATAAACAAAACTGGAAATGAGTTAGATGACATTTTGAAAGAATTCATGGTTCAGGGGAAGTACTGATCACTGACTCCTAGACAGGCCAACACGTGGACAGCCTGCTCTCAAGCCACAGAGGGCACGATTTGCAGCTCACCTACATACCTTCCTTATACTGGCATTCTGACATCTACGTGGGCATGCTTCACTCTTGGCTTAGCAGCTGACTAAATGGTCTCCTTGACTTTAAAGATGCTTCTATAACCCATTTCATGGAAAAAGACAATACTTAACCAGTCACAAGGACAAGAAATGGAACAGAGCGTGGCTGGGTATGAAGAAGTTGTGCTTTACCAGGATTTCTGGAAAGCATCCATCCTCACTATAGTCACATGACCCTGACTCCTAAGGTCAATACTGGGGGGGGGGGGGGCAGAGCACTTCCTAAGACCAGAGGGAAGCCCATTCCTCCAAAGATGAACAACTTTTGGTGGCAGTTTTCCCAGGCCAAGCTTAGGAGAAGGACATAAGGAACAGAGAACATAGGATATGACCATAGACATGACCCATCTTCCAAAACTGAAGCCATGTACACCTGGAGACACAGGTGGCAGGATGAAAGAAGCTGCTACCGTGAGAATGATGCCTTGCATTTGTGTAACCCTTTATATCGTCCAAAACACTCTTCTATATATCATTTATCTTGACTGCCGCACCAACCCTGTAAGACGGACAGGATCGCCTATCTCCACGGTCAGACTGGGAAAATCAGCTTTGCAGTTTAAAGGGACTTGCTCAGTGCCACACAGGTCCGAGCCAGGACCCAGCCTGGGTTTCCTGCCTCAGTGCTCTTCCTGCTCTGCTGTACGTGACCACCTTCCCCGTGATCCACACCATGTGCCCTTCTGCTACTGCAACCACGTGGTCAAAAATGCACGCTTACTTTTAACTGCGGTGCCAGACTGGGGTACGCTAAACCCTTCCAGCCTGCTTCAATAGCTTTCTTTATGAACCGTGGTGTCCGAGGTATTTGCACCAGTTTGTTCCAACAGGGCAGTTTGTCAGAAAATCTGCTTCCTGAAGCTTCACGTCCCTGAAGCGCCATCTGCCTAAATCCGCATGTGGTTTACCACGACTCCCGGCATCATTATAGCTTCTCAGCTAAATATCACAGGACTATACAAGTCTACAGGGATAGAAGACAGCTGGTTGGACAGATACACTCAAACCTAACACAGCTGGCCTTGCCAACCAACTCATAAAGCTCAGGCTGTGTGATGATTGTGGGCAACTTGAAACTTTTTTTTCACTGCTATAAAGGTTATATCAAATGAGACAGAGTGTACAGGAAAATATTTTTGCAAACCATAAAATATTAGCTCCCGCCACTCCACTTCCCACATGTGCTTGATCCACTTTGTCAATTATCTCTGGAAAACTGTTCCCTGTGGCTTCCCTGGAGACTCTTGCTGTTTCACGCTTTTTCCAGACGGCATGTCTCAGGTGATGTGACACGAGGTCCTAGCTTGAACCTAGCCTGGGTTTCGGAGAGAACAGTATGTGTAGGGGCACACCTGCCAGAAGCTGATTTGTACGAGGCCCTGACAGACCTGCTGAGGAACAGCTCAGACCGAAGAAAAGAGGAGTCTGGCCTGCCGATGCCAGGACAGGAATAAATCATGCCTTTGTGGTTAATGGGAAGGGAGGGATTCTTAGCCCCCGTGTTGTCTCATGCTTATATTTCTCTCTTGGCCCAAACTCTCATGTGAATCCTATGAAAAGCATAGATCAGGGGGATTTGGGGAGGGTTGTTGGGAACACTGAGGAACAAAATGGAAAGCTGTTTTCTTGAAAACTCTCTAGGATTTAGGGGCATGAGGTACACTGAGGGATCTCCCCCTGCCGTTCCCACCCAACACATTCCAACAGGACTCCCTGAGGCTGCAACGGCTCAGTGGCTGGAGGCTGAAGGACATGGTGGTGCCCAGCTGAAGGAGACAAGAAGAGGAAAAAGGGGGAAATGGGTAACTGCCCCCATGACAGCAGACTGATTGGTTATGTTCATAATCATGCATGGGGTATGCTCTGGGCTCTCAAGAAATATTTAAGCCAGTTTGTGGGGAGCTGGGGTCCTGAGTGAGTAGGTATGAGAAAAGCCAGTGAGTTTGGGATTATTAGGGTGGCTCCAAATGTGCTTACAGGTTGTATTACAGGCTAGATGATCTTGACTGAAATAATACTAGTTTCACTTGCTGGAGTCTCGGAGGTCAATGTTGTTTCAAAGGAGCAAATACAGCAAGATGATTTTAACAAATACTCCGTAGGCATCTATTATGTGCCAGGCCCTGTCTGGACACTGCAGATACAAAAAGCAGACAGCCATGATGTCTTCTCCTGCAGATTTTACAGTCTGCGGAGGAAGGCAAGAAACGCCTCACCGTAAATGCCGATTCACAGTGAGTCTATAAGTAGCAAATTCAGAGAAAGATCCACAGGGAGCCCACAAGCAAGGATCATCCTTAAAGATAAACTAATTTCACAATTTGGTCTAAGATCAACCCTGTCCGCATCTACACCTTCAATCAACTAGCCTCACGAAACGCACACCGTGCTGGACAGAGCGGAACAGAACCCAAGAGTTGAGCTCACGCTGTGAACCCACATGCAATACTAGCAGCATCCCCAGATAAGTCACTTCTCTGAGCTTCTCTTCCCACGTCTATAAAATGTGGCAAGGAATACGTGCCTTCCTTGCCCATCTCAAGGAAGTGATTGTGAGGGGTAAACACAAGACTACACATGAAGGTAACTTGAGATCCTGAATCTAATAGAGGTATCCAAAAGTTAATATTGTTTTTATGTGGATTATAATCATTTTCCTTAGAAAACAGCAGCGTGATGGCAACTGTGTTACTGTGTTACTCTCTACTCTGGTGTGATGGTTAATTTAATGTGTCGGCCTAGCTAGGCTATAGTGCCTAGTTCTGTGTGGTCAAACACCAAGATAGATGATAGATGGATGTTGCTATGAAGGTGTTTCCTAGATATGGTTCACATTGAAATAGGAGACTTTGAGGACAGCAGACCATCTGCCATAATGTGGAGGGACCTCATCCAATCAGTCGAGGCCCTTAAGAGAAAAGACTGAGGTCCCCTGAAGAGGAGTGAATTCTGCCTTCAAATGCCTTCAGACTCGGGAGGAATCAAGATAGTGGAACAGCATGGAAGTTTTTTGTGTGTCTCGCGTCCATGAAATACAGACAGACCAACACTAAACCATCCTGCACACCTAGAAAACTGATTGGAGGATTAACACAACAACATGCACAACTTGAACCACAGAATTCAGCAGGTACATGGCGCGGAGAGGTGAACTTGGGGAGAGAGAAGCCGGCAGCAGGCAGAGAGGAGGGAGACTAGGTGGGGATGGAGAATACGGGAAAAGCACCTCTCACCAAAAGCAGCTGGAGAGAAAGTGGAAAATTGGAAACAGCTGCAGGGACTAAACTAAAAAGGGAGAAAGGAGAAAGGAGAGGGTTTAAATTCCATTAAGACTGTAAACAAGGGGAGCTCAAAGTCTGCAACTCTGCAGCTCGACACCTGGTGGTGCTCTGGTGGGAAGGGCGAATCCCCAGGAACAGAGTGGGGTCCGGGAGGTTCTCAGGCCACACAGGGAAAAGCAGTTCCACTGCTGGAAGGACATTTGGTGGAGACTGTTGAAGCCACCTGGTCCCAGCAGACCCCGGAAAACGGCCACATTCGCTGGTGCTGGAACAAGGTCGTTAAGGGTGAAGCCTGGTGCCAGATGTGTGTTGTGATTTTCCATAATCCCTGAAAAGCTGCTGCTACACCATCTCACGAGCTTTTTCTGGGGCGGGCTGGCACCTGGCCGCAGTCTCGGGGCACCAGCAGCAGCAGGGTCCAGCAAGCATTCCTGGGTGCAGCCGACATTTGGACATTGCTCGGTGAGACCCTCCTGCAGAGGGGCAGAATGGGTCAAAGCTGCAGTCCTTCAGAAGTAAGGGGCCGGAGAAAACAGCCACATCTGAGACAAAACTCGGGAGAGAGATACTGCCTAGGGCCTGGCCATGGACAGTGAAGAAGCGGGGAGTGGACGCAAGCTGAAGACAGAGGACGGGTGTGCAATTGCTGATAGGAGAGAACAGAGTTCCGGTACTAGAGACTGGGTAGCTGGGTGACGCCATTTTCACCACTCCCGCGCATGCGCATATGCACAAACGAGCGCCGAAACAATCCACCCTGGTAGGCTAGCAGCGCCATCTAGTGGAGAACAGAGCCGTTACACTGAGCCCCGCCCAACTGGGCCAACCTTGCTCTTCAAGAACACAGGTCTCACCACCTACTTAGTTTATGGACTTTTATAAAGTGCTTCATAATCTGACTTCTAGGGGAAAACTAAGTAATTTCAGTCCTATTGGAATCTGTTAGCAGATCCATCTATTCAATTTTCTTTCTTTTTTTTCTCTTTTTTGCTTCTTTTCTGTTTCTTGAATACAGAAAAAAAAATTCATTTTTATTGTCAATATTTAAAAAATTTTTTTACTATATTTTTTACTTTTGTGTAAACTTTTTCAAATCCTATCTTACTTCCATCATTTTTTAGTCTATTTATTTCAGTGTGTTCACCTTTTCAAATTTTCAAACAATTTCCTTTTTTTTCTTTTTCTTTTTTCTTTTTAATTTTTCTTTTTCTTGAATGCAGAAAGAGAAACTTCATTTTTACTTTCAATTTCTATTAAAATATTTTTCTTTTTTTTTAAATTTTACTTTTTTTAAAATTTTTTTAATTTTTTTTTAATATATGAAATTTATTGTCAAATTGGTTTCCATACAACACCCAGTGCTCATCCCAAAAGGTGCCCTCCTCAATACCCATCACCCACCCTCCCCTCCCACCCCCCATCAACCCTCAGTTTGTTCTCAGTTTTTAACAGTCTCTTATGCTTTGGCTCTCTCCCACTCTAACCTCTTTTTTTTTTTTTTCCTTCCCCTCCCCCATGGGTTTCTGTTCAGTTTCTCAGGATCCACATAAGAGTGAAACCATATGGTATCTGTCTTTCTCTGTATGGCTTATTTCACTTAGCATCACACTCTCCAGTTCCATCCACGTTGCAAATATTTTTCTTTAATTTTTTTACTATATTTTTTGCAAATTTTTTCAATTCTATTTTACTTCCCTCATTTTATTTTAGACTATGACAGTGTATTCACTTTTCCAAATTTTCAAACGATTTCCCTTTTATTTCTTTTTCTCTTTTTCGTTTCTTTTCTTGTTCTTGAATACAGAAAGAGAAAAAAATTCATTGTTATTTTAAATTTTTATTAAAAATATTTTTCTTTAATTTTTTTCTACTGTATTCTTTACTTTTGTGTAAATTTTTTCAAATTCTATTTTATTCCCATCATCTCATTTTAGTCTACTTCAGTGTATTCATTTTTTCAAATTCTGAAATGATTTCCTTCCCCCCGCCCTTTTTTTTTCCTCTAATCTGTCAAACCACTTTCAACACCCAGACCAAACACACACCTAGGATCTAGCATCATTTATTAGATTTTGTGTGTGTGTTTACTTTTTTAATTTTAATATTTTTAAAATTTTAATATTTTTTTAATTTTAATTTTTCTACCTCACTAATTCCTTTTCTCCTTTCAAAATGACAAAATGAAGGAATTCACCCCAAAAGAAAGAGAACGAAAAAACAACAGCCAGGGATTTAACCAACACAGATACAAGCAAGATGTCTTAACCAGAATTTAGAATCACGATAATAAGAATACTAGCTGGAGCCAAAAATAGATTAGAATCTCTTTCTGCAGAGATAAAAGAAGTAAAAAATAGAATGAAATGAAAAATGCTATAACTGAGCTGCAATCATGGATGGATGCCATGGTGGCAAGGATGGATGGGGCAGAACAGAGAGAATCAGCGATATAGAGGACAAACATACGGAGAATAATGAAGCAGAAAAAAAGAGGGAGATGAAGGCAAAAGAGCACGATTTAAGAATTAGAGAAATCAGTGACTCATTAAAAAGGAACAACATCAGAATCACAGGGGTCCCAGAAGAGGAAGAGAGAGAAATAGGGGTAGAAGGGTTATGTGAGCATATCATAGCAGAAAACATTCCTAACTTGGGGAAAGACACAGACATCAAAATCTAGGGAGCACAGAGGACCCACATTAGATTCAACAAACACCGACCATCAACAAGGCATATCATAGTCAAATTCACAAAATACTCAGGCAAGGAGAGAATCATGAAAGCAGCAAGGGGAAAAAAGTCCCTAACCTACAAGAGAAGACAGATCAGGTTTGCAGCAGACCTATCCACAGAAACTTGGCAGGCCAGAAAGCAGCGGCAGAATATAGTCAATGTGCTGAATCGGAAAAATATGCAGCCAAGAATTCTTTATCCAGCAAGGCTGTCATTCAAAATAGAAGGAGAGATAAAAAGTTTCCCAGACAAACAAAAATTAAAGGAGTTTGTGACCACTAAACCAGCCCTGCAAGAAATTTTAAGGGGGACTCTCTGAGGGGAGAAAAGATGAAAAAAAAACCTATCTATCTATCTAATCTATCTATCTATCCATCTACATATATATAAATACCAAAAGCAACAAAAATTAGAAAGGACCAGAGAACACCACCAGAAACTCCAACTCTACAACATCATAATGGCAATAAATTCCTATCTTTCAGTACTTACTCTAAACGTCAATGGACTCAGTGCTCCAATCAAAAGACACATGGTAACAGATTGGATAAGAAAACAAGATCCATCTATATGCTATTTACAAGACACCCACTTTAGACCTAAAGTCACCTTCAGATTGAAAATAAGGGGATGGAGAATCATCTATCATGCTAATGGTCAACAAAAGAAAGCCGGAGTAGCCATACTTATATCAGATAATCTAGACTTTAAAATAAAGACTGTATCAAGAGATGAAGAAGGGCATTATATCATAATCAAGGGGTCTATCCACCAAGTAGACCTAACAATTATAAACATTTATGCGCCAAATGTGAAAGCACCCAAATATATAAATCAATTAATCACAAACATAAAGAAACTCATCAATAGTAATACCATAATAGTAGGAGACTTCAACACCCCACTCACAGCAATCATTATTAATGATTATAATTGTAATTATAATGTTTTATGTTATATATAATTATATATCATATATTGTATATAATAGTATATTATAATATAATAATAAATTATTAATAATTTAATTATTTGATAATCACTTAATCATTATGATTATTAAATAATTATTAATGGTTATTATTATATTAATTAATTAATTAATATGATAATTATTAATGGTTAATTGTTATTAATAATTATTTAAATCTTATAATTATGATTATATGTTATATAAATATAAACATATTTTATAATTTATTTATAAATACACACACATATGCATACACAGACCATTTGTTCTGATTCTCTGGAAAACCCTGACCAATACTCTGACTTCTCCTGAATTCCATGAAAATATGTGGAGGCTCAGACTCATGCAGGTTCCAACCTGTGTGGAAGTGAGCATTTCATAGCAATTGTCCTGAAGACACGTGGTGCAGAAATTAGCAGTTGTTACACAGTAAACTGAATCTCAGTAACTGTGCTGGTTTTCCACGACCCCCTCTGCCATTATAAGATGGTCACATTTTACTGAAGGGGTGAGCCGAAGATGCCAACATGACTCAAAATTCACATAATTCAACAACAATCCTGACCAAGGATGATGCCTATTTCTGCTTATCTGCTAAAATGCAACAGGCACTGTTTGCAATTACTAAGCCTACTACTTTGAAATTGTGACACTCGACAAACCATTACTTTGGGGGGATTCACATCACTTCCCGTGTTGTGTATGCAGCGAGATCATACTAATTTTTTGTATTGCACTGTTGCAAAGTCATATAAAATGCACACACAACATTCCCCAACATCCCATTAAGATTATTTCTAGTTGTCATCTTGGTTAATGCCTCACTGAAAACATTCATTATATTAATCAAAAAAGAAAGGAGACAAAGATGACAGTCTTTTTCATCTTGAATTATATTTTACAAGTTATATATGGGTTTCATAACATAAATACAAAAATGCTGTAACAGAATTAATAAATAACTAGTAGTTAGATGATATATCCATGCAAGATAACAGAAAATATATCTTGGACTTTGTCCTAGTTCCTGGCAGAGTGCTCCTGAAATCCTTGTAAATTCCTAAGTGATAAGAGTACTAGGAATTCTAGTATTTGGTCTTTGACTCTGGTTTCTGACACAGGGCTCTGGAACCCTTTGTAATTTCCTGGATGACCGGAGTGTATTTTGTTCTAATAAAGTGACTCTGGGTGGGCACCTGGGTAGCTCCCCGATGAGGACTGGTCACTAGAAAGATGAAGCCATGATTAGAAGCTTAAGATTTTCCGCCCCGCCCCCTAGTCTCTTGAGAGGGGTGAGGGCTGAAAACAGACTTAATGATTGATCATGCCTATAGAGTGAAGCCTCCATAAAATCCCAAAAGTAGACGGTTCAGGGAACTTCCAGGTTGGTGAACACATCCACACTGGGAGGGTGTGTACCCCAACTCCATGGAGACAGAAGCTCCTTCACTAGGGACCCTCCCGGACTTTGCCCTATGCACCTCTTCATCTGGCCGTTCATCTATCTCCTCTATAATATCATTTAACAAACCAGTAAATGTCAAGTGTTTCCCTGAGTTCCATGAGCTGCTCTAGCAAATCAATCTAACCTGAGGAGTGGGTGGCAGGAACCTCAGAATTATAGCCAGTAAGTCAGAAGCACAGGTGACTGTCTGGACTTGAAGCTGGCATCTGGAGTGGGGGAGTCTTGTGGGACTGAGCCCTTAAGCTGGGGGAGCTGCCACTCTCTCCAGGGAGGTCATGTCAGAATTGAGTTAAATTATAGGACACCCAACTAGTGTCACAGAATTGCCTGGTGTGGGAAATCCCACCCCCCCCCCCCCACATCTGGGGTCAGAAGTGTTTTGTGTGTGGCAGTCTTGTGACAGTAAAGGGGAAACACAATAGGAAAACTGAGGTTCTTTCTTTCTTTTTTTTAAGTTTATTTATTTTGAGAGAGAGAATGCATGCATGTGTGCATGAGAGCAGAAGGGCAGAGACAGGGAGAAAAAGACTCCCAAGCAGGCTCCACATAGTCAGAGCAGAGCCTGACCTGAGGCTCGAACTTATAAACCATGAGACCATGACCTGGGCTAAAATCAAGAGTCGGACACTAAACGGACTGAGCCACCCAGGGGCCCCAAAATGAGTTTTTCGAGTTCACAAAAAGTTAAAGATATCTGATACTTTAAAATACCAAAAAACATACAGGCAAGGGGTATGAGATACATAAGATGACAAACAGAGATTTGGGAGGCTGACTACACTTCCTTCTTGTGTTCTTATTTTAATTCTGAGCAGGTGGCTCGAAATGGTAGCGTGTCTACAACAAATACTGAGGCCTAAACCTCCAAACTTCACTGCACACCGATGCCCCTCTGCCTCTTCCCTTTCTGCCCATGGAGGAAGGACCAGACCCAGGCCACCTGTGCTCCAGTTCTCATCCCCTCCCACACCCTCAGGAACTTCCACCACTCACATTATCTGCTGTTCATCCCACATCTTCAAGGCTACCTCTCCACTGGTTCTAGCCAATTCGTACTTCAACAAGTTTAGATCTCTCCCATCCAAAACCAAGAACCTAAACAAAAACCTTCTTCAGCTCTCTGGCATCCATCCCCCATGCCTTCCATAAGGCTTACTCAGTCTTCTCCCCCTTACCTGGCCTCCTGGGAAGAGGGTTTTACATGGTGCCTTCCCTGTGTCCTGCCCCGTGGTTTCTGCCCAAGTGCCCCAGTGACTCTGGTGTTGCTCTACCCAGTGAACGCTTTATACCTGATGGCCCTTATTTCATATGACTTCTCTGCAGATTTTTTACCATGGCAATTGCTGCCAGTTCCTGAAACACTTTCTTTCCTTGTTTTCTATACACGTCATCATTCTGATGCCTTGTGGCCAATCTTTCTCTGTTTTCCTTGTAGACTCTTCTACCTGGCCCTCATAGACTGAGTCTTACAGGCCTTTTTCTTAGGTGTTCTGCTCTTCCTCCTTGACACTCACCCAGGGTACCCTCACCTGTTCCTACAGCATCAGCCGCCAATACCATGGGGAGCACTCTGAAATCTCTTCCCTCACCCCAGCATCTCTCCTGTGTCATAGACATCTAAGTGCCTCCTGGACACCTGCACCTGGATGTTTCAGGGCAACTTAAACACAACAGAAAAATAAGTCATTATTTTCATCTCCCTATCCTGCCTCCACCTCCCCCCAAAAAACTCCAAACCTCCTACTACTCCTTTTGAATTTCTTATCATTATCCATGCAATTGACCAAGATGGAAAACTGGAACTCATCCAGGGACTTTTTTTAAGGATTTGAGTTCAGGGTGGGCTGAATGGAACCCCAAAGGACATGGGCCAAACTAGAGGCCCTGGCCTTCTCAAAGATCCAACCCGTTGCTCTCACTGGCTTCCCCAGGATGGGGCCAGCCTAGAAAGATTTTAGTCAGGATTCATGGGTCAAGAGTCAGCCCCATCCTTTCCTCCAACTGCAGAGAGGCTAGCCAGAAATAAGTGAGGCCCCTCTGCCGTTCAGTGTTTAAGTCTCTCTCCCATCCAACCTTCAAATGGGAAGCAACTGCTGCCTCCCTATGGCAAAATGGAGGCACTGCAGTTATTTACAGAGTCCAAAGTCTGGCTAATAATGCTCCTTAGGATGTGCCCCTTCAAATAGGCTTTACCTGACAAAGGACTCTTTCTCCTCTTGATATTTATTAGGAAAACAATCTTGGTTCTCTTTGTTTTGAAATGGAAATATTGAGGTCCAAAAGTCAGTGTTGTAAAAAAGAATTTTGGTATTTTTATGTTTGGTAATATAGCTTTAAAATTATTTGAGGAGTGCCTGGGTGGCTCAGTCGGTTGAGTGTCCCACTCTTGATTTTGGCTCAGGTTATGATCTCACGGTTCGTGGGATTGAGCCCTGCATCAGGAGTGCTCTACTTGGGAAGCTCTCTCTCTCTCTCTGCCCCACCCCACCGTGCATGCACATGCATGTTTGTTCTCTCTAAGCAAATAAATAAACTTTAAAATTATTTGAAACCATTAAATGCCAGTGTTTATACATTTATATCCAGTGGTTTGTTATCTGGTGTTATCACAAAGCTAGGTATTTGGTGGCCTAGAATTGTGGGGGAAAATAAACAGGAGGCACTGAGGAGACCCACTTTTACCAGAGGCTATTAATATTCTAAAAACTAAAGCACATTTTCTGACTGAATTCATCCAAGGCCAACATTACTGTCAGCTGGTAAAGCAGCTCCTGACTTCCAAGAGTCTCTACCCCATGGCAAATGGCTCTCTGAATCACCTTGCTGGCTGGTGGCTTCTCTTGTTTCTGGGGACAATATGACAACAGGAGCCATTCAGGTATGTCACAGGGACCAGTAAACAACTTTGGGCTTGGGGGAAGATGGCCGCTGCTGAAATACAAGGGGGTTTTTCTAACCAGATGAGTAATCAAGAATAATATCAGGGGAAAGCCATTAAAGAATGCAAGTGTGTTGCTAATAATCCAAATGAGAGGAGGCAGGTTGCAATGCAGTTACTAACAGCATCCACTCACTGCAGGTGAGCAAATGGGCTCAAAGCCTTACTTTATAGATGAGAAAACTAAGACTCAGGAAGGTTGCCAAGGTCACATACAGCTTGTGAACAGTATGGCCAAGACTCAGCCTCGGTTCTACTGGCCATCAAAGTGAACATTCTGTCCTCTATAAAACAAGTTGGTCCTTATCTTTACTCTGTGTTTTCATTTTGCTCTGGGCTAAGAATGTACACTTTGAAAGATGCTCCTTACCAAGTCATGTTTAAGGTGCCTCTGGAGAAATAAAACCCCCCAATGCTCTCAGATGTTTTTGGCAAATGCTTCCTCCCTAGTGACCACTTAACAACTGGCAATTTAACCAGGAAGCTGGTAACCAAGTTTCAGGATTCCTCGGATACACTGCAAGTCTAGCTGGCCCCCTGCTGGTTCAGTTCTGGAACTGCAAAAGATCCTTCCAGTTTCTCAACAGACAGGAGAGAAAGGACACCCGACCTTGTACCTGTACTGTGCTTATCAGTCACAAAGTAAACCCGACTTTTTGCTGAGCATGTATCACCAAGCTCTGGGCAAAAACTTCTAGGCAGATTTTCTAAAAACACAGAATATAAATGAAATATCCTCCTTGAACTGAAAGGAGAAAAGTCTCAATAGATCCAGATGTCAAACAGTATATCAAACTTACCTGTTGCCACTAGATATATTTATTTTCGCCTGATATTATATAGTCATTCTTCAAATATTTACTATATGCCTGCTATGTGTCCTGGTATAAAGTAGTAAATAAAACAGTCTCATGAAGCTTACGTTGCAGTGGGGAGACAGATAATACACAAGGAAACAAACATTTAATTATAAATTACAAAAGATGCTATGGAGGTTTGAAAAAACAAAAGAACACTGACGGAGAATGTTAGCTACACAGACAGAGCGGTCAGGGCAGCCCTCTCTGAGTAGGCGACTTTGAAAATGAGATGGAAGAGGAAGGTACACCAGGCAGAGTGGGAAGAACAAGGAGTGGGAAGCTGGAGGTGGGAAATGCACTGGTGTGATCAAGGGATTGAAGGGACGGGGGGCAGAGCAACGTTGGGGAGGAGGGTGTGCAGGAGCTGTAGGTCCTTGCAGGGCATGGCTAGAAGTGTTATTCTATTTTTGTTTCTATTTTTGTTTCTATTTTTGGAGAGAGAGAGAGAGCACAAGCAAAGGAAGGGCTGATAGAGAGAGAGAGGGAGAGAATCCCCCAGCAGGTTCCACACTCAGTGCGGAGCCCAGTGTGGAGCTCAAACCCACAAGCAATGAGATCACGACCTGAACCAAGATCAAGAGTTAGATGCTTAACCAACTGAGCCACCCAGGTGCCTGTAGAAGTGTTAGTTTTAATCAAGGTGCAATGGGAAACCACTGATTGGATTCTAACCATGAAAAGTGATAGTGATGGGATTTAAATTTTATTTAAAAATGTTTTTAATGTTTATTTATTTTTGAGAGAGAGAGAGACACACACACACAGAGCGCGAGCAGGGGAGGGGCAGAGAGAGAGGCAGACACAGAATCCAAAGCACAGAGCCTGACACGGGGCTCGAATCCACAAACCATGAGATCATAACCTGAGCTGAAGTCAGACACTCAACCGACTGAGCCACCCAGGCATCCCTAAACTTTTATTCTTAAAGTTTAACTCTGCCTTTCCTGTGGGGAACAATTTGAAAGAAACGAAAAGTAGAAGGAACGCAGTTACTAACAGACAATTTCATAAATCCATGCCAGACACAATGGTATCCTGAAGCAGCTTGTTGGGAGTAGAGCCAGAGAAAAGAGAGGACAGACAAATTACAGATGTATTTTAGAAACAGAAATGAATAAATTGCTTATAATTTGGGTATGACATGTAATGGAGAATATTGAAGATTACTCCAGGTTTTGGCCTGCCTGTATGGCTGAGTGGTAGCACTATTCATTTAGACAGAAAAGACTGACATAAACACGCTGAGGAAGATGGTGGTAGAGAAATCAGGATTGACATGTGGTAATTTAGCAGTTCACATAAGCCTATACATATACAAGAAACAAGTTCGGGCTGAAAATACAAATGCGTCACCAGCAAAGAAATAGCTTTTGGAGTCAAGAGAACAAATGCAATCATGTAGGCAGAGAATTGAGAAGAATAAAAGAAGTGGACCCAGCACTGAGCCCTGGAGAACTTAATAATTAAAGGTGGCATTAGAGCAGCAGGAGAAACCTGCCAAGGAACCCCGGAAGAAAATGGTTAATGGGAAAGGGGAAGGAGGAAAGCCAAAAGCGTGCCATCTTGCCACAAAAACCAAGAAAATAAAAAGGTTAAGGTCAAACGTGCCGAATGCTGCCAAAGGTGAATAGGACGAAGGCAGAATGTAGGTAAATTTGGCAAGGGTGGTTGGCCTTGACGAGAACCATCCAAGGCATCTCAAAATGAACACATGCAAAACTGAACTTGAACTCTTCTGGAGAAGCTCGGTTTGCTCCTCCTGGAGAAAACCATTCTTTCCAGTTCCTCAGGCCAAAATCTTGGTGTCACCCGTGAGTCCTCTTTCTTTCAGTTCCTGCCTCCAACCCAGCAGCAAATCCTGTTGGCTCTGACTTCAAAATATACCCCCAATCTGACCATGTCTCACCACCTCCCTACCTATCATGCTAACACTTCTCTGCTCCAGGTGATTACAGCAGGCTGTCAACTAATCTCCCCTATTCCAGTCCTCCCTTCCTGCAGAACTATTTTCGTACAGCAGCTGGAGCGATCCTTTTCAAGGATACATACTTAGAGGAAAAGCCAGAGACCCCGTGAAGTGATCTGTCTCCACACACCACGCCTCCCACCTCCCCTTGCTGCCATCGCCAAGCCTCATTCCTACTGTCCTCCTGAGTCTTGGGCTCCAGCCACACTAGCCTCCTTGCTCCCATCTAGCTTTTGCATGTGCAGCTCTTTCCCTGGAACATCTTCCCCCACATATCACACAGTTCACTCTCCAACTCTCAAGAGTTTTGCTTATCTTCCCAGGGAGTAATCCCCTCCCCCTATTTAAGTTATTTCTTCCTCCATCCCCCTCCTCTGCTTTATATTTTTATAGCACTTAGAGCCATTTGACTTATTATGTATTTTACTTATTTCTTTATTCAGGGACTATATCTCTCCTGTCCTACCAATCTTTGAGGTTCATGTTTCTTTCCCTGGTACCTACAACAGTGCCTGGATTTCAAGAAATACTTGTTGACCTGGTAAATAAGTGGCAGGAACAGTGGACTACCATGGACTAGAAGAAATCGGTAAGTGGGGAAGTGCGATCGGTATGTGGTGAACAGTTGCTGGGAAAGGCAGCAAAAAAAAAAAAAAAAAAGTACAATAACTACAAGGGATATGAGATCAAAGGAGGGAAAGTTTTTTAATGGAATATTTGACCACAGTGACCCAATGGTAATTCATAATGATCCTATATCCTGTATCCCATAGAAAAAGGCTAGTTTATAACCCTACTGTTTGAGGACTAATATATATCTTCAGTAATGAGATTAATCTGAGGATCATATGATTAATTAATCAGAGTAGACAAAATAAGAGAACGTCATCTTTGATGTGCCATTCATTAGACAATAAATATCTCTTCTTGCAAGGGATTGAGAGTCCAGTAATTGTCATCTAAAGTGATAATGATGATTCATTGAGAAGTGATTTCATAGTAGTGCAATTATGTGTGCTAACACTTTTTTCTGAACTGGAATATTACCTGCTTGCAGGCGAGTAAATTCAAATCCTACCCCCAAGCTAAATGGAAGCTTAGAGAAGTAATCTGCTCACTGTCATATCACTACTAAATGATGGAGCTGGCATTGAAATTCAGATGTCTTTGCAAATAGCCTACATTAAACATATGTTAAAATTCATACCAGCATACATATATTACGTCTATCCTTTCTATAAAAAACAAAACAAAATACTTTTCTAACTTAGTCCTTCATAATAGAATCCTACAATAAACGTTGGAAGGGATATACAAGATACTACACATATCTGTCAGAAGCCTGGGAATTAGCATGAGTAAATGAGCAGAGACGATTCAAATAAATGGATGAGTTGAAATGATGCTATACTCACATAAACAAGGATTAGACCACCCAACAAATTAAGTGCTAAGGTTTAAGACTGGGAAAAGGCCAGGCTTCTTATTTTGTTTCTTTTTTCCCCCAAAGCCTTTGGACTATTTTCTATTAGCTCTCATCCAAGCTGTAATAGGCAGAATGCTAAAATGACCCCCAAGATTGCCACCCTGGAGTCCTCACCAGGCATAATCCTCTGCTTTGAGTGTGGGTGAGACCTGTGAATATAATGAGATATCACTCCCTTGTTAAATGACAAAGGGGATGGGATGGCCACTCCCATAATTACACTATAATTAGGAGACTAAAGGGATATTCTCCCTCTGGCTTTGAAGAAGCAAGCTGCCATATTGTGCTAGGGCCATGTGGCTTAAAACCTGGGGTGGCCTCTAAGAGCTGAGAGGGACCTTGGCTGACAGCCAGCAAGAAAGGACCTCAGTCCTACAGCAGCAAGAAACTGAACTCTGCTGACAACCTTAATGAGTTTGAAAGAGGACCCCAAGCTCCAGCCAACAAACACCTTGATGAGACTGAGCAGAGGGGCCCAGCAAACCCATGCTAGATTCCTGCCCAAAAGAAATTATGAGATAATGTATGAGCATTATGGCAAGGTGCTAAATTTGAGGTAATTTGTTATAGAGTAATAAAAAACTCAAATGCAAGCCAGTATTCATCCCTAACACAGACACTGTTAGAGGTGACCTAACATGGCCATGACCTCACATCACGGGTAATAACGGAAACAGAATTTTTCATTCTAAATTGTCCTAATCCATGCTCTCTCAAACTTCCATGCCTTTTCACTCAGTGTTCCCTGATGAACTCCTAAAAGACTTCAAAACCCAAATCAAATGTTGCTTCTTTAAAGAAGCATTTTCTTTTTTTCTTTTTTTTAGTGTTTTTTATTTATTTTTGAGAGACACAGAAAGAGAGCAAGCAGAGGAGGGGCAAAGAGAGAGGGAGACAGAATCCGAAGACAGGCTCCAGGCTCTGAGCTGTCAGCACAGAGTCCAACACAGGGCTCGAACCCACAAACCACGAGATCGTGACCTGAGCCCGTCTTTCGCTTAACCGACTGAGCCACCCAGGTGCCCCCAGGAGCATTTTCTTATAGCCACCCCTATCTACTCCCAAGCAGAATAAATTACTCCTATTCTTTGCTTCCATGACAGCAGCTTGTCTGTACATCTACCAAAAAAGTTGCCATGGTGCACTGTAGTAACCTCTCTCCCTCTCCCAGCCCTAGCCTGAGCATCTTTTAGGGCACAGCTACCCCGCCCTGCACAGTGGCTGCCTTGGAGTGGGTGCTAAATAACTGCATACTGAGTGAAGAAGATGAGGCTCTGGATAAACAGAAGCTTTTGATTGCCAGGGAGCTGCTGTTTCTCTTCCACACAGATGATCAGGCCTCAGGTATTAATGGAAACTTGGAGAGCTTTCTCCATGACAACAGCTGGGTGACTAATCAAGCACTTCCTGCACTAGAAGGGCAGATATTTACGGTCTCAAGAAAGCTGGTCTGAAATGGATAGGTGGGCTAGAAACGACAGGTGGCAGGTGGGAAGGGTTTAGATTGATCCCAAAAGGAGTGGCAAGAAGCCCTGATTTGCTCTGATCCAAGCCCTATGCTAAGTTTGCATGCTTGCTAATTCAAATTATTGGTTAATCCGTTCCTGAAATCCAATGCCAACCTAAACAGACAACAATCCCACAGAGTTAGTTTTACTTAGGGGCTGACAACTATGGGTAACAAGACAGAAATGAGAACCATTTCTTTTTTTTAAATTTTTCTTTAATGTTTATTTATTTTTGAGAGAGAGACAGAGTGTGAGCAAGGGAAGGGCAGAGAAAGAGAGAGACACAAAATCTGAAGCAGGCTCCAGGCTCTGAGCTGTCAGCCCAGAGCCCAATGCGGGGCTCGAACTGACGAACCATGAGATCATGACCCTCAACCGACTGCGCCACCCAGGCGCCCCAGGAATCATTTCTCTATCAACCATGAAGTCAACCATATCCATGGCACTTACAGTTTTCCAGGACAGAAAGCATTTTTAGGAAATCACAGACTTAGTCAAAATTATGCATAATCAAGCCATAGAGAATAGCATTTACTGGTTGTGTATTCTGACAAAACTCAGAGTTCACATTTTTCCTTAGGAACCCACGCACATGGGCAAATATTTGGAGTGCTCCCTTGCAGTTAAATTAGCCATGCTACTGCTTTATGACTACACCTCACAGGAGAAAGACAACATTCAGAATCAGAATACAAAGCAAGGCATGAACATAGAGGCACCTGCCTGTCACCAACTCCTAAGAACTAGATTCAGATTCTCTTTATAAATAAAGCATTAAATAACAAAGTACTGTTTTTTAATAAAAGTATTACAGTATTGCCAAAAATTGAAAAAAACATTCTAGGGGGAAGCGGTCTTGCCACACTAAAACAATCTAATTAACATTTGTTGTAATTCACAATATCTCAGGGCACCTGGGTGGCTCAATCAGTTAAGCGTCCGACTCTTGATCTCCACTCTGGTCATGATCTCACAGTTAATGAGATCGAATCCCAAGACAGGCTCTGCACTGACAGCGTGCTCTCTCTCTCTCCCTCAAAATAAATAAACTTAAAAATTTTTTTTTCCAAAAAAATGTTTGACATAAACTCAATGTTAGCACCTCTTTCAGCTCTCTTTGGGTTTATATGACATCATCCCTAAGAATCAAGTCAGATCCTACAGGTCCTGCATTTTAAGGATCTTTTACAAACACTGGTTGGCAATGACTCAAAGAGGCAGCCAGGTGGGGACACAATTTCCTAAAGATCAGTATGGGAGAAGACAGATATGGGATCTGGGTTCTAATCTTTCTTTAGGAATAATGCCAGATGCTCCCTTATTCAGTCAAATGTTAACGTACCAGACTTTGTGCTAAGTGCTAAGGCTACAGCTGTGCACTTAGACAGAAAAGGTCCCTGTTCTCTTGAAACTTATATTCTGATGTGGATGTATGTATGTATATATTGTATAGAATAAGAAGAAATAGAAAACGGAGGCACCTGGGGGTACCTGGGTAGCTCAGTCGGTTGAGTGTCCGACTTTGGCTCAGGTCACGATCTCAGTGTGTGAGTTCAAGCCCCGCGTCAGGCTCTGCGCTGGTGGTGAGGAGCCTGCTTGGAATTCTGTCTCTCCTTCTCTCTGTCTTCCCCTGCCTGTGCTCGCTCTCTCTCTCTCTCTCAAAATAAATAAACTTAAAAAAATTTTTTTAAATAAAAAAGAAGAAATGGAAAACAGAGGGAGGAAGTAAAGGTTCTTCAGCATGTATTAATTATTTTAAATGCTACTGGAAACTTCAAAATGGCAGAATACAGTAAATACCTTCGATGCTCTGTGGGCCCACAAGATTCATGGCCTGGTGAGCTGGATACTCTACCCGTGGCCTGGCAATGCCCAACTGCTCCATAACACCATGGAGCAGCCTCTGGATATCCGTTTCTGAGACCCGGTCAGGGGTCCTTGGGCTATAAGCAGATGTGGGAGTCCATCCAAGTGTCAGCCAAAATAATAGGCCAGATAGCATGGTAGAAACCATCCCAGAAACCATTGTTAACCTGCAAAAAAAAGACCAACATGTATCAAATGGCCACAGTCGGCATCTGTGATGATCAATGAGGCAAGTAAGTGATTCAAGAACCACCCAATTGGGGCTGCAATGAAAAATACTTAGGGGGTTGCTTTGGCCTTAAGTGTCCAGTCTAGGCAGAGCATCTGCTCTGAAACAGTACTGAAGAAACAAAACAATCCAAGATAGCCAGTTCCCTCTGCACGCGCATCCTTGGGAAGACTAGACAGGAATGGCCATTCTCACTCTTTTTTTTATTCTTCTTGCAGTTTCCTGAAAGCCTTCATTACCCCCAACCCCAACACTCTCTCCTCTCTTAGTAAAACCAACCAACCAACAACAAGAACTTCCTTCGATTTTGAGACAGGGAGAGGGAGAGTGACATCTTGAGTCTTCCCAGTCTCGGGGGAAAAAGAGGCTCTGAGAAAGGAGTTAGGAAGATACAAATGGTAAAGAAGCACAGAAAGGTTAGGAGCGGTGGAAGGGAAGAGCTCAGCTCAGCAAACATCTAATACATTTGAGACCCGAGGGGGACGAAAATACACACAACTCAGGCCTGCCCTGCAGTCTGCTAGGGGAGAAGAGGCAAGCTTAGCCACATACCAGCTGAGTGATCCTGGGCGAATGCCTCAGCTTCCTCTGCAAAACGGGCATGAGGAAAGTGTCTGTCTTACAGGATTGTTGGGAGCATCAAAAAAGTGCCAGGCACAGAGCCCCCTATACTGTGACTATAACGTTGGCAATATGGCCTCAGGGCTCTAGAGGTTAGAACTTGAAGTGGTGGTGATGAGAAGGAAGACAGAACAGGTGAAGGGGAGGGAGAAAACTGATCTGGGGAGTCAACCTGTCCTAAATGTTGCCTTCAATGGAAGCAGAAGCCTGCAAACCAAGGGGACAAAGATTCACGCAGCTGCCCTCTGCAGCTGCTGCAGCTGAACCTGTTTAAGACGGACGCTACAAGCAATGGCTGTGCAAACCCTCCTTTTTGACCATTCATCTGGGGGGAAGTTGGAGGATTCATTTGATTCCTTGAAACTGCAATATTTATAACCCCCATTTTCTGTCTCTGTAAAGGAAAGGCTTTTTCCAGCGACCCCTAGATATAAAACCTTGTTTCCCAAAGAGCTGAGACAGCAAAGCCTGCAATTCTGACGTAAAAGGCTGGAGGCAGACACCAACCTCTCCTGCCATCTCCATCTTCCTCTGGCCGGTGCGAATGCAGGATGTCTTTGTTTCATTTAACCCCCGGGCCAACACCGTTCTGATTTCATCAGCTACCCAATTTCCTCTCTCGGTACTCTTCCCCTCCAGTTTATACCCGAACCTCCTAATCCCCACCCAGCCTTTGTCTGCCCTCAGACTCCACCTCAAGGATTTCAGCAGGACGCCCCCTCCCTTGCCAGTCCCGTAAAACCCGCGTGTCTCAGGTGGGCTTCAGGGGGTCGAGCAGGCATCAAACCAGGACTCACCGAGAGGCAGCCGGAGGATTCTGCCGCGGTCTGGGCCTGGGTGAGGGTCGAGCCTGGAGCCTGGTGATGTGGATTGCGCGTGCGTCACCTCCCTCCGCATCTTAGCTCCGCCCCCACCGCTCCTCCGGCAGGTGGAGGCGGCCACGCGCGGTCGCCCTAGATCACCACCCAGACGCTGGTGCCTCCTGCCGTGAGCCACGCAGGGTTCAACCCACGCACTCCACATGCACGTGTCTTGGAGGCTCTTTATCTATCCGACCCTCTGTGGACGTAATTCCCCTCTTCTCAAGCAATTTTCTAAACAGTGTGCCAGATCGCCACTTTTGTCCTTCGCCCCCAATACCACATCTTTAATTTTGCCACTTCCCAGCTTTTTAATTTTTTTTTTTTTTTGTAAGTATTCCAGCTTGAAGACGAAGGGGGCAATACTGGTAAGAGACAAAAGATGAAGAGGTCCTAAGACCTTTTAATGATAGAGTACATCATAAGCGTGCTTTCAGGAGCCCTTTCACGGAACAGAAAACTGTATTTATTAGAAGCTTCTGCTAAAAATGGTACACCAAAACCACATGAAAACCTGGGAATGTTAGTTCTGTTATTTCTAAACTTCCACACCGACTATCAAGATTTCTTAATAAATTGAACTCCCTGCACATTGCAGAAATTTGTCCAGGTAGCCCTGGAATATTTTGTTAAAGACTTGTGGAACAACCTTGAACATGTGAATTCAGTCCAAATTCAAAATTGAGATGTGAGACCATACAATAGAGTATGGCACATTTCGTTGAAAACTGGGGATGAGTAAAGAACCCTGGAGGCCAGAGAATAAGTACCCGGATGAGGGTAGCACCCAGATCTCTAGCTGTATGCAGCAAATCCATTATCATCTACAGACACAAGACCTTGCAGGTTTTAGAGCCAAGCCTCCTTCCTATGATCTTTTCTTTCATGGATGCTTGTTTCCAGCTTTTTGTTTCAGTGCTAAATCAACAGGACAAATATGGTCTATTGGTTTTAGGCTCAAACACAAACGCTGGGGATTACTATTTTTATTTACACATACTGAGGTTTTCAATCCAGAATTTTACTTTAACATTTTTACTGTTATCTTCATTTTATGCTTGGAAAAATGGAGAAGCCATCACAATTTACTGTTTTTTTTGTTGAATGGACGTTTAAGATACACCAAAAGGTTTCATATCAAATTTGTATTTTTTTTATTTTTTTAACATTTATTTATTTTTGAGACAGAGAGAGAGACAGAGCATGAACGGGGGAGGGGCAGAGAGAGAGGGAGACACAGAATCGGAAGCAGGCTCCAGGCTCTGAGCCATCAGCCCAGAGTCCGACGCGGGGCTCGAACTCACGGACCGTGAGATCGTGACCTGAGCCGAAGTGGGACGCTTAACCGACTGAGCCACCCAGGCGCCCCTGAAGTTTGTATTTTATTTAAAATTTTTTTTAATGTTTATTTTTTGAGAGAGACAGAATACCATCGGGGCAGGGGCAGAGAGAGTGAGACACAGAATCTGAAGCAGGCTCCAGGCATTAAGCTGTCAGCACAGAGCCTGATGCAGTGCCTGAACTCACAAACCACGAGATCATGACCTGAGCCAAAGTCGGACGCTTAACCAACTGAGCCACTCAGGTGCCCTTGAAATTTGAGATTTTAAATTATACACATCCTGGACTTGGTGATCAAATGACTATGTTAAATTCTTAGTGATTATAGAATGTTGCCAAGCAGCCTGCTAATTTAAGTACTATGTAATTGTGTAATTGTATTGTTGCTCATGATAAATAAATTCATATTAGATCTTTATTTACACTTGTAAATAACAAAGTGAAAATAATCCTTTAAGTTACTGCCTATGTCCATACTTTTTAAAAAAATTTTGACTGAGCATGTGAGCCGGGGGAGGGGCAGAGAGAAAGACAGAGAATCCCAAGCAAGCTCTGTGATGACAGCTCCAGAGTCCGACTTGGGGCTCAGTTCCACAAACCGTGAATTCGTGACCTGAGCTGATATCAAGAGTTGGACAGTTAACCTATTGAGTCACCCAGGCGCCTATGTCCATAGGGCCTAACCTAACTTTACTAAGTACGTTCACATACCATTTGACCAAATATCTTCATGAGATGAGTAACATCTCCACTTTAGATAAAGTGGAGAGATTAATTCTAAAATTTAACTTTACTGACTGTACAAGTTTCTTACTTTCATAGTCTTCCTAGACTGCTGGCTTTCACCTAACAAAAATGGGAGTAATATTGGATAGTTTTTTAAAAAACAAATATCTTTCTTTATTAATCTCTCAGAAAAGCCACTAATTCAGGTAATTGTACCATTAATCTCCCATGGCTTCTTACTGAATTAGTCTTCTGATTCAACACTTCACCCATACCCATGGATATAAAATGATATTAATACATCTTTAAAAGTTTATCCAGAGGGAAGGTGAAATTTAAAAAATTGCTCTGAATCAGACAATATCTATTTCGAAGTTTATGAATGTTTCCTATCTCGACTTACTATCAGAAATATCATAAACAGCCGAAATGAATATCCGGTTTATATCACAAACCTGTTTTGATGTCAGATAAACATGGTATTCATATCTACAGGCTTTCAGTCTTTATAGAAGTCAAATTCTTACTGGTAGTGAGAAAGGGTTGATTCCTAGGTAATAGACAGGAAATCGCTTTGAAATAAAACAGGTGTACTGCTATCAAGTAGAACGTGGTCAAGCAGACATCTGATGACTCTGGCTGCTCTGAGTAGATTTGCAATGCTGTTCTATTCTGCTCCACCGTCTGAATGTGACATTCTAAAAACTGACCTGTAAAACTATCTTCATTGGTTTGTTCGGCCTGCAATATTCCTTCCTCTAAAACCTAGAGAATATCCACCATTGTTGCTATTATTCTTTCCTTAAAGATTATTAACTTCTAATAACTTAAAATACAAATTTAGATAGATTTGCTCGACAATTTGGTTCAAATTCTAAAAGGTATTTTGAATTTCATTAGAGATTAAGACAAGTCATTTTCCAGAAGGTTACCTTTAATGTCTATGCTAAATAAATAACATTTACACACCAGACAAAACCATCATAGGCTTTTATAAGAATCAAAAGTTAAGAATCCAAGTTAAATGTACAGAGGCACATCACCTATTTTAAATTATAAAATCAAGTATGTGAATGTAAGAAATCACCTTGATTAAAAATTTCCAAGCTTAATTATTCCTCCTTAAATAATTTTAAATCCTATATTGGACAAAACAGCTACAAATATATTTGTGCAAATTAACTATAAAACATAGTATGGCTCAAAAGTCATCGAATATTTCTGCAGCATCATTCCCTAAGAGCACACTTGAGTCCTTATTCTGCTTTAGCCGTTATTCTTCGTCCAAGGGAACCGGCTGTACACATCTACAGACCATATAAACCCAATTATTCTGCCCCAAATTGGAATAAAAGATTAAGTTGCTATTGAAGCAAGTTAATTTCTAGGGATTCTGGCATAAACCATAAATATCAACGTAATTCAAGAAATAAGACCTGTAGGGCTTATCTCTTCCCTTTACGGGTTAGAAATTTCTTGTAGAAACCTTCTCTGACTCAGGAGGAATAACAGGAAATAGTCACAACTCGTTCACTCTTCCTATCACACTTAAAAATAAAATTCATACAATTTTCAAGAATTAATTTCTCATAAACCCAGCCAACAACTTCTTTCAAAAGGTAAAATGTAACCTCTGCTTGAAGAGATCACAATACAATTACAAAATTTAAATACTGCCATAATTAAGAAAAACAAGTCATTTATACAAGCATAAGAATTCAAGTTGCTTGTGCACTGAAATTAAAATCTATCACTTAACCTTCCTGAGCTAACAAGCCAACATGCAGATTATCCTGCAAGTCCTATCACCAACAGCTAATTTTATTTACATTAACAAGTATTAACATCTACCAATTACAAGTCTACAGGTTTACTCGTTGGTAGTAACTGAGCTTTTCCGATGGGATTTTTTGGAGAACCTTTATACCAGACCCTTTCTTTTTCTGATGGTTTCCTAAGGACTCTGCTATTTATCCCAGGAGAAAAGCCCACATTATTATTTACAACAGATTTTAATATGTCATGATTTGTCAGGTCATCCAAGGGAACCTTAATTTGGCCTCTGGACACCACTTCCTGTTTACAAACTCTGGTAGACCCAAGAGAAGCATTCGTGGAGTCTGGGGGCCTCTTGGTCTTTGAGAAAGATTGAGAAGTTAACTCCATGCTTGATTTCAAAACTGTATCAACATTGGACTGTCCACACCCCATAAACTTCTGTTCTTTAGGACCTGATTTGGTATATGAAATCAAGGAATCTTTTGATGTACTTTCCATACCAGAGGAAAGAGCACTGTCACAGCTCACTGACTTCACCAGAGGAGAAGCGGCATCACCAAGACTCGCCAATTTGTGCCGTACAGGTTGTCTGCTATACTCCAACAAGGAGTTAATCCTTCTGACAGACTGACGAACGGGTGTACGCTGAAACTTAAGAGGTGACTTTGCCTTTGTTCTATTTGGTTCATTTAAAGAAAGCTTGTTAAACCACTGTATGTGGTCTGACACATTACCACGCTCTGTCATCTGTAAGCTTTCAGAAACCGTAGCGCTGCAGGTTTCCACCAGCGACTGCTGCTTAACAATTCTCACAGGCCTGCGTTTGGACAAGTTTGTTATGTTACACGTGATGGGCTCTGAGGAAGAAGTGCTAGCTGCATGCTTCGCCAAGTTCTCTTCAATCATATTCTCACTCTCCCTTAATTCAGGATTTACTTTATCCCCCAGAGACTGCTGTTCCTTTACGTGTTCATCACTAGGCAACTCTTGCTTAACTGAATAGTCTTTAGGTATATTTGAACAAATGCTTTCTTCATGTTCAATCTTCACATGAGTTGAATAACATTTTACAGTTGCTTCTCTATCCAAATTTTGAGTTTGATGGAGTGAGATGTCTCGTTCTGAAAAACTATGTTCTTCTTTACCAGTTTGATGTTCATTTGATTCTATCACAGTCAAATCATTAGTCTCAAACAGATTTTTCTCTGGACTGTATTCTGTAGAAGAGGTTTCATTTAGTTTTACTTTCCCCACATTAGTTACTGATGACTGGCTGTGATTTATCAATACATGAAGATTACTTCCAGATTCGGAAAATGCTTTCTGAATTTTCACCAGAGTCTCTGTGGTCAAGTGATTTTCATCCCCACTAAGAGAGCTTCCAGTTACACTGTTGTTATGCTTATCCTGTACATTAGAAAGGGTGTGTTCATATGAACTAACAGGTAACTTTTCAACTGAAGTATCAGGCTCCGAAGAAGAGCTTTCCACCTCAAGATTTCCCTTGATTGGAGAAACTTCATTTGTCACCATTTCTTGAAAACCGGAATTAGTAGGTCCTGTCCAAGACATCCGGTAACTTGTTCCATCTAGACGCTCTGGGGTTAATAAGTTCTCCTCAGACTTACTGATCTTTTTTGAACCTAAAATAAAGCAGTTCAGTCTTTTTAATCATTTATATTTGAAACATATTTCAAATATTATTCAAACACATGGCATATAAAGGTATTAAGCATTTAATTTCAATAAGTTAAGGATTTGTGTTAAAAGAATAATTTTTAGTATAAAAACGTCAAACTTTTTGTATTTATAAGCATCCTCCAATTGTTCATACAAAAATACAATCCCAATTCAAACATTTTTACTTTTCAAACATGAATTTTCAATTTCTAGAAGAGTAAGTTACTTAATATATTTTACCATAAAAATAATTGAAGGTTATATGTTAATTACGTCTCAAGCTGGAACAAATTTTTCAGAAAAACAATGAAAGTAGGTTTTTTTGCATAAAACTAACAATACTATATAAATGTACCTTTCTTTGTTAATCTTTCATTAATATCTGGGCTAAAAAGGAGACCTGTTTTTACAGATTCAATCCTATTTTTTAAACTTTGTTGATTTGCAAGTCGTCGACCGACATTTTCGTATCTATCGACACCAGGACACCCGTTCTGTAAAGAAAAGAAAATTGAAAATGTTTTGGTTAAGAAATAAATCTAGTTAATTCAGGATATTAAGACCAAGTAAAGTTTTTGTATTTATCAAAATCCTCTACAGCTGATTGAAAAATGTATAAAAAATTGAAAAACAATTTGTAGCCAACACAAATTTACTTGCATGCATGTTGATGAAAACTGTAAGCTTTTGACTTGGCTGTTAGTTGATATTTTATGATCTAAAATAAAAACAGCCTCACATATTCATTAACTAAAAAATTTCTTTCTTTTGTGAGGACTCTGAGCCAGGGCATGTTCACAACAGTGAGTGAACAAAACAAACAGACCAAAATCTTCACCTCACAGAATTCACATTTTAGATGGGGTGATTTTGATCAGGACAAGAAAAACCGTAGATTATTTTGTATATTACGCAATACACAAGGTGAGAAGTGCTATGGCAAAAAGTAAAGCAGGGTAAGAAGGCTCTGGAGTGAAGAAAGGTGGGGCTGTCATTTTAAACAGAGTGATTGGAAGATGACTGGTGAGTAAAGAAAAATGTGAGAGGGTAAGAACCATGAGGATAAAAGGGAGAAGAACATTCCACAGAGAAGAAAGGCCAGGACAGTCTCCAAGGCTGAAGTCAGGTCTGGCACATTTGACAAACAAGAGGCCGAGTGAGCAAGGGAGGCTGACGGGAGGAGGGCTCAGAGAGGCAGGCTGGATCCAGTCCCGTGGAGAGGCACTTGTAAACATACGAATTTTACCTTTTTTTCAGAGTGAAATGAGGAGTCATTGGAGGATTCTGAGCAGAGGAGTGACAGGACTTCACTTGGGTTTTTTTTTTTAAATTTTTTTTTTTTTTTCAACGTTTTTTATTTATTTTTGGGACAGAGAGAGACAGAGCATGAACGGGGGAGGGGCAGAGAGAGAGGGAGACACAGAATCGGAAACAGGCTCCAGGCTCCGAGCCATCAGCCCAGAGCCTGACGCGGGGCTCGAACTCACGGACCGCGAGATCGTGACCTGGCTGAAGTCAGACGCTTAACCGACTGCGCCACCCAGGCGCCCCTTCACTTGGGTTTTAAAAGAATAATTTTGGCTCTAGTATTGCAGCAAGGTAGAAGCAGGCAGACCTACTAGTAGGGCCTTATTGCAGTAATCCAAGCTGGAGATGACAGAATTTAGAGAATGGTGGAAATGTAGTGCCAGTGACAATTGGTCGATCTGGATATACTCTGAAAGCAGAAGATACACAAGATGCCCTACTGGTTTACACAGGATGTGAGGAGTCAAGAATGCCTACGTGGTTTTTGGCCGAAGTGACCAGGTGAGTCGCCATATGTGAGATGGTGAAGACTACAGGTAAGTGTGTGGTTGGTGGGGAGGGGAATGACTGGAGAAAGAGCAACAGTGAAGAAATGCATCTTGAGAGCTCTATCTGGGACAGGTTACAGGTGAGTTGTCTACTGGATGGACATCCAAGCAGAGAAGTCAAGTAGGCAGGTGCTAAACAGTCAAGTTGTTCAGGAAAGCATTTTGGTCTGGAGATATACATTTGGAAGTCTTAAGCAAATATAGGACATTTAATGCTAATGAACACTTTGAGTAGAAAGAGAAAAGAGAAGTCCAAGGACAAAGCTTTGGACACTCTAATGTAAAGGAATTAGAAACGTAACCCATGAAGAAGGAAGAAAATCATGAGTAAAAGTGTCCCTGAAGCAAGGAAGGGAAGTATGCGAAAGAGGAGCAAGTAACTAGCCAGGTGAAGACTAACAAGGACTGATCACTGGTTTGAGCACCACTGAATTCATGGATGACCTTCAGAACAGTTGCATGGAATATTGGGGATAAAAGCCTCACTGGAATGAATCAGTTTAAGCAGAACAGAAAAGGAGGAAACAATCAGTATTGATTCACATGCAAGAGTCTGGTATAAAGGGGAGTAGAGAAGGCAACTGTGGCTGGAGAGACAGGGTAGAGGGTCTTTCACCACCACATCTACACTTTATGCTAATATGAACATCAATGAAATGGTGAAAGACACTTACTAGGTCTTTGCTACTTTTCCCCAGACTAAATTTCAAACGAAGAGATCTTCGGACCTTTTCTTTACGACTGATCTTAGGAGAGAAGCAGCCTGCTTTTCCCGATTCCACCCTAAAAAAGAATGGCATTTAAAAATGTCAGCATAAAAACTGGAGGCATTCTCGCAAAATGAAATTTTCAAGTCCAGAGCAAATTATATTGCCAGCAATTAAACAGCGTAATAATTTTCTAAAATCAGTTAAGCTTTGAGATACCATGTATGGGGGCATCTCGATTGCTCACTCAGTTGAGTGTCTGACTTTGGGTCAGGTCACGATCTCACGGTCTCTGAGTTCAAGTCCCACATTGGGCTCGCTGCTGTCAGCCCAGAGCCTGGTTCGGACCCTCTGACCCCTCTCCTCCCACCCCCACTGGTGCTCGATCAAAAATAAACAAATGTTTAAAAAAAAAAAAAAAAAAAAGAAATACAGTATAGGAACACATTATATTTGTGTATAAAGAGGCCTCTCCTGTTTATCTCAAGAGTTATTTAGTCACTTATAAACCAGAATCATTAGAACAGACTACCTTTAAATTAGCAGGAAATTAAAAAATTACACACATCAACATACAATAGGATTTTAAGCAAGCAAGTGGACTCAAATTAAGACTCTTTCTCTGGAGTATATACAAAGGGCACTGATTAATAAGACAATAAAGGCAGAGAGAATTTTTAAAAATTATGATTCAAACATGTTTCTCAGCAGAGAGACAAACAAAGCATTTTATTTACTATATACACCAAATGTTTATCCATGAAAACAAAATGTCCTGGATGTATTACCTGCAAATTTTTTTACTTGCAATCCTCTTACTTCGCCTTAGCACACTTGTACTGATCGAATCGTTTCCACTGATGGCTACAGGAGAGAATGAACTCTGAGCTGACCCTTCGGGGCTTGTATCAATGTGAACTATAAAAATAACCACATATAATACACCACACATACTTTCTTTTCCAAGTGTAAAATATTAGTAGCAATTAGGTTTAAAGTCTTAATATCCAACCCTAAGCAACAACAAAATCACATAATTTCTGGTAAGAAACTTCAGAAGCCAAATAAACTCAACTCAAAAAAAAAAAAAATAGTATCAATTTCTTACTTTAAATTTTTTGTTGGCAATTAAGGGTCAGATGAAACATGACTTTTATATCAGAGTTTTACTTTAAACTCGTTTAAGAATACAAGGGAGGTGTGAGCACTATTGCAGACTGGAGAAAGAGCAAGCTTTCCAGACAGGCAGACTTGAGTCTGTCCCACCACTTACTAAATAGCTCTGAAAATGGACTTCTACAGTAAATATAAAAACTACTGTTATATATTTATATATGAAATGTCTAGCACAGTACCTATGTTACACGATGTTAATTATTGCTATTACCAAAAATGAGCTACTGAAAACAATTTAGAGTCTGAGTATCTAGTATGTACCTGGCTAGCCAACTGCTGTCTACCTGCCTCTGTTCAATATTTCTGGCAAACAAAAACCAGTTATAAAACATGCCTAACCACTTTGCTACAGCCAAGTTCCATGCTAACAATAAGTGGTTACAACAGCTCATTCTGATTAAGTTATTTAACACTATACCATGAAACTATAATAAAAAATTAAGGGAAAAAGTTATGAACCAAGGCTCTATATACATTTGACTTATATTTGAATCAAGTCCAGGATATACTCAATAAACATGAACCCTCTCAACTCATCACCTGTATTGATAAAAAATTCACACAGGTCCCCAAACAGAGACAGCATGGTTTTTTTTAGTTGCAAAAACAGAAAGAAAATAATACAACCATTACAGAGACTTCTGGGTACATTTGGCTGACAAAAATTTTAGAGGCCAATGTAATGTAGCCAGTGTGACATAGGTAGTTTATTCTAGAGCTGTAGTCTAATCTTGAAAATATATCAGTGGTCACAAGGAAGCACGGCCAGAATATAGGGAATAATGCAAAGTCATCACACATATAGGAAAAAAATTATAAATAGGTAATTCATGGATTATAGATTACTATAGCTGCCTTTATACATTAAAAAAAGCATCATAGCTATTATCCAAAATTAGAAACCAATCTATTTTCAATTTTACAGACAGAATTTATTGAATTGTGGCTGAGAAAGTGTGGTCAAAGAAAAATGGTGTTAAAATAACAGGTTATTGAACTTACTAATTTTTTTTATTAAAAAAAAAGTCATTGAAGGGAGGAGCCAAGATGGCAGAAGAGCATGGAAGTTCTTTTTGTGTCTCGCATCCATGAAAAAAATCACTGATTAAGCAGGCTCGTACTGAATTTCCAGTAACACAAGCAGGTTTAAACTGTTTGGGGAGCTTGGAGAGAAGGAATCAAAAGGTTCATTTCTTGGGGCAGATGTTATAATGCTTATAAGCAGAGGCAGGCAGAATTACAGCTCACATTGGCCATTTGGGAACAGTTACTCCAAAGTGGAAAAAACCTTAATTAAGAAAACAGTAAGTTAGTTTAAAAGAACTTAAGTCTCTAACTTCTGAATACTCAAAGAAATACAGACAGAGCCTTAGAGTTCTTATCATTACATTTAAACCCATAGAGAACCTGTGAAAGACCATAAAAAACAAGTCGCTATTTGTTCAACTTTCTAATAAAACAAACAAGGAAAATCTGAACTTTTTGGATAACGTAAACAAAAAGTTTCTGGGAAGAAGATCTCATCATTTAACTAACAAAGTCAAAGTAAAATTCTCAACATTAACTGAAATTGAAAACCTGAAAGAATCAGAGATCACTCATATTTTGACGAAATGTGAGACAAATCTGAGATGGAAGACTCTGGGCTTAGTTAGAATTTCATTTCTTTTTGGGCTGATCATAAGGTTAACTTGTAAGACTGACTATGAGCCAACTTGAAGGAGCCAACTCAATCTAAGATCACACTAACAAAGATCTGATACTCAAATTAGCAAAACTCAGTTGTTCTCTGGAGGCTCTGGTTGGCCACATTAGAAACTCAGAGGTCATTTGGAAGAAAATGGCAGGTCAGTAAACCATCTGGAAACCATGCCACAAGGAACAGCATAAACAAAGTTTTTAAAGCTTTTATAAAAGCTACTTGAGTATAAAACTAAAAAATCCCCCCCCGCCCCCGCCCTTCAACAGCAACCATAATGGTTCCTCCAATACCCCACTACTCTGCCTTTAGAGAAAATCAAACTGGCAATCTCAACAGAAGATAGCAACACAGCCCTAGCAATAGATCAAGAAGTAACTAAAGTGGTATTCAGGATGTCCCGTCACCTAGTATCTGAGCGCCAGTACTATACACAGAAGCCCAAACTCTCACTCTGAGTTATTTATCCTAACTTTCAAACAGCATGGTCATAAAACATATACACATACACATAATAATACTGAACCAGTGTCTATTTTAGAAGTTAGGGACTTTATAAAAATTCAGAGATTTGATAAACAGAATAAAGCCAAAGCTCCTAAACGGGGTGGCATTAATATGAAATAGCACTTTGCCCAGAATAGGCATTCATGTTAACGTTTACAACCCAATTATACAAATTCTATTTGCTACCTGATGCTGGTGTAGAATTGTTGAAGAGATTAGTTGGCAACAACTCAAAGTTAAAATTGTGCTTGATGGATTTCCTTTTCTTACTTGAGAAACCATGAGAAGACTCTATTGGTAGTTTACGCTTAGCATTTGGTGTAAGATTCATGGGTGATATGGGTAGCTGAGCTGAAAAAACAAAAACAAAAAAACAATCATTTGTTGTTTCTCCCACAGAGTTGATAAAATACAAAAGCTTCTAATAATTTCTTCTTATAAAGTCATTACTTAGAGCTAACCAAGGAATGAGGGAATATGTTTACATTATCAAATATATGTTATAACTAAATTAACACCAACCAATTACTTAAAATGAAAAGAGGAAAGTCACAAAGAGGCAAGATTAACAAACAATAGTAACTTAAACCAAACAGACTGAAAGATGTATATAATCCACATTAAAGAATATTAACATATGGAATAAAATCGTAATCAAGGAGTTCAAACAAACTGATCTACTTATTAGTTCTGCTTTTCATCATAAATGAGTATTAACCACTAAATTTCTTCAATCTTTTCTTCAATCTGAAAAACAAAACAAGTGATCATATGGTCTATTATTGTGTTATTGGGCCGAATAATTTCAGCCACAAGCAAACCAAGATAAAAAAAAATTGGAAGATAAAATAATAAACTTCTGGTTCTAAACAAAAATGAGATTGGAGCTATTTTCACATATTCAATAGCATCCAACTTACATTCAACAGAAAAGCATGATTTAGAAGACTAAAGATATAACTAGAGACTAAAAGAAATTCTTAACTACAATTTTGGGTTCATTATATCCAATGTAATTAGTAATGTCACAACTTAGTATTAGAGTACAGTATTTCCACTGGAAATAGTACTTCGATTTGATTAAACCAAAATAAGTTATGTTATGATTACTTTTTATATAATATACAGAAATTTTCACTTAAACAAAAAATATATAATACCTACCAGTTCTTTCCTGTTGAGGCGTAATAGAGGGTGTTCTGTTAGATTTAAGTTTATTTAATGCTCCACTAACAAAATCTGAAATGCAAAGCACATATATTATCAATTATAATTCAACATTTACCTGTCACCAATAATTCATATTAATATTTGTGGTTTTCCAGCATCTAAGTTTATGTCAGCTTACAATGAACCCCTCACTCAAGTCATGTGAGTCTGTTTACCAACACAGATAGATTACTTCCCTACACAAATCTTTCTTCATAGCATCCTTCTTATCTACAATAGGATACAAATATTCTGACCCTCTACCCAATTCCCCTAGCCTCTACCCGTTTTTCAAGAAGGTTCAGTTTGACTTCTTCTTTGGAGTCCTTGACTCCAGGGAACTTTTTCCTTTGAATACCTCTCACGTTTGTGTAAAGGTTTAGCATTCAATACTAAATTGTATTGTCATTTTTGCTTTTCACATGCATGTGTCATGTCTTTCCAACTATGCTGTAAGCCCCCAAAAGATATACACCACAGCTTAATCTTTATTATATTTAAACACATTTTAGATAAAAGCATATTGCTGTACCTCCACAAAACAGGACTGCCACTACCCCTTACCTCCTACACTTTGTCTTGGCTTTCTCTTATAGTCACCAGGAGTTTCACATTCACCTTCTTCAAAACCTTCTAATGATGGAGTAGCACAGAGACCATCAATACCCAACATGGCCGGTATCTTTTCCTGGATAAAATCTGGAACATGCCCTAAACAAAAACGTTCAGAGTTAACATTTTTCCTCCACTTTCACTCAAAATGTTCAGATAGTATACATCAACTTTCTAACAGCTGTCTTCACAGTTCACTTGGAGGAATATGGGATCTCCCTCAAACAACTCCTGTTATTTAATAAAGCAACTCCATCTTACCAATATCTGATGCATGGTCAATAAGGGTCTGTACCACTGCAGCCTGTATTCGGAGCTTTTTTTCTGTGTTAGCAGACATCTTCTCATGTCCTTCACTTGTCTGAAGAAGGTTTGGTGCAAATATTACTGCAAGATTGCTGCTATCCATCTTATTCTCACTAGACCTTAAATGAAACAAGGTTTTTCTTAGATTGACCCAGAGAAAAACAGGGAGTTAATATATTGGGCACACTTTGAAGACTTCTTACTTTATCAGTCAAACACAAGTCAAAATAGTTACCCTTTGTCTACCCATCTATATGACTGGCTTGAAATAAGACATAACCAAAAATAGCTCCTGTGTGTGTGCTTAAATATATATCATAAAAACCATGCTAACCATGGAGTCCACACTTTGGGTTTCCATGCAAATTGAACATGTATATTTGGTTTTCAAACCCACACACAGAAAAACTGTATTAGAAGGCTACAAGCATGTCCAGAACAAGGAGGCTCACTGACAGCTGAGAGGGGGGACAAATTTGAGAAGAAAAGAAAAAAAAATTTTTTAAAACACAGTCATCTGAAGCTATTCAGTGGACAAAGAATCCTATTGACACCAATAAGCCATTCATAATGATGATGTTAACTCAGCGAGAAAATACTAAATCGTTCGGTATATTGGTTCTTATATTATACAGGATATACTTCTTATAGTAAGGAATAATTTTTTAAGAAAAATTTCCATTCCAAATGTAATTTTAACTTATTGTCTATAAGGGTAAATCAAGCTGATTAACAAACTGTCATTTCCTAAGACTTATTACTTACCTAAGGGAAACACTCTTGAGAAAGTTAAAGAAGTATCTTAATACATCGGTTGTGTGGTCAGTCATGAGACAGGAGAGCAGTAATGTAGCTTTATTCTTCTCCTCTGTTCCTAACTGTTGAGCTTTGAAAAGTGCTTCATGCAAATCAACTGGAAGAATGGGCTCCGGCAATTCCCTGAAAAACTGCTTAAGAAGTCCTGCAACATCACAAGGTGGTGCAGAAGCCAGGCAACTTTCACCATGATCCAGTTTACTCTGAAATAAATAAAATAATCTTGAGTATTTGAGGGCTTAAGAGTTTACTGCAAATAAAAATATTCTTTCTTATACTCTAGAGAGTTTTCTTTAATAAATTTCTCTTGGGGCACCTGGGTGGCTCAGTCGGTTAAACGTCCGACTTCACCTAAAGTCATGACTTCATGGTTCGTGGGTTCGAGCCCCACATTGGGCTCTCTGCTGTCACACAGAGCCTGCTTTGGATCCTCTGTCTCCCCCCCTCCCCTAAAAAATAAACATTAAATATGTATATTAAAAAAAATAAATTTCTCTTAACACGTGTTTTACTATACAACATGCCATTTTAGAAGGCTAAAATTAAAAAAACATTTCCTTTCGTATAGTTTATAGCAATAAAGGACCATGAATTTGAAATACTCTGAACTTTTAAAGCATTATATAAATAGATCGTGGCAATCATTTCACAGTATATACATATAGCATTAAGTTGTATACGTTAAATATTTGTCAATTATATCTCAGTAACACTTAAAGCATTATATAAATGCTGCACAATTCCTTTTAGAAAAAAAGGTTCTTCTGCCATGAAAAAGGCTATTTGCAAATCCAATTTCTATTAGTAATTCATGCAATAGTTCTAAATATTTAAATTCTAAAAACCAAATCAAAAAGTGGCACAAATGAAAAATAATAGTTCAATAATATGCTTACCTTTAGGGCTCTCAGACGAACAACAGATCCTGATTTCCTAAAAAGCCCTTCTGTATGAATATGCTCTTCTAAAGATGTGCAAGCATCAACAAGAAAACTGAAAGAAAGAACTCTTTTCAACTCTTTTCAGAACACATCTAACTAAATCCTATTCTCCTACCAAAATACATGAGCAGACTAAGTACTGTCTTTAGAAGCTTTGGTGTCAGAAATTCCTTCAATCTTTGGGATAAAAAGGTTACCTCTAGTTGTCTTTTTTGCTTCCTAAGTGGTTTATGGTCCATCTTTTTATCCAGGACAACTTCAATAAGCTGCGTAATTCTACATCCTTCTCAATCCTACTCCATTTCTCTGCTTCTGCTCACAGCACAGGGTGTGTCTTTTTCACTGCCCCCACTTCATATCCCAGTCTCTCTCAACCCTCTCCAATGAACTTTCACCACCATTACTCCAACAAAACAGCTCTCAACAAGGTCACCAACCCATGGTCAATTGTCTTCATCTTGTTTGTCCTGCCAGCATCTCACACACTTGACCACTCCCTGCTTTTCTGGAAAATATTCTTTTTCATGATAACTTCGGGTTTTCCTGCTGTCCCCCTAAGTGCTCCTTCTCAACCTCCTTTCCTGGCTCCTCTTTTTCTGCCATACCTCTTCATGCTAGTATAACCCAGGGCCCTAAGGCCTTCTTCTTTTCTTTATCCTCTCTTCATGTGTAACCTTGCAGAGAATACATAGCTTTAAATATTTACCATCTACTACACTGGCCCAAAAAAAGGCAACATGTTTTTCTCACTCTAACATTACCTCTCAGAAAAAAAGTCAAATATATCCTAGTCCTTACAATCCTTCTCATACTTAGAAGTGTGTGCTCAATTTCTTTATACTGAACAATTTGAACCATCGATGTTGGCTTTAATAGTTAACAGGTGATACCAACAAGTAAGAATAGATGTTAGCAGCAAGCAACTGATAGCATTGTACTGGTGCACAATGGCTGAGTGTCCCAGGGGGCGCCTGACAGAATTTAAAGTTTGTTTGTTTAAAGTGGGCATAGAAATTACAAAAAAGATTTAGTCATCATTACTGGGGATATATTTTGCAATTCTAAAGGTAGAAAAGCATAAGCACACCTTTCATAGGTCATTTAAAAAGCAAAATAGTAAGTGCTCACCTTACAAAGATTGTGAAGTGTAGATTGTTAATCTACACTTATATGCTGAATGAAGGAAAACTGTTCCAAGGCAGCAAAGTATTCAATAAATGCTTTTGTACAATGCATCAGTTAAAAACCTAGGTTACTGAACAAGAGTAGTCAGAATAAACCCTACTTTGGATAGAGGGGAAATGAATTAGTAAGACCTAAGATAGTTTCCTTACATGTGTCTTTCAACTATTTAAGATGTAAACTTCCCAAGTAATTTCTGATGCTGTTAGTCTAAAAGGTTACTTTTAAATAAATAGTAAGTGACATAGAAAAGCTCAAGTGTTACATAATTTGTATTCACAGATACTATTGAATGTTATCTTAAATATTCTTTTATCCACAAAAGAAAAAGAGAGAGAGGGAGACAGACAAACCAAGAAACAGGCTCTTAACTAGAGAACAAGCTGATGGTTATTAGAGGGGAGGTAGGTAGGGGGATGGGTGAAATAGGGATTAAAGAGTACACTATCATTATGAGCACTGAGTAATGTATAGAATTGTTGAATCACTATATTGTTCACCTGAAACTAATATAATATTGTATGTTAACTATAATGGAATCACAATTTTGAAAACCTAACAAAATTTAAAAACTTGTATAGGAGAAAAAAATACTCTCATCCAACATTTCTAAGACAGAAAAAATATATAAATTGTAACTGAATTTGAAATTCAGTGTATTACTGAATATAGTCAGAATTGCAGCAAAAGAATTGGTATAGAACTAAACACTCTTAGTAGAACAAAAATAACTTGCTTTTTAACATTTAATTTATTACTGAACCTTAAATTCAATCCTAGGAATGAACAGAAATTAAAAAGTTAAAATATGTAAAAGTTTAAAAACATTTCGACATTACATTCGTTAATGTTGAGAAATTCAATCATTTGCTAGTTCAAAACAAATGTGAAAGAGTCAATCAACTATTTCTTTTTAAACGCTCAAACACCAGTTTGAAATATTTTTTCCTCATCTCAAACTTAGCTTACCTTGGAATATGTCCATATTCTGGTACAACAGAATGGGGCAATACATTAAAAGGTACTCCAAATATTTTACCCTAAAACGGCAAATTCAGTTATTCTAACACAAATATTAGGCATAATATAAGTTTTCTTAAATATTAAGCAAATTAAAAACCTCAGAAAATTTTTAAAAATTGAAATCATCAATCAAGACAATGAAAACAATTACTATGAGGACATTTGGTAAAAGGTAACTACTATACACTAAACATCGCTGGTGCTAGGAGTACAAAAACAGTCAAGATAAAGTCATTGTGGGTGAGGGGATGGGTGAGACAGGTGAAGGGGGTTAAGAGCACACTTATCATGATAAGCACTGAATAATGTATAGAATTGTTCAATCACTACACTGTATACCTGAAACTAATGTAACACTGCATGTTAACTGCATTGGAATTAAAATTAAAAAAAAAAAATAGAGAAAGTCATTGCACTGAAGCAATGTAATGCATTCCATCAGTTTCCAATCCCATAATGGAAAATCAATCCAGTTAATGCTTAAAACAAAATTTGGCTGAAACACTAACATTTTCTAAAAATACTACAGGTTCTTTCAGTAACCTTATAAACACTGACCTTATACTTTCCTTCTGTCACCTTATAAATACTAAGATGAACAAAAGGTTAAATTGATAATGGTAATTCTTGTCACTCATTGAGTACTTCCTAAAATTACATCAGAAATGGTTATTTTTAGACCTGATCTTCTTTTCCACACTTGGTGGAAAAGTGCTATTCAAACTATGTTCTAAAGTAACCAAGAAAAGGATTCTTCTGCAAACATTTAATTCACATCTAACTACTTTGAAAACTATTTGTGAAAAGTCACATTCAAATGTATTACTCATATTCAAACTTAATACACTGAAGATCCAAGACTAAACCTGTATGTTACATACTTGTGAATAAAGAATCTGCCACTATCTTTGTGCATACATTCAAACTTCTTAAAAACGTGTTACTGATTAAGAAGGTTGTAGTTTTGCCCTGGATTTAAAAATAAACACACGCGTGTATATATCTGCCTATACAGAATTGGATGAGTGGGTATACCCAGCCTCATGTTTATGAGTCTCATGTTTATTCATTTAGCTTAGATGCATCTGCTCTCCATGAATGCTCTTGACGCACTTATGTGATAAGAGCACCTTATTTAACCTTACGTTGACAAATATCATTCAGCTCTGTCAGCTTTTCAACAGAGTAACAAAATCTTGCCAATCCTTTTCAAGCATTTGGCTCCATTCAACTGGTGAATACAGAAGGCAGTACACGATAGTGCTTAAGGGAGCAGGCTCCTAGTGGCAGGACTGCCAGGTTTCAAACGTTGGCTCTTCTGATTATTAGCTGAATGATCTTGATCAAATTAATTTTGTATGCTTCGGCACCTTCACACAGGTCCTCAGTCACAGAGTTACAGAGAGAATTCAATGAATTAAAAGATGTAAAACATTTACGGTCGTGTCTGACATTGAGTAAGCATTCACAGAATATGTGTTGCTGTTAGAATTCCCATTTCAAGGTGAGCTATTAAAAAAAATGTTAGTGTGGGAAACCCCTTATTTGGGTAAATCAGAATTGTCTTGATACTGGACAACCAAACAAAATGCAAAAATCAGATGCTGAAGCTGATTATAAGTCTAGAGATATCTTAACATACACAGAATTCAGGGTTTTTTCCTCAAGTCTATTATTCTCAACAATGGACTCACAGTAATTGCTATAAGCTCATAAAATAAAACAAGATGCTTTTTAAACTTTGTGTATTGGAGTATCATTTACAATATACTTAGTACCCACCCCGCACCACCGTTTTAGAATTAAGATTCGGAAAGGGTCAAGGGGGATCAGTAAGTTTTATAAGTAAGTCAATAGAATGTACTTAGAAAACTACAAGAAATCTAGTTGTCAAATATTACTCATCCTGTTTCCATTCCTATAACACAACGATCTTCTGTATTTCTTTCCCCAGAACTTACCGCTATATCTGTGGCTGCTGCTTCATGCTTCCTACGGTCGCACTGCCCATGGCCACTCTTGACCTTAATATTTATTAGAATATTTTTATTACAATTTCTAGCCTGACTACCCATTAGGATCTAGACCAATGACTGCCATAACAACCATGATTAGCTGAATATGTGGCATGTGACAGGCACCGTGCTAGTTCAATCTACAGATCTTACCATTTTTAAATCCCCTAAATAACCCAAGGAGAGATATCATTATTCCCATTTTATAGAGTAGGAAACTGAAGCTTAGGAAAATTCAACAAACAGCCTAAGATCACATATCTAGTAGGGGTAGAGCAGGATTCAAACAAACTCAGGTCTACCTGACTCTAAAAGTAGGTACTGATTTTCTTAAGGGGTGAAAAAACTCTGACACAAAGTCTTTCATACACTTTCAAAACCAACTACATTTGAGATCTTGGAAAACCAGTTTTACAACCAGAAAAACCACTCCAGTTTTTACATATAAACAAATATGTTGCAAACAACAAAAATTACTGTCTCCAGAATCTATAAGCTATTAAGAGGTATACAAATTATTTTTATTACTAGCTTTCTTATCCAAGTACTTATTTTTTTTTTCAGAAATTATAAACTAAGAGCTGTGCAAATCTTATTAGCTTTCATCTCTAAATACTTAAAATAGCTTTGTATCTCAAAAAAAAAAAAAACAAGCAGCAAGCTTATTTTTTTTTCAAATTAGTAAATACAGAGAGATTATCTGAAGTCTGTTTCTAATGTTCTGTCACACCTCCTCTACTGACTTATTTAGAAAACTTACTGATCCCCCTTGACCCTTTCCAAATCTTAATTCTAAAACGGTGGCGCGGGGTGGGGTGGGTACTGTTTGTCTCCCTTCCTAAGATCTACTTGGGAAAATACAATAAATTGGCAACATCTGGAGACATTTTTAATTGTCAAAACTGGGAGATGCTACTGGTATCTAGTGGGTAAAAGCCAGAGACGCTGCTACACATCCCATACTGCACAGGACAGCCCCCACCTCCCACCCCAAAGAATGAATTATCTAGTTCCAAGTGTCAATGTTGCGAGGTTGAAAAACCTTGCAACTTTCTCAATGATTAAAAATCCCTGTAAAGAATCAACAATGTCATTCTTTAAATTTCAGCAGTTGACCATCTGGATTCAATCAGTCACGCTTAGCCACGTTCTCTTTCGGATCCTTTGGATCCATACAGAATGAACATCTTAGCATGACCTGTAATAAGTGATGGATAGGGTGGGCTTTTTTTTTTTTTTTTTTTTAAACCCAAACCTCTTTCCCCAGAACCTACCGCTGTATCCGTGGCCGCTGTTTCATGTCTCCTACGATCGCACTGCCCACGGCCACTCTTGACCTTAATGCCATAGACGGCCCGAAGCTGCTGCAACAAGGCCAACCTCACCAGCCTCCGATCCCACATCCCGGACACGTCGCTCACTCTCCGAGGCAGGATCTCAGTTCTGACCCTCGTTCGCCACCAAGTCTTCCAATTTCCAAACACTCTCAGGTTTGCGCTCCGCTCCGCTGCCTTCCGGCCAAGTCTGGCACTGTTCCGGCCCCGGACCCCAGCCACTTCCACGGCTTTTCCCTCGGTCCTCAACCCACTTGCACTGACCGTCTTCTCCTACTTCCCTCTGATATAGCCACACCTCACTTTTCCTTCACTTACACCGGCCCTCTTTCTTGTCACTCGATCTTTTCGGCTACTTACACAGACCTCCCTTCTTTCTTCCTGATCCTTTCGGTTCCTTGTACGGACTCCTGTTACCAGCTTCTCAGCACTTCCGGCCACTTCCTAAGATCCAGCTTCCTCCAATCCTTCCTTCGCCCTCGTCTCTTTCCCAACGGCAAAACACGACCCTTCTCCTCGGCCTTCCTGCGCTGGCAGGCTCAGCTGGACGTTCGTCTCTCAAGTCCCCGTCCCCAACCCCAGCCCAGCCGCCGGACCAGCCGGCTGCTCAGGCGCCTCTTCCAGTCCCGGTCCCCGCCCGGGCTGGTCGCCGCCGTCACCCCGTTTCACAGGCTGCTCTTTCCCTCCCCCATCAGCCTGCCTACAGCCCCCGGCAGGCACATCCCGGTCTGCTCACTGAAGCCACGCAACTCTCCTCATGCCTCCGCCCTCACCGCCTCTGCAGCTCCGGAGCCGCAATCTTTCCACCTTCACTTCCAGCCCAGGCTCAAATGGCAGCGCCAAACAGCGCTCCGCGCTCTGATTGGCCCGTTTCTCATTTCAAAATCAGGACCTCAGAGAGTGGCCAGGAGCTGCCTGTCTAGTGAGACGCGGAAGGGCGTGGTGGGCACAACTAAGAAATGTGAAAAGAGAGAGAGAAAAAAAGGTGAGTTCCATTTGCTCCTCCATAGCCGTATTTTTGGAGGAAGGTACTGTTTCAAGCTCATTTTAATATATCTGGCCTGCGACTGAGACAATACATTCGGGGAAATGTAATAGACACCCCATTCTCATTTTTTTTCAGAACTTGGCGGAGGCTGAAGGCCCTGTAACGGAGAAACCGATTCTACGGGACCCGAAGTGAGGCAGCCTGAGTTAGGGTGTACAAACGCTGATCTGGGTATCCCTGAAGCAGGGCCTTTAGAGGTTACTTCGGCTCTGGAAACTGGCCCGTATTTGAGGAACTGATGGCTCAAATCTTAGCGCATAGGTAGTTAAATACACAAAGAAGACCTGTCATGGGAGAGTTGAGTGCGCGGGGCGAGCGAAGTCTTCGGGAGGCGACAGCTGCAGAAGCGGCATTCGTTGGAATATGCAATTAGGAGGCCCGCTCCAGTCCCACACGCTATCCTGTTGACGGACAGTACTGCACACCCCCAACTCTTGTCCCTGGGCTGCTGATCCATTCTCAAACGTCAGCGGTCCCATCAGGATGTTCTCTTTTTTCTGGGATGTAATTCATTTAGGGGAGGACACATGGACTCAAGTTAAATACGGGCAATGTTGCGTACGTTTACTAGATCACCTCTCCTCACCCGCACGTAAACTTGGGAAGAACAGAGACAGAGCTGTATCTATTTTATCCGTTGTTGTATCCCTGTCGCCTAGCAGTGCGCATTTCCCGAATGAATGAATTAAGTAGAGAACATTTTGCTAGAATCATTTTGCCCCCTTAGGAGTTCAGTCCCTTAGGCGTTCCACCTTGCCCAGCCTGAAGAAGATTCTCTGAAGAAATGGGAATAAAATGGAAGTGAAGCATTGTACCAACTGTTTATTTAGCGCCTACTATGCAATATGGTGTAGGATAAAGAGCAAAAACAGACAGTTTTGGGGGCGTTGGGGAGGAGAATATTAAGTAATGATATTAATGAGGACATAATTATCCACTGAGAGAAGTGTAGTAAGGAAGGGAATACTATTCTATGATAGGGTATAATAAAAGATCCTTGATGCCGGGAGGAGCAACATACCGATGGTTAACTGATGTGAAGAATCAGAAATTGGCAAAAAGGTGAGATGGTGGAGTGGAACAGCGATCAAGAGACAAAGGCACTGAAGAGGAACCATCGATTTTAACAGGATCCGGTGCATCAGAGACTAAACCGAACCTATTCCTACTCTTTTCTTCTTGCTTCGGAAATGACTTTAAAAAATGACTTATGTTGTCTTTAACCTCCTCCCTCCCTCAAACTTGACATTGTTTTGGATTTTGGATATCTCAGCTTTCCTTTTCTTAAAAACCTGACACTGCTGTTGAACATTAAGCACCTTTTCTATGTCATAATCCTTTTTCCCCAAACTGAGCTCTTTGATTTTGTTTCTTTTGTCTCGTTTAAGATGGAAGTTACTGGCTCTTAATGATACTAACATAATTACTTATTTGCCTTGTCCATGTACACATATATACACACATACATATATGTAAAACAATAATAACAATACTGCTAAATAAGACTGCTGAATGAAGCTTGTTTCTTTTTTCTTCAAAAATACTCTTTTAAATCAACTGGACATAATTCTCTTTGGTTATATATGGATGTACCATGGTTTATTCAACCAGGCCCCTATGGATAGATATATGCACCATTTCCAGCCTTTTGCTATTACAAAAAGTTCCTTGTGCATACACAATATGCTTTTGCTAATGGACGGTTAGCACAGAGTCCTACAAATGGGATTGCTAGGTTACAGCGTAAAGGAACATGTTATTTGTTTAATATTGTCAAATTCACCATCATAGGCGTTAGACAATTTTGTATTCACATATGTGAAGTATGAGAGTTCCTGTTTCCCCACGGCCTCTCTAATGGAGTCGATTTTGGCTAATTTGATAGGTGGCAAATGGTGTCTCATTACAGTTTTGCATTTATCTTTTTATGAGTAAGGTGGAGCATCTTTTCAAATGTGTACATACAGTGAAGTATGAGTTTTAAGGAATGTTGGAGATCTACAGCTATGAAATGAAGGGAAACAAGCAAGGCCCAAAAGAATGTGTACAGTATGCTCCTTTTTGTGTAAGGTGGAGGGAGGTCAGAAATACATACACAAATAGACACTTGCTTATATTTTCAAAAATAAACAATGGAAAGGTAAACCAAACTCTAATAAAAATGGTAACCAATAGAGGGAGAGCAAGGCCTATTTCCTATCAGATAACCTTTAAAAAAAAAATTTGGAAACTTTGTACATATTAGCCCAATATAAAACAGGTTGAACTCTTTTTAACGACTTTTATTGGGTTTTTGCTTTGTGTTTTTATTTGTTTAAATTATAATCAGTCTCTTCCCTTAATGCTCTAGATTCTGAGTCATCCCTTAATGCTTGGATTCTGAGTCATCAGAAATGTTATCCCCACTCCCAGGTTATAAAGGATTTCACTCATTTAATTTTTCTAGTACTGGGTGGTTTTTCTTTTAAAAAAAAAAAATATGTCTCTGATCCATTTGCAATTTATCCAGTGTAGAATAAAGAATGGAATTTTCTCTTTTTCCATATGGCCATCCAACCTTAGACATTTTCATTTTCTCTCGCTTCAGCAGACTCCCACACCTACCTCTAAAAGTAGCAAAACTCTACTACTGAAAGCCCCATGGAGTACAGATGGTCCCCAATTTGATTGTTCAACTTCAGATTTTTGGATTTTATGATGGTGTGGAATGCATATGCATTTGGTAGAAATCATTCTTTGAATTTTGAATTTTGATCTTTCCTGGGGCTAGCAATATGCCGTGCGGTATTCTCATGATGCTGGGCAGTGGCAGCGAGCTGCAGCTCCCACTCAGCCACATGATGACGAGAGTAAACAACCCATACACTTACTATCATCCTTACTCCTACAACTGTGCTGTTTTGTTTTTTTTTTTAATGTTTATTTTTGAGAGAGAGGGTGAGCAGGGGAGGAGAAGAGGGAGAGGGGGACCGAAGATCTGAAGTGAACTCTGCACTGACAGCAGCAAGCCGGATGTTGGGCTTGAACTCAGAAACTGTGAGAGCATGACCTGAGCTAAGTCAGATGCTCAACCGACTGAGCGACCCCGGCGGCCCACACCCATTCTGTTTTTCACTTTCAGTACAATATACAATAAGTTACATAGGATAATTTATTATAATTTTTTATAAAAAAGGCTTTGTGTTAGATTATTTTGGCCAACCGTAAGCTAATGTAAATGCTCTAAGCCTGCTTACAGTAGGGTAGGCTAAACTGTGATGTTCAGTAAGGTGTATTAAATGTGTTTTTGACTTAATATTTTCAACTTAAGGGTTTACCATAATTTAACCTCATTGTAAGTTGAGGAAAATCTGTACATTGGGTAAAGGGGACATCATCTTTATTAAAACATTAGACTTTGCTTTTGGTTAGTGCCACCACACGGCACACATGATTTTCTTTATCCATTACGTCACTTAGCTCTCTCTTCTGTGAAATCAAGTGTCTGCTGAAGTACCTCCCTGAACCTGCTTACTATATCCTCGCTTGGAAAAAAGGTGACTTGTGTAGCTTTTCAAATCAGATCCAGAGCTTTTCTCTGAAAAGCCCAAATGATTATCCTTGAAATCACTGCCTCTGAGGCCTGGCACATTGCACAGACACAATTCCACCTATTAATAAAACAGAACCACTTGAGGAAACATCTGTCTTAAATTTGAACTTGACCTAGGTAGAAAATAATACAATGCTCTCAGAGCCGAACTCTGAGATGAAGGACAAGAAATGTCAAACAGGGACTCCTGGGTGGCTCAGTTGGTTAAGCGTCTGACTCTTGATTTCAGCTCAGGTCATGATCTCATGGTTCCTGAGTTTGAGCGCTGTGTCAGCTCTGCACTCTGTGCTAACAGTGTAGAGCCTGCTTGGTTTTCTCTCTCTCTCTCTCTCTCTCTCTCTCAAAATATATAACCTTAAAAAAAAATGTCAAACACAGAGTAATAACCTTCTGAGACCTGTGAGTGAAAGAAACCAATACAAATTTCTCTTTAGGAAATAATTTGTGTTCTGGAGCAAGAACTTTTTTTTTTTAAGGTAGGTAAAATGAAATGGAAAAGGTAATGATGGATATACCAAAATGACTAAATGACTACATAAAAAGTGTAAGTATCTAAAGACTTAGGAATTTTTTGGTCTTTTACAAAGCTAAATAATGGGAAGCTTATAGTGCTTTCAATCATAGTACATACTTGATTAGATAAATTATTGTGTATCAATTACCAATTGTCAATATACTTATTGATTTGGAAGATATTCAGGATATAATTTGAGAAATAGCAAGACAAAATTGTCTGTATAATATGATTGCTGTTCTTTATATGCATACATGCAACAAAAAAAAGGAAAGATATTAACAGTGGTTATTTCTCAGTGGCAACATTGCAGTGACTTTTGCATTCTTCTCTGTGCTTTTCTGCTATCATCATCTGAATTGTTTTATAATGAGCATATTGTTATAGGTTGAATTCTTTCCCCTCAGAATATATGTTGAAGTCCTAACCCTCAGCTTCTCAAAGTGTGACCCTATTGGCAGATGTACTTAGTTAAGATGAAACCATACTAGAATTATGTGGGTCCTTAATTTAATATAACTAGTATCTTCCTAAGAAGAGGAGACACAGCCATGTGAGGCGAGAACACCATGTGATGGTGGAGAAAGAGATTGAAATGTTGTGTCTAAGAACCACCAAGGATTGATGCCCACCCACCGGAAGCTAGGAAGAGGCCAGGTGAAATCAACACCTTAATTTCAGACCTCTAGTGTCTAGAAATGTGAGAGAATAAATTTCTGTTGTTTTAAGCCACTTGTTTTGTGATACTTCATTACAGTAGCCCCGGGAAACTAATATACATGTGTTACTTGATAATCATTAAGGTTATTTCCATTTTGAAAATTAAATGGAGTTATAATCAATATGAAGGGAGATGATCCGTGAAGGCACAAAGTTGACTTCTCACAAAACGTTTACTGATGGTTATGAGGAGCAACTCTAGAGCTGCTCCTGACAACTTATTTGCATGCCTTACCTTTCCTCCTCTAGTTCTAAATCTCTCAAGAAGTCAGGGACTAGGTTCATGTTTACTTCCCACAAAGTGTAGCCCACAACTTTGAATCAAGTTCTCAGTGAATGCTTTTTAAATGGATGGATGGATGGATGGATGGATGGATGAGGAATTCCTCTTAGCAAGAAAAGCTTTCAGCCACCACTCTTACAGAGTAGGGTGAACAAACTAACAAATGAAAGCAAGAAAAGGCCTTGAGGTAAAAATTAAAAGACTTTAGACTTGGAATGAGAAGAAGGCAGGCGAACCTGAAGCTCTACATATCTATGTGCATAGACTCCAGATCCCTAGCTCTGTGGAATGTTAAAAAGCAGATTCCCATTTGATAATGAGTGTGGGGATTTAAACCAGTGTCCTTGCCATGAGATCTCTAGGGGTCTTTAATACCGTGGTACTGAATTGTTGTTGTTGTTGTTTTCTGTCATTTCAAAGCACTTGGTTTGCAGAATTAGCCTTGGTGCACTCTGCCCCATGTTCAGCTAAACCTGTTGAGAATACCCTTCAAGGCTGATCTTCTCATTTTCCTGTCCCTGCACCCACACTGTGTCTCCAAGCTTTAGTCAAATGTTTTTATGGTCCCTCATATCGAAGAAATTTGGACATGATTGTAGATCATGTATTTTTTTAATTATTGTTAAAAGAAAGAAGATAGAATGAGTATGAGGGAAGTATCTTCTGAAATCACCAAAGGTCTTTCAAAGACAGACATTCCATCAATCTAAAATGTCACTGGCAATGCTTGCTTGACCCTTGGAGTAAGCAGACAAGGAGAGGTTTATGTCAGAATAAGGCAGGCATAGTGTGTTGTTTGGGCCTTCCAAGAAGCAGGCACAAAGGCATGATTAGATGTGCAAGAGATTTGCTGGGGGCAATGTTTGTGAAGGGTAAAAGAGGAAGCAGGAATAAGGGGACAGCTTTACATCATGATGCAGGTCTCACACCTGCAGGGAGAGGGAGGAAGGGTTGGGTAGGACGAATCAACAACTAGCGCAGTTCTGAGAAATTTTGGCCTGGCTGAGAGGGTATTCCTCATATACAGTCATATGTGAAAGAAATCCTATACCCCATAGGAACAGAACAATAGTTGTAACCCTAAGCCATTAGCTGATAGTGGTCCACAATGCAAATACCATGGTGGATCTGGAGGGCCAGCAGCTGGGACTATCCACCTTTATGCAGGGAAGCAGAGGGGTGAATGTTTATGACCCCACAGGGGAATGAAGTCAGATGACCAGGGTTTGAATTCCAGGTCTAGCGTTTAATTCTGGGTAGTTATCTAACTTGTCTGAGCCCCCAAATTCCTCATCTGCAAAATGGAAATTATTAAAGTATACACCTCAGAAAGTTGTGATGAGAATAACATGACTCTAAAATTCTTAGCATTTTTTCCTGGTCCAATGAAGACCTCAGTAAATGTTAACTATTATTATTACAGGTACTTAGAGCTGGCACAAAGTCATAAGTCTCAGCCCTCAGGGAATTCTGACATCTGGATGAAATGCTGAGAGGTGGGAGAAAGTCCTTACCCTGTGTGTCATACTGTGTATGGAACTCTTCTCCAGAATCTTTGGAATGTGATCCTTTTTCCCTGCTTCTCAGAACAAAGGCTCTCTGATGAACTTCACTTCCAAATGCTTAATATAAGAGAAAAGGAAGCGGTCCCATCTCCCTGCTATATTGACAGGACTGGTGTGGGGATCCCCCCCCCTCCACACACACCCCACGTTGGCAAGTTTCCCTTGATGAGTTTAGCGTATTTATCTATGTATCTTGTGTACCTCTTAGGGAGGTCAGTAATGCTGTAAACAGAGGAGAGCTCCTGGTTCAGTCATGCAATTTACAGAATATTGAAAAGGTCATGGCAGTAAAGTACATCAGTCTAATTCACAGAATATATGAGGCATTTAAACCCTAATGCCTTGACTTTTGGTTAGAATTTATGGATGAGAAGAATGAACTACCTCAGTACATTTTTATAGCCAAAATTAAAACAGGGTGGATTCACTTAACCCCTGCCAGCAGCCTTAAATTCATTGAACTACCTTCTGTGTTCAGAGAATTCTGTCTCTATGGAACTCAATATTTTGGGAAGGAGTTATTTCCTTGGCACCTTCCCTGAAGAAAAAGGAGAGACAAGACATGGGTGATAATAGAACCAGCTGCTGAGACATCCTCACACATTTGAGACCGGGCTGATGGTGAAGGGAGTGCTGATGGTTTCTCAAGGATATTGGGTACCTGACCCCCTGGGTCAGTGTTGTTGACCGGCTCTAATGCATAACTTGTCCTTCCATTGACCATGCAGCAGGAACAGCCCTACACAGATTCTGTTCCTCTGCACCACACCAAGCAGAAGTGGTTGTTAACTAAAGATAGTGGCTTCACAGCTCAGGAGGAGAGTGGACGGAGAGAAACATGAAGCTACGTGGATATTTCACATCCAGAAGAGAGTCCTGAATTCTGCATGAAGGAATTCTGCATGAAGCAGCTAATCAGGCCTGATTTGGAAATACTGCCAGGAAATGTTTCTATGAAGAATTACCTAGGAAAGAGCTTATTCACCTGCACAACCTTATTACTAAAGTTATCAGGTGTTGCTGTGTAACCTCTTGAAAACCTTGGATTATTCTGCCATCTGAGAGGAACCATCAAGGGAGGAGGCAGAAGGAACTAGCATTTATTATACACCACGTGCCAGACATTAATCCTCACAGCAGCCCTACGGAACTAGGTATTATCCCTATCTCCAGATGAGAAAACTGAGGTCGAGAAAGGTTAAGAAAATTGCACGAGATTCTAAGCTCTTAATTGGCAGAGCTGAGATCCAATCTGAATCTGCCTCCCTCCAAAATCCATGCCCAGTCTAACACACACCCACAAAACTGATTGCAATAACGTCCCCATAGGGAACACCTGCAAACCTGGGAGCAGCCCTGATTCTAAAGTCACCACCTTTTGATTGGAGCGGCAACTGAAAACCTGTCTCTCTAAGTATGTCTCTCTCGCTAATCTCCGTAATTTCCTGTAAGCTGCCGGTTACTTTGGCTTTAGTTCTGGTTTTCTTTTAAGATGCAAATTATCCAGAGAGATGAGACACTTCCTGTGAATAAATCTTTCAGATAATTTTATTTTCTGAAGGGCGATCTTGATAGCGTTAGACCATGGATCGCCTGGGGAAGAGACAGACGGGTTTATAGAGGAAATGGCAACTAGGGAATAGTTGGAGGTGTCAAATACATGAATCTATTTCAGAATTTTACCTGAGGCTGACCTCAGTGATCCTTTTTGCTTTTTAGGAAAAGTTCTGTATTTTAGAATGTACCTACCTATTTCATGGTATTGTTGAAGGACAAGAGATGTGTGTGAGAATGCTTTGTAATGTAAATGGATCAACCTAAATAATGTGTGGTGCTAGTTCAATTTGTAAGTGAATTCATTTTTTGTGGCTGAATTCACTCTTTCTGTTCCACGTGGCTCCATTCTCTTGACCAGTCATCAAATACAAGTGAGGAAAAAAATATCTGGATACTGGGAGCACATTATATAGACCAAATTATATAGACCAGATTTGTTCTAGAAAATAAAGTCTAATATTTCAAACTGAAAGAAATGCCTTCTAGGAAAAGATGGAATACATTTTTTGGTGATTTTCAACATTATTTTCTCTTATATTAAAAACAGTGTCTCTGTCAAGCTTTTTAAAAAGTAAGCGCTATATTAGAAATTACCAGCAGAGGGTAGTAAAGGAACACAAAACACCTTTCAGTTAAGGATAATTTTTGTGCATAAACAGGGTAGCAATGCCCGCAAATCCATGCTTTTTTATTAGCCAGTGGATCCACGAGAACAACATTAAATTTTATGAACGTCTCAGGCTGTAATGGAGGTAAACAGATCCCTGGGTCACAAAGGCATTGACTTTTGACCGGAAGGTGTAAGAGATGAAAAGAATGGACTACTTTCGTGCATTTTTCTGGCCAAGTTTGCCAAGTATAAAGTTTTATTTTCCAAGTGTGTTGAAACTATAGTGAAGTCAGTTTTGCTACACTCAAATTTTCTCTTAATTTTGCATGCCTACTTTTGAGTATTCATTTAGAATGAAATTCCAGTGAGATGCATTTTTTAAGACACCTCTATACCATGGTGGATGGAGATACGACTTGCATGTACTATATCTCAGATACATGCAGTCTTTGCTTAGATGAAGAGGGGATATGGGAACACAATCTGATGCCTGTTCAAAATATACTAGAAGTGTGCGTGCACACACACAACCTTTGAGAAGCCAGTTATTCACCTCTAGATGAATGCTACTTAGTGTTCCCAAACCTCTTTCTGTATATCTTGAAAGAAGGTGACTTTGGGGATTAGAATTATGAACCCTTACCGAGAGGAAATAGATGGCACATTCACTGTCTACAACCTGAAATGCCTGCTGATTCCTACGCGGCCACCAGAGACAAAAAGGTATGGAAGAGGCCATTGCCTTGAGAGGGAACAATCAAGTTGAGGAGAAAAATGAGGGTATATTTTGCAACGAGATATCTCTTATAGGAAACAGAAAGCCAATTACCAACAAATGAGAATCCCAATATCTAACCCAGGTACGACTCACCAAGTTTCTTGTTCCCTTTTATTCGATCGATAGGTTTCATAGAGAAATGTTAAAAGATAAACCGAGACAGGTTAACATTTGAACAAAAATCTGTTGGAATCTGCCAGTGCCAAACTGGAAGTGGTTGGGTATGTTCCACTGACAGGAACTAACTCAGGGAGAGACTTTTAATAATGAAAAGGCTGGGGCGCCTGGGTGGCTCAGTCGGTTAAGCGGCTGACTTCGGCTCAGGTCATGATCTCGCGCGGTCCGTGAGTTCGAGCCCCGCGTCGGGCTCTGTGCTGACAGCTCAGAGCCTGGAGCCTGTTTCAGATTCTGTGTCTCCCTCTCTCTGACCCTCCCCCGTTCATGCTTTGTCTCTCTCTGTCTCAAAAATAAACGTTAAAAAAAAAAATTTAAAAAAATAATGAAAAGGCTGGGGCACCTGGGTGTCTCAGTCGGTTAAGCGTCCCACTTCGGCTCAGGTCATGATCTCATGGTTTGTGGGTTCAAGCCCCGCGTCAGGCTCTGTGCTGACAGCTCAGAGCCTGGAGCCTGCTTTGGATGCTGTGTCTCCCTCTCTCTCTGCCCCTCCTCTGCTTGTGATCTGTCTCTCAAAAATAAATAAACATTTAAAAAATTAAAAATAATAATAATAACAAAAAGGCGAAAGCAAACCAAGGAAATGATTGATTGGCTACAGCTGAAAGCCTAGTTGGATGTTTGAGATTGGTTGTCCTCAGTTTTGATTTTGAAATGGAGGCATTGACAGACTTCGATTTGGGTTTGCTTACACAGGCTGCCAGGGCATTAGAGGTACGTCAGTCCAATGGTCTCCTGTTCAACTAATGTAACAGTGCTAACCAGAGTTTTGTGCTCATACTCGAGAGTTCCAATCTGGTAGGCCAGAAAAGGAAAATGTCAGCTTTACATTTCACTTTACGAAATGTCCACTCATCAATTTCATCTTCATTGGCTTTTTATATAAGATCTAGGAGTAATGCCATCCTCTTTGGTTTAATGAATATACTGTATACATTGTTACTTACCCGCTTTGGCAGGTTTGAAGGTCTTCTGTTCATATTGATGTTTTCCAGTCCTAGCACATCACGTGTTGATAGAAAGACTCGATATATTATCCGTAAACCCACCATGATTCTGGAATGTCGCTAAGATAGTTGTCAGTTGCTAAGATAGGCTTGATTGGTTCCTGGTCTTAGTGAGGGTTTTAGAGATCAACACACCAGGCAATCAAGGAATTTGGGGACTACTGGGGAAGGACAAGAAAGTGGAATGTTAGCTGGGCTTCAAAGATAAGGAAAGAATATGAGCATTAAAAGGGGAGTAAAAAGGCAATCTAGGTAGGAGAAGGTGCTTAGCAAGAATGTGGTTCTATACTAGAAAGTACCTGATTAAAAGTATTAGAAAGTAACCTGAGTTATAAGGAGTGATGAGTAATGACAGAGTACAAGTGGTAGTGATCCTTTAGTCTTCCAGAGTTTAAGGGATCATGCCCTACTGGAACACGTGGAGAAAAAAAGGACATTATTCTGGATCTAACACATAACACCTGGGAGCGACTCCAGAAGGTTTCTCTCTTCCCCAAAATAAATAAATGTAGATGTATTGAATGGCGAAGGATAGCAACTGTTTCACAATTTGGGAGGTAAATGAGATTATCACAATTGGGAGGTAAGTGATTGCAAGTCTTCCAGACTCCAGTGGGTACCTTACCAATATTAACTTCCTTTCCACTCCCCAGTCATCAAAATCCATCCTAGAAATACTATTCTCCAAAAAAATGGCTGTTGGTAAGCATTAAATATAATAAATCTCAGAGTGTTACACAAAGCACATTATCATCAATAGTTTTAATAATAAATACAAACATAAATAATAAATATTGTATCTCTTTATCACTCTCTTGTGTTCTATGCTCATGAAAATAGTCCCTTGTAGCTCATAAAAAAAATGTTGATACTTAAGTTTTATCAATAATTCTTTAAGGCAAATCTTTTCTATTTTTCTCTAGCAACAAACACGATGCAAATGTACAATGGATGGGGGTGTTTCTAAATGACATCACTCTAACAACTCAAGCATTTCCCTGGCTACTCCTCTGGAATGGATATAGGTGCTATTTTTGCACTGTGGGCTAAATGCCTTAAAATGAATTTCATTGTTAAGTACACAATTATCCCTTGTATTTATAGCAAATGTTCCCTTAAAGACCACCAAACTTAGGGGGGGAAAGGGGAAAGCAAAATGAAGTAGGGAGCCATATTTGCACTTAAAGTAAGGTTATTTTGCATGTCAGGCCATTTTGATGGCTAATGTTAGATAGTGATGTGGTCACTTAGCAACCCTGCCACTGACAAACTCAGGGTTCCTGTTTGCTGGGAAATCATAAGGAGCAATAATACATAGGAGAGTCTGTCTGTTGTTTTGGTGATTTTTTTTACAAAATATCTCAGTGGCGTTCAAATGACTAAGACTGGGTTAGAAATTTAGATAGTGGGATTTGTGTTTCTGTTATTCTAATAATGGAGAAAGACGTTAATCGATTTTTGCTCTTGGCTGGGAACTAAGACACTTGCTATAAAGTGAGAAGGAGAGAATCTCCTTCCACAGGAGAGGTAAGTGCCCAGAATATCTGTTCCTACCTCCTCGTCCCCAGGGCTAATGTCTCTACACTTAAACGTTTAAGCCCAACAAGTTTTCCACTTCAGGATCTTGTTTAATCAATTCCCCCCCACCCCCTTCTATTTCCAGTTTTTCCTTACAGCCTAAAAACATATTTATCTCAGAAAAAAAGAAGTAAAAAATAAAAACTGTCTCTCAGTTCACCAGCTACCCTCCCACTCTCTCCTCCTCTTTTGACAAAAACCTTGGAAGAGTATCCCATGTTTATGGTTTTCAACTCCTCACCTCCCTCAGGTCACTGCAATCTGAGTTCTAGGACCTTTAAATCCCTGAAAGCGTTCTTGCTCCAGTGACAATAATCTGATTGCCAAATTCACTGGATGATTTTCAGTCATGATCTCATTTTTCTGGCCAACCTAAGAACTCTTTCCTTCTGGCTCTTCTCACCTTTTCTCATGTCTCTCATCTTGTAACTGCTGAGCTTCCCAGAGTTTCGTCTTCAGTGTTCTCTTTCTGTGCCGTGTGGTCTGCTAGTGATGTCATCCCCTCCTGTGGGCTTCATAAACCTATCTGTGGTGACTTCCAAGTCCATGTTGTTCTGGCTGAAACCTCATTCTGGATCTCTAGGCTCATTTCCAGCTCCCTATAGCTATCTCTCTTTCTATATCTTCTAGATACTGAACCCCTCTGCTCTCTCCTTGTCTTCCTAGTGCCTTCACTTCAGTAGCACCAACAACCTGCTTATTCTCTATCCTCCTGTCTCGTCTCTGTTAATACCATCACATCCATGCAATTTCCCAAATCAGAAATCTGAGCATTCCCATATCCCTTTCCTTCCATTAAGCACCACATCGAGCAACTCATCAGAGCCCATATTCACCTCCTAAGTCCACATTCACCAGAGTTCATATTCAACTCCTAAGTATCTTTTGAATCTGGTCCTACATTAACATCCTATTTAATTCAGCCTGTATTTAGGACAGTTGAAATTTCTGAATTGTCCTCCTTATCAGTCTTGTCCTCTCCACTTCTCCCCCACCCTCATCAGTCTCACTTCCCTGATCATGGAATTAACATCTTCTATAGAATGACCCACCAATGCTTCAGATGTTATTCTTGCCTACATTTTAGCATCACCTCTACCATTTGCTTTGTCACATTCCTTCTTGCCTTTGTCACACTCCACTGCATACCCTATGCTCGGACCATCTCCCTGGGAAACAACCTGTGGTTTCCTAAACTTGAATGTTTTTCTATCCCTTTGTACCTTTACACATATAAGCCCCTGGGCCTCCCTTCTTCTCCCCTTAAGAACTGTATACTTTAAGGGGTGCTTAGGTGGCTCAGTCAGTTAAGTGTCCACTTTTGGCTCAGGTCATGATTTCATGGTTCATGAGGTCAAGCCCCACATTGGGCTGTCTGCTGTCAGAGTGGAGCCTTCAGATTCTCTGTCTCCTCCTCTCTCTCTTTCCCTCCTCTGCTTGTGCTCTCTCTCAAAAATAAATAAACATTAAACAAGTAAAGAAAGAAAAGAACTTTATGCTTTAAGAATCAGCTCGACCATCACCTCCTTGGGCTTCTCTCCCCAAGCAGTACTTATTACTCCCTCTTTAGTACTGCTCTGTTACATTTCACCTGAATGTATTTTGGCACTTATCACTTTGCTTATGTGATGTAAATGTAATATACTGATTATGTATTTATAGGCCTGTCCATGATGAAACTCCGATGGCATGCAAGATGTTTTTTTAAAAAGTCTTTATATCCCCTTATCCCTGCACAAAGTAGGTGCTAAACAAAGTCTGAGTGAATGAATGAATAAATATAAAGCAAGTTATTTCAATAGTGAACACTATAGGACACAGAAGCAGATCCTATTAGACGTTGTGTAACCCATTAGTTAAAAATCAGTAACATTCACACCCGTTGGGATAGCTATCAGAAAAAAATAATAAGTGTTGGTGAGGAGAAACTGGAGCCCTTGTGCACTGTTGGTGATAATGTAAAAAGGCTCAACCACTATGGAAAACAGTGTGGTAGTTTCTTTAAAAATTAAAAATATAACTGTCAGCGATCCCACTTCTGGATATATATCCAAAAGGGTCGAAAGTGAGGTCTTGAAGAGATATCTGCATGCCCATATTCGTAACAGCACTATTCACAATGGCCAAGAGGTGAAAGCAGGCTAAATGTTCATCAACAGATGGATGGATAAAGAACACGTGATGTATACATGCAGTGGGATATTATCCAACCTTAAAAAAGGAAGGAAATCCTGTCGTGCTATATCAGATGAAATTTGAGGACATTATGCTAAGTGAAACAAGCCAATAACAAAAAGATAAATAAGGGCGCCTGGGTGGCTCAGTCGATTAAGCGTCCGACTTCAGCTCAGGTCATGATCTCGCGGTTTGTGAGTTCCAGCCCCACATCAGGATCTGTGCTGACAGCTCGGAGCCTGGAGCCTGCTTTGAATTCTGTGTCTCCCTCTCTCTCTGCCCCTTCCCCGCTTGTGCTCTGTCTCTCTCTGTCTCTCAAAACTGAATAAATGTAAAAAAAATATTTTAAAAAAAGATAAATAAAGATTCCACTAATATGATAGATATAGTAACGCAGGCAAACTCTTAGAAACAGAAAAAAGGGGGTGCCTGGGTGGCTCAGTCGGTTAAGCTTCTGACTTCGGCTCAGGTCATGATCTCACCGTTCGTGGGTTCGAGCCCTGCGTCGGGCTCTGTGCTGACAGCTCAGAGCCTGGAGACTGTTTCAGATTCTGTGTCTTCCTCTCTCTCTGCCCCTCCCCTGTTCACGCTCTGTCTCTGTCTCAAGAATGAATAAACATTAAAAAAAAAAAAAGAAAATAAAAGAAACAGAAAGAAGAATAGTGATTACCAAGAACTAAGAAAAGGAGAAAAGGTGAATTGTTGTTTAACGGGTATAAAGTTTCTGGTCTGCAAGATGAAAAAGTTCTGGAGATCCATTGCACAATAATGTGAATGTTACTTAACACTACTAACCTGTCTACCTAAAAAGAGTTAACAGGGTAAATTTTAATTTATGTATTTTGCCACAATAAAGAAAAACAATAAAAACACAATACACAATACATTTGACATAAAATAGATAACTATCTGGAGGCCAAAGGCTTGAGAGGAAGACTAAATATTTATGACATCTGCTTTTATAGGTCATATCAGGTTGAATATCTTTACATCATTTACCTTGAATGCTTTTCTTTGCAAAAAAATTCTATAGTACAAAGAACATAATATTTGAATATAATAACAAAACATGACAATGTGAGTTGGTTTATGTGGGTTATAATATGGTATGAATAACCAAAAAAAATTCCATTTCCTTTTTCAGGAAAGGTGCTCTACCTTTCGCCATGTCCGTTATGCTTATGTTTTGAGTACCACGTAATAATAGAGTTCAGCATTAACACACCTAGGTGTAGTTCTCTTGGAGCTTATAGTCTGAAGACTATGACCCAATGCAGACAATTGGACAGTTGAGAACAGGGTGCACGTGAAAATATACATACATGAACGTGAGCCTGTGCACTCGCACAAACACACACGCCACTTGCTGAAGTTCATGAAACATTCACAAGTCAGGTTTTTGAATAATTAAGTAATGCTGAGTAAATAAATATTTCCAGGAGAGGTATGCTGACAAAATGTTTCTAAAGAAGTAAAGCAGAAAGTTCAAAATGTCTGTACTGATCTTCATTGACTTAAAAAGTTTGACATGAAATTTATGAATAGCAATCACCAGTCATCCAAACAGTGGACCTCCAGTTTAAGCTGCGTTTTTGGTCTTTAATGATCCTTTAACAGCAGGAAACATCTCACACTTTCCCTTTAGGGTTTCAGAAATTTCCTTTTTCCGAGCCTATACATTTTTTTATCTTTCCCATGGAAAACATAAACACTAGGGGTAAAATGGAATTCAGGATTCTTAAATGATTCCCTACTCTAATGTGGATCATTTTCCATCATTGAACCTCTGGGGTTACTTCAATTAAAAACAAAAAAACCCCAAAAAACCCACAACTCTTAGCCCCTGAAATTGAAGCAGTTGATTCAAACTGGTGAAACTGACAAGGAGGGGGCCTGTGAATTTTGCCATGTGCCTAGGGTGCAAGAAACTCCCTGATATAATACTTCTTTCCTCTGCATCTGCAGCTTGGGGACACAGCACAACCGGCCTCTTGGCCTCTCATCCCTTCCAAATCTGCAGGAAGTGCTTCTCTGCTAGTCTGAGACTTGCCATTTCTGAGTTGCCTGGGAGCTATAGAAAAACATCATTAACTCAATCTGTGTTAACCTGAAATGCTGAAAATCAAAATAGCATCCAGGAGCCCACTTCCCCTACATTCCTATTATTTCATATAAAGGTTTTATTGTTCCCTGAGCTACTGTCACATGCTGGCCATCTTCCTCATTAGAGCTGCTCTTTTATTTCTCCAGCTTTATTGAGATATAATTGACATACAACATTGTGAAAGGTGTAAACACCCTGATGATTTGATACACGTATATACTGCGGAATGATTACCAACACTAAGGTTAGTTAACACATCTATCACCTCACATAACTGGTGTGTGTGTGGTAAGAACACTTAGGATCTACTCTCTTTACAGCTGCTCTTTTAAAATTTCATTTTGCATCTAGCTCTGCCTGTCAGAAAATCTACTTGGGAGAAGGGGAAATCTTCTTCGCTCTGTGCAGAGGCAGGAAATGCAGAGGAGCAGGTCTAAAACACTGTGAGATCCCCTCCCTAGGCCCACATGTATTTCTGTAGATGGCACTACATAAAAGTGAATTCCTTTAAGGAGCAGGCTTAATGGGAGAAGTCACAAAAACTAAAACTCTTTAGAAACTCTTTGAAAGAATATGGAGGAAGGGATGTGAGGTGCATATGTAGCCCCATGTAACCTAGACTTGAGGGCAGTGGAGGGTTTCTAGGTCGTGTGGTACAAAGGCCTATAATAACAGGCTAAATCTGGGCGCCTGGGTGGCTCAGTCGTTAAGCATCTGACTTCGGCTCAGGTCATGATTTCATGGTTTGTAATTCTGAATCCCGCATCAGGTGAGCTCGAGCTCTGCTTCGGGTGAGCCCCACTTCTCTGTCTCTCTCTCTGCCCCTCATGGGATTCTTTCTCTCTCTCTCTCTCTCTGCGCCCCTCACTCTTTTTTTTTTTTTTAATTTTTTTTTTTAATGTTTATTTATTTTTGAGACAGAGAGAGACAGAGCATGAACGGGGGAGGGTCAGAGAGAGAGGGAGACACAGAATCTGAAGCAGGCTCCAGGCTCTGAGCTGTCGGCACAGAGCCCGACGCGGGGCTCAAACCCACGGACAGCGAGATCATGACCTGAGCCGAAGCCGGACGCTCAACTGACTGAGCCACCCAGGCACCCCATCTGCGCCCCTCACTCATTTGCACTCATTCTCTCTAAATAAATAAATACATAAAGAAATAAATAACATGCTAAATCTTGCTTTTTATTTGTTACCTTGCTTGTTTGTGTTTTTGGTAGGAACCTGCCACAGAGCCACTGACATTTGACTCCTTGGCTCCATCAGCAAATCATCCTGGGAAAGTGTTGCTTGGTTTTCTGATCCTAGCTGAAAGAGATTTCTTGTAGAGAGGCACATTACCCCAATTTTACCTATAAATGATGACCAGGTAACTTCTCACATAAACCAAGGTACATTTCAAAGTCAAAGTGGTCACTGAGAAGAATTAACAGACAGTAATTGAGCTACAGAGGGTGAAAGGTGGGATGGATGGCTAATAATTCAGCACTAGGCCCCTGAGTAGCGGCAGGAATCCAGATATGGAATCGGCCCCCTTCAGTTTCTCAAGGGACTCATGGGGGATGCTCTTTCCTTCCAAATATCCTGGCAACGAGGGTGAATCCACACAATCATCAGGCCATTCTATTTCTGGTTCACACTGTAGCCTCAGAAAGAAGTCTCTTGTTTGTTGAAATGCTGATTAACAATTGTCTGTTGCTGTCTGCATTAGTTTGCTAGGGCCACCATAACAAAGTACCACGACCGGGTGGCTTAAACAACAGAAATGTATCTTCTCACAGTTCTCAAGGCAGGAAGTCCAAGATCAAGTTGTCAGCAGGGTTAGTTTCCTCTGAGTCCTCTCTCCTTGTTCTGAGATAACCACCTTCTCACTGCCTCCTGACAGGGTCATCCTCTGTGCACACCCATCCCTGGTGTCTCTGTGTCCTCATCTCCACCTCCCATAAAGACACCAGTCTGATTGGATTAGGGCCCACCTTAGAGTCTTCATTTTAATTTAATTAATCTCCGTAAAGGACTTATCTCCAAAAACAGTCACAGTTTTCTTCTTTATTGTTTATTTATTTTTGAGAGACCGAGCACCTGCAGGAGAGGGGCGGAGAGAGGAAGGAGACACAGCATCCAAAACAGGCTCCAGGCCCTGAGCTGTCAGCACAGAGCCAGAGGTGGGGCTCGAACCCACAAACTGTGAGATCATGACCTGAGCTGAAGTCAGACGCTTAGCCAATTGAGTCACCCAGGCACCCCCCAAAACAGTCACATTCTGAGGTCCTAGGGGTTAGGGCTTCAACATATGAATTTTGAGGAGAAACAGTTCAGTTTATAATACTGCCACTTCTCCATCCAGGTTTCCATTATGTGAGGACACAGCAAGACGGCAGTCATTCATGAGCCAAGAACTATACTCTCCAGGTTCCTACTCTGCCAACATCTTGATCTTGGACTTTCCAGCATCCAGACTGTGAGAAATAACTTGTTATGAAGCCACCCAGTCTACGATATTTTTGTTATAGTAGCCCGGACAGATGAAGACAGAATCTGATCAGTTTGCAAGTTACAAATTTGTGGATTTACATAGAAAATCTGGATGAGGTGCACACGGGGATGTGCCAGAACTGAGTCATGCACCGAGATACAATAAAATGTGAACTGGGAGACTGAAATCACCTCACAATACTATAGTCAAGTTGCTTGGATGTCAAATGCTCACTGAAGTCAGAAAGTCTGTCTGTTTTCATTACAGCCTCAAATGAGGGAGCCCTACGCAAGCCTTCCAGGCTGATGGTGTCATGATGCCAGCCGGTGTATCCGCACTCGTTATCCTCAGGGGGAGGCCGCAGGGGAGCTCCTGGTGACATTTCATTCTTTCTATGAGAATGCCAACATGGTTTCTCTGATACAGAAACATGATCTACAGGGATCAGAAATTTGAAAAGTAGTAATGCAAAAAGTATTATTTAGTTTTCATTGTTAGTAGCATTTATGGGCTGCAGATAATGAAGTCTAGGGATGAACTGGAGGAACTTTGATAGGTTCCAAATTCATCTAGGAAGATCTTCAGGAAGGACTGTGCCAAACCATGACTGAGGGGAGAACCCTCATGACGAGACCTTTTGGCCTAAATGGTGAAATGGGGGGCGATTGGGTGGCTCAGTCGGTTAAGCGTCCGACTTCGGCTCAGGTCATGATCTCACGGTCTGTGAGTTCGAGCCCCGCGTCGGGCTCTGTGCTGACAGCTCAGAGCCTGGTGACTGTTTCAGATTCTGTGTCTCCCTCTCTCTCTGCCCCTCCCCTGTTCACGCTCTGTCTCCCTCTGTCTCAAAAATAAATAAACGTTAAAAAAAATAAATAAATAAATGGTGAAATGGGATTGATTGATGGGTCACATGTGTTTTCCAACATCACCAAGCAATTCTCCAATTCTCAGCAGACCCTGACTGGGTGTCATAATTTAACTCAATTCTGACCCTACTTACTTGGAGAGATAGCCTGGGCCTGGTCCCACAAGATTGCTTCCCCCCTCCCCCCCACTTCAAATGCCATCTACGAAGCCAGGTTATCACCTGTGCTTCTTATTTACTTTCACCAGTTTATTATAAAGGATATTAGAAAAGATACAGATGAGCAGTCAGATGAAGAGGTACATAGGGTGAGGTCTGGAGAGCCCCCAAGTGCAGGAGTTTCTGTCCCCAGGGAACTGGGGTGTACCACCTTCCGGGCATGGGGGTGTATCCACCAACATGGAAACTCACCAACTGTTGTCGTTCAAGAGATTTTATAGAGCTTCATCTGTACTACCCCCTTCCCCTTCCCAGAGGTGGGTGGGTGTGACCAAAAGTTCTAGCTATAATCACACCTCTTTGTAGTCTGGAGGTTATCTAGGGACCCCACCCTAAGTCACCTCATTAGCATAAACTCAGGTGAGCTCAAAAAGGGCTCCTTATGAATGACAAAATGATAGCCTATCACTGAGGAGATCCCAAGAGTTTTAGGATATTTGTGCCAGGAACCGGGGAGAGAGACAAAATATATTTCTTAATATATCACAGTGGGGAAGGGAGGGCACATCATTTTTCATTCAATGGTGTTTTAAGACAAAATGGAAATAAACAAAAAACCTTTTATAGAAATAGATAAATAAGCAGAGGCATTTGAAGTTTGTGTCATGGACTGAAAAAAATGTCCAAAATAAACACTTGGTTGGAGAGGTGGATATGAAAGATATAGAAAGGAGGTAAGAACAAAGGAAATGATCTGGAAATCTCCATTCTGAGGAGAGACCCAGATGTGCCATTCAGCTGAAAAGAAGCAGAATCAGAGTCAGCAAGCTGGAGTCAGAGCCCAAAGTGTCTGCCAAACCAGGAGGAAACAGGCAGAGCAAGGAAATGGACCAAAGTTTGTCTCTGGTTGAGTCTAAACAAATTGGCTAAGGTAAGCACCTGAGGGTCAGGGAACCAAGGAATGGGCAGGGAGCAGACACATCCGGGGACGATTTCCCAAGTCTCAGCACAGAAGGACAAGTTCCACACTGCCAGTTTAATAGTTGTGTGATTGCTGATCAAACTAGCTGCCTTTTTCTCTGCTCTCATTTGTTTGCCCAGGTATGCGCAGACAAGACCTTTGTGAGCTGGTTGTTATCCACTCATCTAGCCTCATCTCCCAGCTTGTACTCCGTGTCAGCAGGCTCTAGCTTCCGTATCCTCTGTGCCTCTCTATTGCTGAAGTGCTACTTATTCTGCCTAACGGTCCTCACTCTTCTTGTCCACCTGGAACGCTCATTCCTCAAGACTCGATTCAGGAGTTATTTTCCAAGTGAAGCCCTCACACATACACACACACACCACCACAACCACTCCCCCCCAACAAAAACAACACAAAGATATACATCATACACATACATATGTTTGCACATACCACACACTCATGCACCAACCACAAACCCAAATGCACATCTGTGAGCATACACAGACCCCCTGCCATATACAACCCCAAGTTAAGGATCTTTTCCTCAGCAATGCAGGTTGATATGCCTCTAGTGTTATATATAGCACACATTTTTTAATATTTATGTATTTAGTTATTTTGAGAGAGAGAGAGGTGAGGGGAAGGGACAGAGAGGGAAGGAGAGAGAGAATCTCAAGCTGGTTTGCACTGTCAGCGCAGAACCTGATGCGGGGCGGGGCGCCTGGGTGGCTCAGTCGGTTGAGCATCAGACTTCGGCTCAGGTCATGATCTCACGGTCCGTGAGTTCGATCCCCGCGTCGGGCTCTGTGCTGACAGCTCAGAGCCTGGAGCCTGTTTTGGATTCTGTGTCACCCTCTCTCTCTGCCCCTTCCCTGTTCATGCTCTGTCTCTCTCTGTCTCAAAAATAAATAAAGGTTAAAAAAAAAATAAAAAAAAATAAAAAAAAAAAAAGAACCTGATGCGGGGCTCAATCTCGTGAACCATGAGATCATGACCTGAGCTGAAATCAAGAGAAAGATGCTTAACTGACTGAGCTACACAGGCACCCCTATAGTGTACATTTTTAAACAGTAATTTTCTTACAATTATATTGAGAAATCGTACTCAGAACATTTCAAGTGGTGTGAATTTCAAAGCGGTTTTCAACTCCTCTGAATCCAACCCTACCCACCACCTCCACTGACGCCAGAACTGAAAGTTTTAGGACACCAAATCCAATGTCAGTTCAAAATCTGTTATACGTGGGTAGAAGGAAGTCACAAACTACTGACAGCTTCTGTTTTAATCAGAAAGACTTGCTTTCTACTCCTTGGTTTAAGTAAAAATAGAAAGATCTCTGGCATATAAACCAGCACAACAACAGGAAAGGCCATAGTCTCTTTTTCCTATTAGAGAAGAGGTGCTTGACCTCTGACCTCTCTTCACCTTAGCTCTTTACCCCTCAAAGATGTGTTATTTCCAACATGACACCAAGTATCTCCTTAGCAACAGTCTCAAATAGGGTCAACTTTATCTCTTCTGATGAAGATCACTGCTTTCTTTAAAAAAAGAAAAAAGCATTCTTTTTACAATTATAAACCCAAGTCTAATTGCACATGATTTTTAAAGTAAACAAAAGTAAAATATAGTTTTACAACAGAAGCCCCTCTAATTGGAAGTCTAATTATACCATATAGGGTACAACTAGTCCATGAACAAAGCCAGCTATGAAATAGCTAACTATTTCCAATAAATGACCAAAAAGCCAACTATGAGGAGGAGCAGACAATGGAAGAAAGGCAAGAGGCCTCAGTACTTGGCCCTTGAATTATCTAGAAAGCTGAGCCTTATCACTAACGTGGAATTTTAGTGTTTCTGCTGGAAGGAAAATGAAGATCTGACATCCTCTTATTCCATGTAGGGTCGCCCCGAATGCAAGCTCTTTCTAAGGGCTGACGTTATACACCCTAAAGGGCAGACGAGGTTTTACAGCTGTGGGATCAGAGAAGAGCTGGGTGTTCCGTCTTCCAATTCATTACCACACATCATCTATGGCTTTTGGGTAATTGAGCAAATAATGCCCTTGACAACCATTCTCCCTCTTTAGCACCAAGGCAAGGTAATTAATTAAGGCCAGAAGGGGATTGTTAACGGCTGTTAATGAACCACAATTGAGGGAATTACTTAGGAGAGCACTCTTAGAGCCTATAAAAGTACATGAACTAGAGCAGCTTGGGTATCAAATGTTCCCAGCCCTTCCCGTCACTCTCCAGTCACGGAAGGGCACATTAGAGGTGAAATGACTGGGGAGTTTCCAGGACACGGTCCTGCCTGATTATGCTTGTACAACTTGGAGTGGCTATTTATTTTCAAACCCCATCATTTCCAGAGAGACTTTTCTAGGGCACACACCAAATGTGTAGCACACACTAAAATATGATGACCTGGACAATGAACCGTTTAGCCAGTATTCTTTCAGTGTAGTGTGATGCAGTCTGTTACACAAACACCCTAAATTAGGATGTGAGGTACTCTCTGACCTAAAGAAGTCATCATCTCAATGGGGCCACACGAAGGACACAAGAAACAAGTGGAGACCAATGTGACCCGATAGTACCTAATTGTGAAAATGAGTAAAGGAAACTTAAAATGGAGCCGGGGGGTGGGGGGGAGCCGCCTGGGTGGCTCGGTTGGTTAAGCATCCAACTTCGGCTCAGGTCATGATCTCACAGTCCTTGAGTTCGAGCCCTGCATCGGGCTCTGTGCTGACAGCTCAGAGTCTGGAGCCTGCCTCATATTCTGTCTCCCTCTCTCTCTGCCTGCCCCTCCTCCCCCAACTCTGTCTTTCTCTGTCTCTCAAAAGTAAATAAAAACATCACAAAAAAAACCATTTTTTTTTTTTTAATGGAGCTGGGAAGCCCTGAAGGGGAGCTCTCAAGCTCATACCGTTCCTTGCAGCCTGCATACCCAGCAGGAAGAAGGAAGAGTTCTTATCTTGACAAGGGAGGACACTTTTCATATAGAAATTTTATTTCCTCCTCTTAAGAGAAAGAAGGCAGGGCTCTTGGCTAGCTCAGTCAGTAAAGCCTGTGACTCTTGCTCTTGGGGTTGCGAGTTCGAGCCCCACATTGGGGGTAGAGATTACTTAAATACATAAAAATACTTTAAAAGAAAGAAACATGGGTGCCTGGGTGTCTCAGTCGTTGAGCGGTTGACTTCGATCAGGTCATGATCTCTTGGTTTGTCAGTTTGAGCCCCACATCAGGCTCCCTGTTGTCAGCGTGGAGCCTGCTTCAGATCCTCTGTCTCCCTCTTTCTCTATGCCTTCCCCACTTGTGCTCTCAAAAATAAATTTAAAAGGAAGAAAGAGAGAAAAAGAAGGAAGGTCCCTCCCTGCCCCAGCAACATCGCACTAAGTCCCACTTGTAGCCAAGGATGAACTACCACAACCTCAAACTTGTTCTCTAATAAACTTTTATTCAAAACAGACTTCTCCAATTTCCTCCTAAAACTTAGTACAAGCTGACCTTCCCTTTGTCTCCTCAGACCTGCTAATAGTTTACCATAGCTTGCATGTCCCCAATTGCAATTCCTCAACTATCCCCCAGGGAAGATATTTTGCTGGTACAATAACTGGCTGTTTTTCAAGGTCAACATAATTGCTAAACTGCATGGCCTAGACCCCAAGCGCTAAAGAAGTTTAGGGAAGTGAGACAGCTGTGTGGGCTGGGTGAGCAGACCAGGTTTAGGATAGAGGTGGGATCAGAATTGGCAGAGAGGACCAGGGGGCAGCATGGGTGAGGGCAAGGGGAAGATAGTCTATATGAGAAGAAACAGTGTGAGTCCTGTCTCCCCGGAAAAGAATTTCATGCCAAGGTCTATAGAATAATCCTTCCTTCTTCACTGTCCTTTTCTCCTTCTCCTCCTTCTTCTGAAGTTTAAGAGAGAATTTGAGATCGCCAGTCTCACAACACCTCCCTCCCCGAACACACACACACACACACACACACACACACACGTCCATCAGGCAATAGACCGAGGGGCTCACACCACACATAGTTATTTGGTGACAGAGAATGGAACTAGGCTCAGACGAGAAATTGGATCACATAATTTTGAGTGTGTCTCCTTTTTTGGTAATGTTTATTTACTTTTGATAGAGAGAGAACACAAGTGTGAGTGGGGGAGAGACAGAGAGACAGACAGAGAGAGAGAGACAGACAGACAGAGGATCCAAAGCAGGCTCTGCACTGAGAATGAGTCCGATGTGGGGCTTGAACTCACAAACCATGAGATCATGACCCGAACTGAAGTCGGATGCTCAACCAACTGAACCATCCAGGTTCCCCAAGTCTGGTGTCTTTCTTCCTAGAACATGAGGTTAGTAGATAGTATGAGTGATGGGGTTTTGGAGTGGTGGTGGGGGTTCAGAGCCAAAGACCAAGAAAGAATTCTTGGAGATGTCTTTGGTGCAAAAAAGGTGATTTTATTAAAGCAATGGGACAAGACCCATGGGCAGAAAGAGCTGCACTAGGGTTGTGAGAAGTGACTGGTTATGTACTGTGGAGTTGGGGGAAATAAAGTCAAGTTAAAGGGATTTCCATATGCTAAAGAAGACTCACAGATTACTGGAAGCCTAGTTATTGTCAAACTAAAGTTGTTTTTCCCTTTACCAAAGCATTATCATTAAGACAGTAGGGAGTTCCTGGAGATTAGGCTAGTGGTAAGATTGCCCTTTTCTTATAATATTACTAAGATATTTGTAAAGTGATGGAGACTTTTTTCCCCAGTTTAACCATTTGTTTTCTGCCCTTTCCTTTGTTCTTGGGCAGCCAAGAGTGCCTGAGGAATACTACACATATCCCACGGGCGGGGGGGGGGGGGGGGGGGGGGGGGGGGGAAGGAACTAGCTTGTGATTGGCCGCCCTCAGCTTGCACTGCTGGTGCCTCATCATGAGGACAGGGTATAAAAGATCTGAATATCAGCCAGAGAGGTTTGGGCAGATGATATGTTAAACAAGGAGACTCTTCAAGGAGGTACGCACAGAAGTGTTGGGAACAGATAGCCTTGGAGAAATTAGCTATCTTGCCCCAAGCCAAGAAAAAGTAGAATCAGAGGGGCACCTGGGTGGCTCAGTTGGTTAAGTGTTGGTTAACTCTTGATTTCGGCTCAGGTCATTATCTCACAGTTTGTGGGATTGATGCCTGTGTTGGGCTCTGCACTGATGGTGTGGAGCCTACCTGGGATTTTGTCTCTCTCCGTCTCTCTCTGGCTCTCCTGTGCTCTCTCCCTCTCAAAATAGATAAATAAACTACACCCACACACCCACACACACACATAGGATAGAACCGGAAGTACTAAAAGCCAAGTTCCTAAGAATTATGCTATATTGCTTCTCATATAAATCTAGCTGTGGTCTTTATACCTTTTTTTGCTCAAACACCCCTAAAACAATGGTTCTCAGCTTGGGGTGATTTTGCCTTCTAGGGACATTTGGCAATCTCTGGAGACACTTTTGGTTGTCACAACTGGGGAGAAAAGACTACTGGCATTATTGAGAACAGAACGGGGATGCTGCTGAACATGCTACCATGCATGATGCAGCCTCTGACAGCAAAGACTTAACCCAGCCCCAAATGCCAGTGGTGCCAAAGTTGAGAAGCCTTGCCCTGAAAGGATCTTGAAAGCTGATGACCCCTTCACACATATTTAGGTTGACATTTAAATGTTTCATCACAAGTTTAAACAGTAGCAGAGGATGTGATGTATATCATTAATACTGATATTTAAAAATAAAAGTCCTAAGGCTCCTGGGTGGCTCTGTCGGTTGAGCGTCTGACTCTTGGTTTCAGCTCAGGTCATGATCTCATGGTTTGTGAGTCCAAGCCCTGCATCAGGCTCTGCACTGACAATGCAGAATCTGCTTGGGATTCTCTCTCTCCCCTCTCTCTCTCTCTCTCTCTGCCCCTCGTCATTCTCTCTCTCAAAATAAATACACTTAAAAAAATTTTTTAATAAGATAAAATAAATAAATAAAAACAAAAGTCCTATCATTATTTTAAATGTATCCAGTGATATTTAAGCACCATATCAAATTGATATCTGATATCATCCTTTTGAAGGGATACATGAACAAAGTATACTTCCATTCCACTTCCTCCCAGGAATATTATTCTGATGTAATATAGTTTATACTTGTAAATCTTATAATTACCCAACCATTTTCTCTACAACGACAACTATATGTGTGTGTGTGCGTGTGTGTGTGTGTGCACGTACATTGAAAAATTTAGAAACATTTCCTGTGACCCTAGGGCTCTAAGTCTGCAGCTCCCAAACTATTTGGGAAGTGTCCATGAAGTCACATGGGTACTGCAGGATATTGTAAATTTTCAAGGGAAACTCAGTATGAACTACCAGTTTGGAAGTAGTTCACAGTGTTCACATTAGGTCGAACTACATTCCTTTGATGGTGTTATATTTTTTGCAAAGGTGGTGTTTTTTCTTTTTTGTTTTTTGGCAGTTGCTGTGATTAAAAAGCAAGTCAGCACAAAAGCCAGCTTGGAAGAGGAAATGAGGGTGGTGGGGCCTGATCTGCTACCCAGGTTAGCAAAGTTGTGCAGCATACAATGGCACACACATGTCATTGGCAATTGTGGTTATTTAAGAATGATATAAAGATATGATTTCTCGTCTTTATGCTTTATCTTTGCAAATGGCTGTAACTGGGGTGCACGAGTGCAAGAGTACCTGACTCTGGGGGTCCTATTCAGACCAGGTTCAGCCACTTGCCGCTGATCCAAAGACAGGGAGTGGAGGTGAAACAAGAAAAGAATTTATTTCAGTGAGACCAACAGCGGGAAGATGTAGACAGAAGACTAGCATCTCAAAGAAAGTCCTCAAAGTGCTGAAAATACTTCCAGGTTTATATAAGGAAAAGGTGGAAAAAAAGCTGGTGGGTACAAGCAGGTGGGCAGTAAAGGTCATGTGGATCACTGTCTCGGAATCAATCACAAGGGGTGATGCTGGCTCAGGGCAGTCCCAACTGCTTGAGGGGGTAGTTTGGTTCCCATCTGGGGATGCTTTGCCTGCAGGGTCTTTTGCCTGAATTAGAGAAAAGTTGGAAAGAAGAACTTAATTAGAAAGTACAGACAAGTCAAAATGGAGTAGCTGAAGTTCTCTTCCATGGCTACAATGTTGTTAGGATATAAATACTTATTAAGTTGTTTGAAACTAAGCACTTAACTAAATGGAATGGATAGGTATTTTGATTTGGGGACCCAGTGGAAATATTACTGATTCAGCAAGAGCTTGGGAACATCTGTCTAAGTGTTAAGAAACAGTCTTCTGGGTTGACATATTAGTATAACGACTATTAATATATAATATATCAAAACAATATTATTAATTGTGATCATTATTAAAGACAAAAAGCAAATAATTTTGGAAATGCATCTCTAGTGAATGTCGCTCCCCTGGCCTCAATTAGTCATATACCTGTGGGTGAACAATATTATATACCCATGGATGAATATTACAAATGAACGTAAAATTATATTCCCATCGTTGACCTTAAAAGTGAAAGAGCCAGTTATTTTGTCAGTGAAATAGATTTATGCAGGAATAGCAGAGGAATTGCAATTCAGGACATGCAAACTATGGCAAACCACAGGTAAGTCCTGATGTCAAAGGAGAGGAACTTTATAGAGTTGCTTTATAGAGAAAAAAAAAAAAAAGTTGGGAGGGGCTGAGGCCAGTGTTCAGATGATGATGGTTTCCTATTGGCCAAGTTGTGATATTTTCTTATTGGTTGAGCTTGTTGCTGAGTCAGGTGGCAAGGTTCCTCTCTTCTGTTGGGTCTGCTATTGATGGGTCTGCTTCTGTTGGGTCTGCTATGGGTGGGGGTGTGAGGGCAACCTCTTCTGGCCTCCCCACTCTATTTTAAATGAGGGTTCCTTTAATAAGTTCCACACTATTTCCATTTTAATAGATATAAGCACTGAATAATTTTGTTCACACAAATATCTGAAGAGTTTTATTATAGCAATGTCAGTCAATTCTTGAACTCCTGAATTATATGTCAAAAGTCATGTTATGGTCTAGCATCAACAATTATTTTTAGTGATCCATCAGTTCTACTAGTGTTTGTCTTGTTGAAAGCAAAGAATTGTTGAAAGCAAAGAATTGTTGAAAGCAAAGAATTGGAAACATTCAATTTCCAAAAAAGCACGTTATGCAATCGTTAGAGTTATTTACTTTCTCAGCTCCAGAATTTCCAACTGGGCCTTTGTGTGTGCACTAGAGGTTTACAACCTGGGGCCAATGCACCTTATCAACATTTGGGAAGGATGGGAGGTGTATTTTTCTGTTGTAAATTAGAAGAAGGGCTAGTGAGGAAGTGAGGTGGGAGAGAGAGAGCCTGCAGTCATCACTCGTAAGGTCACAAGAAGATCCATTTTAGGAAATCTCACGTGCAGGGTGAAGACATGGAAATTGGTCCCCTCAAAACTGACTGTACCCACATAACTCTTGGAAAGCCTCTGCTTATGGCTAAGAATATTCAGATTCCAGTGTGAGGAGCACTTCCGACCCTAAGGAAGAGGAATTTTACTCCAGGACACCATGGCATCCTTGGCCACACCTCTATGGCTATGTGGCTAATAGACAAACATTTTGGGATCAGTCCCTCCTTTTCTTTCTCTTCCCTGAGCCGCAGATGAGTGTGGCCTCCAAGGTCAGACTCTTAAAGACTTAAGTTTCAGTTTTCCCACTTACCAGTTTTCTAAGTTTGCACACGCGACTTAATTTTGTGCTTCAGTTTACTAATGTGTAAAGTGCCGATTATTATAGTATTCAGCGCATAGGATGGGTATGAGAGTTTAATGAATCCAAGCACATAAAGCTGATGCAGGCTCACTAGGTCTGAGGACCCAGAGGATCAGCCAAGAGGATCCTTGACTTTGCACAGGACAGAAATCAAATGTGAGCTGAAATTAAATGAGAGCAGAGTCTATTAAAGACATAGAGAGAGTGTAGATATGGACAGAGCATCCAGGAGACTCAGACAGGAAAGGAGAATGAGTCTCCTCTTTGCTTGGGGCCTGGGGTTTTTACTGAGGATGGTGGTCTGGTGCAGGTGTCCTCCCAGTAATCCAGAAACAAAGAGTGCTTAGCTGTCCTCCATAAGTCACTTATGCCCTGAAGCCAGGGGTCTTGATGAGTCAGTGGTCTTGGAAAACTTTCACGAAGACCGCCCCTGGTCACTCTTCAGATGGTATCTATTGTGCTGGAAGACTTCAAAGACATTGTTAAATCCTGACGTTTACAAGCAGGATGTACATTTCTGTTCTATAAGGCGTGTGTAAAGTGGGGGTGTAAGTCCTAGCAAGAATAGAAGCAGGAAAAGAAGCAGTTCTTCATGGGGTCCCTTTAGTTTCCTCATCTCAAAGCTCTCAAGAAGAGCGCCTGGCATATGACAAGTACTCAATTAATGTAAACTACTGAAGAAGTTCAACTGTGTCCCTGTTTGGGGGGGATCCTGCCCTCCATCCTGGGAGGCCTAGCAGGATCAGGGTGGGATACAAGAAAAAGGGAGCCTTTGTGGCCAATTCTTTTTTTTTTTTAATTTCTAAAAAGTGTTTATTTATTTTTGGGAGACAGAGAAATAGAGCGTGAGTGGGTTTGGGTCAGAAAGACACAGAATCCGAAGCAGACCCTGACACGGGGCGCAAACCCATGAACTGTGAGATCATGACCTGAGCCAAGGTCAGACATTTAACCAACTGAGCCTCCCAGGTGCCCCCTTTGTGGCCAATTCTTAAAAAGAAAGCTCTGGTTTCTGTACCTGAGGCCCATGGAATAGAGAGAGATTGAGAGAACAGACCCACAGTAGACTCAGAAGAAAGGAGTCAAGGAACCAGACGCTTGAGTTTTCTTCTGTTCAAGACAAAAAGAGCCTTCATGAGTTCCCAGGAATTTAGAGCCAAATTGCTGGTCTGTAACAAACAGTGGGCATTTGCTTGTGTTGGATACGCTTCAAATAGAGCTGGGAAGTCTACACTGGGCTCCTCATTTAGGCTGACAAGACTGGAACTCAAGCTGCAGGGTTAGGCTTCTTCCCTTTTGTTCTCCAGCATGAAGCATATTTACATGCCTGTATCATTCTGCATTTCCTTACTTACTCAATGAAGCAAACTGTTCTGGTTTGTTTCTTGTTTCTTAGAACACTGCTTTTGGCTTCTGCCTAGTTAATACTTAGCATTTATATAAAGTTTGCATTTGTCTGAGATGTTGAAGCTGGGCATTAGGGAGGACAGAAGAGATAGCCTTGGTGCCAGAAGGTGAGTTAAGCTGAGGACTCCATGAAATAAGATGTCTTAAGAAGCTGAGACTTCCCAAGGGGAAGGATTTATGGAGATAAACATCTCTGAATTGGGTAAAGATTGTATTGATAGGCTGACCATTTCATCCTCATTGGCTATTTCCCTTGTTGCTTTGCTTGGTAAATAGGCAGGTAGGGTGATAGAAAGAGTTGAAACTGGAAAGGAATCAGGATTTTTTGCAGTCAGAGAAGGGCTTTGGTGACTTACATAAACCTTAGTCAAAACACTCCCTTTGAGCAAGAAGGAAGATGTTCATGCTTTGCTCCCACAACAACAGGAAACAGTAAAACTTGTGCTTAACCTGTTTTCATCTTTCTTATGTTACTCCAGGACCCTAAGAAGCCATGCTAATCAGCCTTTTTGTTTTTTTGTCCTGTGGGAGACAGGAAAAAAAATCCCCAAAGCAGTCATAGTTTGGAGGGTCAGTGGGGGTGAAGTGAAAACAGTGGTAGGTAATGAAACAATAGTCAAAGATTTAGAAATCTTGGTTCTGGTTCATTTTATGTCAACTAAAAGATAACTCTGAGGGGAGCCTGGGTAGCTCAGTGAGTAAAGGGTCCAACTCTTGATTTCAGCTCAGGTCATGATCTCAGAGTTCATGAGTTTGAGCCCCACGTTGGGCTCTGCACTGACAGCACAGAGCCTGCTTGGGATCCTCTCTCTCCCTCTCTCTCCCTCTCTCTCCCTCTCTCTCTCTCTCTCTGCTCCTCCCTGACTTTCACTCTCTCTCTCTCTCACAATAAATAAATAAACTTAAAAAAAAAAGATAACTCTGTGAGAGTGTCATCCACGGCTACAAATCCTGATGGGGGAGGGGCTTTAGGAGAACCATTCTGGCAGATGTATGAGTGTGGCTTGGAGACATCAGGGCTAGAGAAGAGCCAGGGATGGAAATGGGCACCTGGATGAGATGAGGATGAGTGAATATAATCGATCTGAACTCCACTGGGTCATGACCAGGATGAGTGAATAGAATCGATCTGAAGTCCACTGGGTCATGACAGTTGTATGACGCCACCTCTGAATGTAAAGCAAAATATAACCACTGGGAGACTTGGTGCTTCTTTTCTAGACAAATGTTGAGTTGTCAGTACCACAGCTAAAGAACACCAAGACCACACATGCAGTTGAACAAATTGGGCTCATACCTTATTGCAGCAAGGAGCAACGTATACCATGGAAAACCTCGGGGCATCTCAGTAAGAGGGGGTTAGAGAGAACGTATTTGGGCTTTGGTGGGGTGACTCAGGGAAGGGTCCAAGCAGGTGGGAGATTCCCTCTAGATTAGATGCTATCAGTGGAGCATTTCTATGATTGGGTATCTCAATACATTTTACCTATAAGGAGGGAAATTATAATGAGTATAAAATTGTCCCTGGGAAAGAAGTAACAAAGTCACTCTTTTTGGCGGAAAGAGGGGTGTTTGGTGCTTGGTGGTTGGCACTGTGACCCTGCTGTTGTGAGTGCTTGGACAAAAGTATGAAGTGGCCTTGTTTTTCATGATCTTGGAATAACCTTGTCTGAAGCTGGTATTCTGTGAGGTCGTCAATATCTAATAGGAGAATAACATGGCTTATGAGTGTGTGCTAGGTCAGCTTTTGAATGTCAGTGGCTATTCCTCATGTGCCCACCCACATACACACTCATTTTAGGTCAGGACTAGCTAGCCATTCCTCAGGACTAATTTAAGAGCTCAGGATACTGAGACATGGCCTATTAGAGTCAGGCTAGACATTGTGGAGTACAGGGCTAGTCAGGCACCAGACAAGTTCCAGATATAGCTGACCCAGGAGGATCACACAGGTGCCAGGCAGAAGAGTCAGGCACATGCCTGAACACGAACACTGCAAGTCAATAAGGCAGTTACAGATCAGGGGGCTTTTCACGTGGGGCTCCAGCAGAGGCTGTGCTTCCTAGGGCTTCGATCCATGGTTACTCTAGCTTCCTCAGGTTTGTCCTGGTCTCACAGCAGAACATTCTGGACATAAAAAGCATTCAACATCTGGGCACCTGGGTGGCTCAGTCAGTTAAGCATCTGACTTTGGCTCAGGTCGTGATCTCATGGTTTGTGATTTCGAGCCCTGTATCGGGCTCTCTGCTGTCAGCACAGAGCCTACTTCCGATGGTCTTTCGCCCTTCCTCTCTGCCCCTCACCCACTCACTCTCTCCCTCTCAAAAGTAAATAAACATTAAAAAAAAAAGCATTAAACATCTCTTTGACTTCTGATCCTTTGGTATGTTGAATCCTTCTGAGCCCCCAAGACAAGCGAATGCATGTCAACTTCTATAAGATTACAATTGGAAGGCATCATGCAGGTGTCCTTTCTATCCCAATAATGTCTGTCAATTGTTTGAGGTAGATTTACAAGGTCTTTCTTCGGTTAAGTCCAAAACAAAAAACAAAAACAAAAACCAAAAAACAAAACACGAATTCCTCCTGTACTTTTAACGCATGGATCCTTGTTCTGACCTTTGGAGCTACACAGTCTGATCGGTCTTGCATGTGACAGCCTTCCAAATGTTGGAAGACAGCTACCACACCCCTGGTAGGTAGTGTGTCTTCACTACTGCTTCCCTGGGCTGAGTCAGGTCTTGTGGTAAAGGCACCAAATCCTCACCTGTGCGGGGACTGCTGGCCACAGATCTAGCTGGTCCTGACCCCTAGGAGCCTCCTTACAACAGGAATCTGCACTAGGCTAGAGGGTTCCCAAAGCATTTGTCCAATGTCCCAGGGACCATTTTCTGATGTTTTCTTAGGATAAGGATCAGGTATTGGAGGCTGTCTAATAGTTGGTACTGTGCTAAAGATTTCTTTAACTCGCACGAAAGCCCTATGCTATAGGTTCTGTTATAATACCCATATGGAAGCTCAGTGAGGTATAGCAACTTGTCCAGTAAGTAGCAGAGTCAGAGAGGCCACCATGCTGTAAGAGGAAGGCTCATGCAGTCAGTTCTCTATGCTAGTTATGCTTCTGTGCAAGGAGACAGAAAAGTAAGGTGCGGGCACTGTGAAGGCTCTCACTTACAAGATAGGATGTGATTGTGACAGACTGGATTCTTGAAATGAAGATTCTGGAGGGGTGTAATTATTGCACCAAGATCTACAGTATCAGAAGAGTCCTCAGGCTTATGAGGACCCTTTATTTGCTTTTAGGATGATCCCTTGGAATATGAATTTGGATGCCACATATATATGGCCAAGGAAGGCATCTATTACCTCCCCCCCTCCTTCCTTTTTAAATTTAGAAGATCAAATCATTGTAGGTGACCGTTTTCGCTTTAGCTTGGGGAAGGGAGTAGAAAAAGAGGGTAAGAGTGAAAGAGAACCATAGAGATTTTCCTGGACTGATCTGTAGTCCTCAAAAGTGGAAGAGGAAAATTAAAATCATTATCTCCATCACACACACACACACACACACACAATCCCCCAAAGTCAGGAACACCTTGGTTATAGAGTACACCAAGCATAGCCTCTGGAACCTAGCTCCATTTAACAATGTAACATGACGCTATGCTGACTAAGTTTAAAAATCATCTCTTAGTTACTAATAGGAAGGTGGTGACAAATAACAGAAAATCATCAGCTTGGAGATCAGACTGTCCTAGTTCAAATCCCAGCTCTGCCTCCTCTTAGCTTCATGACATCATACACACGACTGAGTTTCTACGAGCCTTGGTCTCCTCATCTATAAAATGGGCAGCATAATATCTACCTCATAGGGTTGTTATACAGATGAAATGGAATAATGTCTGTAAAACAACTAGCACAATGCCACTAGCTCATCATTACCACCTTCTTTCTCTTTTGTTAAGCTTATTTTAAGAATTGGCCTGGCAGGGATGTGGCACGTAAAAATGAAGGGATCCTAACAAATTGAATTGCATCAGAAAAAATATTTCCGGTCTTGACCCTTCAAGAAATGCATGTTTCTGTAAATCAGATGTCTCCTGCCACAGTCAGACATCCTTTTGACAAGTGCTTATTGATGTGGCAAGAGGGAAGAAGACCACCTGGGTAACTGACTCAGCTGTCTGTGTCTCAGTTTCCTGGCAGCTGACTAGGACATATTCCTATGTGGGTTCTAAGCCAATATGCGTAGAGTTTATAAGGCATCCTCACATGTGTTATCTCATGTAATCCTGAAAGCAATCCTGGGATGTGGATCCTAAGCCCCATTTTGCAGATGAGGAAGCTGAGGCTCCCAGAGGTTAGGTGACTGCTCAGTGAAGGGGAGTGTCATCCAAAGGGAGCCATCCTCTGGGCATGGATATGCTCCAATAGAGCTTAGTGAACTTAGCAAACAGGGAAGGATTGGGGCGTGAGGCGGGGAAAGACTTCAAATCAGCCTTCTCTCCAGCATGGTGCATGGTCGGCAACAGGGGAGCATTTTTATCTGCCTCATTTTTTTTTTTTTAAGTTTATGTATTTGTTTTGAGAGAGAGAGAGAGAGAGCGCCTGCGTGTGCATGAGCAGGGGAGGGGCAGAGAGAGAGGGAATGAGGGAGAACCCCAAGGAGGCTGCACATTGTCAGTGTGAAACCTGATTCGGGACTTGAACCCACGAACCATGAGATCATGACCCCAACGGAAATCAAGATTCAGAAGCTCAACCGACTGAGCTACCCAGGTGCCCCTGCCTTGAATGTTTTGCCTTGCATCTTCCTGAAGCTGATTGACTAAAGGAGATCCATTTGAAAGTTCAACCAATATTCCTAAACCAACTTCACACCGTTTGGTTTCAGGTTTTTGTTTTTGTTTTTGTTTTTGTTTTTTTGGAGCAGGAAGACCTATGTGGTGCATTTCATTTCTCCTTGCCTAGGGGTCTGACAGGAAAGTTAGCCTTCATCTGCCGACTCACTCTGATGAGATTGCTTTGGAAGTCACTCCAAAGTCAACATGGCTAAATGGGATGCGGCTGTTAAGATCGAAATGCATTTCAGTTAATACCTTGGCTGCACTGAAGCTAAGCCAGTGCCAGCCCTAATTCCTAAAGGAAAACAAATCCACAATAATCCATCTTCTAATTCTGTGCAGACTGGCACAACACCAGATCGCATCAGTTGTGAGTCATCGTGGCCGGGACCAGCCCTTCACAATTTGAGGTCAGCAAATCGCACACATAGAAGTGTGAGGTCAAGACCACATCAACGACTTCCTTGATTTATCTGAAATGAGGGCCTTTACTCTGATGAGAGAAATAAACTCATTCTTTTCCAATGGAAGATTAACTTTTCGAGAGCGGCAACCAAAGTGAGTTCTGTTTTGCAAGTTGCGGTGAGGCTTTATTGGCTTCAACTTGGTTTTGTCTTCCTGTTTCCTTTGGAGTATTCTTAATCTTCACTATCTCCCCGGGCTCTGAGGAGCAACCTTGATAATTGCTCATTCCCACCAAGCTGTAAATGACTGATCTGAGAGTCCATTGCTTTCTAGAAATTGTAACATTTGAATATCATTGTTTAACTGGAGCAAAATGAATGGACAGAAGGAAACAGACAAGGTTGAAGGGGAAGATACTGGTTTAGTGCTGCAGGAAGCGAACTATAGCCTGTGGTCCACATCTGGCTGGACGCCTATTTTTGTACAACCCCCCTCTAACAATGATTTTTACGTTTGTTTTTTTTTTTTTTTCTTTTTTTTTTTCTAACTTTTTTTCTCTTTTCTTTTTTTTTTTTTTTTTTTATTTTTTTTATTTTTATTTTTTTAGGGACAGAGAGAGACAGAGCATGAACGGGGGAGGGGCAGAGAGAGAGGGAGACACAGAATCGGAAACAGGCTCCAGGCTCCGGAGCCATCAGCCCAGAGCCTGACGCGGGGCTCGAACTCACGGACCGCGAGATCGTGACCTGGCTGAAGTCGGACGCTTAACCGACTGCGCCACCCAGGCGCCCCTACGTTTTTTTAATGGTAGAAAATCAAAAGAAGGGTAGTCTGTGACGTGAAAGTTATATGAAATTCCAAGGGCAGTGTCCACAGTTTTATTGGAACAGAGCCATGTTCGTTACACAATGACTGTGGTTGTTTTTGCACTGAGGGCAAAGTTCAATAGTTGCAACATGCAGACTGCATGGCCCCTAAAGTCTGAAGTATCTACGACCTGGCCCTCTGCAGAAAAATCTTGCTGCCCCTTTTAGGGTAAAACTGTTTTACAGCAAGCAAAGGGCTCCCAAGAAGAAAGCAGTTTAGAAGGGGAGAGATTATATCCTTTTAACAACAAATGTGTCTGAATGGGCCAAGCTTTTACTTCAGCTAGTGCGTTCCTTGCTGGCACTAATCAGGAGGCCCATCCTAGGGATAGGAGGCCACAAAAGATTTCCCAGGGCAGTGGGCCTTGGGTCATGTTCCCTCCAAAATGCTTGCTCAGGCAGGACACAGGTTACCTCACTTATGGCTGGACGGGTGTGCAGTGGCTTCTGGGTGGCTCTGCTCCAGTGCCTAGGTGACACAGCCACTCTGACTGAACCGATGAGGAAACAGTAAATCCCCTAGGAAAACACTCCCTCAAGTTATCTTTTGGCTTAAAGTAGCTTTTCATTGTTTTTAATAAAGAAGAAATTTTAATTTAATTTAGTTTAATTTAATTTAATTTAATTTTAAGAGAGAGAGGGAGAGCGTGAGTGTGCATGAACGGGGGGGAGGGGCAGAGAGAGATGGAGAATCTTAAGCAGGTTCCATGCCCAGCACAGAGCCCAACCGTGAGATCATGACCTGGGTTGAAATCAAGAGTCAAGACGCTTAACCAACTGAGCCCCCCAGGCACCCCAGTAGCCTTTTCCTATTAACTTATTTATTTATTAAATCCTTCACTCTATAAACATTTGTTGAGCACCTACTCTGTGCTTGGTGCCAGACATACAAAGAAGACTGAAATACCACCCTAACCCCTGCTTTTGAGGGGCTCATAATCTAGTGGTGGACATAGGTTTATAATACAGGTACATGTCTGTGGGAACTCAGAGAACACATAGAGCTTGGGACAGAAATGGCTAGAATGAATGTTTCACCATATACGAAGTAAATCTACTGATGAATCACTTGGTTACACATAGAATTTCAAAAACATGTACGACTGACACCACCTAACAGGACCCGCAATGCTACTTCTGGCTTTCCAAAGTCTCAAGCTCTTTCTCCCTGCATTAGTTTGCTGAGGCCACCATAACAAAGTACCACAGACTGTGTGGCTTAAACAATGCAAATTTACTTTCTAACAGTTCTGAAGGCCCGAAGTCTGAGATCAAGGTGTGAGCAGAGTCAATATCTTCTGAGGCCTCTCCCCTTGGTTTGTAGATGATTGTCTTCCCCTTTCTCCCTTTGAGCTAGCAATTCTACTTCTTTTTTTTTTTTTTTTTTTAATTTTTAAAAAGTAATCTCTACGTCCAATGTGGGGCTTGAGCTCATGACCCCGAGACCAGGAGACTCATGCTCTCCTAACGGAGCCAGCCAGGTGCCCACAATTCTACTTTTTGATCTGAGGGAAAGGAAGCTGTAGGTAAAAAAACAAAAACAAAAACAAAAAACAAAAACAAAACTCTTCCTTTTTATAGGAAATCAGTAAGATGCTGACACATGAGATTTTTGGTATTTTGCTAACAAAATGTTACATGAAAAAGGGGTGGGCGGTGATTCTTGTTTTTCACTGCTTTGAACTTGAGAACCCAGAGCATCAGGAGCAGCGTCCCGCAAATGTAGCAGGGCTGGGGAGGGACCAGTTTCTCTAGAGCTACCTACCAGGAGGCCCAGAGAAAGAAGCAGAAAACAACAGATGATACCTGATCAGGCATCTTTGTGAACACCTGTGAAACTGAATACACCCCAAAATATTTGGTTCGGAGGACTTTGCTGGGGGCTGAGATCATGCAGTGAAACAGGTTACAGTAGATTTTACATTTTTTTTTTGTAATGGTTTATTTACTTTTTTTTTTTTAATATTTTTTTTGTCAACGTATTTTATTTACTTTTGGGACAGAGAGAGACAGAGCATGAACGGGGGAGGGGCAGAGAGAGAGGGAGACACAGAATCGGAAACAGGCTCCAGGCTCCGAGCCATCAGCCCAGAGCCTGACGCGGGGCTCGAACTCACGGACCGCGAGATCGTGACCTGGCTGAAGTCGGACGCTTAACCGACTGCGCCACCCAGGCGCCCCTGTAATGGTTTATTTACTTTAGAGACAGAGAAAGAGCATGGGTGGGGATGGGGCACAGAGAGACACAGAATCCCAAGCAGGCTCCAGGCTCCAAGCTGTCAGCACAGAGCCCTACGCAGGGCTCGAACTCAGGAACCGTGAGATCATGACCCGAGCCAAAGTCGGACGCCCAACGAACTGAGCCATCCAGGCGCCCCAGTTACCATAGATTTTAGATCAAAGGATTAGGAGCATTGGTTCTGAAATTATAGCAATATTAAGTAAACTTTATGATCTGTATTGCATGGGAAGTTGGGCAAAATCTGCCTTCTCCTCCCTCGGTGGGGTGGAAAATATAAGTCTATGTCAGCTCAGCCAGGCTCCAAGCCCTCATCTAGTATAAATCTGAGGTTTCTACCTGCCTGGGTTTAGAAGAAATCTAGTCTTGCACTTCCCCAAATGACCAATGGGTGAATCATTTTTAAAGGGAAAAATAAGTGCTCATAGAACCCCAGAACGAACTAACATTTTTTTATGTTATCTATGTATAAACATTAGTATGCTAATGGCTCGTCTATAAATACAAAACCAAAACAAACTTGCACATTAAGTGCCAACAAAATAGACTAATGAAAATTAAATTTAAAATAGCAACTAAATGTGGCAACTAATGATCTGCAGAAGCAGAATAGCTGCTATTGGGTTTAGTGCTAGAAAGAATTAGCCTCTAGTACAATAAATTTTTATATATCAGAATAAAATCATTAAAGCAGAAAATACTAATACTAATAATCAAATGCTTCCCATAATCAGGTGCTCAGTATATCTATTCACAAAGTGAATATTGTAAGATTGCTGTTCTGGGGACCATGGGATGACTCCCTTCTCCCATCTTTTTCTCTAGTCAAACTACAACCAAAGCTTTAGGAGAGCACACCAACATCTGTGACCCTTTACAGAGTCTGAGTGTAAACACAAGCCAATTCAGGCACCAACAGTGAATGACATTTTTTTTTTTAAGTGTTTATGTGTTTATTTTGAGAGAGAGAGAGAGAGAGAGAGCAGGGGAGGAGCAGAGAGAGAGGAAGACATAGAATCCCAATCAGGCTCTGAGCCATCAGTGCAGAGCCCAATGTGGGACTTGAACTCATGAACCATGAGATCATGATCTGAGCTGAAATCAGGAATTGGTTGCTCAACCAACTGAGCCACACAGGTGCCCCATCAGTGAGTGGCATCTTAATCATAAGGCAGTTATTCAGATGATTAGAATTGTGTTAAACATACCATTCAGAATAAAAAAACAGCATAATATTAAAAATATTTACTGAAGAAAAGCCCTTGGACCTCTGAGGACATATCTATGGGCCTGGACCCCATTTTGACAAAGTCACTTTTGTAAGTTTATCAAAGACTATCAACAGAAAGAGGCCCAGTTCCCCAAACATCTGGGGCTCTTTGAGGAGGGCATTGGGCAGGGCCAGAAGGTGGCACTAAATGTCCTCTACTCTGCAGGGTTGAGTGCTGAGCTTTTAATTCCTTGAGCTGCCAGTCTTATGTAAATATCTAACACTTGAGAAATGAGAAGCAGACTGTCTACTCAAAAATGTTCATTTGGGGGCACCTGGGTGGCTCAGTCGGTCGAGCATCTGACTTTGGCTCAGGTCGTGATCTCACAGTTCATTGGTTCAAGGCCCACATTAGGTTCTCTGCTGTCAGCTCAGAGCCCACTTCAGATCCTCTGTTCCCCCCTCTCTCTGCCCCTCTCCCACTCACACTCTCTCTCAAAAATGAATGAATAAACATAAATTTTTTTTTCCATTTTCTGTGATGTTGAAACCGCAGTTCTTTCTTACTGACTTCTATTTCTCCTCTTATTCTGAGAAGTCTTTGACCCTGGCTTGGAATGTTTAAAATCATCCATCTGAAGCACGATTTATTTGTTAGGGGGAAGACCATGTGCTGGGTCTGAATGCAGCAATGGCAAAGGTCTGTGCTCTTGTTATTATGCCATCAGAATTCACATCTGTCAACCTCTGGGGCATCACACCAAAACCATCTGCTTGAACAGTATTTGCTAGGGGGATTGGGAATAGGGGTGAAAGGGACAGAGAAAGAATAAATTGGAAAACTTTCTTTTGGTCTTTCAGGGTGGTGAGAGGCATCCAGATTCAATTGGTGCATGAGGGACATAGAAAAAACATTCCTGTCCTCTTTAGATGTAAGTAAAGCTGGAAGCCAAGCTTTAGGGCACAAGAATCAAATTCTCTTTTCCTTGTAGTTTTTTAAAAAGAATAAGAAAACCCTTGAGAACTTATGGATACATAAAATTGTACCTATACAGGTGTGAATCAGCCACAAAAACTGAATTCTCTCAGGTGATCAAGCCACATGAGTGAAAAACCTCAAATAGCTCTTGATTTGAATAGTCAACATGACCCCTAAGGGAAAAAAAAAAAGGGATTTCTACATTGATAAAAACCACTACCTCTTCCTCCCACAGCTAAATTCTCTGTTTACGGGTACATCATACTTTACAAGCTCTCCCAGGAGAGCTTAATGTGTAGAAATTCGGAGGACCACTGGTTTGGAGAGAAACTTGATATTTTTCTGCAGTGGCTGGCAAGCTAATTTCAGAAGCTAATCATTCAAAAGAACCTGTTAGGTCAAGTGAAAGAGGTATGAGAAGGAAGAATCAAAAAGAAGTGTGATTCAGTGAAGAAAAAGAGTAATACCGAAATCAGCATGGTTTTTTCAATCTCAGTAGTCTTAACATTTTGGGTCAGATAATTCTTTGTTATGGGAAACTATTCTGTGCATTGTATGATGTTTAGCAGCATCCCTGGCTTCTACTATGCCAGTAGGAACACTACCGACCCTTCCCCAGGTGTGACAACCAAAAATGTCTCCAGGCGTTGCCAAATGTCTCCTGTTATGTACCCAGCCCCTGCATTTGAGAACCAATGATCTAGACAATTACAGTGTGGTTTCCCCCTCTTCTTTATCTAAATCTGCTCTATCTTCCCTAAAATGAACAAGTTGAATAAGTTTTTAAAAACCATCTGGAACTGGCAGAAAAGTTACAAGATTTGCAGAAAGGCCAGGGAAGCTCTGTTTAATGACGAAAATAGCCATCTTCATGGATGTGTTGAAATTAGGGTAGCATCCAAAATGAAAGAGTTTTTTGTTGCTTTTTTTCTTTTAAGGTAGAGTCATGTTTCTTTTTATAAATGTATCTTTTGGAGGAAAAGACCTTAGATCCAAAATTAGTATTTACAAAATACAAACCACAATAAAATTGTACTCTAGTCGAGCCAAGAGGATAGTCTTGACAAATTTGTTTTAAATTTACTTCTTAAAATATCACTAGATTTACTAACACCCTAATTTTTTAATCAAACAGAGGAAGGAATCTGTGAACTAGTATAAGGAGGAGAGCCCTGGCGGAAGAGTGGAATCATTCATGTGGTACCATGACAAACCTCAGGGGGGTTGTTAATTTTCTGGTTTCAGATTCACTCATTGACATCAGATATCAAAGATATTACAACAGTCCCCATGGCAACAGTCCTTGATTTGAAAAGCTGTAGTCTTGAAAATGAATAGAGGCTGAGGTAGTCAGGGCAGGGACTAAACACCGCTTCTATTATAGTACGCAGAATTCTGTGGATCTACACTGGCCAGTGTTTACCCATTTACTGTGTGCCACCCCTGTGCTAGGTGCCTTACTTGCATTATCTCTTTTAACCTTCACAACAGCCCTCCGGGTAACTAACACTTTTTTTTTTTTTTTTTTTTTTTAGCTTTTTTTTTTAAGCTCCACGGCCAGCACAGAGACGAACACAGGGCTTGAACTCACAGTCCTGAGATCAAGACCTGAGCTGAGATCAAGAGACAGACCCTTAACTGACTGAGCCACCCAGGTGCCCTGGGGGGTGTTAGCCTTATTATCCCCATTTTGTAATTGAGGAACTTCTGGTTGGGCTTAAAGTGTTAACCCTCCCAAGGCCACGATGCTGGTAAGTAGTGTTACATCTCCATCTCAGAGGCTCCCCCGACTTTTTTGGTTCATGGTGTCCTTAGTGATTCAGGAATGTTTTCACAGTGCGCCCGGTCCGAAAGAAACACTCAGGAGTTCCATTTATTATGTAGTTGGGTGCAAACAACTTTCCACATATTTCTGTCCCAACAAGTTAGTAGTCATTTGAGAAAACAATACACATAAATTGGAAAAAAAAAAATAACATGTTTTATTACTTCATTCCTAAAAAACCACGATCACTTACTAGTGGGACGGGTGTATATGACATGCATGGCTTCTCGAACTTGGAATCAAATTGGATACCACCAGTCTCATCTTCTATTCCATGTTGAGTTTTGCATGTTACCTTCTTTTTAGCACAGCAACTTCCAGAAACCTCATTTTGAAAAGATATGGCACTATCAAAAGTGCAATCTAATGTCGAAGCTGTGAATGAACTACTTTGAGTTGGTTGTTTGTGACATACCTGACAGATGTCAAATCTTGCTGTGCTTTTCTTGCAAATTTAAAAGGTGCTCACTGAATGGGAACTGCAAGTCTATCTGTTTCCTTCCACTAGGCTGTGAGCCATTTGACAGCCAGCCAAATTCTCTTATTCTGTCCTATGCCTTCACCTTTAGCATAGGGCCTGGCACATAGCAGGGCATTAGTGGGTGAATGTAGAGGTCTGAACTGTTCCTCGTTTTTGGTTCTACCTCTCATTCTCTGGAGAGAAGATCAGAACTCTTCTGAGTCTTTGAAGGGTGACTTTCTTCCCAAAGCTTGTTGATCTCAGATCACCCCCGAGCTAAAGATGAGCTCAAACTAGCCTCTAAGGGCCAGGGAACCCAGAGTCCCATCACCAAGACCTGTTCAGTCTAGCGAAGTCAGAATCACCCAAAGCTGTCCACACAAAGGCAAACTCTTCATGACCTCTGGGATCCACACAGCTGTCCCCCAAATCAGCAGCTCCAACAGTCACACATGTTTGCCTCCAAGGCTCTGACGTAGCTCTTTTTGGAGAATGAGAACAGGGTGGGAGGTGGGGAGGAGTTGGCAGCTAGGACAAGGAGTGACCTTAATGGGCATGAATGTTCTTGCATTGGTTTCCACGGTCCTGATACATCAGTAGATTTATTTGACTGGTAATACATATTTCAGTCTGTCAACTTCCTGAGTCCCACTCCAGGGCTGTGGCTGAAAACAACCACCATTCACCCTCCTTTGAAATACTGCTCTTCATTTCATCTCCCACAGCACAGAGTTCTCAAGTAATTCTTGCTATTGATCTAACTTCTGGCCTTGGCCTTCCTTTACATAATGAATGCTGATAGCACCAGATTAACAAATACACCCATGAAAAGCCCATGACATTGCTGGTCCAGTAATCTCAGTACTAGGTACTTCTACAGATATACTCACATACATGAGAATGACATACATGTATTATCAATTATGGCAGTTTTTTTTAATGTGTATGTATCTTGAGAGAGAGAGAAAGCAGGGCAGGTGCAGAGAGATAGGGAGTGAGAGAATCCCCCGCAGGCTCCACACTGTCAGTGCAAAGCCCTATGCAGGGCTCAGTCTCAAGAACTTATGAGATCAATACCTGAGCCGAAATCAAGAGGTGGGTGCTTAACCGACTGAGCCACCCAGGTGCCCCAATTACAGTAGTATTTTTAATAAAAGATTGGAAACAACTGATATGTCCTTTAATAGAGTACTATTAAATTATGACCCTTTACACATAGAATATTAGGCAGCCATTTAGAATAGGGGTCTGCAGATGTTTTCTGTAAAGGGCCATATAATAAAATCTTAAGTTCTGAAGATCATACATTCTCTGTTGTCCTACCATTGTAGGACAAAATTAGCCACAGATGATGAATACATGAATGAAACATGACTATGTTCCAATAAAACTTTATTTGAAAAACAGGTGCAGGGACACCTGGGTGGCTCAGTTGGTTACACATCTGACTCCTGGTTTAGGCTCATGTTGTGATCTCACGGTTCATGGGATCGAGCCCTACAACGGGCTCTATGCTCACAGAGCAGAGCCTGCTTGGGATTCTCTCTCCCCGCTTCGTCTATCTGCCCCCCCCAAATAAATAAATAAATAATAAAAATAAACAAATAAATAAAAATAAATGAAAAAAAAAAAAACAGGTTCAGACCCGTGAGCTATAGTTTGACCACCCTCATTTAAACAAATGAGGCAAGTCTGTGTATATTGCCACAGAAGGATTTCTAAGATACGTCGTTGTGCAAAGTAAACCAAGGAGAAAAAAAGTACAAGGACGTAAGTAAATACACAGAATACTCTGAAAGGCTGTACAAGAAACTGAAAATGTGATTGTATCTAGGGATGGGAACTGAAAGGTTAGGAGAAAGGGGAGATGCTGTCCACTGAATATCACTTGTCCCTATTGGAGTTCATATTGTGTGCATGCAATACTTATTCAAAAACAACAAACTATTAAAAAGTGGATTCATAGGTGCAGAATTCCAGGTTGTGATATCAAGGCTGACCATTTGGACACTCCTTCCAGCATTCCTCTGCCTGACTTCCCCTTATGACTGAGGCACATTTGATTCCCCATGTAAATGGCAAACTCCTTTGGAGGACTGTTTTCATATTTGCAGGCCTTTGCTGCTTCCTGCCACAATGTACTCTTTATCACAATGTTTTGCACAAAGTGGGTCTTCTCTATATACTTATGACATGAAAACTGTAAAATAAACATTTGTTGTAAAAGTAATGGTGGGAGGGAACCCTTCCTCCACTCTCCCCACAATTCAGTTACTTTCGTATAGGTAGGATCCAATTAAAGCACACTTCAAGGACTGAAGGAAACAATGTGTGGAAATACTTGGCCCATGATGGGTGTTCATTCCAGGTTGAACACCCACCTAAATTAAAGGACCATTTGTGGCACAGTGACTGCTCCGTGTTCACCACACCGCTTCTTCCTGGGCACACATGAAGACATTCCCTGTCCTCCAGTGTTTGAGTGGTCCCTGGGTTCACAAGGGATGTGTCTACAAAGGCAGGGGGCTCCCAGCTTTCTGGAAACCTACACACTAGGCATGAGTCAGGGCAAAATAGGAAACACCCTCTCCTCCCTCAAAGGAATGTTATGTCCAGTCACCGCTGGCTCAGCTGTGAGATATTTCCAACTCATGGGGACGTGGTGTGGGTGGTAGTGAAGAAGGGAGACATTTGCTGTGACTGTATTGATGGCTGCCTCCTCATTCTCCTGAAGTACTCACTCAGCTTCCTCCCAGAGAACAAGAGGACAGGGTAATGCAATTCTCAGATGCCTCCTTTCCAGTGATATTATGACCCTGATGTGAGTTGCTATGACAATTTCCACACATTAGATCCACACTCTTTGGATCTTTTTATGTCTTTATGGGGACTAACGCTTGTGATATTCTGTACTGAAATTCTATCCATTCTTACAGACTCTCCAGGTCAGAGGTTTTGCCCCCAATAACACCAATGTCCTTGCTCCCAGTTGTCCTAGCAGATCACCCCTCTTGTTGATGGCCTATGGTTGCTATATGAATGGGGCTCTGGGCATGGATTCAGGCATTTAGGTATACCCTGAGCTGGGGGAAAGAGAGGAAGAGAGGAAATAGTTTTTCATAAGAAAAATAGAATCACCTGATTAAAAGTCAACCACAAAATCTTGGATTTGGAAGGGATCAGAAAAACTATCTAGCTCAGGTGCAGCATTTTTGCAGATGAAGAGTGAACACAGAAAGGGGAAGTGACCTGTCCAAGGTCAGAGAGCTACTTAGTGGCAAACAGAGGATTAAAACTTGAGTCTCTTGACTCCTTTTCCAGTTCGGTATCTTTCTAGATGACATGTGATAGGAACACCATATAACATAGAATTTCTCAAAAAGCAGAAAAGAGGGCCTGCCTTCCTTTAATCTATTGCTGAAGAGTTGCATGCTAATGTTTGGTGCTGGAGGCCAAGGGTAGTGACGGATGTTCTTAGAGATACTAATGAATTCTTTCCTCTTCCATAGACTGTGCCACAGGTGCATGTGGGGTAATGCAAGGGAATTGATTGCCAGAGATCACTTTACCCCGGGTCTCCAAAATGTCCATTCTAAAAAAGGAAGCCAAATAACAAATACTTTTTTTTTTAATATAAAAAGAAGGCAGACACAGTACACTTAGTTTCGGATTTGCTAGCTCTGAGAATCTGCGAACTCTTCATTGCTTTTGCAATGTGCAGAGTTTTAGAATTGAAGCACCTTGATAGGTAGCACCTATCTATCACCTATAAGGTGATGATGATGAGGAAACATTTTTTCTTTTTGTAAAAAGACATTTATTCATTTTGGAGGAGAGTGCAAGTGGGGGAGGGGCAGAAAGATGGGGACAGAGGATCCAAAGTCGGATCTGTGCTGACAGGCTGACAGCAGCGAGCCCGATGTGGGGCCCAAATTCATGAACTGTGAGATCATGACCTGAGCTGAAGTTGGACGCTCAACTGACTGAGCCACCCAGGCGCCCCAGAGGAGGGAACATTTTTTGAATGCACACTAGGTGCTAATCACATAGCTAAAACTAGATCAGATGGGAAAGGCTTTGTATTTTATCTTCTCAGTAACCCTAAGAGGTAGATATTGTTATTCCCATTTCCAGAGAGTAAGCCGAGGCTTAGAGAAGTCTCGTGGCTATGAAAAGGTAGATGCAGTATTTACATTCAGACAGGCGTGAAAACCTGTCTACAGACTTTTTCGTATAAATTGGAAACACAGCATTTAAAGCTGGCAGTGCCCTGTCTCACCCAATGCCTTCCTTTAATAGGTGAAGAAACTGGCAACCGGAGAAGTGGAATGGTTTGTTCTAGTTACATAATTAGTGACAAACCCCAGGTTTCCATGGCTCGGAAGAATGCCCTCTACTGGATCATTGAAAAGGTTTTGTTTTGTTTTGTTTTTTGTTTTTTGTTTTTTGTTTTTTGTTTTTTGTTTTTTAAGTCTCTGACAGTGCATTTTGTCAGCAGCTCTCCAGATCGTTAAGGAGAGCTGTTTAGCGGTGGATCAATCCAGATGAGTTGTGCGCCAAAGGGGTAGTACTGTGTAGTGGTGAAGAATTTTGGCTCCGTGATCCACCAGCTGCAGTCTGGTATTTATTTACCCTCTCTATGCCTCATTTTCCTCATCTATAAAGTAGGGGTAGCAACTTCACGGCGTTGTATTTATGTACAGTGCTACACAATGGGGACTCTGCGTAAGTATAAACTAGCTTATATAGTGATCTGTTCTGATGAATCTGGAGGGGAAAGGGGGGGGAGGGGAAGAGGGGCTGTCCCCACCCTGTGCAAGTAGCACTCTGGCTGGATATTGAAAGCAGGTGACCACTCTGCCCCTTCTCCCTGATGCCTCTTAGAGCTGTGTCCAATCTGTTTGCCACTTCCTGAGCTCCAGTCCGTCGGAGCCACATTTTGTGTGTGCCACACAATGACCAAGCACTCCCTGCCCTCCCCCCACCCTCCTTGAGTGCCTTGGGTTGGGCAAGTCACTTCACTGGCAACTCACTCGCGCTGGTCTTGGTTTACTCATCAGTTAAAGGAGCAACCGAAGAGACTGAAATGGTATGAATTAATTTAATTATGTAGTTAAATAGAATTTTATGGGTGATCTAGGAATCTGTCAAGCATTATTTCTCTGGGAAATGTGCTTTGAGTTCCAAAAAACTATTTAACAAAGAAATTTTGGGCATCTAATCTCCTTGTGATCTGGAGATATCCTATAACAGCCATTCAGTTTAGGAAGGAGGAGGATTTTCAAAGGGAGGGGACAGGGATGGGAGGTGGGGGTAGGAGATGGGGAGAAACCGTGATTCAGCTCAGAAGTTGTATTTGAATAGGAGGGGATAGAAATTGGAACCACATGAGGGGCTGGGTCCTGAGCATTCTGCTGCCTTTCTGTACAGATAATTACTTTGATGACTTAGGGCAAATGCAAAGTGACAGCTGACATGATGCTGTAATCCTGAAGGTTGTCAACCTCAAGTAGCCCAGATGCTGTTGCTGTAGCATCTATGTTAGGTGATACACGAACCTGAGACGTGTAGAGGGAGGGCATAAAGAGGGGAATGCTCTCAGAGCCTGAGGTCAACAAGCTCACACTGCCCTTTTAGGGAAGCCCCTTCCTCACCCCCACCCCCTGCCCCAATCTCCAGTTCTGTTTTCTTCCCTTCCCTGTGTTAGTTAACTCAACCTGGCATCTGAGGACCCAGGAGCTATACTGGTAGATGTTCCCTGGGTGTGTCAGCCATTGCTCAGTTTGGGCAACCGCTGATGGAAATCGCTGCTCTGACTTGGGGATTTCTAGAAGCACAGCAGTCACCAGCAGATGTGACTGCTGCTGTGGGAATGCAGAAGTGACTGGCTGGGTCATCAGTAAAGAGTAGAAGATGGCTTCATCTGCTGCCACTTTGACCATTCCATTAGACTCTCCAGATCAATCTGACATTGCTTAAAAATCTATTGATTAATCAGTCTATCAATTACATAGACATGGTGAAGTAGGCTCCATGATAAGCAATGGGGGATATTGGACTGAAGAAGCCCTAACCATCATTTTGAGGTTCTCACTGCCCAGCTTTCCCCCCTCTGTTGTTAGGTCCACCTCTGCTCCTTCCCAGTGAACCTGATCTTCCTTGTCACTTGTGAGCATTGGTCCAAACTGTTTATAGAACAACCTCTCTCTTCCTGCCACCTCCATTCACTAACATCTCATTTCAAAGTCAACATCCCTCCCCCCATGAAGTTTACCCCTCCTCCAGCTGCCTCCAGAAAATCCCTCACTTGTCCCCCTCTTCAGAGCACATTATTATCATTATTGTAATTATTATTTACCATTTGCAGTTGTGCTAGTCATAGTGTTGAGGTCGGAAGAAGATATTGTTTATGTACACAGCCCTCCATCTCCCATTCTTAACCTCAGAAGGCTGGGTTCTGAGAAATAAACTGTTTTGCACAGGGGGATACATTGTGCGGTTTGCATCCCTCCAGTAGGTAAGAAGGAAGGAGCACGGGCTGAGTTCTTCCTCTGCACTTGAGGCCAGGCCACAAGCCGTGGCAGCCCACGGGAAGGGGCAGTGTTTTCTAACTGATGTGCAGGTTGCCTGTGTCGAATTACCGCATCCAGTGGGGGTGCATCTTTACAATTGTCTGCTTGAAGGGGGTGCTTTTTTTCTAACTCACAAAGTAGACTGGGGGCTGGTGGTGGAACTGTGCTCACCTCTTCTGCATGGTTTCTTTCATATAACACAGATCCAAAAGAATGTAATGAAAACAGGCCGAGTTTATGTTTTTTACAAAAAGGTAAATTATGATCCTCTTATACAGGCATAAAAGCCTCTTTTATCAGAAAAAAAAAAATTCCTTTCCTGTTATCATGTATAACATATGGGGACTAAAAGAGAATCAGTATTCCTGCCAGGTCAAGAAGGGCAGAATTCTCCCCGCTTAAAGGGATTAAACCTTCCGTGGGTAAGATTCTCACTGGATTTCTCTCTCCTTGGGCAGAGGCAGACATCTCATAGATCTGCTTATGAACCACAGGTAGAACCCCACCGTCTGAAGGGAGGGCTGAAGGCTCTACTGCAGTTGCTGGGTGAGTTCATTGCTGAGCCAGCACGTTCCATGGGGAGGTAATTAGACAGATCAGAACCAGAAGCTGCCCCAGAGAGTATGTGGATTAAACACTGGAGGCCCCGAGTAAAGGAGCTACTTCCACTTAGCATCAGCTTCACTTTTTCATCTTTAATTTGGGTTGAAGACTTCTGAGATGTCAGCATTCCTAAAGGGCCTTTCAGTTTTCAGATCTTCTTTTTTCTCAAAAGTTACTGGCTGTCTACTGCAAACACACACACGCACGCACACACACACACATATACACATTATATGTGTATATATTTGTATTGATGCTTTCTATGACCCATCCAATTACATATCCCATGCTCAGCATTTGCCTTTACCTTCAAAACCCAAAATAGGGAAAACTAACACCCACCTTGGATTTTATAATTTCAAAGTGTTTTACATATATGTCCTCAATTGATTTTAAAAGAATTTCATGACCTGGGTGGATCTCATTATTTTCCATTTCAAAAGTGAGGTAACATCCCAACAGTTAACTGACTTACCCAGGATCATACAACTGGACAAGGACAGAGTGAAATCATCTCTGATCCAGTTCTTTCATCACCAGGACAGGCAAAATGATGAATGTGAGCAGTTCCGGGCTTGGAGATTTGTGACCTTGAAAACAACAAATTCCCTGTTGTTCCAGATATAAAAACTATCACTGGGGATAGGGATAATAGGTTTGCTATAATCCGGCAAGCTATTTAAGTTGCAGTCCTGATTCAGCTGTGTGTCCTTGGTCATGGTACCCACTATCTACAAGGCTCTATTTTCCTATCTGTAATACCTCCCTTACTAACTTATTTAAGGAACATGAAATACTGTATGTAAAGGGCCTAGAATATTTCCTGGTACGTAGTAAATGCTCAGTAAGCATGTATGAATATCAATATTCCAACATTCTCTGATCTCTTTCTAGGAGCATACCATCTTTCCATAAGCTTATAGTCTTCTATTAAGAAATACTGTGAAAATAAATAAATAAATAAATAAATAAATAAATAAGAAAAGAAAAGAAAAGAAAAGAAATACTGTGAGGGGCACCAGGGTGGCTCAGTCAGTTAAGCATCGGACTATTGATTTGGACTCAGGTCATGATCTCACGGTTCCTGATTAAGCCCCACATCGACCTGACCTCTGCGCAGAGCGGGATTCTCTCTCTCTCTCTCTCTTTCTCTCTTCTCCTTCCCCACTTGCATGCACGCAAATGCACTCTCTCTCAAAATAAATAAACTTAAAGAAAAAGAAATACTGTGAAAGACTCTGAATTGGACAACAAAAAAGATTAGTAGGTGTCTGATCTTGCCCATCCATCTGGGTTGTTTCCACCTTTGGTTCTCTTTGACAAAGGCTGTTTCACAACTCTATAGAGCTAAAAATTATAGAAAACCAGTAATTATACAAATGTTTCTCTTTCATGTGATTCCTGTACATGGCAATGCAAATGGACTTTTTTTCCCGGTAGAAGATATAAATTTCAGTTAATCAAATCCTTATCTGAGCCAGTTGTAACATCTTAGTGAGTTGGATAGAAAATTTGACACATCTTCATTTTGTATTTGTATGAGAATCATGATTACATGCTCTTTTAGGAATTATACTTTAACCCTTGCCAGTGCCCACCTTCTTCTTTCTTAACTCTCAGCTGTGCGGTGTCCTACTCACTCAGTCAACTGTCCCTGCCTCCACACACAGCTGCTGCAGCGGCCTGGTAGATTCTACTCATTCTGTGGGGCTTAATGAAATAGATTCAAAGCAGATAAAAATCACTAATGACCAAGTATTGAGACTGAGATCTGAAACCTGAATGGGATTTTGAAAAGCTTAATCACTCTTTCTTAATACTTGAAAGAAAATATATGAAAACCACACACTTATAGAGCACATATAAGCAGATGCTGTGGGTCAAGCAGGAAGAGGTACTCACTACTCAATATTCTACAACTTGCTAAAGGGGTTTTAGGCAACTTTTTCCCTTCTCAGGATCACTGCTTCAGGCAAGAGAACATATTTAATAGACCAAGAGAATGATTCTAAAGCAGGAAATCTCATGGATGTGGGTAACCTGTGTGCTGACTTTTCTCCTTGTAATCTGAGTCATTTACTAGGTCTGTTTATCAAGAGAGAAACACACTGAAGTAATTGCATGGACATGGCAAGGACGATATCCTTATGATTGAACTTTAAATAAGAATAAGGTATGAAAGGGGCGCCTGAGGGGCTCAGTCAGTTGAGCATCTGACTTCGGCTCAGGTCATGATCTCACAGTTCATGGGTTCAAGCCCCGCATCAGGCTCTGTGCTGATAGCTCAGAGCCTGGAGCCTGCTTTGGATTCTGTATCTCCCTCTCTCTCTCTCTCTCTCTCTCTGTCTCTGTTCCTTCCCCACTCATGGTCTGTCTCTCTCGGTCTCTCAAAAATAAATAAATGTTTAAAAAATTTTTAAAAAGAGAATAAGGAATGAAAGTAAAGTCTGAACAAAAACCAAAAAGCTTTGCACACAGTATTAATCATAGTTTAATAGTTACTTACAATGTCTTCAGTAAAAGGTGCTAAAAAAATTTCATTTTTATGAATCTTAAGCACGACATGAAAAATAGAAATCTTAGAGACAGATGACAATTTTGTAAAGTAGCAATTAGCTCCAAATATGGTTTTTCCAATTCTGCTATCTGTACATTAAGTCATTCATTTATTCATTAACTAAACTTTCAACGAACATTTATAGAATATGTATTCTGTGCCAGGCACCATGCTAAACGCCAGAAATATATTTAAAAAACCATTTTTGTTGCTCTAAGGGAATGTGTAGTCTATCAGGATGAACAAAAAGGGAACATCAAACTGTAATATAGTACAATAGGTACTAAGTTACTGACAAAAACAAAGTACCAAAAAAATACATGGGACATGGCCCTAACCTGGAGCAGGAGGGAGGAGTCAGGAAAGGCATCATAGAGGAAGTGATGGATGACTATGTACCAAAAGGCATTGAGTGGTATTGGGGTCACAAATGGGGTTTAGACTAAGATCTGCAGAGATTTTAATTTTTTTTTTAATGTTTATTTATTTTTGAGACAGAGAGAGACAGAGCATGAATGGGGGAGGGTCAGAGAGAGGGAGACACAGAATGTGAAACAGGCTCCAGGCTCTGAGCTGTCAGCACAGAGCCCGACGCGGGGCTCCAACTCACGGACCGCGAGATCATGACCTGAGCTGAAGTCGGCCGCTCAACTGACTGAGCCACCCAGGCTCCCCAGATCTGCAGAGATTTTAAAAAGTAGACATATTTAAGATAAACTATAGAGATAGACACGATCAGAAGCACTGTCAAACTGGGTGTGAGGTTGAGGAAGAGGATGTTCTGTAGGATGGATTTTTGCCTTGAGCAGCTGCATGGATTAGTAGTGTCAGCTACCAAGACAGAGAAGGCTGGGATGGATTGATGGATTGATGATGAAGCCTCCCAAGATAAAGAAGGCTGAGGGAGGACAGCTTTGTAAGGGGCAGAGAGCAGAAATCAGAAGCTTAGTTTTGGAAGTGCTGAGTTGGAGTTGCCTATGAGGCAGCCAGGTGGAAGAAGTGAGTAGGCAATTTGAATATGCACATATCAATTTAGAGTAAAGGGCTTAGCTTGAAATGAAAATGTGGGTGTCAGCAGCTTTAGAGGGACTGGATGAGATCACGGAGAACAAGTGAAGAAAGAGAAGAACAAAGCACTTAGGGCTGACTAAGTCCTGAGGAACTTCAATATCACGTTTTGAAGTCAACGAAGTAAACTGAAAACAAGTGGCCAGTGAAAGTAAATGGAAATACAAGAAATTAAGACAAAGAATTTTTTAAGAATGAAGGTGCTAAGAATTTAGGTAAGATGAGAAGCAGAGAATTAATCATTGGTTTTGGCAACAAGAAGTGTGTTGGTATATTAATCAGGTTCTCTAGGGAAACAACCAATAAGGTGTGTGTGTGTGTGTGTGTGTGTGTGTGTGTGTAATATATATTATATCCATATTTCTATCTATCTATCTATCTATCTATCCATCTATCTATCTATCTATCATCTATATATCTAGAGATTTATCTTAAGGAAGAGGCTCGTGCAATTGGGGAGGCTTGGCAAGTCCAAAATCTGCAGGGAAGTTTGGCCGTCTGAAGACCCAGATGAGAGTTGCAGTTAGAGTCAAAAAGTGGTCTGCCTGTAGCATTCTCTCTTCTTCTAGGGAGGTCAGTCTTTTTCTGTTAAGGCCTTTAACTGATTGGATGATGTCCACCCACGTTATAGAGGTTAATGAACGAAACTTAAAGTTTACTTATTTAAATGTTAATCTCATTAAAAAAAATACCTTCATAGAAACATCTAGAATAATGTTGACCAAATATCTGGGTATTGTAGCCAAGCCACGTTGGCATATAAAATTAACCACCACTGCCAGTAAACTCAACGAGAGACATTTCTGTTGATGGTGGAGGCAAAAGCCTGATTGTAATGTATTAAAAGCTAATAGGAAGTAAGGAAATATGTCACTGAAACTCATGGTTCCCAAACCTGGTTGAATTTGAAAACACCTGGGAAGTTTTTAAAAATCCCAGTGTTAGGCAGTATCCAGTATCAACTAAATCAGGGTCTTTGTTGGTAGGTCCCAGGCATTAGTGTTTTCTAAAACTCCTCCACTGATTCCAATGTGCCAAGTTTGAGAACACCTAATATAGATCAATGCCTCTCAAACTTTAAAATGCACATTAACTTCCCAGTAGGTCTGGGTGGGGACTCATGATTCTGCATTTCTAACAACTGGAGCCCCCAGTGATGCCAGTGTGGTCTGTCCATCCACAGATCACACGTGGAGTAGTGAGGGTATAGATAATTTGTTTCACTAAGTTTGTGAAAAATACAGTGAAATAGGACACATAGCTAGAAAGGAGATACCAAGTTAAGGAAGGATGATTATTATTACTTTAAAGGGCAGTATAAAAGTATGTTTGTACAGTAATAGGAATAGTGTAGGGAAAGAGAGGAAAGTTAACAAAGGAAGAGAGATGGGGACAACTGAAAAAACAACATTTGTGAGGAAGCAAGAGGAGTTGGGTCCTGAATGCAGGTAGGGTAAGTAGAGTCTTAATGGACAAGGACCAGCTGAGGAGAAGAAAGAGGAGGAAACATGCACACAGGCCCAGAGAAAGAGGCCTGGGAGAACATCTCCTGCCAGCAAACTGTAAGTAATTCTATACACTAAGAGCACAGGAAATATTTGGAGCACTGATACATATAAACTTCAACCTCAACCTCACGTCAGATATAAAAGTTAATTCAAAATGGATCATAGGCTTCAACGTACAATGTAAAAATATAAATATCTTTAGAATAAAATGTAGGAGAAACTCTTCAGGATCTAGGGTTAGACAGAGAGTTATTAGACCTGACACCAAAAGCACATTCCATACAAGAGAAATATGGTAAATTGGATCCCATCAAAATGAAAACCTTTTGCTTTTAGGAAGTCCATGCAAAGAGGATGAAGAGACAAGCTACAGACTGGGAGACAGTATTTGTAATCCATATATCCAACAAAGGACTAGTATCTAGACTATATAAAGAACACTCAAAATTTAATCATTAAAAAAGAAAAGTCAAACAATGCAATTAGAAAATGGGCAAAAGATATGAATGGACATTTCACTGAAGTTGCTATAAGATGACAAACACATGAAAAGATATTCGACATTATCAGCTGTCATGGAAATGCAAATTAAAACCACAATGAGCCGGAGCCTGGAGCCTGTTTCCGATTCTGTGTCTCCCTCTCTCTCTGCCCCTCCCCCGTTCATGCTCTGTCTCTCTCTGTCCCAAAAATAAATAAAAAACGTTGAAAAAAAAAAATTTAAAAAAAACACAATGAGCTATCAATACACTCTTATCAAAATGACTGAGATTTAAAAAAAATATATAGTGATAACACCAAACACTGGTAAGAATGTGGAGGAAATGGATCACTCATACGTTGCTGATGGGAATGTACAATGGTACAGCCATTCTGGAAAACTATTTGGTATATATATATATATATTTTTATAAAACTGAACATGTAATTGCCATATGACTCAGCAATTGACCTCTAAGGTGTTTATCCTAGAAAATGAAAACTTATGTTCACATAAAAACCTGTTTTTAAAAAAAATTTTTTAACATTTATTTATTTTTGAAAGAGAGAGAAAGACAGAGTGCAAGCAGGGGAGGGGCACAGAGAGAGGGAGACATAGAATCTGAAGCAAACTCCAGGCTCCAAGCTGTCAGCACAGAGCCCGACACGGGGCTTGAACCCACGAAGCATGAGATCATGACCTGAGCCAAAGTCGGACACTTGACTGAGCCACCCAGGCACCCCATACATAAAAACTTATAAATGAATGGTCAGAGCAGCTTTACTTGGAATAGCCAAAAAGTAGAATCAGTTCAAATATCCTCCAAGTGAATGGTTAAACAAATTGTGGTATACACATACCATGCAATGTTACAAAGCAATAAAAAGAAATTAACTATTGATACACACAACAACTGGACAAATCTTCAGAGAATTACACTGAATAGTAAAAAGCAAATCTCAAAAGGTTATGTAGTGTATGATTTCATTTATAGAACATTTTTGAAATGACAAAATTTTAAAAATAGAGAACAGATTAATGATTGTCAGGGATTAGAGTTGGGGATGGGGTTGCTTGAGGGAGTCAGGTTTGTTATAAAAGGGCAACCTGAGGAATTAATTGTGGTGTTTGAATTGTTTAATATCATGATGATGTTGGTTAAAGGAATTTACACAAATGATAAAATTGTATAGAATTTAATACATACGTACATGAATGAGCACAAGTGAAATAAGAAATCTGAATAAGGTGAGTGGATTATATCAAGATTTCTGTCCTGGTTGTGATACTGTATTGTAGTTTTGCAAAATGCTATCATCAGGGAAAAATGAGTAAAGTGTACAAGAGAGAGCTCTCTGCATTATTTCTACAACAATTTCTACAACTGTGTATCTACAATTATCTTAATAAAAATTTTAATTGAAAAAAGACAAACCATAGATTGAGAGAAAATATTTGCAAATCATGTATCTGATAAAGGACTCATATCCAGAATATATAAAGAGTTCTCAAAACTCAATATTAAGAAAGCAAACAACCCAATAACAAATAGGCAAAACATTTTAACAGACACCCAGACATATATAAATGGGAAAAATAGCATGCAAAGATGCTTAACATCTTTAGTTATTAGGGAAATGCAAATTAAAATCCAATAAGATACTACTACACAACTATTAGAATAGCCCAAATTAGAAAGACTAACCATACCAAGTGTTGATGAGGAAACAGAAGAAATAGAACTCTCATACATTGCTGGCGGGAATGTAAAATGATACATCCACTTGGGAAAACACTTTGGCAATTTTTTTTTAAGTTGACTATATTTTTAAGGTATGAACAAATCATTCTATTCTTAGGTATTTACCCAAGAGAAATTAAAACAGATCTTTATAAAATTGGGGCACTTGGTGGCTCAGTCAGTTAAGCGTCCAACTTCGGCTCAGGTCATGATCTCACGGTCTATGGGTTTGAGCCCCATGTCGGGCTCTGTATTGACAGCTCAGAGCCTGGGGCCTGCTTCAGATTCTGTGTCCCCCTCTCTCTCTGCCCCACCCCTGCTTGTGCTCTGTCTCTCTTTGCCTTTGAAAAATGAATAAACATTAAAAAAATAAAATTTAAAAAGAAAATGAAAGAAGCCAGTCAAAACAAGTACATACTGTAGATTTGATTCATATAAAACTTTAGGAAATTCAAACTAATCGATAGTGATAGAAAGCAGATAAGTGGTCTCTGAGAAAGGGGAGAGGGTGATGGTTTGGGAAGAACAGAGTGGAGAAATTACAAAGAAGAATAAGGAAAGCTTTCAGGTGATGAATATTCTCATTATCTTGATTGTGGCGTTGGTTTCACAGTTATATACCTATATTAAAACTTACTACATTGTACCATTTAAATAAGTGCAGTTTATTATATGTCAATTATACTTCATTATTTTTAAAAAGGAATTTTAAGAAGAAAGGGGTTGTTGATTTTATAAGAATGTAGCTGACTGTGTTGGGATAATCCAGTGAAATGTATTTTATTTTATTTTATTTTATTTTATTTTATTTTATTTTATTTTATTTTTTAATGTTTATTTATTTTTGAGAGAGACAGAGAGAGACAGAGCACGAGTGGGGAAGGAGCAGAGAGAGAGGGAGACACAGAATCCGAAACAGGCTCAGGCTCTGAGATGTCAGCACAGAGCCCAATGTGGGGCTCGAACTCAGAAACTGTGAGATCATGACCTGAGCCACAGTCGGACACTCAACCGACTGAGCCACCCAGGCGCCCCAATTTTTATTTTAAAAATATTATCAATTTAGGTGCAAGAGAAACAAATATTAAAGATTGGGCAGTGTGTATGTAATGATGGTGGATGGGCAGAATTTATAAAACTCCAGAAGAAAGATATACTTAGAGAGCTTTGCAAGTGTTTTAAAATTATTTTTCCACTTGAGAAAAACTGATTAAAAATGAAAGAAAATGGGATGCTTGGGTGGCTCAGTCAGTTGGGTATCTGACTTCAACTCAGGTCATGATCTCCCAGCTCATGAGTTTGAGCCCCGCATCGGGCGCCGTACTGACAGCTTGCTCAGAGCCTGGAGCCTGCTTCCAATTCTCTCTCTTTCTCTCTCTCGCTCTCTGCCCCTCCCCCACTCACGCTCTGTCTCTGTCTCTCTCTCTCTCAAATATAAATAAGCATTAAAGATTTTTTTAAATGAAACAAAATGCCTTACAGATGTGATTTACTTAAGAAAGGTAATACAGAACTATAGTCAGCAGACCCATCTCAAAGTAAAAAGCTTTGATTCTATTTTGAATAATTAGCAAATGAATATATATATTGATGTGACCTAAAATAAAATGTTTAAGGTAAGCATCATTTTGATTTCCCAAGTTTAAAAAAAAAATTAATGTTTATTTATTTTTGATAGAGTGAGTGGGAGGAGGGGCAGAGAGAGAGAGAGAGAGAAACACAGAATCTAAAGCAGTCTCCAGACTGAGCTGTCGGCAAAGAGCATGACCTGGGGCTCGAACTCATGAACTGTGAGATCATGACCTGAGCTGAAGTCGAAGTCGGACTCTCAACCTACTGAGCCACCCAGGCACCCCTGATTCCCCAATTTAAGAAAGTTTTCAGCCTTGCTAGCAGTTTTAATGGTGTCAAATAAGAGGCCTGTACATGATGATGTAGAGATTTTTGTAACAAGCCCCAGATTTCCAGCTAAGCCAGTATGTATCTTACCTTAAGTGAAAAGGATGGGGAAGTTCTATCAAATTCCTCATGCTGTCTTCCCTCCTTTGGATGCAACTCCCAAACTCTAGAACCTTTAAGTGTCTTTCACTCTCAACCTCTAGAAGTTTGAGTTGAGGGTATAGAAAATAGGCTCAGATGCCCAGAACTCTGCAAAGACATGAAAACCATTTTCCACTGCTATAAATAAAAACCTGAAACCTGTCACACTTGGTTAATATCACCCACATTAGGAGACACAGTCAGAAAAGAAAGAGGCAAAAACAAAACATCTGTTGCTTTATTTAGAAACCAAGCAC